>NC_091986.1:6463690-7088690 GCF_044704955.1 Pristiophorus japonicus
CCTCTCTCCCTCTCCCTCTCCCTCTCTCCCTCTCCCTCTCCCTCTCCCCCTCCCTCTCCCTCTCTTCCTCTCTCCCTCTCCCTCTCCCTCTCTTCCTCTCTCCCTCTCCCTCTTTCCCTCTCTTCCTCTCTCCCTCTCCCTCTTTCCCTCTCTTCCTCTCCCTCTCCCTCTGTTCCCCTCCCTCTCCCTCTCTTCCTCTCCCTCTCTCCCTCCCTCTTCCTCTCCCTCTCCCTCTCCCTCTTCCTCTCCCTCTCCCTCTCCCTCTCCCTCTTTCTCTTTATCTCCCTCTTCCTCTCCCTCTCCCTCTCCCTCTCCCTCTCCCTCTCTCCCTCTCTCCCTCTCTTCTCCCCCCTCTCTCTCTCTCTCTCCCTCTCCCTCTCTCCCTCTCCCTCTCCCTCTCCCTCTCTCTCCCTCTCCCTCTCCCTCTCTCCCTCTCTCCCTTTCCCCCTCTCTCTCCCTCTCCCTCTCCCTCTCCCTCTCTCCCTCTCCCCCTCTCTCGCTCTATCTCTCCCTCTCCCTCTCTCGCACTCTCGCTCTCGCTCTCCCTCTCCCTGTCCCTCTGCTATTCTCTGCCTTTCTCTCTGCCTCTGTCTCTGCTTGTGTATCCTCTGATGGTGAGGTTGGAGAAGGAGGTCGAATGCCAACACAGCCCCCATGATAGGAGAGAAATATTGTGATTTAAAATTTGTCTTGAATGAGAGAGGGGCAGAGTTGGGAGGCAGAACTTGCAGCGATCTGTCCACCAGTCACTTTGCCTATGTGTCAGCAAGCTGCAAGAGTAATGGCCGACAGAATTTTTTTACAAGATTGCGTTGCTTCAGTCGACTCCGGACTCCAACTCGACAACTGAAGCTGCCGTTGGCACCGCCAGGCAGTAAGTGAGGGTCAGCGGCTGAATTTCACATCCGGGGGCGATAATGGGGTGCTGTGCCCGGCGATGACGTGACCTCCGCAAACCCCCCACACGATTCTGTGGGGGGTGGGGGGAAGGGTTGGTGGTGGGCGCGGCTGAGTGAAACGCATTTTGCGTCCCGTTAGCGCCCTCCAAAAGTGCTAATGGCGGTCGCACACGAGGCCAATTTTGGCTCTATTCTCTCCACCTCAACGGCTGTAATCAAACTCCCTAAATGTTTGAAAGTCCCTTCTATTAACACATTCAGACAATCAAGTGCTATCCCTCCTGGAGTTTGTAGGGTCAGAGGAAAGGCTATTCATTACCGTTGCTCTCCTACTCCAGCACGTGGAGTGGTACGCCGCCACACTGCTCCTTCCGCTCCCTGGCCTGCTCCAATGGTGCTCAAGATGGTCACCAAAATCCAGGTCGGTGATTGGAGCGTGGGCAGATACAGCAGGAACGGCGAGGTCGGGGCGAAGGAGCGTCGAGAGAATGTAGAGCGATGTGATCGGGGCCCAGGAGAGTCGCGAGTTCGGGGCCCAGGAGAGGCGTTAGTTCGGGGCCCAGAAGAGCCGAGGGCCCAGGGGCAGCACGGGCCCAGCCCACACTGCGATATGTGTGTGCACTGGGTCTGTGCAGCAGAGCTGGTCTCCAGTCATCCTGGTTAACCCTTGCCACTGGACCAAGACCTAGCTCTGTCAAGCCTGTGTGGTGGCTGGTGTGCAACAGCCACCCCACGTTAAAAAAATCCACGCACAGGCATCTTCCACCCTGCAAGATTTATTTCAGGACCTGGAATATTAGGTCCTTTATTGAAACACCTTTGAACTTTTTGACGTGGAAGCAAGTCGATTCGAGGGACTGTTTATGATGATGGTGATGTATTCATTACCATGGGATAGATGAGTTCAAGCAACACTTTGGGTGTATCTCTGCCACACGTCAACCTCTGGGCAGCCACACACTCTCAGCATCAGGAACCAACACCATGAAGCTGAGGGTCACGGTCAGTAAAAAGCGATTGGCTCGACTAAACAAATCTACTTCTGCTGGTGTGTGTTCTGGCTCTATTGTTCAATAAATCTGGGACAAGGACCTACCTGTAATTTTCACAGCAGATGCTACTGGGAAAAATATTCTTGACAAGTGGGATTCCTCAGCTGCTATCTCTGTCAAAAACAAATAGTTTTGTAAACAAGTTTGGGACATTTCAGCTTCAAGTAGTTAAATTTCAATAAATTAAAAACAGATGGACTTTAATTGTCCTTTAATATTGTCCCAGATTTAGCTTAACATGTCCTGGGATGCAGCCAAATCTTTATCAATTGGGATGCCAAATATTTATTTGTGGTAACACTTGTCATCTGTCTTCATGTTGTTTTATATGAACCGTATTTCCTTTCTTGTTCAGCTGCTTATATATAAGACAGCTGACTGTACTGCTGTCTCTAACCTTTATCCATTAAAAGTTAAAAAAATGATGCTCCTTGTCAAAATTGTAATTGTGTTCCATTGATTTAATAAATACATGGCTGAAAGTTTTGGCAAATGTTCCAGCACATTTGCATTCAGCAGTAGCCCTTATTTATATAGATGATAATAGTCAGTGCCTACTTCAAATGTCAGAAGTAATGTGTGAATCTTATTAAAAGAACAATAAAGTGACGTTTCTCAATATTAAGTTTTAATGAGCTGTGATAGCTGTATCTTTTGCCCGAAACATGGTTTAGTGGAATTTTTCTTCACATAATGTGAAACTCCAGCCTTATATTGCTAACCCCCTTGGCTAATTTGTACTTCATTGGGAAGCTAATTGTTTAGGTACCTTAATGGGTACATTCCTGTAATTTAGCACAGGAGCAAAATACATTATTGTTGAGAAGATGGTAACTTTTAGCATTTAGGGCAATTGTACATACTTAACACACTAACAGAACAGCATACATTGAACCTGTGGATCACATATATACAATCATTTGTCAGCATTGAGAGATGCAGTCGTGTTCTAGATGAATTGATAAATTAGTGATGTGTCATTAGATTTTTGCTGTTAAACACATACATTTATCAGAGTGTGATCTTTAGAGATTTGCTCATGCCAACTTGCTTTACAATATCTCCAGATTTAACTCTTTTTATACCAGTTACTATTTTATAGTCTGCTATGTGGTCTTTTCTTAGTCATCATCCAAGTTACTTGCATGGCTTCCAGCGTTTGAATGTCGCCCTGTGTTCAAGTGTCCAAAACTAGACACAGTAATCAAGGTGTGATCTGCGTAGAGCATTGCAGTTTCAGAAATACCTCTTCTTACTTGTACTCAACTATCTTGCCTAAAATAGTCCAGCGCTCGATTTGCTTGATTGGTTGCTGCTCCACAGTGACTGAACATGCTAACTCATCATCATCATCATCATCATCTTAGGCAGTCCCTCGGAATTGAGAAAGAGTTGCTTCCACTCTTAACATGAGTTCTTAGGTGGCTGAACAGTCCAATACGAGAGCCACAGTCTCTGTCACAGGTGGGACAGACAGTGGTTGGAGGAAAAGGTGGGTGGGGAGTCTGGTTTGCCGCACGCTCCTTCGGCTGCCTGTGCTTGATTTCTGTATGTTCTCGGCGACGAGACTCGAGGTGCTCAGCGGCCTCCCGGATGCTCTTCCTCCACTTAGGGTGGTCTTGGGCCAGGGACTCCCAGGTGTCAGTGGGGATGTCGCACTTTATCAGGGAGGCCTTGAGGGTGTCCTTGTAATGTTTCCGCTGCCCACCTTTGGCTCGTTTGCCGTGAAGGAGTTCTGAGGAAAGTGATCGACTTCAAGAGGACATAGAGAGGCTGGTGGAATGGGCGGACACGTGGCAGATGAAATTTAAGACAGAAAAGTGCGAAGTGATACATTTTGGTAAGAAGAATGAGGAGAGGCAATATAAACTAAAGGGTACAATTCTAAAGGGGGTGCAAGAACAGAGAGACCTGGGGGTATATGTGCATAGATCGCTGAAGGTGGCAGGGCAGTTAGAGCAAGCGGTTAGAAAAGCTTACAGGATCCTCGGCTTCATAAGTAGAGGGATAGGGTACAAAAGTGAGGAAATTATGATAAAACACCGGTTCGGCCTCAACTGGAGTATTGTGTCCAATTCTGGGCTCCGCACTTTAGGAAGGATGTGAAGGCCTTAGAGAGGGTGCAGAAAAGATTTTAAGAATGGTTCCGGGGATGAGGGACTTCAGTTACATTGTCAGACTGGAGAAGCTGGGGTTGTTCTCTTTGGAGCAGAGAAGGTTGAGAGGAGATTTGATCGAGGTGTTCAAAATCATGAGGGGTCTGGACAGAGTAGATAGAGAGAAACTGTTCCCATTGGCAGAAGGGTCGAGGACCAGAGGACACAGATTTAAGGTGATTGGCAGAAGAATCAAAGGTGACACGAGGAAAAACTGTTTTACGCAGCGAGTGGTTAGGATCTGGAATGCGCTGCCTGAAAGGATGTTGGAGCCAGACTCAATCACTGCTTTCAAAAGGGAGTTGGATAAGCACCTGAAAGAAAAAAAATTGCAGGGCTATGGGGAAAGGGCGGGGGAGTGGGACTGGCTGAGGTGCTCTTGCAGAGAGCCGACATGGGCTCGACGGGCCGAATGGCCTCCTCCTGTGCTGTAACCGTTCTATGATTCTATGATTCCATGAAATTTACCCCAATGAACAATTCTACTATTTTATTGTGGAATGATATGAAACTAATGGGCCTGTGGTTGCCTCGGTCCAGTTTCCTTGATATTTTAGCTTATTTCCAGAACCTATCCAGTAATTGCGAACTTTATCACCACAAATAGATTCATAATTACTTGGGGAAAAATAACATTGGTTTAAGGAGACTTTATTCTGATTAAACTTTTGGATGCGTGTGATCATGAATTTCATTTCATTACTAAAGTATACTTAATTGTATCAGCCTTCTTCACTGGGGGGTTGACTTATGAGGAAAGGTTGAGTAGGTTGAGCCTCTACTCATTGGAATTCAGAAGAATGAGAGGTGACCTTATCGAAACGTATATGATTATGAGGGGGCTCGACAAGGTGGATGGGGGAGACTAGAACTGGACGGGACGATCTTAGCATAAGGGGCCACCCATTTAAAACAGAGATGAGGAGGAATTTCTTCTCTCAGAGAGTTGTAAATCTGTGGAATTCTCTGCCTCAGAGAGCTGTGGAAGCTGGGACATTGAATATATTTAAGACAGAGATAGTTTCTTAAGCGATAAAGAGATAAGTGGTTATGGGGAGCGGGCAGGGAAGTGGAGCTGAGTCCATGATCGGATCAGCCATGATCTTATTAACTGGTGGAGCAGGCTCGAGGGGTTAAATGGCCGACTCCTGCTCCTATTTCTTATGTTCTTATTATGTTCACCCCACCCCTCCACTTTCTTCATGCTCTGTGAATCACCTGGTGCCAGTCCTTCACAAACTCAATCTAATTACCCTGACTGAAAATATCTGAGGTGTATTTGAGAAAACAAGTGACACAGGGGGTGCGCTGGAGGAAATTTTAACAGAGGAACATGGGGCACTATCTAGGTACAGGGAATCACAGCCTCTCGCTCATCATCATCATCATCATCATCCTATTCAGCAATGTCATCATCATCATCACATTCAATTTACCACGTCTCCTGCTCGTCCTCCTCACCATCGTCATCCTTCTCCTCTTCCGGCCTGCCCTGCTGTGATGGATCTGCAGGATAGGACGATACAAAATAAGAATTGGTGAGCAGAAGTGTCAGTGGTGGCTCAGTGGGCAGGACTCTCGCCTCTGAGTCAGAGGTTGTGGTTTCAAGTCCCACTTTAGAAACATAGAAAATAGGTGCAGGAGTAGGTCATTCGGCCCATCGAGCCTGCACCACCATTCAATATGATCCTGGCTGATCATGCAACTTCAGTACCCCACTCCTGCCTCCTCTCCATCCCCCCTTGATCCCTTTAGATATAAGGGCCACATCTAATTCCCTTTTGAATATATCTAATGAACTGGCCTCAACAACTTTCTGTTGTAGAGAATTCCACAGGTTCACAATTCTCTGAGTGAAACAGTTTCTCCTCATCTCGGTCTAAAATGGCTTACCCCTTATCCTTAGACTGTGTCCCCTGGTTCTGGATTTCCCCAGCATCGGGAACATTCTTCCTGCATCTAACCTGTCCAATCCCATCAGAATTTTATATGCTTCTATGAGGTCCCCTCTTTTTCTTCTAAATTCCAGTGAATACACCCTAGTCGATCCAGTCTTTCTTCATATGTCAGTTCTGCCATCCCGGGAAATCAGTCTGATGAACCTTTGCTGCACTCCCTCAATAGCAAGAATGTCCTTCCTCAGATTAGGAAACCAAAAGTGTACACAATATTCCAGGTGAGGCCTCACCAAGGCCCTGTACAGCTGCAGTAAGACCTCCCTGCTCCGATACTCAAATCCTTCCGTTATGAAGGCCAACATGCCATTTGCCTTCTTCACCACCTGCTGTACCTGTATGCCAACTTTCAATGACTGATGTACCATGACACCCAGGTCTCATTGCACCTCCCCTTTTCCTAATCTGTCACCATTCAGATAATAATCTGCCTTCCTGTTTTTCCACCAAAGTGGATAGCCTCACACTTATCCACATTATACTGCACCTGCCATGCATTTGCCCACTCACCTAACCTGTCCAAGTCACCCTGCAGCCTCTTAGCATACTCCTCACAGCTCACACTGCCACCTAGCTTAATGTCATCTGCAAACTTGGAGATAATACATTCAATTCCTTCGTCTAAATCATTAATATATTTTGTAAATAGCTGGGGTCCCAGCACTGAGCCCTGCGGCACCCCACTAGTCACTGCCTGCCGTTCTGAAAAGGACCCGTTTATCCCGACTCTCTGCTTCCTGTCTGCCAACCAGTTTTCTATCCACGTCAGTACATTACCCCCAATACCATGTGCCTTAATTTTGCACACTAATCTCCTGTGTGGGACCTTGTCAAAAGCCTTTTGAAAGTCCAAATACACCACACCCACTGGTTCTCCCTTGTCTATTCAACTAGTTACATCCTCAAAAAATGTTAGAAGATTTGTCAAGCATGATTTCCCTTTCATAAATCCATACTGACTTGGACTGATCCTGTCACTGCTTTCCATATGCGCTGCCATTACATCTTTAATAATTTATTCCAGCATTTACCCCACCACCGATGTCAGGTTAACCAGTCTATAATTCCCTGTTTTCTCTTTCCCTCCTTTTATAAAAAGTGGGGTTACATTAGTTACCCTCCAGTCCATAGGAACTGATCCAGAGTCGATAAACTGTTGGAAAATGACCACCAAAGCATCTACTATTTCTAGGGTCACTTCCTTCAGTACTCTGGGATGCAGACTATCAGGCCCTGGGGATTTATCGGCCTTCAATTCCATCAATTTCCCTAACACCATTACCTGACTAATAAGGATTTCCCTCAGTTCCCTCTTCTCGATAGACCCTCGGTCCGCTCGTATTTTTGGGAGGTTTCTTGTGTCTTCTTAGTGAAGACAGAGCCAAAGTATGTGTTCAATTGGTCTGCCATTTCCTTGTTCCCCATTATGAATTCACTTGGTTCTGACTGCAAGGGACCTACATAAAAAGTTCTCTTCACATATCTATAGAAGCTTTTGCAGTCAGTTTTTATGTTCCCTGCAAGCTTACTCTTATACTCTATTTTCCCCCTCCTAATTAAACCCTTAGTCCTCCTCTGCTGAATTCTAAATTTCTCCAAGTCCTCAGGTTTGCTGCTTTTTTTGGCCAATTTATATGCCTCTTCCTTGGATTTAACACTATCTCTAATGCCCGTTGTGAGCCCTTTAGAGACTTGAGCATAAATATCTAGGCTGACACTGCAGTGCAGTACTGTCGGAGATGCCGTCTTTCGGATGAGATGTTAAACCGAGGCCCCGTTTGCTCTCTCAGGTGGACATAAAAGATCTCATGGCACTATTTTGAAAAAGAGCAGGTGATTTATCGCTGGTGTCCTGGCCAATATTTATTCCTCAATCAACCTCAATATCTGGTCATTTGTCATATTGCTGTTTGTGGGAGCTTGCTGTGCACAAATTGGCTGCCGCATTTCCCACATTACAACAGCGACTACACTCCAAAAAGTACTTAATTGGGTGAAAAGCACTTTGGGTTGGCTGGTGGTAATGAAAGATGCTATATAAATGCAAGTCTCCTTTTTGTAACCCACTTGTGATTAAGGATAGAGAGAAGCATATGAAAGCTTTTGAAGGTGTCTTGTTTCTGAGGGGTGCTGTGGCAACTATTAGGTGGGCACCTGCTACCCAACCCTGACCCCCATACCACCGACCTCAGCCTCTCCTGTGGCCAGACTGGAGTATCTCTCCATCATCTTCATTGACTGGTCCTCAGAAGGGGTGAGTTCTTTATTGTCAAATGGGGGAAATTGCCCTTCATAAAAAGGCACGTTAGCACCTCTAAGAGATGGTAACACGGTGGTATGGCCTTACCAACCAGGGGCAGGGGCAGGGTATGACCATTGCGCAATTACCCCCCCGGGCTGGGGGCGGCCGGAATGGGTTTCCGTCGTGCCCGTATCTCCCGGGCCTTCCGACTCCTTGTCGGGCCGCACGGCAACCCCTTACCGCCTGGCGGCAACCCCCTTTCAGCCCTACGGTGGGAAGCTGTCAGGGGCTAGTTGGTGCGGCCGCCCTTAAAGGGGAAGGCGTACCACCGCGGCCGCCATTTTGTTTTCGATGCCGGGCCGACTCCTGAGTCGGGCCGACAATGGCGGCCGCTGGTCCGGCCGGGATGCCAATGGGCGGTCTCAACCATTCAAATGACCCTGAGCCCACAGCTTGGATCGGGGATGGCATCTTGGACAATCACGGAGAGTGATTCTCTTGTGCCACACTTGTGTCGACAGAGTCGAACTCGAGGAATTTAAGGGCGGAATGTCATTGAGCATTATAATTGAATTCATTCTTTTGAAGAATAGTCGAATTTTGAAGCTAACTATCTGTAATTTTCTCATTTGATTATTACCTGTTATGTTGACAGAAAATGTAAACATTTGAATTCCAATTCCAAATCGGCAGGTTGCCGATCATCACTGAACATATACCAGCAGCATGCTAATGAGATTGAAAGATGCCCAACTAGCAAAATTCGCTGATACCATCAGGCAGGCGATCAGGTTGCTTGGCTCACTATCTGTCTGAAACCACCGAAACTTACTCTTGGCTCCATCCACTCCTCAGGAAGTATCTGTTGTGTATGAATAAAGAGTCTGACTAGATACTGTGAGCTCAAGGTAAAGTGTGACCTTAGTCTTTTATTGCAGGTCTTCAGAGTGCCTTTCCAACCTGTGACGCCTCCTTAAGTACCTGTGCTCCCAAAGAATTATGGAATCCCTTGGGACTCCAGGGGATGAGCCCTCTGGTGGCTACACAAGGTAGCTACAGGTTTACATATATAAAAGTACCAGCCCGGATTTTGTGGTCAACGACATAGAAATAGGGCTTGTCGTTGATTAAGCTTACAGCTGCCCCCTGACCTTTTGCGTCCTTTTGAGCAGCAACTTGCTATCATTGGTGGTCTGAACCAGCGTGGCCCCCTCTACAGGGCATCTGTGGCATGTGTGAGCAGGGAAAGCAACAACGTGACCCTTCAGCAATCAGAGTGAAGGATCCTCATTGCAAAATCAGGCACAGGAAGCAAGATAAAGTGAGGGAAAGAAAAACGGGAGTAAGAGGGATAAAAAAGAAAGGAAGAGAAATTTGAAAAATGTATTTAAATGTTTTAAAAAAATCTCCAACAATAATTAAATTCTGAAGGAATATGACACTGCACTTGTACAATTAAATTTTCAGTGCGAGAGGTTGTTTGGTAGCAATCAAGATTATCACAGCGTTAAAACTTCACTCGCACCTGCGTGCACCAACCCAAACTTCTTCTGACATGTTTAGTTGGTAACTGGCGGGTAAGTAAAACAACTTTCATGCCCTTTCAATGCTGAATCTATCAGCAAGGTACCAGTGAAGAGCAGCTGGTGATAGAATTGGACAAATCGGACAGCAGCTTCCAGGTTTCCGCATTTAACTGCGCATGCTCGGACTCCGGAAGTTGCTGTCCAACGTACTCCATAATAACGATGAGCCTCACCATTATTCTTACCCCAAAATCTGGGCCAATGAGTCAGAAGGATATTTACTGGGAAAAGCACCCAAGCAGTGATGAGCATGTGGACCTGGGCGTGGAAGAGAGAGAAAGTAGCGTTCCTCCAAGGATGATATAGAAATGACTACATATGAGATGATTTCCATGTATGTAGTTGAGACAATTGGAGAACTAGGAGGAGTCCACTGCATATGTATGCAGCACATTTTAGGAAGTTTCTCAAAACTTGTAGAACACTCTGGAGAGAATGACATTGCAAGTGATTTCTGCGGCATCAAGATGCTAGGCAAAACATTTCTTAGGACATTGGTGGCTTCTGAGGTGGCAGCTACCAATGATTGATAGATACTTTGAACAGAACAATTTAACAGACCCTCCCAAGAGCTGATTGCAACTCATCCTCATCACAGGCAGTTCCTCGTATCGAGGATGACTTGCTTCCACACCAAAAAGGGATGAGTTCACAGGTGTTTCAATGAAGGACCTAATATTCCAGGTCCTGAACTACATCCTGAAGGGTGGAAGATGCCTGTGCGTGGATTTTTTTAATGTGTGGTGACCGTTGCACACCAGCCACCACACGGGCTTGACAGAGCTAGGTCTTGGTCCAGTGGCAAGGATTACCCAAGACGACTGGAGACCTGCTTTGCTGCATGGACCTAGTGCATACGTATCGCAGTGTTGGCTGGCCTGTGCTGCCCCTGGGTCCTCGGCTCTTCTGGGCCCTAAACTCATGCCTCTCCTGAGTTTAGGGCCCAGAACTATGTCAATACTAAATATCAGGCGATCATTATCTCCTGGATCACAATGTGGTGCCAGGACCTTGTGTGCCATGATTACAGTAGCTGTCTTTTAGTGTGGATTTATGTTGTAGAAATTTTCTGGATAGCCCATTTCAAACCATAAAAAGGGAAAATACTGCAGATACTCTGCTTGGGACTATGAGGACTGTGATGACACCAGCCAACAGCACCTCTACACCTGCTCTGCACAATTGGGCTGCAAGGTGTGAGCATTGCTATCACTGTCGTTCTGGAGGGTGGCAATCAGCCTCTAATACCTGCCCATAAGGAAGCTTCAGACATGGCCCTGGAACTATCACTGCAAGAGATAGGCTGCCAAAAACTGCTCCCTCTGGGACAGCAGACTCACTGAGATGAGAGTCAGGTTAGGCCTCTAAGGCTCCAAAGTATTCTTCCTAGCCACGCAGCACTAAGCATCACCTCACTAAGAGAGCACCTTGTAGAAAGAGTGGAATAGGAATCAAAGCAAGTAACTTAGCTGACGCAAAGAGTAGACATATTGGAAAGAAGTGGTTATAGATAACGGGTATGGATTTGTTGATAACTGTTTGGTGAATGTTGCTCTGGAAAGTAAACAAAACTTGACCACAAATAACTCAGAGTTTATTTCCTCTTGGATTTGGATGATGGGCATGGAAATTTGGACTTCTCTCTTAAGAAGGAAATCGGCAGAAGTCTTTGACAGTAAATGACTTTGTGAGGGTATGATGCAAATTTATTTGGTATGTCAACTTTTAATTTGTTGAAAGAACCGGGCTATATGCTGCCCCCACCTTTCTCTGTCTGCTGGCTGATGGCTCACCTGTTCCATCTCCTTTCCTATTTCATTTTTTCTTTGTTCCTGGGATGTGGGCATCGCTGGCATTTATTGCCCATCCTCAGTCGCCCTTGAGAAGGTGGTGGTGAGCCACCTTCTTGAACCACTGCAGTCCGTGTGGTGAAGGTGCTCCCACAGTGCTGTTAGGGAGGGAGTTCCAGGATTTTGACCCAGCGACGATGAAGGAATGGCGATATATATCCAAGATAGGATGGTGTGTAACTTGGAGGAGAACATGGAGGTGATGGTGTTCCCAATGCGCCTGCTGCCCTTGTCCTTCCAGGCGGTAGAGATCGCCGGTTTGGGAGGTGCTGCCAAAGAAGCCTTGGTGAGTTGCCATAGTTGAGTTTCTGATTAATGGTTACCCCCAGGATGTTGATGGTGGGAGATTTGGCGATGTTAATGCCGTTGAATATCAGGGGGCGGTGGTTAGACTCTCACTTGTTGGCACTGCCTGGCACTTGTGTGGCACAAATGTTATTTGCCACTTATCAGCCCAAGCCTCAATATTGTCCAGGTCTTGCTGTATTCGGGCATAGACTGCTCCATTATCTGAGAAGTTGCGAATGGAACTGAACACTGTGCAGTCATCAGCGAACATCCCCACTTCTTGAGCCACATGATGGAGGTCCTAGCCCAACCCTCTTCACCATCATCTTCATCAGCTTTCAGAAGCAGCAAGCATTTTTTATGGCGACATTATGTTCCACACAGCAAGCTTCAATGATTGTGGAGTGTCTCGCTGGGGTGCATTGCAGAATTCCACCAGATTTAACCAAGCACCTAAAATAAGACTTCATAATAGTCTGCCCTATCACATTTTGTTGGAGTGCTATGAGCTTCAGAATATCTGTTCTCTGCCTCCGTCTGCAGAAACCGTAAGCAGTGGCAATGGCTGGGGTGAGGTGTTCTGGGCGGGCGGTCAGCCTCCAGCGCCCCGCGGTGATCCTCGAGTCAGGTTTAGCGGCGGCGCGGAGCAGCACCGCCCGGAAGAGCTGCGCCCGATGTGTAACGCCCCCGAGTTTTGACTCCCGCCCGACCCGCAGCGCGCCCCGCACTGACCGCCCGGGAAATCAGGGCGGTCCCACCATCCCGACAGCGGAGAGGTGAGTAATGGGCTCCTGAGGTAAGTGCGATTGTTTGCTCTTTTAATGTTTTTGTGATTTGTGTTGTGGTGGCGTGGGCAATGTTTGGGGAATGTTTTTGTGGGTTTAGTTCCCCCCCCCCCCAGGCATCTCTGGGAGCGCTCCCGGCTCTTTAGCTCGGGAGTTTCCCATCCTAGCGCCCAAGAGAGGTGTACAACGCCTCCCTTAGCGCTGCGCCCCCTGACTCAGGGCCCAGCTGACCAATGTTACTGACTGAGGCGCAAACTGTTCCCGGGCGCTAACTTTACCGCCCCACCGCCATTACCGCTCCAAAATCAGCAAAGCCCAAAATCCAGCCCAAATTTATGCATTACACTTAAATTAAATCAAGGCAGAATTGCTTTAAGTTTATCACAAACAACGTTTAAAAATTTAGTTGCATCCAATAAGGGAAGTGTAAAAAATAACATCAGGAGATGTGGGAGCCTCGAATCAATGGCTCTTCTGGCGCACTCCTACAGTAACGTCGCTGTGAGCGCATTGGAAGGGTCAAACATGAGGCCAGGCCTGGAGTTGGAGTAAATGGTGTGGCCCCACATGGAGATGGGGCCTGTGCCCTCCCCAAACATGGATGTCAGATTACGAGGGGGCAGGGCTTGGTGCCAGAGACTTCCGAGCTCGTGTGTTCCCATGCCCTCAGCTCTCAGAGGGACTGAGCTTAGTGCCAAGAGAAGTAGGCCCCCACCTGGGGGTTCAGGCTGGGAAAAAGGCTTGGACTATCAAAGAAAAGGTCTGCCGACAGAAACAGAAATATTTCCCGTGGCCCCCTTACAAAAGGGCCCCTGGAAACTCCCAAATGTTTCTTCCTGCGGTGGGGGGGGGAACTGAGCACCCCTGTCCTTCAGGCGACCACTATTGTGCCCAAATTTCTGGCCTCTTCAACAGACAGGGCCCTAAATATGCCCACTGTAATGTTGACACCTGCTGTTGCTGTTTTAATGACGGAATTATCACCGACTCTGCCAACGGGGGCACTGCAGTACGTGTCCCAGGTGGGTCTATCCCAGGTGGCACTGAAATAGATATCCAGCCCTGTGATCTTAGGCTGATAATTGTGACTGATGAGGGATCCCAAGTCGTAATAAATTGATAAGCATTACACCAGAGTTCCAATTGTCGAGAGAGGAGAACTTGTAAAAAAACACCTCATTCGATTTCTGTGTGAAAGTCATCAAAGTTCAACATGCATGCAAAATTCTTAAAACCAGAAGCAATTTTATGCTTTGAACCAATACAAAGAAACTCAGTGTGAGGGAGACATGGCAGTAAGGGCTACAAAGCAGCACCCAGCCTGTTTCTTCACACAAAGTATTTTCATTTGTGTCTTTCTCTGTACATGGAGGGGGGCGGATTGATAAGTCTGTTACTCAATTCAGTAATCAACTAAAGTGAAAACTGAATTCTCTTCAGCGTGATGTAACCTCCCTGACTTGGACTGCTTCACCAGTTCGAAGCTCTTCCTCTCTTACATCACGTTTCTTATAAATTCCTCAGAATTAATACTAAAATTTATAGTAGGTGCACAACTTTTTTTTTTACTCGTTCCTGGGATGTGGGCATCGCTGGCAAGGCCGGCATTTATTGCCCATCCACAACTGCCCCTTGAGAAGGTGGTGGTGAGCCGCCTTCTTGAACCGCTGCAGACCCGTGTGGAGAAGGTGCTCCCAACATGTCAGAATGTGCTGACCAGCAAAACAGATGTCCACACAGCCTCCTGGTCTTCTTACAGCCAGTAAAACACATCTCCAATTCATCTCTTCTACTCGAGATATGGCACTGGTCGCCCATACCTGAAACAACGGGGCAGCATTACTAAAAGTATCGAGCCCCTTACATCTTAAAGCTGATTGAATGCAACTCAATGCCGTGGAAATCACGGCCTCCCCTGGTCCGTATGGAGTGTGTACGGACTCGGGAAGGCAGCAGAAAAGCCGGTTTTCAGCACACAATGCGCATGCCGATCTCTCAAGTTTCTGGCTTGACAGATTCTCCGTATCTCGGGAGCGAGGACATTTGCACGGGCAAGATTGTGGGATTTACCCATATCTTGCGCCGCAAATGTCCTCAAAACTCTTGCGCCTGATAAAAGCATAGCTTACTTTTCCAGGCACAAGAGTTTAAAAACATGTCAAAAACATGATTAAACTAAAAAAATTTAAAAACATATTTATGTTAAAACCCTGTACTCTCAGGAAATTTTATTTTAAATCATAATTAAAACTTTTTTAAGAAACCAGCAAAAAAATTTTTCTTTAAAAAGTATTTGTATCAACTTTAATTTCTACACTGTATTTATGGCTCAATTTTCCCAGTGATTTGCATCGTTTTTTTTGGAGCAGGCCACTTTTTTTGGCCTAAGTTGAAAATCCACAGTTTCCCCAATCAACTTGCACCAGCGTAACTTAGTTAGTTACGATTTTTCAGATCATTTTTTTTTTCAGCCAAAGGGGCGTAACCTGCCACCCGCGCCAATTGTGGCCAATTAGGGAAGTTTGGTAAGCTGACAGTTACTCCAGTTATGTTTAGGCCGGTGTATGCAGCCTCTGCAGAAAAACCTTCCTGAGAGTTAAGGAAATCGGTACAGCAGCTGCCCAGACGAGAGAGAGAGAGAGAGAGAGAGTACGCGGACCGGGAGAATGGGGACCGAGAATAGGACCGGACCAACAAGCCCTTCGGGCAGGGTTGGAAGTGAGCTGGCTTTATGCTTCAGCTTGCATTGTGTCCCTGGTTACCATGGCAGCCTGATATTTTTGGATCAGATCAAGGCTCCACCCACAAAACTAAAGGTCAGGTTGGGCCACGCCAAAATGAACAAATCCAACGAGGAAACTTAGAATATTGTTTTTTGGCGTACTTAGGCCCCAAAAAATCGGGAGTAACTCTTCAAGTACACCAAAAAAATGCTTTGGGGAAATTGAGCCCACAGTGTTTTTTGGCAGTGTTTGGGTGTGTTTCTCATTCATAGTAACAGGAGGTTCAGACTTATCAAACTTCTATTACTATGAATGAGAAAATACTTTACCGTGATTGGGTGTCCAGGCCCACGTGACTCCTACGGATGTCCTATAAAAACATAGAAACATAGAAAATAGGTGCAGGAGTAGGCCATTCGTCCCTTCGAGCCTGCACCACCATTCAATAAGATCATGGCTGATCATTCACCTCAGTACCCCTTTCCTGCTGTCTCTCTATACCCCATGATCCCTTTAGCTGTAAGGACCATATCTAACTCCCTCTTGAATATATCCAATGAACTGGCATCAACAACTCTCTGCAGTAGAGAATTCCATAGGTTAACAACTCTCTGAGTGAAGAAGTTTCTCCTCATCTCGGTCCTAAATGGCTTACCCCTTATCCTTAGACTGTGACCTCTGGTTCTGGACTTCCCCAACATCGGGAACATTCTTCCTGCATCTAACCTGTCCAGTCCCGTCAGAAATGTATATGTTTCAATGAGATCCTCTCACATTCTTCTAAACTCCAGTGAATAAGGGCCCAGTTGATCCAGTATCTCCTCATATGTCAGTCCAGCCATCCCGGGAATCAATCTGGTGAACCTTCACTGTACTCCCTCAATAGCAAGAACATCCTTCCTCAGATTAGGAGACCAAAACTGTACACAATATTCCAGGTGAGGCCTCACCAAGGCCCTGTACAACTGCAGTAAGACCTCCCTGCTCCTATACTCAAATCCATTAGCTATGAAGGCCAACATGCCATTTGCCTTATTCACCGCCTGCTGTACCTGCATGCCAACTTTCAATGACTGATGTACCATGACACCCAGGTCTCGTTGCACCTCCCCTTTTCCTAATCTGCCGCCATTCAGATAATATTCTGCCTTCCTGTTTTTGCCACCAAAGTCGATAACCTCACACTGATCCACATTATACTGCATCTGCCATGCATTTTCCCACTCCCCTAACCTGTCCAAGTCACCCTGCAGCCTCTTAGCATCCTCCTCACAGCTCACACCGCCACCCAGCTTAGTGTCATCTGCAAACTTGGAGATATTACACTCAATTCCTTCATCTAAATCATTGATGTATATGGTAAATAGCTAGGGTCCCAGCACTGAGCCCTGCGGCACACCACTAGTCACTGCCTGCCTTTCTGAAAAGGACCTGTTTATCCCAACTCTCTGCTTCCTGTTTGCCAACCAGTTCTCCATTCATGAAGGTACATTACCCCCAATACCATGTGCTTTAATTTTGCACACCAATCTCTTGTGTGGGACCTTGTCAAAAGCCTTTTGAAAGTCCAAATACACCACATCCACTGGTTCTCCCTTGTCCACCCTACTAGTTACATCATCAAAAAATTCCAGAAGATTTGTCATAAAGCCATGCTGATTTGGACCGATCCTGTCACTGCTTTCCAAATGCGCTGCTATTTCATCTTTAATAACTGATTCCAACATTTTCCTCACTACCAATGTCAGGCTAACTGGCCTATAATTCCCTATTTTTTCTCTCCCTCTCTTTCAAAAAAGTGGTGTTACATTAGCTACCCTCCTGTCCATAAGAACTGATCCAGAGTCGATAGACTTGGAAAATGACCACCAATGCATCCACTATTTCTAGGGCTACTTCCTTAACTACTCTGGGATGCAGACTATCAGGCCCTGGGGATTTATCGGACTTCAATCCCATCAATTTTCCTAGCACAATTTCCTGACTAATAAGGCTTTCCTTCAGTTCCTCCTTCTCGCTTGACCCTCGGTCCCCTGTACTTCTGGAAGGTTATTTGTGTCTTCCTTCGTGAAGACAGAACCAAAGTATTTGTTCAATTGGTCTGCCATTTCTTTGTTCCCCATTATAAATTCACCTGATTCTGAAAGCAAGGGACCTACGTTTGTCTTCACCAATCTTTTTCTCTTCACATATCTTCTCAGCCCGACGTTAATGCGCTCCGTTGTGTAAGAAGAGGAGGCCTCGAATCCGGGATCTTGGGCGGGCATTCGACCAGAAGGTAAGTGTGCATCTTTTCTCTTACTTTTAGTCAAACGCCGCCGTAAGAAAAAGCAGAGATTTCAGGGCCAATAGACCTGGACTGTACAGAAAATCCAGCTTCTCGACAGATCAGCAGAAAGGATTGAATACAAAATTGAAGTGTTCAGAGAATAGTCGGACGAAAGATGTAAAAATAATCTTGCTAAAGCTATGGCTCAGTGTGCAGCACTCTCGCCTCTGAATCAGAAGGTTGTGGGTTCAAGTCCCACTCCAGGAACTTGAGCACAAAAATCTAGGCTGACACTCCCAGTGCAGTGCTGAGGGAGCGCCGCACTGTCGGAGGTGCCGTCTTTCAGATGAGATGTTAAACCGAGGCCCCGTCTGCTCTATCAGATGGATGTAAAAGATCCCGTGGCACTATTTCGAAGAAGAGCTGGGGAGTTATGGGCGCCGGAGGGACTGGAGTGCATTATCACCCCCGGCCACCAAATTTGAATTTGACCGTTTATTGTTTAAAAAGTTTTATTGATTAATTTGTCGATTCTGGTGTCCCTTTAATAAGGGAGCACGTGATTTATAGTTTTACGCCAAAATAGTTGTAGCAGGCAGCTGAACGGCTCATAATGTGCATGAGTCAGGGGCTTAATGTCACCCGAATCTTGACCAGTACCAGAGTTGCTGGGGAAACCTGGATCGGGGGCCAGAAGGGGCCGAGGAAGATGTTTCTCAGCCAAGAGGAGCA
This sequence comes from Pristiophorus japonicus, assembly GCF_044704955.1. Classification (NCBI taxonomy): domain Eukaryota; kingdom Metazoa; phylum Chordata; class Chondrichthyes; family Pristiophoridae; genus Pristiophorus; species Pristiophorus japonicus. Next base: position 6,482,228 of record NC_091986.1, read on the forward strand.
GGAATCCCTTCCTGGGCCGCACAAGGAAACCTCAGGCCTCTCCTCCCCGAGGGGCATCCACCCCTCCTGAAACCGCCATACCCTGCCAAAAACCCCCTCCAACATTTACCCAAGTGCTGGGAACCATGATCGGATCAGCCACGATCGTATTGAATGGCGGCGCAGGCTCGAGGGGCCGTATGGCCTACTCCGGCTCCTATTTCTTATGTTCTTATGTTCCCACTAGTCCCCAGCGACAACCATCTTTTGCCCGAAATCCTGACCAGGTACCGCTTCTCGCCGGGCTTCGGACAGGGGACTTACCTCCAACATTGAAATGAGGCTCGGAAGTTAAAATCTCTCCGAGCCTCACCTGTTGCTGAGTTACTAGCTTGCCGCTCGACCCGGCCCCTGCACGTCACACTCGCACACGTATTACTATCGCGGCTTCCAACTTTTATGATGCCCAGTTTAGAATCCAAAACCATTGCACTATATCTGCCCAAACATGCACCTTTCGTTCATAAACAGACTTGGAAAGCAGAATTGGTCAGGGAGCTTTCTCTCTGGATTTCTAGATTTCTGCACAGATATTTTTTTGAATATCTTTTCATAGAATCAAGGGGCTCAATTTTCCCCAGTGCCTTTTTTTGGCGTATTGCCAGAGTTACGCCCGTTTTTTTTGGGGCCCCGACTACTCCCAAAAAATAACAAGCAAGTTTCCCCGTTCTATTTTTTGAATTTGGTGCCACGCAACCTGTCCTGTAGCCTCGGGGGGGTGGAGCCTAATGTCTGCACCGAAAAAAACAATGCTGCCCCTTCTGCACATGCGGGGAAAAAAAAATGGACATTTTTGACGTGACTACTATGCCTAGTGCAGCTCCCGGTCTGCATTCAGCCATTTTTAAAGAGCCATTTGTGTGTGAGAACTTTAATTCTCATTGGAAAAATCGAAGCTGCAATACAAGCTGCAACGTGGTTCAAGGACCAAAAATTTCTTGCCGGGTGAAGTGGAGGCACGAGTTACTGTGATTGAGGCCAGATGGCAGGAGCTGGACACCAGCAGAGGTCACATAAATGTTTCACCCAAAGAAATGAAGAAACGCTGGAACGAACTTGCAGAAGATTACTGTGCAATGGTGAGCACCCCGAGGTCTGGAGGCCAGTGCAAAAAGAAGTGGCAGGACCTTGGTCAAATAGTTAGTGTAAGTAATATTTTCATTTATTCACCGGAATTGCAATTGTAAATGTGACCATCTGTACATGTCCCACCCAGCAGACCCTCTCTAAAAGGTTACATTTTCATCTTTGCAGAGGAAAGTGGCACACAACAAAAGGGAAAGAACTCGAACAGGAGGAGGCCCGGCAAATCTGCAGCCACTGACACCCTTGGAAGACAGGATCGCTGCTTTGATGGGTCCTGCCTGGAGAAAAGCAACCACCACTGCACAAGCTGGGCCCACACTCAAAGGAGAGGGTAGGTCCTGCAAATTACACAGTCTGGCTTTGCTAAATGTTAAGTACTGCGGGCAAGCCATGTTTTGGTTCCTGGGGATGTCTCCATCAGCTACACTTCGGTTGATGCAATGTGCTCTCATTCATCGTGGTCCTTCAAATCAGCCTGTTGCCTGCGCTGTGGAGTCTACTCATGTCACCCACCATGGCCCCTCCTCTGCTGCTAACCATTTGTCTGTTCTGTTATATTTTGCAGAGCTTGAGGTCAACCCTGACGAGGTTGAAGATAATGCAGAAGAAGATTCAGATGTGGACGAGCCTGAGAGGAGAACGTCTTCCAATTCCACCTTCCAGACCAAGAGCATGGGAGTGAGGGGGAAGGGCAGGGGCAGGGGGAGGGGATGGATGAAGCCCCCACTCTTGTACTCACTCTGGAGGAGGTGCAGGTGCCGCCCATTGATGTGCAGGGCCCTTTCCTGAGTGGTACAAGTGTTGGAACATTCCTTGGTTTCTCACATCTGAGGCTGGGGATCCCAGTGGGGTGCAGCGAGGCACACTCAAGGCCCCACCGTCCGATGCTGCGGGTTCCAGTGTGATGCAGCGAGCCACACCCAGGGTGAGGAGGGGGAAGGAGAGCTCGACAGTGCTCTCCTGAGGTGCAGGATCTAACAGATGTGGTTCACATGATGGCAATGAGTGCGGAGACCATTGCCCTTATGCAATCACTCCTGGACACCATCAGTGGGGTGCATGATGAGGTACTGGGACTGTCGGGAAAGTAACAACACTCTCACGAGAAATGGGATCACTGTCCGGGCACATGAGGGAGGGAATGTCGCAGGTAGCTGACACACTGTCGGTGCACATGAGGGAGGGAATGTCGCAGGTAGTTGACACACTGTTGGTGAACATGAGGGAGGGAATGTCGCAGGTAGTTGACACACTGTCGGTGAACATGAGGAGGGAATGTCGCAGATAGTTGACACACTGTCGGTGAACATGAGGAGGGAATGTCGCAGGTAGTTGACACACTGTCGGTGAACATGAGGGAGGGAATGTCGCAGATAGTTGACACACTGTCGGTGAACATGAGGGAGGGAATGTCGCAGGTAGTTGACACACTGTCGGTGCACATGAGGAGGGAATGTTGCAGGTAGTTGACACACTGTCGGTGCACATGAGGGAGGGAATGTCGCAGGTAGCTGACACACTGTTGGTGAACATGAGGAGGGAATGTTGCAGGTAGTTGACACACTGTCGGTGCACATGAGGGAGGGAATGTCGCAGGTAGCTGACACACTGTCGGTGAACATGAGGAGGGAATGTTGCAGGTAGTTGACACACTGTCGGTGAACATGAGGGCTGGAATGTTGGAGTTAGCTGCAGTAATAAGAGAACACGCCCAGACCCCGTGCCCATTGACAGAATCAACTGCTACTCCCACTCCAAACTCCAGACCAGCCTCTGAAGAGGTCCAAGTCGGGCCTTCCACATTAGTGCTTGCACCCTCCCATCAAGAAGTGCGCATTACCCGAGATGCTCGAAAGAATAAGCTTGGTACCAACCCGAGAAACACTGCGCCACTGTCTGCGGGCAGGGGTGGAGTCACCAAGACCAAGAGTAGCAGGCGGTCTTCGAATAACGTGGAGGAGAGATGGGTGCAACCTTTCTTTGCTGCTGCTGTTGTTATTATTGTTGTTGTTACTGTTGTAACTGTTCTCAAATTAAAGGTTTTTTGTAAGTTATGTAAATTTAGAAGTTTAATAGTTTGTAAGTGATCTTAAAGTTTTTAAATGATCTTAGAGTTTGTAAGTGATCTTAACTGAAAACTTTAAAGTTTGACACAAGAATAGTTTTATTAATGTTAAGTTAAGTACAAACAAGTGTTAATTTTTGAATAAAATATGTTTTAAATTATAATTGAATCATTTCCATCATTTGTTCCATGAACACAACACGACATTATGGAACAGGTCCAAACAGTAAATATGGTCCGTGTAGAATAGTTGCCGCTGAGCCTTCAGGCAGCAAAGCGTTCACGGATGAGCTGCTGGCGCAAGGCTCGAGCAATCGTTAAAGGGACACGACGGTCCGCCCTCCTCTGCCATCGTGCTCCGTGTTCAGGTAGTTGCATGGCTTCCTCATCCTTCTCCTCCTCCTCCACTTCGTCCTCCTCCTTGTCCTCACCTGCATCTCCCTCCTCATCATCAGCCACTCTCACCTCAGGTGGGTCTTCTAATACCAGCTGCCACTGCCTCATGATGGCTAAGTTAAGCAGCATGCAGCACACAACAGTGAACTGACCAACAATCTCAGGGGAGTATTACAAGTCGCCTCCGGAATGGTCCAGTCATCGGAAACGCTGTGCTAATGGTCCTCTCAATGTGGCTGCGCGTTGCAATGTGTGACATGTTGTATTCCCGGGCAGCTTCCATCCGGGTTACACACAGGGGCGTCATGAGCCAGGTGGCGAGGCCGTACCCAATGTCCCGCAGCAACCAGCTCCACACTCCTGGCTGCTGCTGAAACATGGCAGATATAACGCTCTCGTGTAGGATGAACGCATCATGGGTGCTCAGAGGATATCTTGCATCGATTGACAATATGCGATGCATGTCGTCACACACGAGCTGTACATTAACGGAATCCTCCAAAGGTGCTCGAAAGGCGATGTGGGTACAATCAATGCAACCCTGTACATAGAAACATAGAAAATAGGTGCAGGAGTCGGCCATTCGGCCCTTCGAGCCTGCACCGCCATTCAATGCATTCATGGCTGAACATGCAACCTCAGTACCCCATTCCTGCTTTCTTGCCATACCCCTTGATCCCCCGAGTAGTAAGGACTTCATCTAACTCCCTTTTGAATATATTTAGTGAATTGGCCTCAACTACTTTCTGTGGTAGAGAATTCCACAGGTTCACCACTCTCTGGGTGAAGAAGTTTCTCCTCATCTCGGTCCTAAATGGCTTACCCCTTATCCTCAGACTATGACCCCTGGTTCTGGACTTCCCCAACATTGGGAACATTCTTTCTGCATCTAACCTGTCTAAACCCGTCAGAATTTTAAACGTTTCTATGAGGTCCCCTCTCATTCTTCTGAACTCCAGTGAATACAAGCCCAATTGATCCAATCTTTCTTGATAGGTCAGTCCCGCCATCCCGGGAATCAGTCTGGTGAACCTTCGCTGCACTCCCTCAATAGCAAGAATGTCCTTCCTCAAGTTAGGAGACCAAAACTGTACACAATACTCCAGGTGTGGCCTCACCAAGGCCCTGTACAACTGTAGCAACACCTCCCTGCCCCTGTATTCAAATCCCCTCGCTATGAAGGCCAACATGCCATTTGCTTTCTTAACCGCCTGCTGTACCTGCATGCCAACCTTCAATGACTGATGTACCATGACACCCAGGTCTCGTTGCACCTTCCCTTTTCCTAATCTGTCACCATTCAGATAATAGTCTGTCTCTCTGTTTTTACCACCAAAGTGGATAACCTCACATTTATCCACATTATACTTCATCTGCCATGCATTTGCCCACTCACCTAACCTATCCAAGTCACTCTGCAGCCTAATAGCATCCTCCTCGCAGCTCACACTGCCACCCAACTTAGTATCATCCGCAAATTTGGAGATACTGCATTTAATCCCCTCGTCTAAATCATTAATGTACAATGTAAACAGCTGGGGCCCCAGCACAGAACCTTGCGGCACTCCACTAGTCACTGCCTGCCATTCTGAAAAGTACCCGTTTACTCCTACTCTTTGCTTCCTGTCTGACAACCAGTTCTCAATCCACGTCAGCACACTACCCCCAATCCCATGTGCTTTAACTTTGCACATTAATCTCTTGTGTGGGACCTTGTCGAAAGCCTTCTGAAAGTCCAAATATACCACATCAACTGGTTCTCCTTTGTCCACTTTACTGGAAACATCCTCAAAAAATTCCAGAAGATTTGTCAAGCATGATTTCCCTTTCACAAATCCATGCTGACTTGGACCTATCATGTCACCATTTTCCAGATGCACTGCTATGACATCCTTAATAATTGATTCCATCATTTTACCCACTACTGAGGTCAGGCTGACCGGTCTATAATTCCCTGTTTTCTCTCTCCCTCCTTTTTTAAAAAGTGGGGTTACATTGGCTACCCTCCACTCCATAGGAACTGATCCAGAGTCAATGGAATGTTGGAAAATGACTGTCAATGCATCCGCTATTTCCAAGGCCACCTCCTTAAGTACTCGAGGATGCAGGCCATCAGGCCCTGGGGATTTATCTGCCTTCAATCCCATCAATTTCCCCAACACAATTTCCCGACTAATAAAGATTTCCCTCAGTTCCTCTTCCTTACTAGACCCTCTGACCCCTTTTATATCCGGAAGGTTGTTTGTATCCTCCTTAGTGAATACCGAACCAAAGTACTTGTTCAATTGATCCGCCATTTCTTTGTTCCCCGTTATGACTTCCCCTGATTCTGACTGCAGGGGACCTACGTTTGTCTTCACCAACCTTTTTTCTCTTTACATACCTATAGAAACTTTTGCAATCCGCCTTAATGTTCCCTGCAAGCTTCTTCTCGTACTCCATTTTCCCTGTCCTAATCAAACCCTTTGTCCTCCTCTGCTGAGTTCTAAATTTCTCCCAGTCCCCAGGTTCGCTGCTATTTCTGGCCAATTTGTATGCCACTTCCTTGGCTTTAATACTATCCCTGATTTCCCTAGATAGCCACGGTTGAGCCACCTTCCCCTTTTTATTTTTACGCCAGACAGGAATGTACAATTGTTGTACTTCATCCATGCGGTCTCTAAATGTCTGCCATTGCCCATCCACAGTCAACCCCCTAAGTATCATTCGCCAATCTATCCTAGCCAATTCACGCCTCATACCTTCAAAGTTACCCTTCTTTAAGTTCTGGACCATGGTCTCTGAAATTACTGTTTCATTCTCCATCCTAATGCAGAATTCCACCATATTATGGTCACTCTTCCCCAAGGGGCCTCGCACAATGAGATTGCTAATTAATCCTCTCTCATTACACAACACCCAGTCTAAGATGGCCTCCCCCCTAGTTGGTTCCTCAACATATTGGTCTAGAAAACCATCCCTTATGCACTCCAGGAAATCCTCCTCCACCGTATTGCTTCCAGTTTGGCTAGCCCAATCTATGTGCATATTAAAGTCACCCATTATAACTGCTACACCTTTATTGCATGCACCCCTAATTTCCTGTTTGATGCCCTCCCCAACATCCCTATTACTGTTTGGAGGTCTGTACACAACTCCTACTAACGTTTTTTGCCCTTTGGTGTTCTGCAGCTCTACCCATATAGATTCCACATCATCCAAGCTAATGTCTTTCCTAACTATTGCATTAATCTCCTCTTTAACCAGCAATGCTACCCCACCTCCTTTTCCTTTTATTCTATCCTTCCTGAATGTTGAATACCCCTGAATGTTGAGTTCCCAGCCCTGATCATCCTGGAGCCACGTCTCCGTAATCCCAATCACATCATATTTGTTAACATCTATTTGCACAATTAATTCATCCACCTTATTGCGGATACTCCTTGCATTAAGACACAAAGCCTTCAGGCTTGTTTTATTAACACCCTTTGTCCTTTTAGAATTTTGCTGTACAGTGGCCCTTTTTGTTCTTTGCCTTGGGTTTCTCTGCCCTACACTTTTCCTCATCTCCTTTCTGTCTTTTGCTTTTGGCTCCTTTTTGTTTCCCTCTGTCTCCCTGCATTGGTTCCCATCCCCCTGCCATATTAGTTTAAATCCTCCCCAACAGCACTAGCAAACACTCCCCCTAGGACATTGGTTCCAGTCCTGCCCAGGTGCAGACCGTCCGGTTTGTACTGGTCCCACCTCCCCCAGAACCGGTCCCAATGCCCCAGGAATTTGAATCCCTCCCTGCTGCACCACTGCTCAAGCCACGTATTCATCTGCGCTATCCTGCGATTCCTACTCTGACTATCACGTGGCACTGGTAGCAATCCCGAGATTACTACTTTTGAGGTCCTACTTTTTAATTTAGCTCCTAGCTCCTTAAATTCGTTTCGTAGGACCTCATCCCTTTTTTTGCCTATGTCGTTGGTACCAATGTGCACCACGACAACTGGCTGTTCTCCCTCCCATTTCAGAATGTCCTGCACCCGCTCCGAGACATCCTTGACCCTTGCACCAGGGAGGCAACATACCATCCTGGAGTCTCGGTTGCGGCCGCAGAAACGCCTATCTATTCCCCTCACAATTGAATCCCCTATCACTATCGCTCTCCCACTCTTTTTCTTGCCCTCCTGTGCAGCAGAGCCAGCCACGGTGCCATGAACTTGGCTGCTGCTGCCCTCCCCTGATGAGTCATTCCCCTCAACAGTACCCAAAGCGGTGTATCTGTTTTGCAGGGGGATGACCGCAGGGGACCCCTGCACTACCTTCCTTGCTCTACTCTTCCTGCTGGTCTTCCATTCCCTATCTGGCTGTGGACCCTTTCCCTGCGGTAAGACCAACTCACTACACGTGATACTCACGTCATTCTCAGCATCGTGGATGCTCCAGAGTAAATCCACCCTCAGCTCCAATTCCGTAACGCGGACCGTCAGGAGCTGGAGGCGGATACACTTCCCGCACACGTAGTCGTCAGGGACACCGGAAGCGTCCCTGAGTTCCCACATGGTACAGGAGGAGCATAACACCCGACCGAGCTCTCCTGCCATGTCTTAACCCTTAGATACACTTAAACTGGTAATAACAATGTTAAAAGTTACTGACCAATATAAGAAGAAAAAGAAAAACTACTCACCAATCACCAGCCAATCACTTACCCCCTAGGCTGTGAGTGGGCAAATGCATGGCAGATGAAGTATAATGTGGATAAATGTGAGGTTATCCACTTTGGTGGTAAAAACAGAGAGACAGGCTGTGACGTCACCTTTGTTTCTTTCTTTGCCTTCTCCCTGTAGCTGCACCGGTACGCCTCTCGCCGACCCCGGACTCGCGCTGCTCCGAGCTCCCGCCTCCTCGACTGACTGCTCGAACTGCTCGACTCCCGCTGGCCTTTATAGGCCTCTCGCCGACCCCGGACTCGCGCTGCTCCGAGCTCCCGCCTCCTCGACTGACTGCCATGTTGTATTCCCGGGCAGCTTCCATCCGGGTTACACGCAGGGGCGTCATGAGCCAGGTGGCGAGGCCGTACCCAATGTCCCGCAGCAACCAGCTCCACACTCCTGGCTGCTGCTGAAACATGGCAGATATAACGCTCTCTTGTAGGATGAACGCATCATGGGTGCTCACAGGATATCTTGCATCGATTGACAATATGCGATGCATGTCGTCACACACGAGCTGTACATTAACGGAATCCTCCAAAGGTGCTCGAAAGGCGATGTGGGTACAATCAATGCAACCCTGTACATAGAAACATAGAAAATAGGTGCAGGAGTCGGCCATTCGGCCCTTCGAGCCTGCACCGCCATTCAATGCATTCATGGCTGAACATGCAACCTCAGTACCCCATTCCTGCTTTCTTGCCATACCCCTTGAACCCCCGAGTAGTAAGGACTATATCTAACTCCTTTTTGAATATATTTAGTGAATTGGCCTCAACAACTTTCTGTGGTAGAGAATTCCACAGGTTCACCACTCTCTGGGTGAAGAAGTTTCTCCTCATCTCAGTTCTAAATGGCTTACCCCTTATCCTTAGACTGTGACCCCTGGTTCTGGACTTCCCCAACATTGGGAACATTCTTCCTGCATCTAATCTGTCTAAACCCGTCAGAATTTTAAACATTTCTATGAGATCCCCTCTCATTCTTCTGAACTCCAGTGAATACAAGCCCAGTTGATCCAGTCTTTCTTGATATGTCAGTCCCGCCATCCCGGGAATCAGTCTGGTGAACCTTCGCTGCACTCCCTCAATAGCAAGAATGGCCTTCCTCAAGTTAGGAGACCAAAACTGCACACAATACTCCAGGTGTGGCCTCACCAAGGCCCTGTACACTTGTAGCAATACCTCCCTGCCCCTGTACTCAAATCCCCTCGCTATGAAGGCAAACATGCCATTTGCTTTTTTAACCGTCTGCTGTACCTGCATGCCAACCTTCAATGACTGATGTACCATTACACCCAGGTCTCGTTGCACCTCCCCTTTTCCTAATCTGTCACCATTCAGATAATAGTCTGTCTCTCTGTTTTTACCACCAAAGTGGATAACCTCACATTTATCCACATTATACTTCATCTGCCATGCATTTGCCCACTCACCTAACCTATCCAAGTCACTCTGCAGCCTCATAGCATCCTCCTCGCAGCTCACACTGCCACCCAACTTAGTGGTCATCCGCAAATTTGGAGATACTACATTTAATCCCCTCGTCCAAATCATTAATGTACAATGTAAACAGCTGGGGCCCCAGCACAGAACCTTGCGGTACCCCACTAGTCACTGCCTGCCATTCTGAAAAGTATCCATTTACTCCTACTCTTTGCTTCCTGTCTGACAACCAGTTCTCAATCCACGTCAGCATACTACCCCCAATCCCATGTGCTTTAACTTTACACATTAATCTCTTGTGTGGGACTTGTCGAAAGCCTTCTGAAAGTCCAAATATACCACATCAACTGGTTCTCCCTTGTCCACTCTACTGGAAACATCCTCAAAAAATTCCAGAAGATTTGTCAAGCATGATTTCCCTTTCACAAATCCATGCTGACTTGGACCTATCATGTCACCTCTTTCCAAATGCGCTGCTATGACATCCTTAATAATTGATTCCATCATTTTACCCCCTACTGATGTCAGGCTGACCGGTCTATAATTCCCTGTTTTCTCTCTCCCTCCTTTTTTAAAAAGTGGGGTTACATTGGCTACCCTCCACTCCATAGGAACTGATCCAGAGTCAATGGAATGTTGGAAAATGACTGTCAATGCATCCACTATTTCCAAGGCCACCTCCTTAAGTACTCTGGGATGCAGTCCATCAGGCCCTGGGGATTTATCGGCCTTCAATCCCATCAATTTCCCCAACACAATTTCCCGACTAATAAGGATTTCCCTCAGTTCCTCCTTCTTACGAGACCCTCTGACCCCATTTATATCCGGAAGGTTGTTTGTGTCCGCCTTAGTGAATACCGAACCAAAGTACTTGTTCAATTGGTCTGCCATTTCTTTGTTCCCCATTATGACTTCCCCTGATTCTGACTGCAGGGGACCTTCGTTTGTCTTTACTAACTTTTTTCTCTTTACATATCTATCGAAACTTTTGCAGTCCATCTTAATGTTCCCTGCAAGCTTCCTCTCGTACTCTATTTTCCCTGCCCTAATCAAACCCTTTGTCCTCCTCTGCTGAGTTCTAAATTTCTCCCAGTCCCGAGGTTCACTGCTATTTTTGGCCAATTTGTATGCCACTTCCTTGGCTTTAATACTATCCCTGATTTCCCTTGATAGCCACGGTTGAGCCACCTTCCCTTTTTTATTTTACGCCAGACAGGGATGTACAATTGTTGTAGTTCATCCATGCGGTCTCTAAATGTCTGCCATTGCCTATCCACAGTCAACCCCTTAAGTATCATTCGCCAATCTATCCTAGCCAATTCACGCCTCATACCTTCAAAGTTACCCTTCTTTAAGTTCTGGACCATGGTCTCTGATTTACCTGTTTCATTCTCCATCCTAATGAAGAATTCCACCATATTATAGTCACTCTGCCCCAAGGGGCCTCGCACAAGGAGATTACTAATTAATCCTCTCTCATTACACAGCACCCAGTCTAAGATGGCCTCCCCCCTAGTTGGTTCCTCAACATAGTGGTCTAGAAAACCATCCCTTATGCACACCAGGAAATCCTCCTCCACCGTATTGCTTCCAGTTTGGTTAGCCCAATCTATATGCATATTAAAGTCACCCATGATAACTGCTGCACCTTTATTGCATGCACCCCTATTTGCATGTTTGAATCTCTCCCCAACATCACTACTACTGTTTGGAGGTCTGTACACAACTCCCACTAACGTTTTTTGCCCTTTGGTGTTCTGCAGCTCTACCCGTATAGATTCCACATCATCCTAGCTAATGTCCTTCCTAACTATTGCATTAATCTCCTCTTTAACCAGCAATGCTACCCCACCTCCTTTTCATTTTATTCTATCCATCCTGAATGTTTAATACCCATGGATGTTGAGTTCCCAGCCCTGATCATCCTGGAGCCACGTCTCTGTAATCCCAATCACATCATATCTGTTAACATCTATTTGCACAGTTTATTCATCCACCTTATTACGGATACTCCTTGCATTAAGACACAAAACCTTCAGGCTTGTTTTTTTAACACCCTTTGTCCTTTTAGAATTAAGATGTAGTGTGGCCCTTTTTGTTTCTTGCCTTTGTTTACTCGGCCTTCCACTATTGCTTTTTACCTTTCTACCATCTGTTTCTGACTCCATATTACTTCGCCCTATCTCGCTGCATAGATTCCCATCCCCCTGCCATATTTGTGTAAACACTCCCAGACTGCATTTGCAAATGTTTCCCCTAGGACATCAGTTCCAGTCCTGCCCAAGTGCAGACCGTCCCTTTTGTACAGTTCCCACTTCCCCTAGAACTGGTTCCAATGTCCCAGGAATTTGAATCCCTCCCTCTTGCTCCACTGCTCAAGCCACGTATTAATTCTAACTATCCTGCTCCCTCTACTCTGATTAGAACGTGGCACTGGTAGCAATCCAGAGATTACTACCTTTGAGGTCCTACTTTTTAATGTAACTCCTAGCTCCCTAAATTCAGCTTGTAGGACCTCTTCCCACTTCTTACCTATATCGTTGGCACCTACATGTACCACGACAACTGGCTGTTCACCCTCCCTCTCCAGAATGCTCTGCAGCTGCTCCGAGACATCCTTGACCCTTGCACCAGGGAGGCAACATACCATCCTGGAGTCTCGGTTGTGGCCGTAGAAACTCCTATCTATTCCCCTTACAATAGAGTCCCCTATCACTATAGCTCTCCCACTCTTTTTCCCACCCTTCTGTGCAGTAGAGCCAGCCACGGCGCCATGAACTTGGCTGCTGCTGCCCTCCCCTGATGAGTCATCCTCCTCAACAGTACCCAAAGCGGTGTATCTGTTTTGCAGGGGGATGACCGCAGGGGACCCCTGCACTACCTTCCTTGCACTGCTCTTCCTGCTGGTCTTCTATTCCCTAGCTGGCTGTGGATCCTTCACCTGCGGTAAGACCAACTCGCTACACGTGCTACTCACGTCATTCTCAGCATCATGGATGCTCCAGAGTAAATCCACCCTCAGCTCCAATTCCGCAATGCGGTCTGTCAGGAGCTGGAGGTGGATACACTTCCTGCACATGTAGTCGTTATGGACACCGGAAGTGTCCCTGAGTTCCCACATGGTACAGGAGGAGCATAACATGTGACTGAGCTCTCCTGTCATGACTTAACCCTTAGATTAACTTAAATTGGAACAACAATGCTAAAGTTTACTCACTGTTATAGAAGAGAAAAAATAAAAGCTACTTACCAATCAACAGCCAATCAATTACCCCCTTGGCTGTGACATCACCTTTCTGTTTCTTTCTACTTCTTTTTTGCCCTCTCCCTGTAGCTGCACCAGCTCGCCTCTCACTGACCCCGGACTCACGTCTCTCCACGCACCTCCCGACGCCTCTCGCGGCCTTTTGTAGGCCTCTCGCTGACCCCGGACTCACGTCTCTCCACGCACCTCCCAACGCCTCTCACGGCCTTTTGTAGGCCTCTCGCTGACCCCGGACTCACGTCTCTCCACCTTTGCGAAGCCAGCAATCCTTGAGAAGCCCACAGTCCTTTTATGCATTGCCTGGGCGGTCATGGGGAACTTTATGCGGTGATTCCTCTGGGCATATAGTGCAGCTGTCACCTGCCGAATGCAGATATGCGTTGCATTTTGAGAAATAGTGCACACATCCCCAATTGTGGCCTGCAATGATCCAGATGCATAGAATGAAAGTGAAGCTGTCACCTTCACTTCAACTGACAAAGCAGTCCTCCTGATGCTTCTCGGTTGCAGGTCTGCTTTTACTAACTCACAGATCTTAGTTACAACTACTTTGCGGAAACGCAACCTTCTCACACAGTCTGTATCACTCAGGTGCAGGTATGAACGCCAGTCTCGATATATCCAACGTGGATAAGGCCTCCTGCCCATCACCCTACGTGCTCTGAGGTTCCTCATGCGATGACATCAAATCAATCGTCTCCTCCGCAGCACCATCATGCAGAAGCCTTGCACAAGGCATGGCATTGTCAGTATTGCCTCCATGATTAAATTGTAGCTCTGCAAGAAGCTCAAAACAGCAGGACAAGGAGTTAAAGCTTCTCTGCTCCCTCCCTCCCCAAGGTCGACGCCCTAGTTTGGACCACATCCAGGTCTGCGCATGCGCAATAGGCTTGCTTAGAACGGGAAGCTGGGCATTCAAATGAGGACATCTGCGGCAACAAAGTCGAATGCAATTCAGTAATTTTGGAATTTTTTGATAGTATCGCCCCACGACCGACCGAACGTCCCCTCACTGGGCTCGGGGGTCGGCCGGCAGAATCGCTCCCTCACCCGGACACAGGGGCTCGGCAAACATCGACCCCGCACCGGGCTGCATACTGTAAGGCTTCTCATGCCTTCAGTTTGGCTTCCAGCCCACCCCACCCCCTCCGCCCCCCCGGGCTTCTTTAGAAGGCGAACCCCGAGCCCCTGTGTCTGGGCGAGGGAGCGATTCTACCGGCCGGCACTCCAACCCTCGAGCCCGGTGAGGAGACCATCGGTGGTGGCGTGGCACTTTGAAAAAAAATCCAAAATTAAAGAATTGCATGAGACTTCCATTTTCTCCGTTTTAAGTTTGAAAAGATTAAACTTCATGATGCATATTTCATGTCTTGTTGACTGCCTCCAAAACTTCGCATAAAAGCAATGATGTCTTTCTGCGCCAATTTTTTAATGTGCGCTGGTTTTTCTTAAGTGCCCAGGAGGTTTTTTTGGAGTGGTCACATACGCCGTTCTAGGAGAAATGTAAGTTGGCCAAATTTGCATAAATGTGAAAAACTGGCGCAGACATCAGTTTGACGCAAAAAAAAACTAACCTAAAAGAATCATAACTAACTGAGTTACTCTGACGCAGAAACTTTGGGGAAACATGGATATTTTAATTTAGGCCAAAAAAATGGCGCAGATAACTGGGAAAATTGAGCCCCCAGAGATTTACAGATCAGAAGGAGGCCATTTCATCCCATCGTGTCCGTATGTTGTCATCATTTAATGAATACAGTGAGAAACCTTGAATTTCCTTTCGTGTTTGAGCTCAGAGCCTCGATTTCAAAATTATCATCCTAATTTTCAAATCCCTCCATGGCCTCTCCCTTCCCTATCTCTGTAATCTCCTCCAGCCCCACAACCCCCCGAGATGTCTGCGTACCTCTAATTCTGCCCTCTTGAGCATCACTGATTGTAATCGCTCAACCATCGGTGGCCGTGCCTTCAGCTGCCTGGGCCCCAAGCTCTGGAACTCCCTCCCTTAACCTTTCCGCCTCTCTATCGCTCTTTCTCCTTCAAGACACTCCTTAAAACCTACCTCTTTGGTCTAGCTTTTGGCCACCTGCGCTAATTTCTACTTATGTGGCTCAGTGTCCAAATACTTTATCGCACAACACTCCTGTGAAGCGCCTCGTTTCACTACGTTAAAGGCGCTACATTAATACAAGTTGTTGTTGTTGTTTTAATCTGGGCACAAGGCTGTTCTGGGTAAGGCATTTATTCGATGATAAGAAAGAATCTAAAATAGTCAACCAGCAAAATCACAATCACATGACTTAAAAGATTGCAGAATTATGGGCGTGAGTGAGTTATGCCCGTAAGTAAAATAAGCCAAAATGATCTTTTATGGCCGCGTATCTTTCTCCGCCCATAAACTGGCCCCGCCCCCAAGTTACAACTATTTTGGTGGAAACTTTCATTCAAGTGCCCCCTTGGTTTTTTTGAGGGCACTAAAAACCACAAATTAACAATTGAACATAAAAGGGAATCTTTGTCAAATCAAATCAAATTAAAATTCTGTTCCCAGTTGAAATGATGTACTCAAGTCTCTCCAGTGCCCCTCTCTCATGGAAGGCCGCGAGCGTACCAGTGGACACCGCGTGTTCCATCTCCAGGGACACCCTGGCTCGGATGTAACCACAGAAGAGAGGCAGGCAGTCGGGCTGAACGACCCCCTCGACCTCCCGCTGCCTGGACCGGTTGATGGCCACCTTGGACGTGCCTAGGAGCAGTCCTACAAGGAGGCCTTCCGACCTGCCCGCTCCCCTCCGCACAGGGTGCCCAAAGATCAGGAGTGTGGGACTGAAATGTAACCAGAATTTGAGGAGCAGCCCCTTCAAATATCGGAAGAGGGGCTGCAACCTCGCACACTCAATTAAAACATGGAACACGGACTCCTCCAGACCGCAGAAATTACAGGCGGCCTGGGAGTCCGTGAACCGACTTAAAAACCGATTGCACGGGACTACTCCGTGCAACACCCTCCAGGCCAAGTCCCCAATAAATAGAGGGAGGACTCCCGCGTAGAGTGCACTCCATTGGGGACCCCTGCCACAGCCTCACATATGGTTTTGTTTTGCAATTGCACTTGCTCAGAGGATCTCTTCAGATTGCAAGTAGATTTTCAGGCATAGCAGGAAACAAAGTAATGTTCCCGGTGTTTTATTGCAGTTTTTGAGCATTTGTTTTCTAATTTATCTTCACCGGGACCTGCCCTGTATTTTCTGCTTTTAATGCATTTTTATGGCATCAGTATGCCATGTTAAAAATTGAAAATCTTCCCCAATTGCAAATTCTTAACCATGCTTGCTGTGCCTAAGGTACATGTATGTGTTGAATCTTTAATATTAGTTCTTAAAGAAGGAATTATATGATTTGGGTTTGGTGCTTTTCCTGGCCCCGATGGTTTATGCTGATTTGTAGCCATTTTCAGGTTCGGGCATATTCTAATTAGATTTGCAGAGAATTCCGGCATATCTTGAGATCAGTAGAATGGACGCTGGGATGGGCACGTTTCCAGGATCTGTCCTTGCAACAAATTCAAGGCCCTAATGTGAAGTTTTATTTCTTGAAAATAATAAGCTTCTTCCCCCACTTTGTGTATTCTGGGTAAGGCATTCATTAGATGATAAAAACAATTCTAAAACAGTCAACAAGCAAAATCACAATGAATCTGCTCTGAAGCAGTCAAACTGTGTAAACAACACAAAAGTGTATCTGGACAATGTGGCCAAAAAGGCTAGGCATTGTCTCCACATATTACCCACATGAGGGTTACTGGCTGGCAGTCATTGAAATGAATCAGCCTGAAGTAATATCATATTGTAAATTAACTTTATAATACAGAGGATCTAATTTTGAGCACAATACAATGATTAGTGTGGGCATGCATTATAAACAATGTCCTATTACCCACAGGGACCATAATTTGTCTTGATAGTTAAGTGCCTTTGGTTTTAAATGGATTATTCTAATGCAACATATCATATATTCTGAGGTCTTCCACTTGAGGGATAAAATAGCGGCACAAAATATGCCCTTCCTCTGCCCCCGTTTTGAACTTGCAAAGTGAAACTCAGCTTTAGTTATGTGTATGATTCTCAATAATACTTTTAATACCCTAGCAGGAAGTAATTGGGGGGGTAATATGGTTTGGGGGAATATGATTTGGGGGAATATGTGAATGGAATATGTTTTAGGGCTATTCCTTTTAAAGCTGTTACAGTTTAAGCAACAATCCTAATAGTTCAATTGTTAGATTATCACCAACAAGTTGCAAAATGTAAAATTAATTAATAGAGTCCAATGATTTGCTATATATATATATATATATATAGAATTCAGAATCAAACAATATTCACCATGGTCTTCCTAATTTAATGGTGAAGTACACTGATATTTTCTTTGTTTATCGATGTCATGTGTGTACATGCTGTTTGTAGCCACCAGATGGTGTCATTGTTGGAGGCCACTGAACAGCACGCACATGGTGATGCTCTGGTATAAAAGACCAGCCATTTTGTGAGTCAGGCACTTTGGGCATAAATAAAGAGAGACAAGGTTGTACCTTGATTAGTTAAACAGTACTCAGTTTGAAACTTTATTGCATACACAACAATCTATTAAGAAGGTTTCATTTCTAAAATGGTTACATGTAAAGATGTTCCCTTTTTATTATCAATAATATTTACTCGGTCAGGCAGCAGCGCACAGCGCCCAATTAAAGAAGAGGCCTTAATTTCATTCACTGGGGTCTGCAGATCCTGCAAGCAGATGCCAAGAGATGCAGACTGTTGGGTGTCAGTGGCAGGAAACATGCCAAAAATGTGAACTGTGCCACCACTAGCTGGCAACTCTGTGAGCCAAGACTACAGCCCATTGCCACAAGGGGTTCAATGGCCTCACTAGGGTGGGCAAGGTAACAGCAGACAATCTCACCTTTCTCCTTGGGCACCAACACACACTCCTCACCTTCTAAAAGGAACAACTACTATTTGCATTTATATAGCACCTTTAGTGCAGTAAAACGTCCGCGCTTCACAGGTGCAGAATCAGACATTTGACATCAAGCCACCAAAGGAGATATCATGTCATTTGACCAAAAGCTTCATTATAGATGTAGGTTTTAAGGAGTGTCTTAAAGGAGAAGACAGGAGTACAAAGGTAGAGAGGTTTAGAGAGAGAATTCCAAAAGTTGGGGATTGGAACACTGAAGGCACTGCCGCCAATGGTGGGGCGAAGGAAATCAGGGACATGCAAACGGCCAGAATTGGAGGAACGCAGAGCTCTTGGAGGGTTGTAGGACTCGAAGAGGTTACAGAGATAGGGACGGATGAGGCCATGGAGGAATTTGAACACAAGGATGAGAATTTTAAATTTGTGGTGTTGCTGGGCCGTGAACCAATGTTGGTCAGCGATGGGGGAACGGAACGTGGTGTGAGTTGGCAGAGTGTTGCATGGGCCCAAGTTTATGGAGGGTGGAAGATGTGAGGCCAGCCTGGAGATCAATGGAATAGTCAAATCTGGAGGTCTGGAGTCATAGATGAGGGCTTCAACAGCCAGGCGGACCGAGGCAGGGAAGGAGACGAGCGATATTACAGAGGCAGAAGTCTTGGTGATAGAGAGAATTTGGGGTCAGAAGCTCAGCTCAGGTTCAAATAGGACACCGAGGTTGTGAGCAGTCTGGTTCAGCATCAGACAGTGACTCCTGATGGAATCGATGGGTAGGGAATGAGTTTATGGCAGAGGCCAAAGGCTGTGGTCTTCCCAATGTGTAATTGAAGGTAATTTTAGCGAATCGAATACCGGATGTCGCACAAGCAACGATAAACCATAGGCAGCGGGGATTCAAGAAGGGCGGTGGTGAGGGAGAGCTGGCTATCATCAGCGTACGTGTGGAAACTGATGTGATTTCGGATGATGTCTCCGAGGGGCAGCAAGTAGTTGAGAAATAGGAGGGAGCCAAGGATCGATCCTTGGGGGGGCTCCAGAGGTGATGGTGTGGGAGCAGGAAGAGAAACCGCTGCAGGAAATTCTCTGGCTATGACTGGATATATAAGAATGGAACCAGGTAAGGGCAGTCCCAGTCAGCTGGACAATGGGGAAGAGGCCTTGTAAGTGGTGTGGGAAACTGTGTCAAAGGCAGCAGACAGGTCGAGATGGATGAGGAGGGATAGTGCCATTTGGTTAAAGTAACATAGGATATCATTTGCAGAATTATCCCTTCACAATGCACTCTGGCTAAGAGCATCTCTAACTCAGGATCTTTCACTATGGCTACCCATATCCTCGACCAATAATTACTTACAAGCAAAACCCTAAAATTCCTTCCTCCACTTTCACAAGCATTGAAGGAGTGGAAACAATTCTTGTTGAGGTTGTTGGGTGAGTGTTCAAAGCAATGTGGCTGGAGCATTAATAGCACCATGGACCTTGCGGAAGCAAGAAAGCCTGTAAAACTGTATCCTCTATCTCGCTGTGCCTTTGCTGCGATGCCACAGAGTGTGTCCATGATCTGATCAATGCATGCCCATACTGCAGCCTGGCTTATACTATAGTGATTGTGTTTGCAATATATGAATCTCCCTTATCTTTCACCTTGTCACTGTGTTTCTCGCCACAACTTGATGTTGGCTCAGTGTCTGCACTCTCCACTCTCTCTGTTACCTGATGTGCCTCTCTCCATATCTTCCAAACGCTTGTCTCTGTGTCTCTATCTACCTCTCTATACCTCTAATTTCTGTCAGTCGCCCTAATCTGGCTCTCCACCACTCAACCTCTTATTCTCTCCTGACAATGTGCCATTGATCCCCAAGTGCTCTCTGTCCACCTAAACATGTCTGTCACTAAAATTTCTTTCTCTCTTTCTACAAAATAATGTCTACAATCTGTCTTTTCTTATGATCCTTAAATCTGTGGCACTAATTTATCTTTTATCTCTTTCTTGAATTTCTCTCGCTATTCCCGAATATCTCTCTGTCCTCCAACCACTGTCTATGTCTCTCACTCTCTTTCCCTTTCGCTATTCCTTGTGTCCATTTACTTGTTCACTAATCTTTTTTCTGTGCCTGTTGTACTGTGTGTATTTCTGTAGCACCAAACTGTGCAGTTTGCAAACCCGCCACTAAGCGACATGTCAGGCAATTCTGATACATAAGAAGCTGCTTAAAGCTATTGAAGCAGAATTTGACCAGGTCCTGATGATTTTTCCAGGTTTTTTACGAGGTTTCCGTCGCTCAGGTATCATGTCAGGTAAGTGTGTCGGTTCTCAACAATTCTGGATTGGTTTGAATAGTTGACAGTTGCAGAAGTGGTATAAAAGCTACCATTCCACAGTTGTCCAATTTCCAATCTTAGAATATAAGAACATAAGAAATAGGAGCAGGAGTAGCCATTTGGCCCATCGAGCCTGCTCCGCCATTCAATAAGATGACTGCTGATCATTGACAACTCTACTTTCCCGCCTGATCTCCATATCCCTTGATTCCCCTCGACCACAAAGATCTATCTATCTCAGCCTTTAATATATTCAGAGACACAGCATCCACAGCCCTCTGGGGCCGAAGCTGGAGTCTTCAGGATTTTGAATACAATTTTCAGCTTTAGGAAGGTTGGAAGTGTTTGTAGTGAACTTTCTATCCGGTGTCACCTCCTTGGAGCAACCTCTCTCACCATTGACAGATCGCTTCTGTCATCTGAACTTCAACTGCCATCTATTCCATTAGCATCGGTGCCCTTGAAAAAACTTCAACTTGATCCTCAGAATCTCACCATGATCAACCCCAACACCAGCAGCACCAGGCACACCAGCAGCACCAACAACAACACCAACCTTCCCCGCAATCACCTGATGCTGCACAGGACACAGGGCATCAGCACCCGACCACATTGCTGCCCGGGAGGCTTTGCAGTAACATTTTGTGATCTACTGAGATCATTGAAAGGTTTGCACCTCTGCAGCCTGGTCCTCCTGACCACATCCCTGCTTGTGCCCTCCTGTGCAATGTGTTACCAGGCTGCGTTGGTCTCCTGGGGAGATCTATTCCACCCATTGGAAGGGAAGAGAACCTCCCTGCGTGCTGTGACTGCCTCCATAAGCATCTGGAGGGAGTGATGGGAGAGCCTGGTGCAGCCGTACCCCTCTGTGCAGTGAGTGTTTGCAGCACCTCAATGCTGTGGAACACTGACAGCACAATTGTCAAAAGCAATGTGGCCATGGTCCCTTCAAGGAAGCCGGCCGATGACTCGTCATCAAATGATGACATCAGACCTGCTACTTTTTAAATGGCCGGGAACCTCACAGGTTGGGTTTACCGAGCCCCAGCCACGTAAAATCACTTGGACAGAGCGGGCTGCAACCATGAGCGAGGTTCCAGCTCACACCCAAAGTCGCCCGCCTCACTCCTGACCTGGTAGTGAAAATCACGGCCTTTCAATGAATTTCAGACCATCCCCAACATCTGGTTGAATAAATTTCACAATTCCCCTCTAATCCTTTCATCAATTACTTTAAATCTGTATCTCCTGGTTATTGACCCCTCTGCTAAGGGAAATAGGTCCTTCCTATCCACTCTGTCTATGACCCTCATAATTTTATGCACCTTAATTAACTCTCCACTCAGCCTCCTCTGTTGCAAAGAAAACAACCCCAGGCTATCCAATCTTTCCTCATCGCTAAAATTCTCCAGTCCTGGCAACATCCTCGTAAAGCTCCTCTGTACCCTCTCGAGTGCAATCACATCTTTCCGGTAATATGGTGACCAGAACTGCATGCAGTACTCCAGCTGTGGCCTAACTAGTGGTTTATAACCTCCCTGCTCTTATATTCTATGGCTTGGCTAATGAGCGCAAGTATTTCATATGCCTTCTTAACCCCCTTATCTACCTGTCCTGCTACCTTCAGGGATCCGTGAACTTGCACTCCAAAGTCACTGTTCCTCTATACTTCTCAGTGTCCTACCATTTATTGTGTATTCCCTTGCCTTGTTAGCCTCCCCAAACATATTATCTCACACTTCTCTGGATTGATTTCCAATTGCCACTTTTTTGCCCACCTGATCAGTCCAACGATATCTTCCTGCATTCTACAGCTTTCCTCCTCACTATCAACTACACGGCCAATTTTTTTATCATCTGCAATGTTTTTAAACATGCCCGCTACATTGAAATCTAAGTCATTGCTATATACCATAAAAAGCAAGGGACCCAATACTGAGCCCTGTGAAACCCAACCGGAAATAGCCTTCTACTCACAAAAACACCGGTCGACCATTACCCTTTGCTTCCTGCCACTGAGCCAATTTTGGATCCAACTTGCCACTTTTCCTTGGATCCCATGGACTTTTACTTTTGTCACCAGTCTGCCATGTGGGACCTTGTCAACAGCCTTGCTAAAATCCATGCAGACTATATCAAACGCACTACCTCAGTGACCCTCCTTGTTACTGCCTCAAAAAATTCAATCAAGTTAGTCAGACAAGACCTTCCCTTAACAAATCCATGCTGACTCTCCTTAATTAATCTGTGCTTTTCTAAATGATGATTTATACTGTCCCTCAGAATTTTTTCAATAACTTGCCTACCACTGAGGTTAGGCTGACTGGCTGTAATTACTCGGTCTATCCCTTTCTCCCTTTTTAATCAAAGATACCACATTTGCAGTCTTCCAGTCCTCTGGCACCACACCTGTAGCCAGAGAGGATTGGAAAATGATGGTCAGAGCCTCTGCTATTTCCTCCCTTGCTTCTCTTAACAGCCTGGGATTCATTTCAAAGATGCTAAACCCCTTAATATTGCCTCTCTTGCTATATTTATCTCATCTAATATTTCACACATCTCCTCCTTAACTACAGTGTCTGCATTAACCCTCTCTTTTGTGAAGAGAGACACAAAGCATGCATTAAGAACCATGTCCACATCTTCCGCCTGCATACACAGGTTACCTTTTCGGTCTCTAATAGGCCCTACTCTTTGCCTAATTATCCTCTTGCTCTTTATGTAAATATAAAACATAATTGGGTTTTCCATGATTTTACTTGCCAATATTTTTTCATGCCTTCTCTTTGCTTTCCTAATTCTCTTTTTAATTTCACCCTGCACTTTCTATCCTCCTTTAGGGTTTCTGCCATATTGAGCTCTCCTAATCTGACAAGAACTTCCCTTTTTTCCCTTATCCGGACCCTGTATGCTCTTTGACATCCAGGGGGCTCTAGATTTGGGAGTCCGACCCTTTTTCCTTTTGGGAACATATTTCCTCTGAACCCTCACTATCTCCTCCTTGAATGCCTCCCACGCTCTGAAACTGATTTATCTTCAAGTAGCTGTTTCCAGCCCACTTTGGTTAAATCACATTTCAGCTTAGTAAAATTGACTTTTCCCCAATTAAGAACTTGTATTCCTGGTCTATCTTTGTCCTTTTCCATAATTACCCTAATTCTAACTGAATTCTGATCACTAGCACCAAAATGCTCTCCCACTGACACCACTTCCACCTGTGCAGATTAATTTCCTAAAACTAAGTCCAGAACCGCCCCCTCCCTTGTTGGGCTTGCTACGTACTGGCTAAAAAAGATCAGAGTGCATTTTAAGAATTCTGCACCCTCTATACCCTTCACATTAATTTTAAATCAGTTAATATTAGGGTTGTTGAAATCCCCGACTATTACTGCCCTATTGTTTTTGCACCTCAGAAATTTGCCCACAAATTTGCTCTTCTATCTCCCTCTGACTGTTTGGGATTCCATAGTACACTCCCAGCAGTGTGATCGCCCCTTTTTGTTCTCCTGTTCAACCCATATGGCCTCATTTGATGATCCTTCCAACATATAATCCCTCCTCACAGCTATAATTGTTTCTTTAACCAATACTGCGACCCCCCTCCTTTTTTACCCCCCCCCCCCCAATCCCATCTGAAAATCCTGAAACCCGGAATGTTGAGCTGCCGTTCCTGCCCTACATTAAGCCATGTTTCAGTTATAGCTATAATATCATACTTTCACAAGTCTATTTGTGCCCTCAGCTCATCTGCCTTATTCACCAGACTCCTTGCATTGAAGTATATGTCATTGAGCACTGCCAAACTCCCTTGTTTTCCATTTTCTAGCCTTTGTTTCCGCTGCCTTCCAAACTCGCTTACTAATATTTTGCCTTTCATTTCCAGTTTTGCTTCTCTCCCTTCTGAATCTATTCTCAGGTTCCCATCCCCTGCCAAGCTAGTTTCAACCCTCCCCAACAGCATTAGCAAACCTCCCCATGAGGATATTGGTCCCGGCCCTGTTGTGGTGCAACCCGTGTGGCTTGTACAGGCTCCGTCTCCCCCAGAACCATTCCCAACACCTCAGGAAACTAAATCCCTCCCTCCTGCACCATCTCTCCAGCCACACATTCATATGCTCTATCCTTCAATTTCCGTACTCACTAACGCTTAGCACCGGGAGTAATCCGGAGATTACTACAGTCCTGCTTATTAATCTCTTTCCTAGCTCCCTAAAATCTGCCTGCAGGACCTCATCCCACTTTCAACCTAGGTCATTGGTACCAATATGGACCACGACCTCTGGCTGTTCGCCCTCCCCTCAGAATATCTTGCAGATGTTCAGTGATATCCTTGATCGAGGCACCAGGGAGGAAACATACCATCCTGGAGGCATGTCGCGGCCGCAGAAACGCCTGTCTGTTCCCCTAACTATTGAGCCCCCTATCACTATTACTTCTGTGAACTTCTTCCTAACCCCCCATATATCTGAGGACTCCATGGTAACGTGGACTTTGCTCTAGCTGTACTCCCCAGAGGAACCATCTCCCTCACCAGTATTCAGAACTGAACATGGGTTCGAGAGCAAGATGCACTCAGTGGACTCCTGCACGACCTGCCTGGTCCTCCTTGTCTGCCTCACGGTCACCCATTCCCTCTCTGCCTGCACACTCTTTAGCTGCGGGGTGACCACCCCTGAAGCGTGCTTTCCACGTGGATCTCAGCCTCACGGACGCACCGCAGTGATGCCCGCTGCTGCTCCAGCTCCAAAACCCTGAGCTCCAGCTCCTCCAGCTGACGACACTTCCTGGGAATGTGGCTGTCCAGGACACGGGAAGCTTCCTGGAATTCCCACATGGTTCAAGACGTGCATTGACGGGACTGTGGTGCCCTGCCATACCACTACTAAAGCGAGCTTGCATTCACCTGCTTTCACATTTCACTGTTGAACTACTGCAAGGAGAGTCGTCGCTGAAATGAGTTGCAGAACTGTCCCCAAGTTGCAGATGACTCCCTGGTTGGTCCTGGAAAGGAAGAAAAAGGAAGACTTGCCTTTCATGACCTCAGGAGTACTTTACAGCCCATGAAGTACCTTTGAATTGCAGTCACTGTTGTAATGTAGGAAACACGGTGGCAAATTTGTGCACATTAATGCGATAATGACTAGAAAATCTGTCTGCAGTGATGTTGATTGAGGGTATAAATATTGGCCAGGACACCGGGGATAACTCCCCTACTCTTCTTCAAAATAGTGCCCTGGGATCTTTTACATCCACCTGAGAGAGCATACAGGGCCTCGGTTTAACATTTCATCTGAAAGACGGCACCTCTGACCGTGCAGCACTCCCTCAGTATTGCACTGGAGTATCAGCCTTGATTTTTGTGCTCAATTCTGCAGAGTGGGCCTTGAACCCACAACCTTGTGACTCAGAGACAGGAGTGCTGCCTTCTGAGCCACGGCTGACTACTGGAGGAGATCAGGAGATACTGTTCCCCAGCACTACAGAATCATCCTCAGGACATCTATCCAGCAGACCTGGACAAAGGTAGCTGAGAGGCTCAGGAAATGGCCTCGGTGTGGGAAAAGCTACAATGAGGAGCAAGGGTGACTACAGCTCTTCATCTCTCCATCTCTCTCAACACCGTCTCACATTCTTCTCACCCCCCCTCCCCCATTACTGTCAACCACTATAACACCCCTTCATCACATTCATCAACATTCAATCACAAGGTCACACGGCAACACCTCTCTTCTCCATTATGAAGAAACATTCACCTTTTCTTTTCACAGTATAGGTAGACATTTTCCCCGAACTAATCTTTGTTTGTTTGTAAGTACTTGACCTTATTTTTAATACTAAACTTTGAATAAGTGAAAGCACACCACTATGATACAGGAGACTCTTTGTGGGGGTATTGTAGGGACCCCACAGACACCAGAAGCCTTGCTTCAGCAGTCCCCAGGTGCACTCAGCTATCACTTTGTTGCTCCCATGGCATTGATTACACCTGTATTGCTCAGGCATGGTGTGGTTGCAAGAGGTTAAGCCTTGTCCCCTCGCAGCTCTTCTGCCACTTTCCTAGAAGCGTTAAATATTGGAGAGATGGTTGATTGTCACAGGATAAAAGTAGCAAGACTGATACCTGGGTACGTTGTACAAACCTGCATGATCCTTTCTATGCTCGGAGACTAGCTGGACATTAATGGAGCAGTGACTCTTCCTGTTCACAACTGATGCTAGGCTTGTGCTCTCATACCCCGAGGGCAACATGTGCGCAGTCAATGATGCCCTGTACACGAAGGGAGCCGGCCACTGCTGCAAAGCCTTGCGCTCACTCTCGTTAACTGTTGAGGTCATCATCATAGTTGGTCCCTCGAAATCGAGGAAGACTTGCTTCCACTCTAAAAGTGAGTTCTCAGGTGACTGAACAGTCCAATACTGGAATTACAGTCTCTGTCACAGGTAGGAGAGACAGTGGTTGGAGGAAAGGGTGGGTGGGGAGTCTGGTTTGCCGCACGCTCCTTCCGCTGCCTGCGCTTTTTCCTGCATGCTCTCGGCAATGTGACTCGAGGTGCTCAGCGCCCTCCCGGATGCTCTTCCTCAACTTAGGGTGGTCTTTGGCCAGGGATTCCCAGGTGTCGGTGGGGATGTTGCACTTTATCAGGGAGGCTTTGAGGGTGTCCTTGAAACGTTTCCTCTGCCCACCTGGGGCTCGCTTGCCGTGTAGGCATTCCAATGGCTCACAGGTCCACTGTTGGTGAGTATCCCTTATTATATTGCTTCAGTGGCCCCTGAGAGACCAATCCCTCTAAGTTTTACTGGCTGGCTGGTCTTCCGTGGTTTTTCCATAAAAATGGCATCGGGGTTCTAATTGCATCATAGAGCCCTGATCTACATGTAATCATGAGGTCCCACTTCCCTCAGCCAGGTGCCTCGGGCAACTAAAAAACAGTGCAAATGGGGACGGAATTATAATTCCTCAACAGCGATCGTAACTGCCCGGGCACCTTGTTTCCCTCAGACGGGCTGTGTTAAAATCCCCTCTTTGTATCTCTCCCCGTACTTCTCTCTATGGCTCTAGAGAGCACCAAACGCAGCAACAAACTGCCTGAAAACAGACCACATCTTCATCATCGTCATCATCATCATGATCATCATCATCATCATCAAAGGCAGTCTCTTGGAATCGAGGAAGACTTGCTTCCACTTTAAAAGTGAGTTCTCAGGTGACTGTACAGTCCAATATGGGAATTACAGTCTCTGTCACAGGTGGGACAGACAGTGGTTGAAGGAAAGGGTGGGTGGGGAGTCTGGTTTGTCGCACGCTCCTTCCGCTGCCTGTGCTTGTTTACTGCATGCTCGCGGCGACGAGACTCGAGGTGCTCAGCACCCTCCCGGATGCACCACCTATTAGCAGAGTGTGGCTGGCCCTTTGCAATGGGCAGAGAAAGGTTTTTCTGGAGGGATCAGGAATGCAGCGCTGCCAGTGATGTTGAATGACCTTAAGACAGGCCAAGCAGCTGGAACAAATATTGAGGCAGAAAGTGGCCTGTGAACGAGCTGAAGAGCACAAAAATATATATAACAGTGACACATGGCCCATTTCTGGTCCAGGAAAAAACAGGAACGGAATTTAGAAGGTTCCTGAGGGGGCATGTTAAGGCAAACCTGCAAATGAAAAAAACATCACATTCCAAATTAGGTGAGTAATGGTGAGATAAATCCTGGTTACAGGCTCAGAACAAACTGAAAGAAAAAACTAAACCAGCAAATGCAAAAAAAAACACTGATAACAGGAGAAAGCTTCCCGTTACCAAGATGATATTGAAACTGGCACAAACAGTTCCAATTTGGTTCAAAGGCCACCCACTGATTAGATATACAAGTGAAGCTGCTGCATATTATTACGTTGTCTGACAAAGCAGTACACTTAAAAATCCCGATCACAGCACCATCTACAAGTGTGGTTGGTACTGCAGCCAAATACCTTACAATGGAGTTTTCCACAGACGGAGCTTGACATAGAAACATCCACTGTATTTCAAACTGAAATGTTTGGGTATAATAGTTACATCGGGCACTGTTTATATCTATTATTGAAGCTCCTTTGAGTGGCATGCAAGCACTGGTTGCAATGTTGTGGCAGTATTGTTCTTTGGCAATTAGGGAGTGAAGCGAATAAATGGCACAAGTACAGAAGCAAAATACTGCGGATGTTGGAATCTGGAGTAAAAACAGAAAATGCTGGAAATCTCAGCGGGTCAGGCAGCATCTGTGGAGAGAGGAAGCAGAGTTAACATTTCGGATCCGTTTGTCAGAACTGGAGAGTTTTCAAAAAGAACAGATTCTTAACCAGCACTGAAAGGGGGAGGGGAAGAGAGAACAAAAGGGAAGGTCTGTGATAGGGTGGAAGACAGGAGAGATTAGAGAGACAGAAGGAATGATGGGCCGAATTCAAATGGTAATAGCAGGAGTTGGGAAAACAATAGTCGAGATAGGGTGTGAATGGTGGGATAATGACCAGTTGCCATTGGAGACAAAGAAAGAAACAGCTCTGAGGGGGGCGGGGGGGAGGGAAAGGGAGCCAAAGATGGGCAGAGGTTACGCTTTGACATTTTTGAACGATGTTGAGTCCAGAAGGCTGTAACGTGCCGAAACGAAAGCTGAGATGCTGTTCCTCCAGCTTGAGTTGAGCTTCGTTGGAACAGTGTAGGGACGAAGGATGGAGAGGTCAGAGTGGGAGTGGAGCGAGGAATTAGTGACAGGCGACCGGAACCTCAGGGTCATACTTGCGGAGGTGTTCCGCAAAGCGGTCACCCAATCTGTGTTTGGACTCCCAAGACCTAGACCAAGACCTAGCTCTGTCAAGCCCCGTGTGGTGGCTGGTATGCAACAGACACCCCACGTTAAAAATATCCACGCACAGGCATCTTCCAACCTGCAACAAGTAGTTCGGGACCTGAAATATTAGGTCCTTTATTGAAATACCAAAGATGATGATGGTCTCCCCAATGTAAAGGAGACCACATCGTGAGCAGTGAATACAATATACTAAATTCCGTGGTTTTTCCATAAAAATGGCATCGGGGTCCTAGTTGCTTCATCGAGTCCTCATCTACATGTATTCATGAGGCCCCGCCTCTCTCAGCCAGGTCCCTCGGGCAACTAAAAAACGGTGCAAATGGGGACGGAACTATAATTCCTCAACAGCGATCGTAACTGCGCGCGCACCTTGTTTCCATCAGGCAGGCTGTGTTAAAATCCCCTCTTTGTATCTCTCCCCGTACTTCTCTCTCTGGCCCGAGAGAGCATCAAACGCAGCAACAAACTGCATGAAAACAGACCACATCATCATCATCATCATCATCAAAGGCAGTCTCTTGGATTCGAGGAAGACTTGCTTCTACTCTAAAAGTGAGTTCTCAGGTAACTGAACAGTCCAATACAGGAATTACAGTCTCTGTCACAGGTGGGACAGACAGTGGTTGAGGGAAAAGGTGGGTGGGGAGTCTGGTTTGCCGCACGCTCCTTCCGCTGCCTGCGCTTGTTTTCTGCATGCTCGCGGCGACGAGACTCGAGGTGCTCAGCACCCTCCCGGATGCACCACCTATTAGCAGAGTGTGGCTGGCCCTTTGCAATGGGCAGAGAAAGGTTTTTCTGGAGGGATCAGGAATGCAGCGCTGCCAGTGATGTTGAATGGCCTAAAGACAGGCCAAGCAGCTGGAACAAATATTGAGGCAGAAAGTGGCCTGCGAACGAGCTGAAGAGCACAAAAATATATATAACAGTGACACATGGCCCATTTCTGGTCCAGGAAAAAACAGGAACGGAATTTAGAAGGTTCCTGAGGGGGCATGTTAAGGCAAACCTGCAAATGAAAAAAACATCACACTCCAAATTAGGTGAGTAATGGTGAGATAAATCCTGGTTACAGGCTCAGAGACAGGCTGAAGAGCAGGGAGAACATGTCAAACCAATCAATTGATTTTAAAAAACTGAAAGAAAAAACTAAACCAGCAAATACAAAAAAACCCACAGATAACAGGAGAAAGCTTCCCGTTACCAAGATGATATTGAAACTGGCACAAACAGTTCCGATTTGGTTCAAAGGCCACCCACTGATTAGATATACAAGTGAAGGCTGCCGCATATTATTACTTTGTCTTACAAAGTAGTACACTTAATTAATTGAAAATCCCGATCACAGCACCATCTACAAGTGTGGTTGGTACTGCAGCCAAATACCTTACAATGGAGTTTTCCACAGATGGAGCTTGACATAGAAACATCCACTTATTTCAAACTGAAATATTTGGGTATAATAGTTACATCGGGCACTGTTTACATCTATTATTGAAGCTCCTTTGAGTGGCTTGCAAGCACCGGTTGCAATGTTGTGGCAGTATTGTTCTTTGGCAATTAGGGAGTGAAGCGAATAAATGGCACAAGTGCAAAAGCAAAATACTGCGGATATTGGAATCTGGAGTAAAAACAGAAAATGCTGGAAATCTCAGCGGGTCAGGCAGCAAATGTGGAGAGAGGAAGCAGAGTTAACATTTTGGGTCCGTTTGTCAGAACTGGAAAGTTTTCGAAAAGAACAGATTCTTAACCAGCACTGAAAGGGGGAGGGGAAGAGAGAACAAAAGGGAAGGTCTGTGATAGGGTGGAAGACAGGAGAGATTAGAGAGACAGAAGGAATGATGGGCCGAATTCAAATGGTAATAGCAGGAGTTAGGAAAACAATAGTCGAGATAGGGTGTGAATGGTGGGATAATGACCAGTTACCATTGGAGACAAGGAAAGAAACAGCTCTGAGGGGGGCGGGGGGAGGGAAAGGGAGCCAAAGATGGGCAGAGGTTACGCTCTGACATTTTTGAACTTGATGTTGAGTCCAGAAGGCTGTAACGTGTCTAATCGAAAGATGAGATGCTGTTCCTCGAGCTTGCGTTGAGCTTCGTTGGAACAGTATAGGAGACCGAGGACGGAGAGGTCAGAGTGGGAATGGAGCGAGGAATTAGTGACAGGCGACCGGAACCTCAGGGTCATATTTGCGGACTGAACGGAGGTGTTCTGCAAAGCGGTCACCCAATCTGTGTTTGGTCTCCCAAGACCGAGACCAAGACCGAGCTCTGTCAAGCCCCGTGTGGTGGCTGGTATGCAACAGACACCCCACGTTAAAAATATCCACGCACAGGCATCTTCCAACCTGCAACAAGTAGTTCGGGACCTGGAATATTAGGTCCTTTATTGAAACACGAAAGATGATGATGGTCTCCCCAATGTAGAGGAGACCACATCGTGAGCAGTGAATACAATATACTAAATTCCGTGGTTTTTCCATAAAAATGGCATCGGGGTCCTAATTGCTTCATCGAGTCCTGATCTACATGTATTCATGAGGCCCCGCCTCTCTCAGCCAGGTGCCTCGGCTGACTAAAAAAACGGTGCAAATGGGGATGGAACTATAATTCCTCAACAGCGATCGTAACCGCGTGCGCACCTTGTTTCCCTCAGGCGGGCTGTGTTAAAATCCCCTCTTTGTATCTCTCCCCGTACTGCTCTCTCTGGCTCTAGAGAGCACCAAACGCAGCAACAAATTGCCTGAAAACAGACCACATCTTCATCATCGTCATCATCATCATGATCATCATCAAAGGCAGTCTCTTGGATTCGAGGAAGACTTGCTTCTACTCTAAAAGTGAGTTCTCAGGTGACTGAACAGCCCACTACGGGAATTACAGTCTCTGTCACAGGTGGGACAGACAGTGGTTGAAGGAAAGGGTGGGTGGGGAGTCTGGTTTGCCGCACGCTCCTTCCACTGCCTGCGCTTGGTTTCTGCATGCTCTCGACGATGAGAATCGAGGTGCTCAGCGCCCTCCCAGATGCACCACCTATTAGCAGAGTGTGGCTGGCCCTTTACAATGGGCAGAGAAAGGTTTTTCTGGAGGGATCAGGAATGCAGCGCTGCCAGTGATGTTGAATGGCCTAAAGACAGGCCAAGCAGCTGGAACAAATATTGAGGCAGAAAGTGGCCTGCGAACGAGCTGAAGTGCCCAAAAATATATATAACAGTGACACATGGCCCATTTCTGGTCCAGGAAAAAACAGGAACGGAATTTAGAAGGTTCCTGAGGGGGCATGTTAAGGCAAACCTGCAAATGAAAAAAACATCACATTCCAAATTAGGTGAGTAATGGTGAGATAAATCCTGGTTACAGGCTCAGAGACAGGCTGAAGAGCAGGGAGAACATGTCAAACCAATCAATTGATTTTAAAAAACTGAAAGAAAAAACTAAACCAGCAAATGCAAAAAACCCCACAGATAACAGGAGAAAGCTTCCCGTTACCAAGATGATATTGAAACTGGCACAAACAGTTCCGATTTGGTTCAAAGGCCACCCACTGATTAGATATACAAGTGAAGGCTGCCGCATATTATTACTTTGTCTTACAAAGTAGTACACTTAATTAATTGAAAATCCCGATCACAGCACCATCTACAAGTGTGGTTGGTACTGCAGCCAAATACCTTACAATGGAGTTTTCCACAGATGGAGCTTGATATAGAAACATCCACTTATTTCAAACTGAAATGTTTGGGTATAATAGTTACATCGGGCACTGTTTACATCTATTATTGAAGCTCCTTTGAGTGGCTTGCAAGCACTGGTTGCAATGTTGTGGCAGTATTGTTCTTTGGCAATTAGGGAGTGAAGCGAATAAATGGCACAAGTGACAGTTTCCTGTCAATAAGAGCGATATAGAATCATAGGGTTAGACTTTCCACTCAGATCGCTATCGCCCAACAAATGGGCCATGTTCCTGCTTTCGTGACTTTTTATTTTTCAGGATCGCTGGAAGATCGCCCATTTTTTTGATCGCTATTTTCGGCTTTTTATTTTGGGCGATAGTCTTAGCGATGTGAAATGGGCCTTAGCGACGTGGAATAGGCCTTAGCGACGTGGAATAGGCCTTAGCGACGTGGAATAGGCCTTACACATTTGGAATGGGCCTTAGCGACGTGGAATGAGCCTTAGCGACGTGGAATAGGCCTTAGCGACGTGGAATGGGCCTTAGCGATGTGGAATGGGCCTTAGCGACATGAAATGGGCCTTAGCGATGTGGAAGGCTGGCATCACTAGCAACGGCCTTTCTGCGCATGCAGGGTTTTTTTTTTGCAAATAAATTTTTCCGCCATTCGGGTGGTCAGGGGTCATCTGCACAAAAGGCAAAAGGAGGGAGAGAGAGATCGAGAAAGCTGTTGAATTTTGGTGTGAGGAGTTTGTCTGATAACTTTAAGATGTCCCTGCAAGAATCCGAAGAGAATAGGCAGGATGTGGAAGGGAGAAAGAGGGCAAAATGCTTCTCCGATGAGGCCAATGAGGCCCTCGTTAATGAGGGGCCAACTAACCTGGGATGGGCTTGGGAAACCTCCGCCCCGGCCATATCGCAAAATTTGGGGCACAGAAATTTACAGCACGGAAGGAGGCCATTTCGGCCCATCATGTCCGCGCCGGCCAACCAAGAGCTATCCAGCCTAATCCCACTTTCCAGCTCTCGGTCCGTAGCCCTGTAGGTTACGGCACTTCAAGTGCACATCCAAATACTTTTATATGTGGTGAGGGTTTCTGCCTCTACCGCCCTTTCAGGCAGTGAGTTCCAGACCCCCACCCTCTGGGTGAAGAAATTTCTCCTCAAATCCCCTCTAAACCTTCCCCAATTACTTTAAATTTATACCCACTGGTTGTTGACCCCTCTGCTAAGGGAAACAGGTCCTTCCTGTCATACGTGGAGGAACATATGAAAGGTAGAATAGTAATGTCAGATTTTTTGTGTTAATGCAGGACAAGAAAATGTAGGTGGTATACATTATAACCAGCCAATATATTCATATAGGCAGAAATAATACCCTGGGAGTTCCAGGGTCCCCAATGGAGAGGTATATGTGCAACAGAGCAAGTCTTGTGCCGGTTGCGTGTGCAGGAGGCTGGCCATGGCATAAATCTGGGGGACCTCTCATTTCAATAGAGCTAGAGGGACAACGGTGTATTTCAGGGGAGCTTGGAAAATTATAGAAAGGATAAAAGCAAGGGCATAACTTCTTTATTTAAAGCTCTCCAAGCAGTTCAATAGCAATACACTGCGGATGCTGGAAATCTGAAACAAAAACAGACAATGCCAGGAACACTCAGCGGGTCAGGCTGCATCTGTTGAGAGAGAAAGAGAGTTAACGTTTCAGCTGGATGACCCTTCGTCTGGAACTCCTGTCTTAAAAAGCTTAAATGGCTCTTGGAAGAATGACGAAAATAGTTGGTGCTTAAGAGGGGAATAGATTATCTAACTGCATTTAAGCTGATGTGGAATCACTGCTAGCCCAAAGTAGAGAAAAAAGGGGAGAAATAGTTGGCATAGCAGGGAAGAACTATCACCTGCAGCAGCATTGGTTATATAAATGGACGTAGCTGGAGTTGTGAATTGGGATCTCGATAAAACCAAGGAACCCTTGCAGTGTCAGAAGTTTAATGACCTCACCGGGTCAGCAAAGGTAAGAGTGTTTTCAGATGAATAAAAGGGTAGATAAGCAAAGAAATTGGTATTCCCCAGAACAATTGTTAAGCATTGTCTTTAGGGTATCACAAGGTACCATGTTCCTTGTGCCAGAAGCAAAGTTACTTGGCAACGCTCATGTCCAGTGTTTCGCATCCAGTTATTCATGTTAGTAAACCAAAGTCTCACAATATGTCTCCCTTATACATAGAAACATAGAAACATAGAAAATAAGTGCAAGAGTAGGCCATTCGGACCTTCGAGCCTGCACCGCCATTCAATGAGGTCATGGCTGAACACGCAACTTCAGTACTCCATTCCTGCTTTCTCGCTATACCCCTTGAACCCCTAGTAGTAAGGACTACATCTAACTCCTTTTTGAATATATTTAGTGAATTGGCCTCAACTACTTTCTGTGGTAGAGAATTCCACAGGTTCACCACTCTCTGGGTGAAGAAGTTTCTCCTCATCTTCGTCTTAAATGGCTTACTCCTTATCCTTAGACTGTGACCCCTGGTTCTGGACTTCCCCAACATTGGGAACATTCTTCCTGCATCTAATCTGTCTAAACCCGTCAGAATTTTAAACGTTTCTATGAGATCCCCTCTCATTCTTCTGAACTCCAGTGAATACAAGCCCAGTTGATCCAGTCTTTCTTGATATGTCAGTCCCGCCATCCCGGGAATCAGTCTGGTGAACCTTCGCTGCACTCCCTCAATAGCAAGAATGTCCTTCCTCAAGTTAGGAGACCAAAACTGTACACAATACTCCAGGTGTTGCCTCACCAAGGCCCTGTACAACTGTAGTAACACCTCCCTGCCCCTGTACTCAAATCCCCTCGCTATGAAGGCCAACATGCCATTTGCTTTCTTAACCGCCTGCTGTACCTGCATGCCAACCTTCAATGACTGATGTACCATGACACCCAGGTCTCGTTGCATCTCCCCTTTTCCTAATCTGTCACCATTCAGATAATAGTCTGTCTCTCTGTTTTTACCACCAAAGTGGATAACCTCACATTTATCCACATTATACTTCATCTGCCATGCATTTGCCCACTCACCTAACCTATCCAAGTCACTCTGCAGCCTCATAGCATCCTCCTCGCAGCTCACACTGCCACCCAACTTAGTGTCATCCGCAAATTTGCAGATATTACATTTAATCCCCTCGTCTAAATCATTTATGTACAGTGTAAACAGCTGGGGCCCCAGCACAGAACCTTGCGGTACCCCACTAGTCACTGCCTGCCATTCTGAAAAGTACCCATTTACTCCTACTCTTTGCTTCCTGTCTACCAACCAGTTCTCAATCCACTTCAGCACACTACCCCCAATCCCATGTGCTTTAACTTTGCACATTAATCTCTTGTGTGGGATCTTGTCGAAAGCCTTCTGAAAGTCCAAATACACCACATCAACTGGTTCTCCCTTGTCCACTCTACTGGAAACATCCTCAAAAAATTCCAGAAGATTTGTCACGCGGTCTTTCCCTTTCACAAATCCATGCAGACTTGGACCTATCATGTCACCTCTTTCCAAATGCGCTGCTATGATGTCCTTGATAATTGATTCCATCATTTTGCCCACTACCGATGCCAGGCTGACCGGTCTATAATTCCCTGTTTTCTCTCTCCATCCTTTTTTAAAAAATGGGGTTACATTGTGATGTGTGACAAAGTGCGCGGTGTTTGATGTGTGACAATGTGCGCAGTGGGATGTGTGACAATGTGCGCAGTGTGATGTATGACAATGTGTCTGATGTGATGTGTGACAGTGTACGCATCGTGCGATGTGTGACAATGTGCGCGATGTGATGTGCGACAACGTGCGCGGTGTATGATGTGTAACAATGTGCACAATGTGATGTGTGACAGTGTACGCATCGTGTGATGTGTGACATTGCGAGCACCGTGTGATGTGTGACAATGTGCACGGTGTGCAATGTATGACAATGTGCGCGGTGTGTGATGTGTGAGAATGTACACGCGTGTGATGTGTTACAATATACACATGTGTGATATGTTACAATATACACAGATTTGTGAAGTGCTACAATATACATGTATGTGATG
The DNA here is from genome assembly GCF_044704955.1 of Pristiophorus japonicus. Lineage (NCBI taxonomy): Eukaryota > Metazoa > Chordata > Chondrichthyes > Pristiophoridae > Pristiophorus > Pristiophorus japonicus. Next base: position 6,519,105 of record NC_091986.1, read on the forward strand.
TGTTGCAATATACACACATGTGTGGTGTTACAATATACACGCTGTCTAATGTGTCTATACCTACCATTACTATCATCCATTACATGAATCCTGACTAACTGTAACTGACAATCACTTCAGCCCCCGGACATTGCTACAGGAGTTCCTCAGGACAGTGTCCTAGGCCCAACCATCTTCAGCTGCTTCATCAGTGACCTTCCCTCCATCATAAGGTCAAAGTGGGGATGTTCGCTGATGATTGCAGTGTTCAGTTTCTGCACCTCCTGACCCCCCCTCCTGGATGAGTGTAGCTCCAACAACACTCAAGAAGCTCAACACCATCCAGAACAAAGCAGCCCGCTTAATTGGCACCCCATTCACCATATTAAACATTCACTCCCTCCCCTCCACCGGCGCACCGTGGCTGCAGTGTGTACCATCTACAAGATGCACTGCAGCAACTCGCCAAGGCTTCTTCGGCAACACTTCCCAAACCCGTGACCTCTACCACCTAGAAGGACAAGGGCAGCAGGCGCATGGGAACACCATCACCTCCACATTCCCCTCCAAGTCACACACCATCCTGACTTGGAAATATATCGCCATTCCTTCATCATCGCTGGGTCACAATCCTGGAACTCCCTCCCTAACAGCACTGTGGGAGCTCCTTCACCATACAGACTGCAGCAGTTTAAGAAGGTGTCTCACCACGACCTTCTCAAGGGCAATTGAGGACAGCCCCAGGACATCACTGCAGGAGTTCCTTGGGGCAGTGTTCTCGGCTGAATAATCTTCAGCTGCTTCATCAATGACCTTCCCTCAATCATAAGGTCAGAAGACGATCGCTGATGATTGCACAGTGTTCAGTTCCATTCGCAACTCCACAGATAATGAAGCAGTCCGTGCCCGTGATCAACAAGACCTGGACAATATTTCGTCTTGTGCTGATAAGTGGCAAGTAACATTCGTGCCACACAAGTGCCAGGCAAGATTATCTCCAACAAGCGAGAGTCTAACCACCTCCCCTTGATATTCAATGACATTACTATTGTCAAATTTCCCACCATCAACATCCTGGGGTTCACCATTGACCAGAAACTTAACTGGACCAGCCACATAAATACTGTGGCAATGAGAGCAAATCAGAGGCTGAGTATTCTGCAGCAAGTGTCTCACCTTCTGACTCCCCAAAGCCTTTCCACCATCTACAAGGCACAAGTCAGGAGTGTGATGGAATACTCTCCACTTGCCTGGATAAGTGCAGCACCAGCAACACTCAAGAAGCTCGACACCATCCTGGACAAAACAGCCCGGTTGATGGGCATCCCATCCATCACCTTCAACATTCACTCCCTCCACCAGCGGCGCACTGTGGCTGCAGTGTGTACCATCTACAAGATGCACTGCAGCAACTCACCAAGGCTTCTTCAGCATCACCTCCCAAACCCGCGATCTCTACCATCTAGAAGGACAAGGGCAGCAGGCGCATGGGAACACTACCACCTCCACGTTCCCCTCCCAATCACACACCGTCCTGACTTGGAAATATATCTCTGTTCCTTCATCATCGTTGGGTCAAAATTATGGAACTCCCTCCCTAACAGCACTGTGGGAGTTCCTTCACCACACGAATTGCAGCAGTTCAAGAAGGCGGTTCACCACCGCCTTCTCAAGGGCAGTTAGGGATGGGCAATAAATGCCGGCCTTGCTGGCAATGAGTAAAACATTTGATTTTAAACTGCAGGATTTGGAATCAGCAGAGGTTAATGAGAGAGTTAGAACATGATGACATAATCCACCGCACTTAAAAATGTGAGCCACTTTCTGCCAGGGCACATTTATAAAGGCAGTTGTTTATTCGCGACTGGATGTGGCAGGACTGCAGAGCTTTGATCTGATCCGTTGGTTGTGGGATCGCTTAGCCCTGTCTATAGCATGCTGCTCCCGCTGTTTAACATGCATGTAGTCCTGTGTTGCAGCTTCCCCAGGTTGGCACCTCATTTTTGGGTACGCCTGGTGCTGCTCCTGGCATGGTCTACACTCCTCATTGAACCAGGGTTGGTCCCCTGGCTTGATGGTAATGGTAGAGTGAGGGATATGCCGGGCCATGAAGTTACAGATTGTGGTAGAATACAATTCTGCTGCTGCTGATGGCCCACAGTGCCTCATGGAGGCCCAGTTTTGAGCCGCTAGATCTGTTCTGAATCTATCCCATTTAGCACGGTGGTAGTGTCACACAACACGATGGAGGGTGTCCTCAGTGTGAAGATGGGATTTCGTCTCCACAATAACTGTGCGGTGGTCACTGCTACCAATGCTATCATGGACAGAGGCATCTGTGACAGGTAGATGGGTGAGGATGAGGTCAAGTAGATTCTTCCCTCGTGTTGGTTCTCTCACCACCTGCCGCTGGCCCAGTCTGGCATCTATGTCCTTCAGGACTCGGCCAGCTCAGTCAGTAGTGGTGCTACCGAGTCACTCTTGGTGATGGACATTGAAGTCCCCCACCCAGAGTACATTCTGTGCCCTTGCTACCCTCAGTGCTTCTTCCAAGTGGTGTTCAACATGGAGGATACTAATTCATCAGCTGAGGGAGGGCAGTAGGTGGTAATCAGCAGGAGGTTTCCATGGCCATACTTGACCTGAAGCCATGAGACTTCATGGGGTCCGGAGTCAATGTTGAGGACTCCCAGGGCCACTCCCTCCCGACTGTATACCATTGAGCCCCCACCCCTGGTGGGTCTGTCCTGCCGGTGGGACAGGACATACCCAGGGATAGTGATGAAGGCGTCTGGGACTTTGGCTGAAAGTTATGATTCTGTGAGTATGACTATGTCGGGCTGTTGCTTGACTAGTCTGTGGGACAGCTCTCCCAATTTTGGCACAAGTCCCCAGATATTGGTGAGGAGGACTTTGCCTGGTCGACTGGGCTGGGTGTGCCGTTGTGGTGTCTGTAGCCGGTACCAAGGTCGATGCCGGGTGGTCCATTTTTTGTAGCAGTTTGTTACAACTGAGTGTCTCGCTGGGCTATTTCAGAGGGCAGTTAAGAGCCAACAACATTGCTGTGGGTCTGGAGTCACATTTCGGCCAGACCGGGTCAGGACGGCAGATTTCCTTCCCTTCGGGACACTGGCGAACCAGATGGGTTTTTCTGACAATCCGATAGTTTCATGGTCACCATTAATGACACTAGCTTTTCATTCCAGATTGATTTAATTAACTGAATTTAAATTTCCCTGCTGCTGTGATGGGATTTAAACTCTCTGATAATCAGTCCGAGCCTCTGGATTACTAGCCCAGTAACATAACCGCTACGCTACCGTTCCCAGTTGGAGGAATCAAGGAATATGTGGATCGGGCAGGGAAGTGGAGTTGATGTGGAAGATCAGCCATGATCTCATTGAACTGCGGAGCAGGCTCGAGGGGCTGAATGGCCGACTCCTGCTCCTAATTCTTATGTCGTTACATTGTTAACACCAATTTTCAGCATTGAAATAAAGTCTGACCCTCAATTCAGCAATGATTGAATAAAATGGAGGTCTGATGTTTTTGAAAATGTTCGTAGAATCGAATTAAAGTAAAACAGAAGATGAGGTGTTACTAGTGTAGAATAAATCCTGTGATTAAATGCAAGGTTATGTTGATGTTAAGTTAGCAACATGAAGTTTAAAATGATGCTGGTAACTCATTGGATCAATACTTGTTATTGAAAGTTAACCTTTAACTTTTATCATGATGGCAATATACAAATAATTTATTGAGCTGTTTTCTATACCCTTCAGTGCACTTGCCACCTTGCTGCATTATATAATTATAGTTCTTAAACCTTGCAGAATGAAAACGTACTTTAAAACTGCTCGCTTCTCAGCTATTCTGTTGGAATCAACCATTCTCGATTTGCTCTGAATATAAGTCAAATTCAAGCAGGAAAAACTCCAGCTTCACCCCTTCCTCCGCCTCCCTTCACTCTCCGACAGTGACTGTAACACACCTCACTCTCTCTCCCTTTCCCCACACTCACAGTCACCACGATTGCAAGTCTAACTTCTCCACATCTTACACACTGCAAACAACGATTCTACCATGACAGGCACGTTCTCTAAACAAATCATAAGAATGTATTTGCTTCGTGGGTTCTTTGCTCGAGAATTCATAGCAACACATTGCTATTAAGAATTGGTTGATTTATTAGCAAAGGTTTAACAATCACACTACACATTACGAGTTCATCCACCAGGCTCACAACCACCTGCCTCATCGTGAATCCCCTGAACCCAACTGGTTGGGGTTTTATTGAGTCTTGTGAACATCACGTGACTGACTAAGCCACTCCCAACTCAACAGCTCTACAACTATTTTGGCAGAACCTATAAATCAAGTGCCCTCTTGTTAAAGGGGCACTAAAACCAGCAAATTAAACAAATTAAACTTTAAACTTAAAACAAACAAATTAAAATTTGGTTGCCGGGGCTAATGATGCACTCCAGTCTCTCCGGTACCCACCTATCACGGAAGGCCTGGCCTGGCTGATGACCACTTTGGCCATGCCCAGGAGCAGTCCTACGAGGAGGCCTTCCGACCTGCCCGCTCCCCTCCGCACAGGGTGCCCAAACATCAGGAGTGTGGGACTGAAGTGCAACCAGAATTTGAGGAGCTGCCCCTTCAAATAATGGAACAGGGGCTGCAACCCCGCACATTCAACAAAAACATGGACCACGGCCTCCTCCAGAACGTAGAAATTGCAGGCGGCCTGGGAGTCCATGAACCGACTTAAAATTTGACTGCATGAGACTGTTCCATGTAAAACCCTCCAGGCCAAGTCAACAGCTCTACAACTATTTTAGTTGAAACCATCAATCAAGTGCCCCCTTATTAAAGGGAGCACTAAAACCTGACAAATAAACAAATTAACTTTTGACCAACAATTTAAAGGAAACTTAAAATTTGGTTGCCGGGGGTGATGATGCACTCCAGTCCCTCCGGCGCCCACCTCATGCGGAAGGCCGCGAGCGTACCCATGGACACCGCGTGCTCCATCTCCAGGGACACCCTGGCTCGGATGTAAGCGCGGAAGAGAGGCAGGCAGTCGGGCTGAACGACCCCCTCGACCGCCCGCTGCCTGGACCGGCTGATGGCCCCCTTTCACCAGCTCTACAACTCTTTTTGTTGGAATCAAAATTAACCAGTTAAATCAAGTGCCCCCCAATCTGGGGGACACTCCAAACAATTTTCCAGGCCCTTTTTTTTTGTTTTGTTTTTTGAGTTTTTTTTTTGTGGGTTTTTTTGTGTTTCCTTTTTGGGCTCTAAAACATGAATATCTACAAGTACTCCCTATAAAAGGGAAGGGGGACACTAAACCCGGCAATTAACACAAATTAAACATTAAAACATATAAAATCAAATTAAAATTTGGTTGCCGGGCGTGACGATGCACTCCAGTCCCTCCGGTACCCACCTCTCGCGGAAGGCCGCGAGCGTACCGGTGGACACCGCGTGCTCCATCTCCAGGGACACCCTGGCCCGGATGTACGCGCGGAAGAGAGGCAGGCAGTCGGGCTGAATGACCCCCTCAACCGCCCGCTGCCTGGACCGGCTGATGGCCCCCTTTCACCAGCTCTACAAACCTGAGAGCATACTCACAGGTGCATATGTTACAGATGCCACAGCACACTTTCTCGCAGGAGAAGGCTGTGCATAGCTTGAGACAGGAGGCTTCCACCAGACAAGCTCGAGCCCTTCAGCTCAACCTCTCCCCCCCCTCGAAGGAAGCCTGCTGGCCCTCATGGGCAGAGCGAGTGCCAAGGCTGTGACAACTGACCATGCTGGAGGAGACGTGCCGGATTTCTTCACACCTTTTCCCTTCGTACCACTATCGCACCCCACACACTTCGCATGACAAACTGCAACTGCATTCACCGGCCACTTTTACCTCTGGTCTCCCTTCCGAATAAAAGCTAACCCTTTAGTTTCAAGAACTGAAAATGTGGAGACACCTCTGCCACTTCAGGAAGAGGAGGCCAGCCAGCATTCCCGAATGTGCAACCTCGCTTGTTCTGACCCTAGACAGCTCCAGCTCACAGACACACACCAGGGGCGCTTTAATGGCTAGCTAGAGAAGGGGTCTCCATGTGGCGAATCACCAGCCACAGGTGTGCAGGAGCTAGGGCAGGGAATAGGATGCCACAGGGGCCAGCTCACCGGAGGGCGAGATCACATACTAACCCTGCTGCAGACGATTCAGATGCTGACTTCAAGAGACCAGGCTACTGAAGAAGGCTGATGGACAGAAACCAGGAAATGCTAGGTGGACTGGGTAGCCTGCCAGCGAGCTTGTACACAATGGCACAGAGCATGGAGGACCCCATCTCAAACTGGTATCAAGGCTTTGTGCAGAGCATGGAGACTAATCTGTCCAAGATGTACCGAGTCATCACTCCATGAACATGACAGTGGTGCCCACCATGATCTAGCCTCTGTTAACATTGAATATCGCTGCCATTGAAGTTCAGATGGCTCCAATCTGTTTACATACAGAGCCTCAGGACTGATGAGGCGCAGACCCAGAACGGAGGCCATGGCTCCATCGGAGAATTACCAGGGCCATCGGCAGCACTTTCGGAGGCACTTTGGCGGGTGGGGGCGTTGATGAAAATTGGCCCCCATAGTAATTACCAGTTTGTATGATTTGGGCACGTGCCCCGGGTATCTACAATGGAGGCCAATCCAATATGGCGGGCGGCAAACTGCGTGTGTGACGGTGCGTGTGGGCCTCTCGCTATATTGGTGCTTAATCGCCCGTTTTACACCTGTAAAACAAAGCAGTGCCAATGAATTTCTAGGCTTTCACACTTTGATAACTGTTTCTCAACATCAGGAAAAGCCGACCCATCCAAAATAAGCTGACAACTGCAAACCAACCCTGAATATAAGCTTATGATTTGTGAAATGATGTCATTATTCAGGAAGAGCAGAGGCATGGGGTTGTAGCTTTTAGTACTCTCACTATTACTGCACTTATATTGGAGGAAACAAACAGAAGTACATGAAATCCCAAAGAGACATCCAAGTGTTAAAAGCACAAGATTTATTTCTGAGGGTTCTGTGGGAAACTCGTCCCCCCGCCCCCTCTGACAGGATTGGACAGGTTAGATGCAGGAAGAATGTTCCCGATGCTGGGGAAGTCCAGAACCAGGGGTCACAGTCTAAGGATAAGGGGTAAGCCATTTAGGACTGAGATGAGGAGAAACTTCTTCACTCAGAGAGTGGTGAACCTGTGGAATTCCCTGCCGCTGTGAGTTGTTGATGCTAGTTCATTGGATATATTCAAGAGGGAGTTAGATATGGCCCTTACGGCTAAAGGGATCAAGGGGTATGGAGAGAAAGCAGGAAAGGGGTACTGAGGTGAATGATCAGCCATGATCTTACTGAATGATGGTGCAGGCTCGAAGTGCCGAATGGCCTACTCCTGCACCTATTTTCTATGTTTCTATGTTTCTCACCCCATCCTCAACTTTTTAATTGCCATTTTATTGGTTCATTTTCCAACATTATGCGTTCTACAGTGAACACGGGCATTATACTTTTAAACTAAAAATGAAAGAATATTTAGTCAATTTAATTGAAAACTACTCTATAATTACTATTTGGGAATTCATTACTTTTAAAACTTATAGCTACCAGTAGTAACAAATAATCTGTTATTGAAAGAAAAATGTTTCAGTTAATGTTCTTTTTAAAGTAATGCCGATTTGCAAATAGAGATAGTTACTGAACGTAGTCAGCACTGTACAGCTAATTTTGAATTGTACTCAAACTTTCTAAATGCTGGGCCCATTGCCTGCACCAACTGATGCCACACCATGCCCGCGATTTCCATACTGGGTCGGGAGTGAGGAGGGCAACTTTGGGTACCAGTTGGAACCTTGCTCCTGGTTGCAGCCCACTCTGTCCAAGTGATTTTACATGGATGGGGCTTGTTAAACCCGCCCTGTGAGGTTCCCGGCCAATTAAAATGAAGCGGGTCTGATGACATCATTTGATGAAACGTCATCAGTTGGTTTCCTTAAAGGCACCATGCCCACATTCATTTTGACAGTTGTGCTGTCAGTGGTCTACAGCATTGAGCTGCTGCAAACACGGACACTCACGGTACAGAGGGGCACGGCTGCACCCAGGCTCTCCCATCACTCCCTCCAGATGCTTATGGAGGGAGTCACAGCACGCAGAGAGGTTCTCTTCCCTTCCCATGGGCGGAAGAGACCTCCCCAGGAGACCAACGCAGCCTGGTTGCACATTGCACAGGAGGGCACAAGCAGGGATGTGGTCAGGGGGACCAGGCTGCAGTGGCACAAACCTTTCAATTATCTCAGTAGATCATGAAACATTACTGCAAAGCCACACTCAACCTCACCCTGCTGTGTCACTCATCACATACCCATCACTCTGCCTTCCCTACCCTACTCCTGCACATCCTTACTCACACCAACTTACCTTGCACCTCCACCCATCCCTCTCTCTCTATCTACATTATCACTTCCCCATCTCACTAGCCATCCCTCACACTCACCCTCATCCTTGTCCAATCACACCAACTAACAACACACAAGGGTAGGCACTTGGGTGTTATTGCCAATGTTCATGTAAAGTTTCTGTTAATGTGTCGTCACACATTGAAATATTTATGTTCAACACTTTGTGTTCTTGGACAGATTTGTGTGCACCTTTGGAAGTGGCTCAATGAGTTGCAGTGAATGGTGAGACATAACGGTACCACCACAATAGTGATGAGTGTGAAAGGAATGGATTGGACATTGTAGGGATGCTTTATGGAGCTGGTGTGGGGTGGTGCCAACCTGGTGCATCATGTGGCAGTCAGGGTGTACAGTGTCAAGTGAAGTAAATCTGGCCATGGTGAGGTCATCCCTGGCCTCCCGGGCAGCAATGTGGTCGGGTGCTGATGCCCTGTGTCCTGTGCAGCATCAGGTGATTGCGGAGAAGGTTGGTGTTGTTGGTGGTGCTGCTGGTGTGCCTAGTGCTGCTGGTGTTGGGGCTGATCGTGGGATTCTAAGGAGCAATATTTCAAGGGCACCGATGCTGATGGAATAGATGGCAGCTGAAATTGAAATGACAGAAGTAATCCGTCAATGGTGAGAAAGGTTTCTCCAAGGAGGTGAAACTGGATAGTGAGTTTACTTCAAACACTTCAAACCTCCATACAGCTGAAAAGTATATTCCAAATACTGAAGCCTCCAGCTTCTAAGATTGGAAACTGAACAGCTCTGAAATGGTAGCTTTTATGCCACTTTTGCAGTTGTGAACTATTTAAACCAAACCATAGATGTTGAGAACCGGATACACTTACCTGATGTGATTCCTGAGAGACGGGGCCCTGGTAAAATGCTACTTAAATACCTTTAAGTAGCTTCTTAACTATCGCAATTGCCTGACCCGCCGCTGAATGTCGGGTCTGCAAACCGCAGGCAGAGCCGGCCCTTGGGAAATTGACAAGGAGGAGGGTACAGAGCTGACCTCTGCCCCGCTGTTAGTCATGGCCATGTTGATAGCCGGCACTTGTGGAGCCGGTAAGATTCCGGCCTTTAAGTGGGTCTCGAAAAACATTGAATTTGTCGAATAAATTAGTGTTCTCTGATTAATTTTAATCACTCCCTCCCCCTCCCCCCATCAACCATCAGCTCACCAAGGAACTCTTTTAACTCTAACCCTTCGAATTCATGTTAACTTTCAATTCAAGCTGGGGCCTCAGAATTGCAGGTGTTAGCACTGGCGATCAGGCTTGTTTCGGCAAACAAATGGCAGCCACTTGACGTCTGCCTGCTGCCGGTGGCTCCCCCTGTGCCCAACCTTTTCCACTGGGTGACATTGTGCTGCCAATGTCCGTGCTCACTAGGGAGATGTAGATTATGCAGATCGCGACGTCAGTGAGTGTGCAGCACTCACCTGACACCCGACCTGCCAGTTTGGTGGTTTGTTGCTCAACTTACCGGCAATGTGTGAATTATGACCAGCTGACCAAACATTGACGAGCAGGAAGGAGCGGGATTTAGGGGGATCATCAGCAACAACTTCCAGCGGACATCTTTGTTTAATTTCACTGGCTCTGTGTAACTTTCTGCAGCTTTCTAAAACTTATTTCAACTTCCTCAGATCACAGGGAGTGTTGGTGCAGGTGGAGAAGGCCCTCATTCTTATTTAAACGCTGCTGCTCACAGCACTTGTTCACAGTCACGGGGAGCTCTCCTGGCAGTCCCCCTCGCGCTCGAGTATTGTCGGGAGAGCGAGCGGAGGCAGTGAAGGAGAGGAGAAGATGGGCACAGAGGGAGGAGGAGGGGAGGCGAGGAGGTCTCTCAGCAGGAGGCCTTGCACATCTTGGGTCTTCGGTCAGCTTTTATCTTATATGCACTTAAGCAAGGAGCAGTGTATTAGGAGGCTCTGCTTCGCCAAGGAGGTGGCCACAGAACCCTGCCTCCTCCTGCACCCAGACCTGCAGCCTGTGAGCTGGGCGACCACAGCTCTCCCAGTGCCAGTCAAGGTCACCGTGGCTCTTAATTTCTTCGCCAGTGGATCCTTCCAGTCTGCAGCAGGAGACACGGCTAACATCTCAACGTTCGCCATTAATCACTGCATCCATGAGCTCACTGAGGCACTCTACACCAAGGGGAAGGTATTACATCGTCTTCTCTCTGAGCAGAGAGAAGCTGAAGGAGCATGAATGTAACGTTGCCAGGATAGTAGGCTTCCCAATGGTACAGAACTGCATCGGCTGCACCTGTGTGGCTATGCGGGCGTTGCATAACAATCCTGAGATCTTCCATAACTGCAAAGGCTAGCACTCCCTTCGTGTATAGTTGTTGTGCGACACCCCCAGCTCATTCTGATGGTCAATGCCCGCTATCCAGGCCGCAGCCATGATGCCTTCATCCTGCGCCAGTCCGCTGTGCCAGCACTCTTCCAGCCACCACATCAAATCCGACATTGGCTGCTCGGAGACAAGGGCTGTCCACTCTGCACCGGGCTCATGACTCCCCTCCACAACCCCACCACTCCTGCCCAGCACTCAGACGTAAATGGCATTTGCTGTAACCTTCACTCACCTTGACCTGCCACGTGTGGTCACTGAACTTCTTGCAGCACTGGATCAATGTCCGTGGTACGACACTGTTCGCCATGACGTACCCAGCTGTCTCTTGCTACAGCCTTTTCAAATTGTGCGCTGATGCCGTGCTGATAGACTACGACAGCTCACTTTCTCCCCACTGCCACGACCAATGCCTCCAGAGCCGCCTCGGTGAACCTTCCGGCTTGTTCTCTTCACTGCTCCAATCCCAACTCCAACTTCAATGACAATGAGGTGCTGTTGCACCAAAGCACAGCCCCTTTCAGTGATGGAGATAGAGTAGGCCAAACAATACTGGCACTTTGACCACTCCCGATATCGGCCCACCTGTTGAGCGGTCAGCTAATTAGCAGCGGGCTGAGTGCTGAGATCATGTAAATGAGCAGGGAGCATGAATTTTGCATACTGGCTGCACCTCTTTGAACGGGCGTAGACAAATAACGCTGGGTCATGATACCGCCCGTTTTCGGGCCATATCCAATTTCTAGGCCTGGGTATTCTGCAGCAATTGCCTCACCTCCTGATTCCCACCAGGCTCAAGTCACTTGTCTGGATGGGTGCAGCTGTAGCAACACTCATGAATCTCGACAATATCCAGGACAAAGTATCGGCACCCCATCCACCGGCTTAAACACCCACTCCCTCCACCACCGGCGCATCATGGCTCTACTATCTACAGGATGCACTTCTACCACTCTCCAAGGGTTCTTTGGCAGCACCTCCTAAACCCGCGACCTCCATCATCTAGAAGGACAAAGACAGAAGGAGCATGAGAACACCATCACCTCCAAGTTCCCCTCTAAGTTGTTATGTATTTAACCCCTTGTAACCTTGTAACCTGCATCACACCTGTCCACCAGAGGGCCTACCTGTTGGAGTCCCAAGTGATCCCAGCATCCCCTGGGAGTACGGTATATAAACAGTCCTCCCACGAGGTACCTGCACTCTGGAGCTACAATAAAGGAGCTAAGGCCACACTTGCTCATTACACACAGTACTCGGTCTGACCATTTATTATGAGTGTAACAATTGACGACGAGGTAATGAACTGTGACAAAATGCAGAGAACAGTCGGCATCCTGGAGAAGTTCTTGGTGAGAGATGATTGGGAGGCCTTTGTGGAGAGGCTCAACCAATACTTCGTAGCCAACAAGCTGGAAGGGGATGAGAACGCAACTAAATGAAGGGTGATCCTCCTAACTATCTGTGGGGCCAATACCTATGGCCTCATGAAGAATCTCCTGGCCCTGGCTAAACCTACAGAGAAATCCCACAAAGAGCTGTGTACTCTGGTCCGAGGCAGTTAACACCTCATCAATGCCGCTTTAAGCACTATGTGTGCAATGGTTGCAGAACAATGGGACACCTCCAACGAATGTGCAGGTGAGCTGTAAGCCCTGCAAACCACCACGTTGTAGAGGAAGATTGTCCACAGAGGATCAAACGGAATTGGAAACTCACACGGAAGAAGCAGAAGTGTACGGGTTACACACACTCATGACGAAATGCCCACCAATAATGTTGAATGTTGAATTGAACGGTATTCCAGTGTTAATGGAGCTAGACACGGGGGCAAGCCAATCCATAATGAGTAAAACGGCCTTCGACAAGTTGTGGGGGAAGAAAGCACACAGGCCCAAGCTCAGCCCCATTCACATGAAGCTAAGGACTTACACAAAGGAAATAATCCCGGTAATTGGCAGTGCTGAAGTCAAAGTCTCCTATGATGGAGCAGTACATGAACTCCCACTGTGGATTGTGCCACGGGATGGCCCCACGTTATTTGGCAGAAGCTGGCTGGGGAAAATCTGCTGGAACTGGGACGACATCCGAGCGCTTTCGTCCATCGACGACACCGGATGTACCCAGGTTCTAAGCAAGTTCCCATCGTTATTCGAGCCAGGCATTGGAAGTTTCTCGGGGGTGAAAGTGCAGAACCATTTGGTTCCTGGTACGCGACTCATCTATCACAAGGCTCGGACGGTACCGTACATGATGCGTGAAAAAGTGGAAATTGAGCTGGACAGGTTGCAATGTGAAGGCATCATTGCGCTGGTGGAATTCAACAACTGGGCCAGTCCGATTGTTCCGGTACTTAAGGAGGACGGTACGGTTAGAATTTGCGGTGAATATAAAGTAACAATTAACCGTTTTTCGCTGCAGGACCAGTACCCGTTACCGAAGGCAGACGACCTATTCACGACCCTGGCTGGAGGGAAGACGTTCACCAAGCTGGATCTGACCTCGGCCTACATGACGCAGGAGCTGGAGGAGTCTTCGAAAGGCCTCACCTGCATCAACATGCACAAAGGTCTGTTTATCTATAACCGGGGCCCGTTTGGAATTCGGTCGGCTGCGGCAATCTTCCAGCGAAACATGAAAAGACTGCTAAAGTTGGTTCCTTGTACAGTGGTCTTCCAGGACGACATATTGGTTACAGGTCAGGACACCGTGGAGCACTTGCAGAACCTGGAGGAGGTTCTTATTCGGTTGGATCACGTGGGGCTCAGGTTGAAACGCTCGAAGTGTGTTTTCCTGGCACAGGACGTCGAATTCTTCGGAAGGAGAATCGCAGCAAACGGCATCAGACCCACCGACGCCAAGACGGAGGTCATCAAGAATGCACCATGACCACGGAACATGATGGAGCTGCCGTCATTTCTGGGACTCTTAAACTACTTCGGTAATTTCCTACCTGGGTTAAGCACCCTGCTAGAACCCCGACATGCGTTACTGTGCAAGGGAGACGACTGGGTATGGGGGAATTCACAAGAGGCTGCCTTTCAGAAAGCCAGAAATTTACTGTGTTCTAACAAATTGCTTGTCCTGTATAACCCATGTAAATGATTACTGTTGTCATACGGAGTCGGGTGTGTGTTGCAACAGGCTAATGAATCGGGAATATTGCAACCTGTTGCGTATGCATCCAGGAGTTTGTCCAAGGCTGAAAGGGCCTACAGCATGGTTGAAAAAGAGGCTTTGGCATGGGTTTACAGGGTAAAGAAAATGCACCAATATTTGTTTATCCTCAATTTCGAGCTTGAAACAGACTACAAGCCGCTCATATTGTTCATATGCCTCTGACCGCATCCAACGATGGGCGCTGACGCTGTCGGCATACAACTATATAATTCGCCACAGACCGGGCACAGAGAATTGCGCAGATGCTCTCAGTCGGCTACCATTGCCCACCACAGGGGTGGAAATGGCACAGCCAGCAGACTTGCTAATGGTCATGGAGGCATTTGAGAATGAGAAATCCCCCGTTACGGCCCACCAGATCAGGACTTGGACCAGCCAGGATCCTTTACTGACCTTGGTAAAAAACTGTGTTTTCCATGGGAGCTGGTCCAGTGTCCCAGTGGAGATACAGGAAGCGATTAAGCCGTTCCACAGACGCAAAGATGAGCTGTCCCTGCAGGCAGACTGTCTCTTGTGGGGCAATCGTGTGGTATTGCCCAAGAAAGGCAAAGACACATTTATTGGTGAACTACACAGCAACCAACCAGGCATCGTGATGATGAAAGCCATAGCCAGATCCCACGTGTAGTGGCCAGGCATCGACTCAGATTTAGAGTCTTGTGTAGCCAATGCAACGATTGCTCTCAGTTGAGCAATGCACCCAGAGAGGCAGCGCTAAGTTTATGGTCCTGGCCATCCAAACCTTGGTCGAGAATCCATGTGGACTATGCAGGCCCATTCCTAGGCAAAATGTTTTTGGTTGTCGTGGACGCTTACTCAAAGTGGATTGAATGTGCAATAATGTCCAGAAGCATGTCCACAGCCACCATTGAAAGTATAAGAGCTATGTTTGCCACGCACGGCCTGCCCGATGTCCTAGTCAGCAACAATGGGCCATGCTTTACAAGTGCCGAATTCAAAGAGTTCATGACCCGCAACGGGATTAAACACGTCACATCTGCACTGTTCAAGCCTGCATCCAATGGCCAGGCAGAACGGGCAGTACAGACCATCAAGCAAAGCCTGAAACGTGTGTCGGAAGGCTCCCTGCAGACCCGGTTGTCCCGAGTACTGCTCAGCTACAGCACCAGACTCCACTCACTCACAGGGATTCCCCCAGCCGAGCTGCTCATGAAAAGGGCGCATTAAAATAAGGCTCTCTCTGATCCATCCTGATCTCCATGATCACGTGGAGGACAAGCAGCAACAACAAAGCATGTACCATGACCGCGCAAACTTGTCACGCGATATTGAGATCAGTGATCCTGTGTTTGTGCTCAGTCATGGACATGGTCCCAAATAGCTCGCTGGCACGGTCACAGCCAAAGAGGGGAGTAGGGTGTTTCAGGTCAAACTGACCAATGGACAAACGCACAGAAAACACTTGGACCAAATTAACCTGCGGTTCACCAACAGCTACGAACAACCTGAAGAGGACACCATCAATTTTGACATTCCAACGCACACACCAGTGGCAACTGACATCACAGTTGACCACGAAGCCGAAGTCATTATCCCCAGCAACCCGGCAAGGCCGGCTGCCCAACAGCCCAGTGAAGAACTGACCAACCCACCCACACCAGCATTTCTATCACGAGGATCGACAAGGGAGCGCAAAGCCCCAGATCGTCTCACCTTGTAAATAAGTGTACTGTTGACTTCACGGGGGAGTGATGTTACGTATTTAACCCCTTGTAACCTTGTAACCTGCATCACACCTGTCCACCTGAGGGCCGACCTGTTGGAGTCCCAAGGGATCCCAGCATCCCTTGGGAGTAGGGTATATAAACAGGCCACCCACGAGGTACCCGCACTCTAGAACCGTAATAAAGGAGCTAAGGTCACACTTGCTCATGACACATAGCACTCAGTCTCACCATTTATTATGAGTGTAACACTAATCACAAACTATCCTGAACTGGACATATCCATTCCTTTTTTGTTGCTGGGATAATATCTCGGAACTGCTTCCCTAATAAGATTATGGGAGCATCTTCACCACACGGACTGCAGCGGTTCAAGAAGAAGGCCCATCCCACCTTTTCAAGGGTAACTAGGGATGGACAATAAATGCTGACTTTGCCAGCGTTGCCCAGAGTCTGAGATTTTTTTTTTAACTCCCTATCTCCCTTGAATTCATGCTGCCACTGCCCTAGCCCCCGCCAAGTACAAGCTGACACTCTGCTCATCTGCCATTTTCTCAGCATTGCTCTGCAATTCTCACCTCCCCAGTACTTCCCCTTGGCTTCCCTCTATGTCAGGCATCAGCCACTCCTCCCCAGACTGCAACTCTGCTCGTGGGATTCCCTTCTTCCCCCTGCACCAGCAGTGATGTTCTCGAACTTCACTCTCTCCCCCAGCAATTAAGCTTCCTTTTCTATCCCCTCTCCCACAAGTAGCACCCTTGGACATTCTTCGTTCGCTGGTAAAGGAGAAATCCCGGTCGTCTGCTTCCCGCGGGCGATGGGGTAAACATTTTTTAAAAGATAGGCACCTACCCATTCCTGCTGTGCCCACGTGAGTTCCCGGTCCTGAACCCTCCACTGACTGCACATCGCAGCGCGTGCACGTCGGCACATGTGCAGGGCTGGAGCTGCAGTCACATGGCTCTGGGCAGCCAATTCAAGAAAAGTATGTTCTCATTCATAAAAATGGGAATTCTGGTAAGTTGGAATTCCCATTATTATGATTGAGAAACACCGCAAGCATCCAAAATACTAATAAAAAATTGAAAAATAAACCACATATTTTTATTAATTTAAATTAAAGTTATTTATGTATTATTTAAAAAAATATTTTTCCGATTTTTAAAAAAGTTTGATTAATTATGGTTTAAAATAAACTTACTGTAATGGGGAGGGCTTTTAAACAATAAAATGTGTTTTTTAAATTTTATTTTATTATGTCTTTGTGCATTTTAAAACTATTAAACCTGTAAAAGTCGGCTATGCTGGGCAAGATATGGGTAAATCCCACAATCTTGCCCTGGCAAATGTTCTCGCTCCCGAGATAAGGAGGATCTGTCAGGCTCAAGCTCCAGCTGACAGATTGGAAAAGCCGGTTTTCAGCTTATGCTCATTGTGCACTGAAAACCAGCTTTAGCGATGCCTTCCCGGGTCCATACACACTCCGCACATTCTCCGTACACTCTCCGTACACTCTCCGTACACTCTCCGCACACTCTCCATACACACACCGTACACACTCCGTACACACTCCGTACACACTCCGTACACACTCCGCGCACACACCGTACACACTCCATACATTCTCCGTACACACTCCGTACACTCTCCGTACACTCTCCGTACACACTTCGTACACTCTCCGTACACACTCCGCACACACTCCGCACACACTCCGTACACACTCCGTACACACTCCATACATTCTCCGCACACACACCGTACACACTCCATACATTCTCCGTATACACTCCGTACACACTCCGTACACTCTCCGTACACACTCCGTACACTCTCCATATGGACCCGGGGAGGCCGGGATTTGTGGGCCGTTATTCTTTAATTCTCTTCTCAGTGCTACTTTGCGAGTCTTACCAACTTTAGTTGCAGTTTTAATTATGAATGCTATTGCACAGAATAGCGGGTTCTCCTGAAGGTTCTTGTGACGGTTCCTAACCCAGTGTTCATTGGCGTTAGAGATTGCAGCTTCAATGCAAGGTAGGACTCCCAGAGTAGCACTGTAGAAGTAGAGAAGTAGAGTGATGTTTTTTTCTGCAACATGGACTCAACGGCAATGCCCAAAAAACAAACCCGACTGTATTATCTAGTAAAAAATAAAATTAGCTTGTATCTTCCAGTGCTTGAATAACGGTGACAGCAAGACAGGTTAACCACTGAAACTGTGAAGAAGTTATTTTGAATCTGTCAACCTATGAGAAAAATACTTTTAGCTATCGAGTTATCTCAGTAATTTTTACTCAGGTGCTGCTGTATAATTTTGGAAAGTATTAGAATGTCAGCATTCTCGATCAGGCCAACATCCCCAGCATTGAAGCACTGACCACATTTGATCAGCTCCATTGGGCGGGCCACGTTGTCCGCATGCCCGACACAAGACTCCCAAAGCTCGGAACTCCTACACGGCAAGCGAGCCCCAGGTGGGCAGAGGAAATATTTCAAGGACACCCTCAAAGACTCCTTGATAAAGTGCAACATGGATGAATTAACTGCGCAGGCAGCTATTAACGAATATGATATAATTGGGATTACGGAGATATGGCTCCGGGGTGACCAAGGCTGGGAACTCAACATCCAGGGGTATTCAACATTCAGGAAGGATAGACAGAAAGGAAAAGGAGGTGGAGTAGTGTTGCTGGTTAAAGAGGAAATTAACGCAATAGTAAGAAAGGACATTAGCTTGGATGATGTGGAATCTGTATGAGTTGTGCACAGACCACCAAACAGCAGTAGTGAGGTTGGGGACAGCATCAAACAAGAAATTAGGGATGCATGCAATAAAGGTACAGCAGTTATCATGGGCGACTTTAATCTACATATAGATTGGGCTCACCAAGCTGGTAGCAATGCGGTGGAGGACGATTTCCTGGAGTGTGTTAGAAATGGCTTTCTAGACCATTATGTAGAGGAACCAACTAGAGAGCTGGCCATCCTAGACTGGGTGTTGTGTAATGAGAGAGGACTAATTAGCAATCTTGTTGTGCGAGGCCCCCTGGGGAAGAGTGACTATAATATGGTAGAATTTTTTATTAAGATGGAGAGTGACAGTGTTAATTCAGAGACGAGGGTCCTGAACTTAAGGAAAGGTAACTTCGTGATTTGGCTAGGATAGATAGGCAAATGATACTTAAAGGGTTGACAATGGATAGGCAGACATTTATAGATTACATGGATGAACTTCAACAATTGTACATCCCTGTCTGGAGTAAAAATAAAACAGGGAAGGTGGCTCAACCGTGGCTAACAAGGGAAATGAGGGATAATGTTAAATCCAAGGAAGAGGCATATAAATTGGCCAGAAAAAGCAGCAAACCTGAGGACTGAGAGAAATTTAGAATTCAACAGCGGAGGACAAAGGGTTTAATTAGGAGAGGGAAAATAGAGTATGAGAGGAAGCTGGCAGAGAACATAAAAACTGACTGCAAAAGCTTCTATAGATATGTGAAGAAAAAAAGATTGGTGAAGACCAACGTAGGTCCTTTGCAGTCAGAATAAGGTGAATTTATAATGGGGAACAAAGAAATGGCAGACCAATTGAATAAATACTTTGGATCTGTCTTCACTAAGGAAGACACAAATAACCTTCCGGAAATACTAGGGGTTCAAGTGTCTAGCGAAAAGGAGGAACAGAAGGAAATTGTGTTGGGGAAATTGATGGGATTGAGGTCTGATAAATCCCGAGGGCCTCATAGTTTACATCCCAAAGTACTTAAGGAAGTGGCCCTAGAAATAGTGAATGCATTGGTGATCATTTTCCAACATTCTATTGACTCTGGATCAGTTCCTATGGACTGCAGGGTAGCTAATGTAACCCCACTTCTTAAAAGAGGGAGAGAGAAAACAGGGAATTATAGACTGGTTAGCCTGACATTGTTGGTGGGGAAAATGTTGGAATCAATTATTAAGGATGTAATAGCAGCGCATTTGGAAAGCAGTAACAGGATCGGTCCAAGTCAGCATGGATTTATGAAAGGGAAATCATGCTTGACAAACCATCTAAAGTTTTTTGAGGATGTAACTAGTAGAGTGGACAAGGGAGAACCAAAGGATGTGGTGCATCTGGACTTTCAAAAGGCTTTTGACAAGATACCACACAAGAGATTGGTGTGCAAAATTAAAGCACATGGTATAGGGGGTAATGTATTGATGTGGATAGAAAACTGGTTGGCAGACAGGAAGCAGAGAGTCGGAATAAACGGGTCCTTTTCAGAATGGCAGGCAGTGACTAGTGGAGTGTCGCAGGGTTCAGTGCTGGGACCCCAGCTATTTACAATATACATCAATGAATATACATCAAGGAATTGAATGTAATATCTCCAAGTTTGCAGATGACACTAAGCTGGGTGGCGGTGTGAGCTGTGAGGAGCATGCTTAGCGGCTGCAGGGTGACTTGGACAGGTTAGGTGAGTGGGCAAATGCATGGCAGATGCAGTATAATGTGAATAAATGTGAGGTTATCCACTTTGGTGGCAAAACCAGGAAGATAGAATATTATCTGAATGGTGACAGATTAGGAAAAGGGGAGGTGCAACGAGGCCTGGGTGTCATGGTACATCAATCATTGAAGGTTGGCATGCAGGTACAGCAGGTGGTGAAGAAGGCAAATGGCATGTTGGCCTTCATAGCTGGAGGATTTGAGTATAGGAGCAGGGAGGCCTTACTGCAGTTGTACAGAGCCTTGGTGAGGCCACACCTTGAATATTGTGTTCAGTTTTGGTCTCCTAATCTGAGGAAGGATGTTCTTGCTATTGAGGAAGTACAGCGAAGGTTCACCAGACTGATTCCCGGGATGACAGGACTGACATATGAGGAGAGACTGGATCAACTGGGCTTGTATCCACTGGAGTTTAGAAGAATGAGAGGGGATCTCATAGAAACATATAAAATTCTGACAGGATTAGACAGGTTAGAAGCAGGAAGAATGTTCCCGTTGCTAGGGAGTTCCAGAACCAGGGGTCACAGTCTAAGAATAAGGGGTAAGCTATTTAGAACCGAGATGAGGAGAAACTTCTTCACTCAGAGAGTGGTTAACCTGTGGAATTCCCTACCGCAAAGAGTTGTGGAGGCCAGTTCGTTAGATATATTCAAAAGGGAGGTAGATATGGCCCTTACGGCCAAAGGGATCAAGGGGTATGAAGAGAAAGCAGGAAAGGGGTACTGAGGGAATGATCAGCCATGATCTTATTGAATGGCGATGCAGGCTCGAAGGTCCGAATGGCCTACTCCTGCACCTATTTTCTATGTTTCTATGT
This sequence comes from Pristiophorus japonicus, assembly GCF_044704955.1. Taxonomy (NCBI): domain Eukaryota; kingdom Metazoa; phylum Chordata; class Chondrichthyes; family Pristiophoridae; genus Pristiophorus; species Pristiophorus japonicus. The sequence goes on from NC_091986.1 coordinate 6,540,134, forward strand.
TTCTATCCTCACCGACACCTGCGGGTCCCTGGCCAAAGACCGCCCTAAGTGGAGGAAGAGAATCCGGGAGGGCGCTGAGCACCTCGAGTCTCACCGTCGAGGGCATGCAGAAAACAAGCGCAGGCAGCGGAAGGAGCGTGCGGCAAACCAGACTCCCCACCCACCCTTTCCTTCAACCACTGTCTGTCCCACCAGTGACAGAGACTGTAATTCCCGTATTGGACTGTTCAGTCACCTGAGAACTCACTTTTAGAGTGGAAGCAAGTCTTCCTCGATTCCGAGCGACTGCCTATGATGATGATGAATTACACACTCTCGCATTGCATGGATGTGAAGTTATTGTAATACCTTTGTAGCACATGCAAGATTAATTTGCTTTAGGTGAAAGTTGTTATTCTACATTAAAATCTGAATCCCCAGCAGGAATGCTAGTGGAGAAAACTATTTGCAAAATTGCCCCTTATTGAAGAGATTTCAAAAATGTTTTTATGCAGTCTTAATCGAATCCCCTGTGGAGAGAAATAAACTGCAGAAAGTAACTGTGAATTTGGCACTGTTTCGATAATCACATTCCAAGACAATTGGGCTCAATTTTCCCCAAAGCTGTTTGGCCCAAGTATAACCAAAAAAAATCTTCCCAGTTTCCCTGTTCCATTTCTTCATTCTGGCGCCGCCGAGCCTGTCCTTTAGTTTTAGGGGTGGAGCCTTGATCTGCGCCAAAAAGATCGGGTTGCCACAGTAACCAGGGACACACTGCGAGCTAAGGCTGGAAAGTGACACATACAGCCAGCTCACAGCAACCTGCACAAGCACATTACACATTGCAGCAACTTACCTCCATTAAATTACTAAAGTCCCCCCCCACCCACCCACCCTGATGCCGGTGTGGTACCCGCACCTATCCCTGGCCGAATGGACTCCCGGTCCCGGTCCCCGCACCTATGCCAGGCCGAATGGCCTCCTCCCTCCTAGTCCCCACACCTATCAACACTCGAAAGGATTCCCTCACCCCTCCACTCTACCCCCGTACCCACCACCCCCCCTTCTCTCCCCCTCTCTCTTACCTCTCCTGCTTCTGCTGTCCGGGCTTCTGCTGCACTTACCTGCGCCGATTTCCTTACCTGCGCCGATTTCCTTCCCTGTGCCGATTTCCTTACCTGCGCCGATTTCCTTACCTGCGCCGATTTCCTTACCTGCGCCGATTTCCTTACCTGCGCCGATTTCCTTACCTGCGCCGATTTCCTTACCTGCGCCGATTTCCTTACCTGCCCCGATTTCCTTACCTGCCCCGATTTCCTTAACTCACTAGAAGGTTTTTTACAGAGGCCACATACACCGGCCTAAGCAGAACTGAAGTAACTCTCAGCTGGCCAAACTTGCCTAAATGGCCAGAATTGGCGCGGGTGGCAGGTTACACCCCCTTTGACTGAAAGAAAAACTAACCTAAAATATCGTAACTAACTGAGTTTCGCTGGTGCAAATTGATCGGGGAAACTTGTTTTTTTTAAACTTAGGCCAAAAAAAGCGGCCTACCCCCAAAAAATGCCGCAAATCACTGGGGAAAGTTGAGCCCTATGACAGCAGAGCATGCTACAAAATAAAAATGCCATACCGGCAATGTCCTTCAAAGGTTGAAGTTCCAAGTATGTACACGGCTTTGGGTAAAGTTTGGCTTTCTGTATGATCCATCCCTAGTTAACCTTGAAGTACTTGGGGCTGGCAGTGAGTGCATCATTGGAATTGCTTCATCACTCTGCCGTGGTTCTCTGTGTCAACAACAAACACAAGAAACAGAAAAGATTTCAGGTCGCTTTGAACCTGTATTACGGGCTGCATTTTCAGCTTTGCGGTTTTCGCGGTGAGAACGGAGGCGGGGCGGGAGATTTACCGCCCGATTAATGCTTGCGTTTTGTGGAGCAACTATCATCATTTGGGCTTCGCAGCACAAAGGGAGGAATTGTACAACAAAACAGGATCTTCGCCAACCTCAGTGTGGGCTGGGAGAGCTCCGAGGGAGGCCTTGGGAGGAGGAAAACAAATATTCACGAAATCTTTCAAAAAACATTGCCCACACCCTTACCACACAAATCGTTGCAAAAATATAACAAAATAAAAACTTTAACGTACCTTTTATGCCGTTTATCCACCTCACCACCCCGGCAGGACTGGACCGCTGTGTTTTCCCTGACGCTCATCACAAGGGCGTGTTTCAGGGCGTACGGGTCGGGTGATTGCTGAAACTTCTGCCGGTGTTGCAATGCGAGCCGTTGCACACCGGGCACAGCTCTCCCGGCGGTGCTTCTAAGTGCCGCCACAAAACCCGGCCCGAGGATCGCGCCCGGACGTAAAACAGCTGACCGCCCCATTTTTCATAAGAACATAAGAAATAGGAGCAGGATTAGGCCATGTGGCCCCTATACAGTATAAATGCACACAAGATCCATAATAGAGAGAAGGTCACTCTGTGACCAGTAACCTTTATTAGCCAGCACTGAAGTGATGAAGGTGGGTGGAGCTTCCCCTTTTATACCTGAAAGTCCAGGTTAGGAGTGTCTCCCACAAGTTCACCACCTAGTGGTCAGTGTTCTCACGGTGTACAACTTAGGTCAGTTTATACATGGATTACAATGACAGTTGAATACATGACATCACCTCCCCTGCAAAGTCTTGTTGGGATCACAGGTTAAGTCCCTCTGGTGGTTTACGTTCCCTTGTACAGTGCCTGAGTTGGAGCTCCGGTTGTTGGGCGCTGGCCTGAGTGTCTCCTGTTTGCGGTGCCTCAGGCCTGTCTGGACTGCCCACAGTGACTGGGCTCTCCTCCACTTGGTTCCGGTGTTTGGTCACCTGTGGTGGAGTGAACTCTACATCGTGTTCTTCCTCTGCTTCTTCTATGGAGTTGCTAAACCTCCTTTTAGATTGATCCACATGTTTGCGGCAGATTTGTCAATTGGTAAGTTTAACTACCAAAACCCTATTCTCCTCTTTGGCAATCACAGTGCCTGCAAGCATTTGGGCCCTGCAGCGTAGTTGAGGACAAAGACAGGATCATTGACATCAATATATCGCGCCCTCGCATTCCCGTCATGGTAGTCACATTGTGGCCGGCGCCTGCTCTCAACAATTTCTTTCATGGTGGGGTGTATAAGGGATAGAAACATAGAAACATAGAAAATAGGTGCAGGAGTAGGCCATTCAGCCCTTCGAGCCTGCACCGCCATTCAATAAGATCATGGCTGATCATTCCTTCAGTACCCCTTTCCTGCTTTCTCTCCATAGCCCTTGATCCCCTTAACCGTAAGAGCCATATCTAACTCTTGAATATATTCAGTGAACTGGCATCAACAACTCTCTGCGGCAGGGAATTCCACAGGTTAACAACTCTTTGAGTGAAGAAGTTTCTCCTCATCTCAGTCCTAAATGGCCTACCTCTTATCCTAAGACTATGTCCCCTGGTTCTGGACTTCCCCAATATTGGGAACATTCTTCCCGCATCTAACATGTCCAGTCCCGTCAGAATCTTATATGTTTCCATGAGATCCCCTCTCATCCTTCTAAACTCCAGTGAATAAAGGCCCAGTTGATCCAGTCTCTCCTCATATGACAGCCCAGCCATCCCTGGAATCAGTCTGGTGAACCTTCGCTGCACTCCCTCAACAGCAAGAACGTCCTTCCTCAGACTAGGAGACCAAAACTGAACACAATATTCCAGGTAAAGCCTCACTAAGGCCCTGTACAACTGCATTAAGACCTCCCTGCTTCTATATTCAAATCCCCTAGCTATGAAGGCCAACATACAATTTGCCTTCTTCACCGCTTGCTGTACCTGCGTGCCCACTTTCAGTGACTGATGAACCATGACATCCAGGTCTCGTTGCACCTCCCCTTTTCCTAGTCTGCCGCCATTCAGATAATATTCTGCCTTCGTGTTTTTGCCCCAAAAATGCATAACCTCATATTTATCCACATTATACTGCATCTGCCATGCATTTGCCCACTCACCTAACCTGTCCAAGTCACCCTGCAGCCTCTTAGCATCCTCCTCACAGCTCACACCGCCACCCAGTTTAGTGTCATCTGCAAACTTGGAGATATTACACTCTATTCCTTCATCCAAAGCGTTAATGTATATTGTAAAGATCTGAGGTCCTAGCACTGAGCCCTGCGGCACTCCACTCGTAACTGGCTGCCATTCTGAAAAGGACCGGTTTATCCCGACTCTCTGCTTCTTGTCTGCCAACCAGTTCCCTATCCATGTCAGTATATTACCCCCAATACCATGTGCTTTGATTTTGCATATCAATCTTTTGTGCGGGACCTTGTCAAAAACCTTTTGAAAGTCCAAGACACCATATCCAGTGGTTCTCCCTTGTCCACTCTGCTAGTTACATCCTCAAAAAATTCCAGAAGATTCATCAAGCATGATTTCCCTTTCATAAATCTATGCTGACTTGGTCCGATCCTGTCAATGCTTTCAAAATGCGCTGCTATTTCATCCTTAATGATTGATTCCAACATTTTCCCCACAACTGATGTAAAGCTAACCGGTCTATAATTACCTGCTTTCTCTCTCCCTCCTTTTTTAAAAAGTGGTGTGGCATTAGCTACCCTCCAGTCCATAGGAGCTGATCCAGAGTCGATAGACTGTTGGAAAATGATCACCAATGCATCCACTATTTCTAGGGCCACTTCCTTGAGTACTCTGGGATGCAGACTATCAGGACCCAGGGATTTATCGGCCTTCAATCCCATCAATTTCCCTAACACAATTTCCCGCCTAATAAGGATATCCTTCAGTTCCTCCTTCTTACTAGACTCACTGTCCCCTAGTACCTTCAGAAGGTTATTTGTATCTTCCTTCGTGAAGACAGAACTGAAGTATTGGTACAATTGGTCTGCCATTTCTTTGTTCCTCATTATAATTTCACCTGAATCCAACTGCAAGGGACCTACATTTGTCTTTACTAATCTTTTTCTCTTCACATATTTATAAAAGTTTTTGCAGTCAGTTTTTATATTCCCTGCAAGCTTCCTCTCGTACTCTATTTTCCCCCTCTTAATTAAACCCTTAGTCCTCCTCTGTTGAATTCTAAATTTCTCCCAGTCTTCAATTTTTTTGCTTTTTCTAGCCAATTTATATGCCTCTTGCTTGGCTTTAACACTATCCTTAATTTCCCTTGTTAGCCATGGTTGAGCCACTTTCCTAGTTTTATTTTTACTCCAGACAGGGATGTACATTTGCTGAAGTTCATCCATGTGATCTTTAAATGTTTGCCATTGCTTATCCACCGTCAACCCTTTGAGTATCCTTTGCCAGTCTATTCTAGCCAATTCACGCCTCATACTGTCAAAGTTACCTTTCCTTAAGTTCAGGACCCTAGTTTCCGAATTAACTTTGTCACTCTCCATCTTAATCAGGAATTCTACCATATTATGGTCACTTTTCCCCAAGGGTCCTCGCACAACAAGATTGCTAATTTGTCCCTTCTCATTACACATTACCCAGTCTAGGATTGCCAGCTCCCTGGTTGGTTCCTCAACATATTGGTCTAGAAAACCATCCCTAATACTCCTCCTCCACCGCATTGCTACCCGTTAGGTTAGCCCAATCAACGTGTAGATTAAAGTCGCCCATGGTTACTGCTGTACCTTTATTGCACACCTCCCTTATTTCTTGTTTGATGCTGTCCCCAAACTCACCACTACTATTTGGTGGTCTATTCACAACTCCCACTAACGTTTTCTGCCCTTTGGAATTCCGCAGCTCCACCCATACCGATTCCACATCATCCAGCATAATGTCCTTCCTTACAATTGCATTGATTTCATCTTTAACCAGCAACGCCACCCCGCCTCCTTTTCCTTTCTGTCTATCCTTCCTAAATGCTGAATGGCCCTTGATGTTGAGTTCCCAGCCTTGGTCCCCCTGGAGCCATGTTTCCGTGATGCCAATCACATCGTATGTGTTAACTGCTATCTGCGCAGTTAATTCATCCCCCTTATTCCGAATACTCCTCGCACTGAGGCACAGAGCCTTCAGGCTTGTTTTTTGAACACACTTTACCCCTTTAGAATTTTGCTGTAATGTGGCCCTTTTTGTTTTTTGCCTTGAGTTTCTCTGCCCTCCACTTTTACTATTCTCCTTTCTATATTTTACTTCTGACTCCATTTTATTTCCCTCTGTCTCCCTGCATAGGTTCCCATCCCCCTGCCATATTAGTTTAACTCCTCCCCAACAGCACTAGCAAACACTCCCCCTAGGACATTGGTTCCGGTCCTGCCCAGGTGCAGACAGTCCGGTTTATACTGGTCGCTACTCCCCCAGAACCGGTTCCAATGTCCCAGGAATTTGAATCCCTCCCTTCTGCACCACTCCTCAAGCCACGTATTCAGCTGATCTATCCTGCGATTCCTACTCTGACTAGCATGTGGCACTGGTAGCAATCCTGAGATTACTACTTTTGAACTCCCTAAATTTGCCTTGTAGGACCTCATCCCATTTTTTACCTATGTCATTGGTACCTATATGCACCACAACAACTGGCTGTTCACCCTCCCTTTTCAGAATGTCCTGCACCCACTCCGATACATCCTTGACCCTTGCACCAGGCAGGCAACATACCATCCTGGAGTCTTGGTTGCGACCGCAGAAACGCCTATCTATTCCCCTTACAATTGAATCCCCTATCACTATTGCTCTCCCACTCTTTTTCCTGCCCTGCTGTGCAGCAGAGCCATCCACGGTGCCATGAACTTGGCTGCTGCTGCTCTCCCCTGATGAGTCATCCCCCTCAACAGTACCCAAAGCGGTGTATCTGTTTTGCAGTGGGATGACCGCAGGGGACCCCTGCACTACCTTCCTTGCACTGCTCTTCCTGTTGGTCACCTATTCCCTATCTGGCTGTATACCTTTTACCTGCAGTGTGACCAACTCGCTAAACGTGCTATTCACATCATTCTCAGCATCGTGGATGCTCCAGAGTTCATCCACTTGCAGCTCCAGTGCCGCAATGCGGTCCGTCAGGATCTGGAGGCAGATACACTTCCCGCACATGTAGTTGTCAGGGACACTGGAAGCGTCCCTGAGTTCCCACATAGTACAGGAGGAGCATAACACATGTCCGAGCTCTCCTGCCATGACTTAACCCTTAGATACACTTAAATTCGCAACAACAATGTTAAAAGTTTACTTACTGATATAGAAAAGAAAAAGAAAAACTACTTACCAATCACCGCCAATCACTTACCCCCTTGGCAGTGACATCACCTTTTGTTTTCTTTCTACTTCTTTTTTGCCTTCTCCCTGTAGCTGCACAAGCTGGGCCTCCCCACGTACCTCCTCGATGCTGGGCCCCGGACTCCCTGCTGTGCCTTTTATAGGCCTCTCGCCAAAGTCCCGACTTCCTCTCCACGCAACTCCTCGACAATAACCTGGTTTTGAGCGTCCTTTTCATTAGCAGTTCTGCAGGTGGAACCCCTGTGAGCGAATGTGATCGGGACCTATTGGCATGATAAGTGGCTTTGTAGGGAACCCCCTTGGATTCTGAGCATCCCCTGTTTGATTATCTGCACTGCTCCTTCCGCCTGGCCGTTTAACGCCGGTTTGAACGATGCCGTTCTGACATGGTTGATACCATTTCCTGCCATGAAGTCCTGGAACTCAATGCTTGCAAAGCACGGGCCATTGTCGCTGACCAAGACGTCCGGTAGACCATGGGCGGCGAACATTGCCCATAGACTTTCTACCGTGGCAGAGGATGTGCTTGAATTGGGAATGTCACACTCGATCCATTTGGAGTAGGCGTCTACTACAACCAAAAACATTTTTCCCATGAAAGGACCTGCTTAGTCCACATGGATGCTTAACCAAGGCTTGGTGGGCCAGGACCAGGGGTTAAGGGGGGCTTCCCTGGGTGCATTGCCCAGCTGGGCACATGTGTTACACCTGCGAACACAAAGTTACAGGTCTGCATCTATCCCTGGCCACCAAACGTGTGACCTGGCAATTGCCTTCATCATGACAATGTCCGGGTGCTCATTGTGGAGTTCTCGGATGAACGCCTCTCTGCCCATCTGGGGCATGACTACTCGTTTCCCCATAGTAGGCAATCGGCTTGAATTGAGAGTTCATCCTTGCGCCTGTGAAATGGTTTAAATTCCTCAGGGCATGCCCCGTATGTGGCTGCCCAGTCCCCATTCAGGACACATTTCTTGACTAAAGACAGTACCGGGTCTCTATTTGTCCAGACTTTAATATTACGGGCTGTCACGGGGGAGCTTTCGCTTTCGAAAGCTTCAACAGCCATGATCATCTCAGCACCATGCTCGGTAGCCCCCTCAGTGATGGCTAGTGGGAGCCTGCTGAGTGCATCGGCGCAGTTTTCAGTGCCCGGTCTGTGCCAAATTGTATAGTCATAGGCAGCTAACGTGAGTGCCCACTTCTGTATACGGGCCGACGCATTTGCATTTATGGCCTTGTTGTCAGCCAAAAGGGATGTTAGGGGTTTGTGATCTGCCTCCAGCTCAAATTTCCTGCCAAACAGGTACTGGTGCATTTTTTTTACCGCATATACACATGTAAGCGCTTCATTTTCTACCATCCCGTAGCTCCTTTTTGCCTGGGACAGACTTCTGGAGGCATAAGCTACCGGCTGTAACTGACCCTTGGCATTGACATGCTGCAACACACACCCGACCCCATAGGACGATGCATCGCACGTTAAAACAAGTTTCTTACATGGGTCATATAGCGTTAACAGATTGTTGGAACATAACAAATTGCATGCTCTATCAAAAGCCCTTTCCCGGCTATCCCCCCAGACCCACTCGCGACCTTTGCGTAGGAGCACGTGTAGCGGCTCTAGCAGCGTGCTCAATTTGGGAAGAAAGTTACCAAAATAGTTCAGGAGTCCCAGGAACGAACGCAGCTCTGTCGTGTTACGGGGTCTGGGTGCTCTCTGGATCGCTTCCGTTTTGGACGCAGTCGGTCTGATCCCATCTGCTGCTACCCTCATCCCCAGGAATTCTACCTCTGGAGCTAGGAAGTCGCACTTCGCCTTTTTCAGTCGCAGCTCTACCTGGTCCAGTCTGCGTAGCATCTCTTCCAGGTTGTGGAGGTGTTCTTCAGTATCGCAACCCATGATGAGGAGGTCGTCTTGAAAAACCACCGTCCTTAGAATCAACTTGAGGAGACTTTCCATGTTTCGTTGAAAGTTCGCGGCGGCCGAGCGAATCCCGAACGGACATCTGTTGTACTCAAACAACCCCTTGTGTGTCGTGATGGTGGTCAGCTTCTTCGACTCACTCACCAGCTCCTGGGTCATGTAAGCTGAGGTCAGGTCCAATTTTGAAAAACGTTTGCCACCGGATAGCGTCACAAAGAGGTCCTCCGCTCTCGGTAGTGGGTACTGGTCTTGGAGTGACACCCGATTGATGGTGGCCTTGTAATCACCACATATCCTGACCGACCCATCCGCCTTGAGCACCTGCACGATCAGGCTCGCCCAGTCACTGAATTCAACTGGCGAGATGATGCCTTCCCTCAGCAGACAGTCCAATTCGCCTTCTATCTTTTCCCACATCACGTACGACACCGCTCTGGCCTTGTGGTGTACTGGCCTGGCGTCCGGGTTTATGTGAATCACTACCTTGGCCCCCATGAAAGTGCCAATGCCGGGTTGAAATAATGAGTCAAATTTGTCCAGGACCTGTGAGCATGATATTCGCTCCATTGACATCGCCCCATTTCCAGTTCATGACAGCAAGCAAACTCCTCCCCAGCAGTGCGGGACCGTCCCCCGGGACAATCCAGAGTGGCAACCTGTTCTCCGAATTTTTGTGGGTCACGACTACCGTGGCGCTGCCTAGCACCGAAACAATCTCCTTTGTATATGTCCGTAGCTGTGCGTCAATCGGCGATAATTTTGGCCGCCTGGCCTTGGACACCCACAACTTTTTGAACTGTTTGATACTCATCAGGGACTGGCTGGCCCCCGTATCTAGCTCCATTGATACTGGGATGCCATTGAGGAGCACTTTCATCATTATTGGTAGCGTCCTGGTGTATGAACTGTATATGTGCTCCACATGAACTCGCTGAACTTCAGCTTCCAGCGATTTCCCCCAGTATTCATTTGACCTCGTAGGGCTTACATCGGGTCCGTCCTCCTCGTACATCAAGCTGGTTGCAGGCTTCCTGCACATATGCGCCAAGTGACCGCTGATGTTGCAATTTCTGCAGGTATAATGCTGATACCTGCAAGTTCTGGCTGTGTATTTGCCTCCACACCTCCAACATGAGCCGTTGTCGGAAACAAAAGGTCCATTACCAGTCGATCGTTTCTGACTGTCTCTGTAACTGTGCTTAAATGCACCATTGACAGGTGTTGATGGTCCCATTACTTGCCGCATTGTCCCTTGTGATGGCATGAATCGCCGTTCAGCTAGCCATTGTCTCTGTTGAATTCCCCCTTTGGGTTCGACTACATGCTCGGGCATATCCGATTACCCCTGTCTGTCTGGAGAACTGTGTGACGCGTTAACAATGTTGACTCCCTGTACATTTACTGCATTTAAACCAAGATTTTTGTCAAACATCATTCTGGTCTCTTCCTCCTCTGAGATAAATGTCTGGGCCATCAAAGCCACCGTTTCCAGGGTCACGTCTTTGGTCTCAATCAGTTTCCTGAAAACCCCAGTGTGTCCGATGCCCTCAATAAAAAGGTCTCGCAGCATCTCTGCTCTGCATGCATCTGGGAACTTATATTGGCTCGCCAGTTGCCAGAGGTCTGCCACGAAGTCTGGAACGCTTTGCCCTTCTCACCACCGGTGTGTATAAAACCGGTGTCTCACCATGTGCATGCTGCTCGCCGGTTTAAGGTGTTCCCCGATCAACTTACTGAGCTCTTCAAAAGTCTTGTCCACCGGCTTCTCTGGTGCTAGAAGGTCCTTCATCAGGGAGTACATCCTGGGATCCACAAACTGTCAGGAGATGAGCCCTGCGTTTGTCGGCCGAATCCTGTCCCAGCCATTCCTTAGTGACAAAACTTTGCTGTAGTCTCTCAATAAAATCATCCCAATCATCACCAACACAGTACCTCTCGTCTGTGCTGGTAGTGGCCATGCTCGCGTGGTTTAAATCCCAGTTTCTCGTCGCCAATGATATGTCCTTACTATACAGTACAAATACACACAAGGCCCATACTAGAGAGAAGGTCACTCTGTGACCAGTAACCTTTATTAGCCAGCACTGAAGTGGAGAAGATGGGTGGAGCTTCCCCTTTTATACCTGAAAGTCCAGGTTAGAAGTGTCTCCCACAAGTTCACAACCTAGTGGCCAGTGTTCTCACAGTGTACAACTTAGGTCAGTTTATACATGAATTACAATGACAGTTGAATACATGACAGATACGAACAGGGCTGATCTGATCATGGACTCAGGTCCACATCCCCGCCCATTCCCCATAACCCCTTATTCCCTTATCGGTTAAGAAACTGTCTATCTCTGTCTCAAATTTTTGCCGCAGAGGGTCAAAGCACGGTGAAAACCGGGTTGCAAACAACCCAAAAAGCCAGCCCTGCGGTAATATTTATGCAAGTCAGTAACCTACAGCGCACTTTGAATTCAAGGGCCATCATAAATTGTGATAATTTTGAAATGCTGATAAGAAATAACACTAATAGGTCTCCTGTGGTGTGCTTCATGGTAAGGTTGAGCGTACACTGTTTCATAACAGGAGGTGTTAGAGGGAATTGTGACACAAGAAGTGTGATGAAATCATGTGATAGTGGTACCATTTTTACGATGTTAACCTCGTGATGTAGTATCTGTAAATAAAGCTATCGACATAAGTGGAGAGGATGGGAAGTGAGGTTGAAGTATTTCCCAGTTTATGGCCAGCAAAGATACAGCAGGTCACTCCAGACATTCCTCACCAACACAGACTAAACGATGGCACAATTGAGGAACAGTGGAGGACTTTTAAGGAGCTCTTTCATAGTGCTCAACAAAAATATATTCCAGTGAAAAAGAAGGGCGGTAAGAGAAGGGATAACCAGCCGTGGATAACCAAGGAAATAAAGGAGAGTATCAAATTAAAAATCAATGCATATAAGGTGGCCAAGGTTAGTGGGAAACTAGAAGATTGAGAAAATTTTAAACGACAGCAAAGAATGAATAAGAAAGCAATAAAGAAAGGAAAGATAGATTACGAAAGTAAACTTGCGCAAAACATAAAAACAGATAGTAAAAGCTTTTACCGATATATACAACGGAAGAGAGTGACGAAAGTAAATGTTGGTCCCTTAGAAGATGAGAAGAGGGATTTAATAATGGGAAATGTGGAAATGGCTGAGACCTTAAACAATTATTTTGCTTCGGTCTTCACAGTGGAAGACACAAAAACCATGCCAAAAATTGCTGATCACGGGAATGTGGGAAAGGAGGACCTTGTGACAATCACTATCACCAGGGAGGTAGTGCTGGACAGGCGAATGGGACTCAAGGTAGACAAGTCCCCTGGTCCTGATGAAATGCATCCCAGGGTATTAAAAGAGATGGCGGAAGTTATAGCAGATGCAATCGTTATAATCTACCAAAATTCTCTGGACTCTGGGGAGGGACCGACGGATTGGAAAGCAGCTAATGTAACGTTTAAAAAAGGGGGCAGACAAAAGGCAGGTAACTATAGGCCAGTTAGTTTAACATCTGTAATGGGGAAAATACTTGAAGCTATCATTAAGGAAGAAATAGCGGGACATCTAGATAGGAATAGTGCAATCAAGCAGACGCAACATGGATTCATGAAGGGGAAATCATGTTTAACTAATTTACTGGAATTCTTTGAGGATATAACGAGCATGGTGGATAGAGGTGTACCGATGGATGTGGTGTATTTAGATTTCCAAAAGGCATTCAATAAGGTGCCACACAAAAGGTTACTGCAGAAGATAAAGGTACGCGGAGTCAGAGGAAATGTATTTGCATGGATCGAGAATTGGCTGGCTAACAGAAAGCAGAGAGTCGGGATAAATGGGTCCTTTTCGGGTTGGAAATCGGTAGTTAGTGGTGTGCCACAGGGATCAGTGCTGGGACCACAACTGTTTACAATATACATAGATGACCTGGAAGAAGGGACAGAGTGTAGTGTAACAAAATTTGCAGATGACACAAAGATTAGTGGGAAAGCGGGTTGTGTCGAGGACACAGAGAGGCTACAAAGAGATTTAGATAGGTTAAGTGAATGGGCTAAGGTTTGGCAGATGGAATACAATATCGGAAAATGTGAGATCATCCACCTTGAAAAAAAAACAGTAAAATGGAATATCATTTGAATGGGGAGAAATTACAACATGCTGCGGTGCAGAGGGACCTGGGGGTCCTTGTGCATGAAACTCTTTTTGGAGTTCACCTGCAAAAACATAAAACATGTATCCGTGCCACCCGACCTGGATGACACACACAAGACATTTACAAGGCCCCTTTTTTTATTTATTTTTTTGTGGTTTTTTTTGGGGCACTAAAATCAAATTTTTCCTTTTTCCAGTGCCCCCTATAAAAGGAGAGGGGGACACTAAAAGCACCGGCAATTAAAACAAATTAAACTTTAAAACGTAAAATCAAATTAAAATTTGGTTGCCGGGCGTGATGATGCACTCCAGTCCCTCCGGTGCCCACCTCTCGCGGAAGGCCGCGAGCGTACCGGTGGACACCGCGTGCTCCATCTCCAAGGACACCCTGGATCGGATGTAAGAGCGGAAGAGAGGCAGGCAGTCAGGTTGAACGACCCCCTCGACCGCCCGCTGCCTGGACCGGCTGATGGCACCCTTGGCCGTGCCCAGGAGCAGTCCTACGAGGAGGCCCTCGGACCTACCCGCTCCCCTCCGCACAGGGTGCCCAAAGATCAGGAGAGTGGGACTGAAGTGCAGCCAGAATTTCAGGAGCAGCCCCTTCAAATAGTGGAACAGGGGCTGCAACCTCGTGCATTCAATAAAAACATGGAACACGGACTCCTCCAGACCGCAGAAATTGCAGGCGGCCTGGGAGTCCGTGAACCGGCTTAAAAATTTGTTGCACGGCACTGCTCCGTGCACCACCCTCCAGGCCAAGTCCCCGATGAATAGTGGGAGGACCCCTGCGTAGAGTGCCCTCCATCGGGGACCCCCGCCTCCTCCGGACGGCAAGATGGTACGCCATGGCGTGTCCGGACGGCCGGCGAGGATGGCAAAGTTGAGGGTGTGCAGGAGCAGCCCGTACAGGAAACCCCTCCGCGCGGAACTGAAAGGCACGGAGGGGATTTCCCCGAGGCGGCTCAAGTTGTGAGGCGCCGGCCCCCGAGGGAGGTTCCGGGGTTTGGCGCCGATGAGGAATTCCGTCCGGACGGGGGTCAGTTCGGACGGGATCTCCCCACGTGCTTGAGCCTCCTCGATACACCTAACGGAGTCAGGGCCCAGAGCTGTTTTTAGCGACTCGATGGCATCGGCCGCGCGGCGGACGTTGGCAGAATTTAGGCGCCGCGCCAGCGTGACTGGCGCCATCCAGCCCGCTCCTCCGCCATCGAGCAGGTCCCTGACCCTGGTCACCTCACCAGCCACAGCCCTCTCTTCCGACCGCCACATGAAGCCTCGGCCGTGGAGGTACGGATTCCCGAGCAGCGGTTCCTGCAGGACGGCCGCCACTCCAGCCGGCGGAGAGCTGCGCTTGGTGGAGACTTTGTTCCAGACCCTGATGAGTTCCCTGTAAAAGACAGGCAGCTCCCGGAGGGCGGTCCTGGCACCCCCCAAGTTCACAAACAGGAGCTGCGTGTCATAATTGAGGTCGAGCTGCTGGCGGAAGAAATACCTCGCCAGAGCACACCACCTAGGAGGGGGCTCGACGTAAAGGTATCTCTGCAGGGTCTGAAGACGGAAAGTCGCGAGCTGGGCGCTGACGCACACCAACGACTGACCGCCCTCCTCAAGCGGGAGACTCAAGACCGCGACAGAGACCCAGTGCTTCCTGTTGTTCCAGAAGAAGTCCACCAGCTTCTTCTGTATCTTGGCGACAAACGCAGGGGGAGGGGTCAAAGTGACCAGCCGGTACCACAGCATTGCGGCCACCAGCTGGTTTATGACTAGCGCTCGACCCCTGTAGGACAGCACTCGGAGCAGTCCTGTCCAGCGCCCTAGGCGAGCGGCGACCTTGGCCTCCAGCTCCTGCCAGTTCGCCGGCCAGGCTTCCTCGTCGGGGCTAAGGTAGACTCCCAGATAGAGGAGATGGGTCGTGCTCCAGGCAAAAGGCCTGAGCTCCTCCGGCAGGGAGTCCACCCGCCACTGACCCACCAGGAGTCCGGAACATTTCTCCCAGTTGATCCTGGCGGAGGACGCGGCCGAGTAAATCTCCTGGCACTCACGCATCCTCCGCAGGTCAGCGGGATCCTCTACCGCGAGGAGCACGTCATCGGCGTAAGCCGAGAGGACGACCTCCACGCCCGGCCCTTGCAGAGCCAGTCCCGTCAACCTCGTCCGCAAGAGGCGCAGGAAAGGCTCCACGCAAACGGCGTATAACTGGCCGGACATGGGGCATCCCTGGCGCACCCCTCTCCTAAAGCGAAGGGGCGCCGTCAAGGACCCGTTAACCTTAATCAGACACTCCGCGGCGGCGTACAAAAGTCGGATCCGGGCGACGAAATGCGTCCCGAACCCGAAAGCGCGCAGAGTTCCGAGCAGATAGTCGTGATCCACCCTGTCGAACGCCTTCTCTTGGTCGAGGGATAGGAAGGCGACCGACAGACCAGCCTCCTGGGAGCAATGGATGAGGTCCCGGACCAGATGGATGTTGTCGTGGATTGTCCGGCCCGGGACCGTGTATGACTGGTCGGGGTGGATCATGTGGTCCAGCACGGCACCAAGGCGAGCAGACATCGCCCTGGCGAAGATTTTGTAGTCCGTGCTGAGGAGGGAGACCGGGCGCCAGTTCTTAAGGAGGCGGAGATCGCCCTTCTTAGGCAGCAGGACGATGACTGCCCTGCGCCAAGAGAGGGGCATCTCCCCGGTCGCCAGACTTTCCCCCAGGACCCGCGCGTAGTCGCTCCCCAGGACGTCCCAGAACGCCCTGTGGAACTCCACGGTCAGCCCGTCCAGCCCCGGGGATTTTCCCCTCGAGAGCCGGGCGAGGGCACCGGTCAGCTCCGCCAGGCTTAGCGGAGCTTCCAGATTTTCGGCGCCCTCCGGGCCGACCTTCGGCAGGTCCTCCCACAAAACTCTACGCGCTTCCTCGCTGGACGGATCCGGAGAGAACAGAGCCCCGTAATATTCACGGACCCTGTTGTTGACGCCCTCCGGATCCGAGACGAGAGAGCCGTCGTCGGCCAGCAGCGTCAAGAGCTGCTTACGGACACTCTGCCTTTTTTCCAGCGAGTAGAAGAAGGGGGAGCCGCGGTCCAGATCCCGCAGGAACCGGATCCGCGACCTCACGAACGCGCCTCGGGACCCGACGAGCTGCAGGTCCTTCAGCGCGGCCTTCTTCGCTTCGTACACCGTCCGCAGGGCCGGGTCCTGGACGACTTGACCGAGACGGGCTTCCAGGTCGAGCACCTCTTTTTCTAGGCGCCCGACTCTGGCCGCCCGCCTCTTGGTCGACCCCCTCGCGTACTCTTGACAGAAGACGCGGACGTGAGCCTTGCCCACGTCCCACCATAGCCTCAAGGAGGGGAAGCCCCCCTGCTTCCTTCTCCAGTCGGACCAGAATCGACGGAACGAGTCCTGGAACCGCACGTCCTCCAGCAGCCGGTTGTTAAAGTGCCAGTACGCGGACCCCGTCCTCGCGCGGAGCGAAGCGAGCTCCGCCCACACCAGGTGGTGGTCCGAACACGGCACCGGCCGCATGGAGGCCGCCGGGACGCAGGAAACGTACGCCCGAGACACGTAAAGGCGGTCGACTCTAGACCATCCAACTCCAGGCCTCACCCAAGTAAAGGCGCTGGAGTCGGGGTGGAGATTTCGCCAGACGTCCACCAAGTCGAAGGACCCGACCAGGTCCCTCAACTTCTCCATCGCCGTCATGCACTGCGGGGCACCGGAGCGGTCCCTCGCCTCGAGGGTGCAGTTAAAATCCCCCCCGAGGACAATGCAGTCGCCGACGTCGACGGAGCCAAGAAGAGCGGACACCTCTTCAAAGAAGCGCGTTTGCTGCGGGCCGGGATGAGGGGCGTACACGTTCACGAGATGGAGCGGCACGTCCCCCAGGCGAACCGTTACGTGCAGCAAGCGGCCTGGCACGGGCTCCTCGACCCCCAAGATCTCCGGCTGAAAATGCGGGCCCAGCAAGATGGCCACCCCACTTGAAATGGCGGTGAGGTGGCTCATGCGGACCTCTCCTTGCCATTCCAGGAGCCACGTGGCTTCGTCTCCCGGAACGGTGTGGGTTTCTTGCAGGAAGCACACCGCATATTTCCCCTCCCGCAGGAGCGAAAAATTGTCAAATCTACGGCGTGCCCCTCTGCCGCCGTTGATGTTGAGGCTGGCTATGGTTATCTTCATGGCAAAAGCATAGTGCAACCTCTACCTTAACCTATTGTGGGGGAGGGAGCGGAGTCTTTTGTTGAACTCCGCTCCCTCCGCAGCCCAGCGAGGAGACCCTCGAGCTCGCGCAGCTCAAGGTGCTGCTCCTTTGTCAAGGGCCCGCCCGCGGCCAAGGTTTTAACGGCGGCGCGGACGGACCCCTTGATCAGCTCCGGCTCGGACCATTTTTCCAGGGCCAGTCGGGCTTGGTCGCGGCGACCCCGGCTCTGGGCCAAAAAGTCCCGGAGTTCCTTTGCAGGAACGAGGAGGGCCTCAGCGGCGGCCGCGAGCAGATCCACCGCCTCCCTGGCGGTGGTCTCTAGGTCTTCACCCGCGTCCCCCACCGAGTCCCCGTCCTCCTCCGGGAGGTGGCCGCCAGCAGCCGGCCCATCGACCGCACAAGGTACGGCAAATGAACCGGCCGCTCCAACCGGCCCTGGCACTGCCCCGATCCCACCCCCAGGATCGTCGGCAGAGGAGTCCCCACTGGGCTCTTTTAAAAATGGTGCTGGGTCGGGAAATGACCGCGGAAGGGGTTCCCCCTCCGCCCCAGGAACCGGAGAACAAGGAGAGACCCGGCCATAGGAAATCCCCAGGCCCTCCAAGTGCTCCAGCTCCAAAGTAAGGGGCGAGGGTGGGTGTTCCTCCCCCTCCCCGCTGCCACCCCCCGGCCCAGCATCTACAGTATCATTAAAATCAATTGTTTCATTCTCTGCCGGGTCGAGCAAATCCCGGGGGAAGTTGGGTAATAGCTGGGCGGGCTCAGGTTCGGCCTTTTCGGCCTCGCCCGCCTCAGTCCCCGGGACGCCCGGCCCGGCGGCTACGCATTCCTCCGCGGTCCCCACGCCCCCCACGACGGGCAGATCTTCCACTCCATCCCCGGGAGGCAGAGGCTGGGCAGCCTCAACTGTCTCACCCTCCCCGGGGAAAGACTCCTCGCGCCTGCAGCGCAATTTGGGGGCGCTGGTGGGGGACGCGGGACACGCGGCGGGCACCGCCTCCTCCGCGGAGGGATGTTGTTCCCCCTCCGCCTCATTGGGGCGGTGCCTCTTTTTGTTCCTGGGGGCGCGCGGAGTCAGGGAGACCTCCATGTCTGCCGAGGCCTCCCGCTCCGCCCCCCCCCTTTTCCTTTTCTTGCCCGCGCCTGGGCCCCTCTGTGGTGTTATTCAAGGGCCCGGGCACGGGCTCGGGGCACCCCGCGCTCGCCGGTGACGGGGTTGGGCTGAGCGCGGTGGTCAGACTTTCCGGCGCACCGAGGGGACCCGCCTCTAGATGTTTCTCCTTCTTCCGCGCCTTCTTTCCGCTCGGACGCTCTCCCTCCCCCCCGCCGGAGGCCCTGAAAACAAAGGCCTCCGACGATGCCCGCGCACCCATTGCTCCCGGCACGCGGACGCAACTAGGGGGAGGGGTGGCGGCAGCGCCAGCCTTGGCCGCCTTCGGTGGTTTGGCGGCCTTGGAGGCGGGGCAGTTCTTACGAACATGCCCCACCTCCCTGCAGGCATGGCACCGCACGCCGTCCGACGTCCAGAAGACGCGGTAGGCAGTCCCCTCGTGCACCACATTAAAGTGCCCTTCTGTCACGTCCTCCCGCGCCAGCCGGACAAAGAGCTGGCGGCGGAAGGAGAACACGTGGCGCAGGCTGTTCTCCCTGAGGCCGAGCGGTATGGGGTTGATCCCTGACCTTACCTCCCCCAGTTGTTGTAGGTGAGGGAGGAGGAGCTCAGCGGGAACAAAGGGCGGGACGTTCGACACGATGACCCTCTGCGCGGTGGCCTCGAGAGGATCCACCGGCAGGAACGTCCCGCCCACCGTGAGCCCCTTTTCGAGGGCCAGGGACACCGCCCGCTCCGACCCCAGGAAGAAAACAGCCTTCCCAGACATCTTGGAGGCTGCGACAATGGCCGAGGGGCCGACTACCCCAGCCATCGCCCGCACGCACTCCTCAATGCTCATTGTGGGGTGAGTGTAGCTCTTGACCCCGTGTTTTCTAGTAATTAATCTAAATGGTGGCAGGGCAGCGGGTGGCGCAGGAGGTGCTGTGGAAGCGGTTGCCACCTGCGCATACGTCCTTGCTGGCCCTGCCACCGGCGTGGATGGGGTCGCCATCACGGGGTCCCTTTAAGGGCTACACCCACCCCAAAGTCACAGGCCTTAATGGTCTTTAATGGCCTCTTATGTTAACTGAGCAGAGGAGCCCTTAACGAGGCACCTCTCCCCTCGTTGACAATTGGGGAGAGGCCTTGCTCCCTCTGCTCAGTTGTCTTAATTGGTTTTGGTTTTTTTTTTGTAAATTTGGAAGGAAAGGGCTCTCAGAGAGAGAGGGGAGAAACAGAGTAACAGAGAAAAGAGAGAGGGGGGTGGGAAGGGGGGGGGGCTGCGAGGGCAGGTCTCTCCTCGCAGCTGTGGGTGGGTGCACTCCCCAGATGGCAAAACACAAAAGTCTTTGGGGTGGTCTTCAGGTGGGGGGAGAAGATGTCTTCACCTGGGGTAGCTGGAGCCACCAGGCACTCCTAACGATCTTTAATTGGGTGATTGAGAAAAACAACAATCTTCAGCCTGGTAGCTCCAGCTATCCCAGGCTAGGCAAATGTGGGGGGGGGTGGGGGGGTTCCAATTGTGGGGGGGGCCTAGTTGTAAGCACAGCCCCCACGCACACTACCACACACACACACACCCCCCGCGATGTTCCGGCCCTCAGTGGTCTTCTTTCCTCCCCCCACCGATACAACAAAGTCTGTTTGGGGAAATGCACCCACACCCACCTGTAGAATTGTTGGGTCTCCCTCCTTCCACACTGGATGTTGTTTGTCTTTTCCCCCTCTCTCCAACTCCTTGCAGAATGATGAAGTTGTTGCAAAGTTTTCTGTTCTCCTCCTCTCCCTCTGGGTAAAGTTGGTGGTGAAACCCCTTCCTTCCTTCTGTTCCTGGGCTGGTCTCAGGGCTCTCCAGGCAGGAGCTCAAGTTGCTAGCTGCTCTCAGCACTGCTCACAGCTCCTACTGAGCAGGACACGCCTCCACTGCTGCACAATTGGTCCTTGTGCTTGAAACTCTTTTAGGAGTCTACCTGCAAAACATAAACAATATTAAACTGTGCCACCCGACCTGGGTGACACAGCAGACATTTTCAAGCCCCTTTTTTTTTTTTGGTTTTTGGTTTTTTTTTTTTGGGGCGCTAAAATCAAATTTTTCCAGTGCCCCCTATAAAAGGAGAGGGGGACACTAAAAACACCGGCAATTAAAACAAATTAAACTTTAAAACGTAAAATCAAATTAAAATTTGGTTGCCGGGCGTGATGATGCACTCCAGTCCCTCCGGTGCCCACCTCTCGCGGAAGGCCGCGAGCGTACCGGTGGACACCGCGTGCTCCATCTCCAAGGACACCCTGGACCGGATGTAAGAGCGGAAGAGAGGCAGGCAGTCAGGTTGAACGACCCCCTCGACCGCCCGCTGCCTGGACCGGCTGATGGCACCCTTGGCCGTGCCCAGGAGCAGTCCTACGAGGAGGCCTTCGGACCTACCCGCTCCCCTCCGCACAGGGTGCCCAAAGATCAGGAGAGTGGGACTGAAGTGCAGCCAGAATTTCAGGAGCAGCCCCTTCAAATAATAAAACAGGGGCTGCAACCTTGTGCACTCCATAAAAACATGGAACACGGACTCCTCCAGACCGCAGAAATTGCAGGCGGCCTGGGAGTCCGTGAACCGGCTTAAAAATTTGTTGCACGGCACTGCTCCGTGCACCACCCTCCAGGCCAAGTCCCCGATGAATAGTGGGAGGACCCCTGCGTAGAGTGCCCTCCATCGGGGACCCCCGCCTCCTCCGGACGGCAAGATGGTACGCCATGGCGTGTCCGGACGGCCGGCGAGGATGGCAAAGTTGAGGGTGTGCAGGAGCAGCCCGTACAGGAAACCCCTCCGCGCGGAACTGAAAGGCACGGAGGGGATTTCCCCGAGGCGGCTCAAGTTGTGAGGCGCCGGCCCCCGAGGGAGGTTCCGGGGTTTGGCGCCGATGAGGAATTCCGTCCGGACGGGGGTCAGTTCGGACGGGATCTCCCCACGTGCCTGAGCCTCCTCGATACACCTAACGGAGTCAGGGCCCAGAGCTGTTTTTAGCGACTCGATGGCATCGGCCGCGCGGCGGACGTTGGCAGAATTTAGGCGCCGCGCCAGCGTGACTGGCGCCATCCAGCCCGCTCCTCCGCCATCGAGCAGGTCCCTGACCCTGGTCACCTCACCAGCCACAGCCCTCTCTTCCGACCGCCACATGAAGCCTCGGCCGTGGAGGTACGGATTCCCGAGCAGCGGCTCCTGCAGGACGGCCGCCACTCCAGCCGGCGGAGAGCTGCGCTTGGTGGAGACTTTGTTCCAGACCCTGATGAGTTCCCTGTAAAAGACAGGCAGCTCCCGGAGGGCGGTCCTGGCACCCCCCAAGTTCACAAACAGGAGCTGCGTGTCATAATTGAGGTCGAGCTGCTGGCGGAAGAAATACCTCGCCAGAGCACACCACCTAGGAGGGGGCTCGACGTAAAGGTATCTCTGCAGGGTCTGAAGACGGAAAGTCGCGAGCTGGGCGCTGACGCACACCAACGACTGACCGCCCTCCTCAAGCGGGAGACTCAAGACCGCGACAGAGACCCAGTGCTTCCTGTTGTTCCAGAAGAAGTCCACCAGCTTCTTCTGTATCTTGGCGACAAACGCAGGGGGAGGGGTCAAAGTGACCAGCCGGTACCACAGCATTGCGGCCACCAGCTGGTTTATGACTAGCGCTCGACCCCTGTAGGACAGCACTCGGAGCAGTCCTGTCCAGCGCCCTAGGCGAGCGGCGACCTTGGCCTCCAGCTCCTGCCAGTTCGCCGGCCAGGCTTCCTCGTCGGGGCTAAGGTAGACTCCCAGATAGAGGAGATGGGTCGTGCTCCAGGCAAAAGGCCTGAGCTCCTCCGGCAGGGAGTCCACCCGCCACTGACCCACCAGGAGTCCGGAACATTTCTCCCAGTTGATCCTGGCGGAGGACGCGGCCGAGTAAATCTCCTGGCACTCACGCATCCTCCGCAGGTCAGCGGGATCCTCTACCGCGAGGAGCACGTCATCGGCGTAAGCCGAGAGGACGACCTCCACGCCCGGCCCTTGCAGAGCCAGTCCCGTCAACCTCGTCCGCAAGAGGCGCAGGAAAGGCTCCACGCAAACGGCGTATAACTGGCCGGACATGGGGCATCCCTGGCGCACCCCTCTCCTAAAGCGAAGGGGCGCCGTCAAGGACCCGTTAACCTTAATCAGACACTCCGCGGCGGCGTACAAAAGTCGGATCCGGGCGACGAAATGCGTCCCGAACCCGAAAGCGCGCAGAGTTCCGAGCAGATAGTCGTGATCCACCCTGTCGAACGCCTTCTCTTGGTCGAGGGATAGGAAGGCGACCGACAGACCAGCCTCCTGGGAACAATGGATGAGGTCCCGGACCAGATGGATGTTGTCGTGGATTGTCCGGCCCGGGACCGTGTATGACTGGTCGGGGTGGATCATGTGGTCCAGCACGGCACCAAGGCGAGCAGACATCGCCCTGGCGAAGATTTTGTAGTCCGTGCTGAGGAGGGAGACCGGGCGCCAGTTCTTAAGGAGGCGGAGATCGCCCTTCTTAGGCAGCAGGACGATGACTGCCCTGCGCCAAGAGAGGGGCATCTCCCCGGTCGCCAGACTTTCCCCCAGGACCCCCGCGTAGTCGCTCCCCAGGACGTCCCAGAACGCCCTGTGGAACTCCACGGTCAGCCCGTCCAGCCCCGGGGATTTTCCCCTCGAGAGCCGGGCGAGGGCACCGGTCAGCTCCGCCAGGCTTAGCGGAGCTTCCAGATTTTCGGCGCCCTCCGGGCCGACCTTCGGCAGGTCCTCCCACAAAACTCTACGCGCTTCCTCGCTGGACGGATCCGGAGAGAACAGAGCCCCGTAATATTCACGGACCCTGTTGTTGACGCCCTCCGGATCCGAGACGAGAGAGCCGTCGTCGGCCAGCAGCGTCAAGAGCTGCTTACGGACACTCTGCCTTTTTTCCAGCGAGTAGAAGAAGGGGGAGCCGCGGTCCAGATCCCGCAGGAACCGGATCCGCGACCTCACGAACGCGCCTCGGGACCCGACGAGCTGCAGGTCCTTCAGCGCGGCCTTCTTCGCTTCGTACACCGTCCGCAGGGCCGGGTCCTGGACGACTTGACCGAGACGGGCTTCCAGGTCGAGCACCTCTTTTTCTAGGCGCCCGACTCTGGCCGCCCGCCTCTTGGTCGACCCCCTCGCGTACTCTTGACAGAAGACGCGGACGTGAGCCTTGCCCACGTCCCACCATAGCCTCAAGGAGGGGAAGCCCCCCTGCTTCCTTCTCCAGTCGGACCAGAATCGACGGAACGAGTCCTGGAACCGCACGTCCTCCAGCAGCCGGTTGTTAAAGTGCCAGTACGCGGACCCCGTCCTCGCGCGGAGCGAAGCGAGCTCCGCCCACACCAGGTGGTGGTCCGAGCACGGCACCGGCCGCATGGAGGCCGCCGGGACGCAGGAAACGTACGCCCGAGACACGTAAAGGCGGTCGACTCTAGACCATCCAACTCCAGGCCTCACCCAAGTAAAGGCGCTGGAGTCGGGGTGGAGATTTCGCCAGACGTCCACCAAGTCGAAGGACCCGACCAGGTCCCTCAACTTCTCCATCGCCGTCATGCACTGCGGGGCACCGGAGCGGTCCCTCGCCTCGAGGGTGCAGTTAAAATCCCCCCCGAGGACAATGCAGTCGCCGACGTCAACGGAGCCAAGAAGAGCGGACACCTCTTCAAAGAAGCGCGTCTGCTGCGGGCCGGGATGAGGGGCGTACACGTTCACGAGATGGAGCGGCACGTCCCCCAGGCGAACCGTTACGTGCAGCAAGCGGCCTGGCACGGGCTCCTCGACCCCCAAGATCTCCGGCTGAAAATGCGGGCCCAGCAAGATGGCCACCCCACTAGAAATGGCGGTGAGGTGGCTCATGCGGACCTCTCCTTGCCATTCCAGGAGCCACGTGGCTTCGTCTCCCGGAACGGTGTGGGTTTCTTGCAGGAAGCACACCGCATATTTCCCCTCCCGCAGGAGCGAAAAATTGTCAAATCTACGGCGTGCCCCTCTGCCGCCGTTGATGTTGAGGCTGGCTATGGTTATCTTCATGGCAAAAGCATAGTGCAACCTCTACCTTAACCTATTGTGGGGGAGGGAGCGGAGTCTTTTGTTGAACTCCGCTCCCTCCGCAGCCCAGCGAGGAGTCCCTCGAGCTCGCGCAGCTCAAGGTGCTGCTCCTTTGTCAAGGGCCCGCCCGCGGCCAAGGTTTTAACGGCGGCGCGGACGGACCCCTTGATCAGCTCCGGCTCGGACCATTTTTCCAGGGCCAGTCGGGCTTGGTCGCGGCGACCCCGGCTCTGGGCCAAAAAGTCCCGGAGTTCCTTTGCAGGAACGAGGAGGGCCTCAGCGGCGGCCGCGAGCAGATCCACCGCCTCCCTGGCGGTGGTCTCTAGGTCTTCACCCGCGTCCCCCACCGAGTCCCCGTCCTCCTCCGGGAGGTGGCCGCCAGCAGCCGGCCCATCGACCGCACAAGGTACGGCAAATGAACCGGCCGCTCCAACCGGCCCTGGCACTGCCCCGATCCCACCCCCAGGATCGTCGGCAGAGGAGTCCCCACTGGGCTCTTTTAAAAATGGTGCTGGGTCGGGAAATGACCGCGGAAGGGGTTCCCCCTCCGCCCCAGGAACCGGAGAACAAGGAGAGACCCGGCCATAGGAAATCCCCAGGCCCTCCAAGTGCTCCAGCTCCAAAGTAAGGGGCGAGGGTGGGTGTTCCTCCCCCTCCCCGCTGCCACCCCCCGGCCCAGCATCTACAGTATCATTAAAATCAATTGTTTCATTCTCTGCCGGGTCGAGCAAATCCCGGGGGAAGTTGGGTAATAGCTGGGCGGGCTCAGGTTCGGCCTTTTCGGCCTCGCCCGCCTCAGTCCCCGGGACGCCCGGCCCGGCGGCTACGCATTCCTCCGCGGTCCCCACGCCCCCCACGACAGGCAGATCTTCCACTCCATCCCCGGGAGGCAGAGGCTGGGCAGCCTCAACTGTCTCACCCTCCCCGGGGAAAGACTCCTCGCGCCTGCAGCGCAATTTGGGGGCGCTGGTGGGGGACGCGGGACACGCGGCGGGCACCGCCTCCTCCGCGGAGGGATGTTGTTCCCCCTCCGCCTCATTGGGGCGGTGCCTCTTTTTGTTCCTGGGGGCGCGCGGAGTCAGGGAGACCTCCATGTCTGCCGAGGCCTCCCGCTCCGCCCCCCCCTTTTCCTTTTCTTGCCCGCGCCTGGGCCCCTCTGTGGTGGTATTCAAGGGCCCGGGCACGGGCTCGGGGCACCCCGCGCTCGCCGGTGACTGGGTTGGGCTGAGCGCGGTGGTCAGACTTTCCGGCGCACCGAGGGGACCCGCCTCTAGATGTTTCTCCTTCTTCCGCGCCTTCTTTCCGCTCGGACGCTCTCCCTCCCCCCCGCCGGAGGCCCTGAAAACAAAGGCCTCCGACGATGCCCGCGCACCCATTGCTCCCGGCACGCGGACGCAACTAGGGGGAGGGGTGGCGGCAGCGCCAGCCTTGGCCGCCTTCGGTGGTTTGGCGGCCTTGGAGGCGGGGCAGTTCTTACGAACATGCCCCACCTCCCTGCAGGCATGGCACCGCACGCCGTCCGACGTCCAGAAGACGCGGTAGGCAGTCCCCTCGTGCACCACATTAAAGTGCCCTTCTGTCACGTCCTCCCGCGCCAGCCGGACAAAGAGCTGGCGGCGGAAGGAGAACACGTGGCGCAGGCTGTTCTCCCTGAGGCCGAGCGGTATGGGGTTGATCCCTGACCTTACCTCCCCCAGTTGTTGTAGGTGAGGGAGGAGGAGCTCAGCGGGAACAAAGGGCGGGACGTTCGACACGATGACCCTCTGCGCGGTGGCCTCGAGAGGATCCACCGGCAGGAACGTCCCGCCCACCGTGAGCCCCTTTTCGAGGGCCAGGGACACCGCCCGCTCCGACCCCAGGAAGAAAACAGCCTTCCCAGACATCTTGGAGGCTGCGACAATGGCCGAGGGGCCGACTACCCCAGCCATCGCCCGCACGCACTCCTCAATGCTCATTGTGGGGTGAGTGTAGCTCTTGACCCCGTGTTTTCTAGTAATTAATCTAAATGGTGGCAGGGCAGCGGGTGGCGCAGGAGGTGCTGTGGAAGCGGTTGCCACCTGCGCATACGTCCTTGCTGGCCCTGCCACCGGCGTGGATGGGGTCGCCATCACGGGGTCCCTTTAAGGGCTACACCCACCCCAAAGTCACAGGCCTTAATGGTCTTTAATGGCCTCTTATGTTAACTGAGCAGAGGAGCCCTTAACGAGGCACCTCTCCCCTCGTTGACAATTGGGGAGAGGCCTTGCTCCCTCTGCTCAGTTGTCTTAATTGGTTTTGGTTTTTTTTTTGTAAATTTGGAAGGAAAGGGCTCTCAGAGAGAGAGGGGAGAAACAGAGTAACAGAGAAAAGAGAGAGGGGGGTGGGAAGGGGGGGGGGCTGCGAGGGCAGGTCTCTCCTCGCAG
The DNA here is from genome assembly GCF_044704955.1 of Pristiophorus japonicus. NCBI lineage: Eukaryota > Metazoa > Chordata > Chondrichthyes > Pristiophoridae > Pristiophorus > Pristiophorus japonicus. The sequence goes on from NC_091986.1 coordinate 6,567,254, forward strand.
CTGTGGGTGGGTGCACTCCCCAGATGGCAAAACACAAAAGTCTTTGGGGTGGTCTTCAGGTGGGGGGAGAAGATGTCTTCACCTGGGGTAGCTGGAGCCACCAGGCACTCCTAACGATCTTTAATTGGGTGATTGAGAAAAACAACAATCTTCAGCCTGGTAGCTCCAGCTATCCCAGGCTAGGCAAATGTGGGGGGGGGTGGGGGGGTTCCAATTGTGGGGGGGGCCTAGTTGTAAGCACAGCCCCCACGCACACTACCACACACACACACACCCCCCGCGATGTTCCGGCCCTCAGTGGTCTTCTTTCCTCCCCCCACCGATACAACAAAGTCTGTTTGGGGAAATGCACCCACACCCACCTGTAGAATTGTTGGGTCTCCCTCCTTCCACACTGGATGTTGTTTGTCTTTTCCCCCTCTCTCCAACTCCTTGCAGAATGATGAAGTTGTTGCAAAGTTTTCTGTTCTCCTCCTCTCCCTCTGGGTAAAGTTGGTGGTGAAACCCCTTCCTTCCTTCTGTTCCTGGGCTGGTCTCAGGGCTCTCCAGGCAGGAGCTCAAGTTGCTAGCTGCTCTCAGCACTGCTCACAGCTCCTACTGAGCAGGACACGCCTCCACTGCTGCACAATTGGTCCTTGTGCTTGAAACTCTTTTAGAGTCTACCTGTGAAAACATAAAACAATAACGGTGCCACCCAACCTGGGTGACACTCCAGACATTTACAAGGCCCTTTTTTTCCCCCCCTTTTTTTTTGTTTTTTTTTGTGTTTTTCTTTTTTTGGTTTTTTTTTTTTGGGCACTAAAATCACAATTTTCCCCAGTGCCCCCTATAAAAGGGAAGGGGGACACTAAAATCACCGGCAATTAAAACAAATTAAACTTAAAAAACGTAAAATCAAATTAAAATTTGGTTGCCGGGCGTGATGATGCACTCCAGTCCCTCCGGTGCCCACCTCTCGCGGAAGGCCGCGAGCGTACCGGTGGACACCGCGTGCTCCATCTCCAAGGACACCCTGGACCGGATGTAAGAGCGGAAGAGAGGCAGGCAGTCAGGTTGAACGACCCCCTCGACCGCCCGCTGCCTGGACCGGCTGATGGCACCCTTGGCCGTGCCCAGGAGCAGTCCTACGAGGAGGCCCTCGGACCTACCCGCTCCCCTCCGCTCAGGGTGCCCAAAGATCAGGAGTGTGGGACTGAAGTGCAGCCAGAATTTCAGGAGCAGCCCCTTCAAATAATGGAACAGGGGCTGCAACCTCGTACACTCAATAAAAACATGGAACACGGACTCCTCCAGACCGCAGAAATTGCAGGCGGCCTGGGAGTCCGTGAACCGGCTTAAAAATTTATTGCACGGCACTGCTCCGTGCACCACCCTCCAGGCCAAGTCCCCGATGAATAGTGGGAGGACCCCTGCGTAGAGTGCCCTCCATCGGGGACCCCCGCCTCCTCCGGACGGCAAGATGGTACGCCATGGCGTGTCCGGACGGCCGGCGAGGATGGCAAAGTTGAGGGTGTGCAGGAGCAGCCCGTACAGGAAACCCCTCCGCGCGGAACTGAAAGGCACGGAGGGGATTTCCCCGAGGCGGCTCAAGTTGTGAGGCGCCGGCCCCCGAGGGAGGTTCCGGGGTTTGGCGCCGATGAGGAATTCCGTCCGGACGGGGGTCAGTTCGGACGGGATCTCCCCACGTGCTTGAGCCTCCTCGATACACCTAACGGAGTCAGGGCCCAGAGCTGTTTTTAGCGACTCGATGGCATCGGCCGCGTGGCGGACGTTGGCAGAATTTAGGCGCCGCGCCAGCGTGACTGGCGCCATCCAGCCCGCTCCTCCGCCATCGAGCAGGTCCCTGACCCTGGTCACCTCACCAGCCACAGCCCTCTCTTCCGACCGCCACATAAAGCCTCGGCCGTGGAGGTACGGATTCCCGAGCAGCGGTTCCTGCAGGACGGCCGCCACTCCAGCCGGCGGAGAGCTGCGCTTGGTGGAGACTTTGTTCCAGACCCTGATGAGTTCCCTGTAAAAGACAGGCAGCTCCCGGAGGGCGGTCCTGGCACCCCCCAAGTTCACAAACAGGAGCTGCGTGTCATAATTGAGGTCGAGCTGCTGGCGGAAGAAATACCTCGCCAGAGCACACCACCTAGGAGGGGGCTCGACGTAAAGGTATCTCTGCAGGGTCTGAAGACGGAAAGTCGCGAGCTGGGCGCTGACGCACACCAACGACTGACCGCCCTCCTCAAGCGGGAGACTCAAGACCGCGACAGAGACCCAGTGCTTCCTGTTGTTCCAGAAGAAGTCCACCAGCTTCTTCTGTATCTTGGCGACAAACGCAGGGGGAGGGGTCAAAGTGACCAGCCGGTACCACAGCATTGCGGCCACCAGCTGGTTTATGACTAGCGCTCGACCCCTGTAGGACAGCACTCGGAGCAGTCCTGTCCAGCGCCCTAGGCGAGCGGCGACCTTGGCCTCCAGCTCCTGCCAGTTCGCCGGCCAGGCTTCCTCGTCGGGGCTAAGGTAGACTCCCAGATAGAGGAGATGGGTCGTGCTCCAGGCAAAAGGCCTGAGCTCCTCCGGCAGGGAGTCCACCCGCCACTGACCCACCAGGAGTCCGGAACATTTCTCCCAGTTGATCCTGGCGGAGGACGCGGCCGAGTAAATCTCCTGGCACTCACGCATCCTCCGCAGGTCAGCGGGATCCTCTACCGCGAGGAGCACGTCATCGGCGTAAGCCGAGAGGACGACCTCCACGCCCGGCCCTTGCAGAGCCAGTCCCGTCAACCTCGTCCGCAAGAGGCGCAGGAAAGGCTCCACGCAAACGGCGTATAACTGGCCGGACATGGGGCATCCCTGGCGCACCCCTCTCCTAAAGCGAAGGGGCGCCGTCAAGGACCCGTTAACCTTAATCAGACACTCCGCGGCGGCGTACAAAAGTCGGATCCGGGCGACGAAATGCGTCCCGAACCCGAAAGCGCGCAGAGTTCCGAGCAGATAGTCGTGATCCACCCTGTCGAACGCCTTCTCTTGGTCGAGGGATAGGAAGGCGACCGACAGACCAGCCTCCTGGGAGCAATGGATGAGGTCCCGGACCAGATGGATGTTGTCGTGGATTGTCCGGCCCGGGACCGTGTATGACTGGTCGGGGTGGATCATGTGGTCCAGCACGGCACCAAGGCGAGCAGACATCGCCCTGGCGAAGATTTTGTAGTCCGTGCTGAGGAGGGAGACCGGGCGCCAGTTCTTAAGGAGGCGGAGATCGCCCTTCTTAGGCAGCAGGACGATGACTGCCCTGCGCCAAGAGAGGGGCATCTCCCCGGTCGCCAGACTTTCCCCCAGGACCCGCGCGTAGTCGCCCCCCAGGACGTCCCAGAACGCCCTGTGGAACTCCACGGTCAGCCCGTCCAGCCCCGGGGATTTTCCCCTCGAGAGCCGGGCGAGGGCACCGGTCAGCTCCGCCAGGCTTAGCGGAGCTTCCAGATTTTCGGCGCCCTCCGGGCTGACCTTCGGCAGGTCCTCCCACAAAACTCTACGCGCTTCCTCGCTGGACGGATCCGGAGAGAACAGAGCCCCGTAATATTCACGGACCCTGTTGTTGACGCCCTCCGGATCCGAGACGAGAGAGCCGTCGTCGGCCAGCAGCGTCAAGAGCTGCTTACGGACACTCTGCCTTTTTTCCAGCGAGTAGAAGAAGGGGGAGCCGCGGTCCAGATCCCGCAGGAACCGGATCCGCGACCTCACGAACGCGCCTCGGGACCCGACGAGCTGCAGGTCCTTCAGCGCGGCCTTCTTCGCTTCGTACACCGTCCGCAGGGCCGGGTCCTGGACGACTTGACCGAGACGGGCTTCCAGGTCGAGCACCTCTTTTTCTAGGCGCCCGACTCTGGCCGCCCGCCTCTTGGTCGACCCCCTCGCGTACTCTTGACAGAAGACGCGGACGTGAGCCTTGCCCACGTCCCACCATAGCCTCAAGGAGGGGAAGCCCCCCTGCTTCCTTCTCCAGTCGGACCAGAATCGACGGAACGAGTCCTGGAACCGCACGTCCTCCAGCAGCCGGTTGTTAAAGTGCCAGTACGCGGACCCCGTCCCCGCGCGGAGCGAAGCGAGCTCCGCCCACACCAGGTGGTGGTCCGAACACGGCACCGGCCGCATGGAGGCCGCCGGGACGCAGGAAACGTACGCCCGAGACACGTAAAGGCGGTCGACTCTAGACCATCCAACTCCAGGCCTCACCCAAGTAAAGGCGCTGGAGTCGGGGTGGAGATTTCGCCAGACGTCCACCAAGTCGAAGGACCCGACCAGGTCCCTCAACTTCTCCATCGCCGTCATGCACTGCGGGGCACCGGAGCGGTCCCTCGCCTCGAGGGTGCAGTTAAAATCCCCCCCGAGGACAATGCAGTCGCCGACGTCGACGGAGCCAAGAAGAGCGGACACCTCTTCAAAGAAGCGCGTTTGCTGCGGGCCGGGATGAGGGGCGTACACGTTCACGAGATGGAGCGGCACGTCCCCCAGGCGAACCGTTACGTGCAGCAAGCGGCCTGGCACGGGCTCCTCGACCCTCAAGATCTCCGGCTGAAAATGCGGGCCCAGCAAGATGGCCACCCCACTAGAAATGGCGGTGAGGTGGCTCATGCGGACCTCTCCTTGCCATTCCAGGAGCCACGTGGCTTCGTCTCCCGGAACGGTGTGGGTTTCTTGCAGGAAGCACACCGCATATTTCCCCTCCCGCAGGAGCGAAAAATTGTCAAATCTACGGCGTGCCCCTCTGCCGCCGTTGATGTTGAGGCTGGCTATGGTTATCTTCATGGCAAAAGCATAGTGCAACCTCTACCTTAACCTATTGTGGGGGAGGGAGCGGAGTCTTTTGTTGAACTCCGCTCCCTCCGCAGCCCAGCGAGGAGTCCCTCGAGCTCGCGCAGCTCAAGGTGCTGCTCCTTTGTCAAGGGCCCGCCCGCGGCCAAGGTTTTAACGGCGGCGCGGACGGACCCCTTGATCAGCTCCGGCTCGGACCATTTTTCCAGGGCCAGTCGGGCTTGGTCGCGGCGACCCCGGCTCTGGGCCAAAAAGTCCCGGAGTTCCTTTGCAGGAACGAGGAGGGCCTCAGCGGCGGCCGCGAGTAGATCCACCGCCTCACTGGCGGTGGTCTCTAGGTCTTCACCCGCGTCCCCCACCGAGTCCCCGTCCTCCTCCGGGAGGTGGCCGCCAGCAGCCGGCCCATCGACCGCACAAGGTACGGCAAATGAACCGGCCGCTCCAACCGGCCCTGGCACTGCCCCGATCCCACCCCCAGGATCGTCGGCAGAGGAGTCCCCACTGGGCTCTTTTAAAAATGGTGCTGGGTCGGGAAATGACAGCGGAAGGGGTTCCCCCTCCGCCCCAGGAACCGGAGAACAAGGAGAGACCCGGCCATAGGAAATCCCCAGGCCCTCCAAGTGCTCCAGCTCCAAAGTAAGGGGCGAGGGTGGGTGTTCCTCCCCCTCCCCGCTGCCACCCCCCGGCCCAGCATCTACAGTGTCATAATTATTTGTTTCATTCTCTGCCGGGTCGAGCAAATCCCGGGGGAAGTTGGGTAATAGCTGGGCGGGCTCAGGTTCGGCCTTTTCGGCCTCGCCCGCCTCAGTCCCCGGGACGCCCGGCCCGGCGGCTACGCATTCCTCCGCGGTCCCCACGCCCCCCACGACAGGCAGATCTTCCACTCCATCCCCGGGAGGCAGAGGCTGGGCAGCCTCAACTGTCTCACCCTCCCCGGGGAAAGACTCCTCGCGCCTGCAGCGCAATTTGGGGGCGCTGGTGGGGGACGCGGGACACGCGGCGGGCACCGACTCCTCCGCGGAGGGATGTTGTTCCCCCTCCGCCTCATTGGGGCGGTGCCTCTTTTTGTTCCTGGGGGCGCGCGGAGTCAGGGAGACCTCCATGTCTGCCGAGGCCTCCCGCTCCGCCCCCCCCTTTTCCTTTTCTTGCCCGCGCCTGGGCCCCTCTGTGGTGGTATTCAAGGGCCCGGGCACGGGCTCGGGGCACCCCGCGCTCGCCGGTGACTGGGTTGGGCTGAGCGCGGTGGTCAGACTTTCCGGCGCACCGAGGGGACCCGCCTCGAGATGTTTCGCCTTCTTCCGCGCCTTCTTTCCGGTCGAACGCTCTCCCTCCCCCCTGCCGGAGGCCCTGAAAACAAAGGCCTCCGACGATGCCCGCGCACCCATGGCTCCCGGCACGCGGACGCAACTAGGGGGAGGGGTGGCGGCGGTGCCAGCCTTGGCCGCCTTCGGTGGTTTGGCGGCCTTGGAGGCGGGGCAGTTCTTACGAACATGCCCCACCTCCCTACAGGCATGGCACCGCACGCCGTCCGACGTCCAGAAGACGCGGTAGGCAGTCCCCTCGTGCACCACATTAAAATGACCTTCCGTCGTCTCCTCCCGCGCCAGCCGGACAAAGAGCTGGCGGCGGAAGGAGAACACGTGGCGCAGGCTGTTCTCCCTGAGGCCGAGCGGTATGGGGTTGATCCCTGACCTTACCTCCCCCAGTTGTCGTAGGTGAGGGAGGAGGAGCTCAGCGGAAACAAAGGGCGGGACGTTTGAAACGATGACCCTCTGCGCGGTGGCCTCGAGAGGGTCCACCGGCAGGAACGTCCCGCCCACCGTGAGCCCCTTTTCAAGGGCCAGGGACACCGCCCGCTCCGACCCCAGGAAGAACACGGCCTTCCCAGACATCTTGGAGGCTGCGACAATGGCCGAGGGGCCGACTACCCCAGCCATCGCCCGCACGCACTCCTCAATGCTCATTGTGGGGTGAGTGTAGCTCTTGACCCCGTGTTTCCTGGTTATAAGTCTGAACGGTGGCAGGGCAGCGGGTGGCGCAGGAGGTGCCGTGGATGTGGACACCGCCTGCGCATACGTCCTTGCTGGCCCTGCCACCGGCGTGGATGGGGTCGCCATCACGGGGTCCCTTTAAGGGCTACACCCACCCCAAAGTCACAGGCCTTAATGGTCTTTAATGGCCTCTTATGTTAACTGAGCAGAGGAGCCCTTAACGAGGCACCTCTCCCCTCGTTGACAATTGGGGAGAGGCCTTGCTCCCTCTGCTCAGTTGTCTTAATTGGGTTTTTTTTATTAATTTGGAAGGAAAGGGTTCTCAGAGAGAGAGGGGAGAAACAGAGGGTAACGGAGAAAGAGAGAGGGGGGTGGGAAGGGGGGGGGGCTGCGAGGGCAGGTCTCCCCTCGCAGCTGTGGGTGGGTGCACTCCCCAGATGGCAAAACACAAAAGTCTTTGGGGTGGTCTTCAGGTGGGGGGAGAAGATGTCTTCACCTGGGGTAGCTGGAGCCACCAGGCACTCCTAACGATCCTCAATAGGGTGATTAATGACTCTTCAGCCTGGTAGCTCCAGCTATCCCAGGCTAGGCAAATGTGGGGGGGGTGGGGGGGGTTCCAATTGTGGGGGGGGGCCCAGTTGTAAGCACAGCCCCCACGCACACTACCACACACACACACACACCCCCCGCGATGTTCCGGCCCTCAGTGGTCTTCTTTCCTCCCCCCACCGATACAACAAAGTCTGTTTGGGGAAATGCACCCACACCCACCTGTAGAGATGTTGAGTCTCCCTCCTTCCACACTGGATGTTGTTTGTCTTTTCCCCCTCTCTCCAACTCCTTGCAGAATGATGAAGTTGTTGCAAAGTTTTCTGTTCTCCTCCTCTCCCTCTGGGTAAAGTTGGTGGTGAAACCCCTTCCTTCCTTCTGTTCCTGGGCTGGTCTCAGGGCTCTCCAGGCAGGAGCTCAAGTTGCTAGCTGCTCTCAGCACTGCTCACAGCTCCTACTGAGCAGGACACGCCTCCACTGCTGCACAATTGGTCCTTGTGCTTGAAAAAAAAAATTCTTTTAGAGTCTACCTGTGAAAACATAAAACAATAACGGTGCCACCCAACCTGGGTGACACTCCAGACATTTACAAGGCCCTTTTTTTCCCCCCCTTTTTTTGTTTTTTTTTGTGTTTTTCTTTTTTTGGTTTTTTTTTTGGGCACTAAAATCACAATTTTTCCCCAGTGCCCCCTATAAAAGGGAAGGGGACACTAAAAGCACCGGCAATTAAAACAAATTAACTTTAAAACGTAAAATCAAATTAAAATTTGGTTGCCGGGCGTGATGATGCACTCCAGTCCCTCCGGTGCCCACCTCTCGCGGAAGGCCGCGAGCGTACCGGTGGACACCGCGTGCTCCATCTCCAAGGACACCCTGGACCGGATGTAAGAGCGGAAGAGAGGCAGGCAGTCAGGTTGAACGACCCCCTCGACCGCCCGCTGCCTGGACCGGCTGATGGCACCCTTGGCCGTGCCCAGGAGCAGTCCTACGAGGAGGCCTTCGGACCTACCCGCTCCCCTCCGCACAGGGTGCCCAAAGATCAGGAGGGTGGGACTGAAGTGCAGCCAGAATTTCAGGAGCAGCCCCTTCAAATAATGGAACAGGGGCTGCAACCTCGTGCACTCAATAAAAACATGGAACACGGACTCCTCCAGACCGCAGAAATTGCAGGCGGCCTGGGAGTCCGTGAACCGGCTTAAAAATTTGTTGCACGGCACTGCTCCGTGCACCACCCTCCAGGCCAAGTCCCCGATGAATAGTGGGAGGACCCCTGCGTAGAGTGCCCTCCATCGGGGACCCCCGCCTCCTCCGGACGGCAAGATGGTACGCCATGGCGTGTCCGGACGGCCGGCGAGGATGGCAAAGTTGAGGGTGTGCAGGAGCAGCCCGTACAGGAAACCCCTCCGCGCGGAACTGAAAGGCACGGAGGGGATTTCCCCGAGGCGGCTCAAGTTGTGAGGCGCCGGCCCCCGAGGGAGGTTCCGGGGTTTGGCGCCGATGAGGAATTCCGTCCGGACGGGGGTCAGTTCGGACGGGATCTCCCCACGTGCTTGAGCCTCCTCGATACACCTAACGGAGTCAGGGCCCAGAGCTGTTTTTAGCGACTCGATGGCATCGGCCGCGCGGCGGACGTTGGCAGAATTTAGGCGCCGCGCCAGCGTGACTGGCGCCATCCAGCCCGCTCCTCCGCCATCGAGCAGATCCCTGACCCTGGTCACCTCACCAGCCACAGCCCTCTCTTCCGACCGCCACATGAAGCCTCGGCCGTGGAGGTACGGATTCCCGAGCAGCGGTTCCTGCAGGACGGCCGCCACTCCAGCCGGCGGAGAGCTGCGCTTGGTGGAGACTTTGTTCCAGACCCTGATGAGTTCCCTGTAAAAGACAGGCAGCTCCCGGAGGGCGGTCCTGGCACCCCCCAAGTTCACAAACAGGAGCTGCGTGTCATAATTGAGGTCGAGCTGCTGGCGGAAGAAATACCTCGCCAGAGCACACCACCTAGGAGGGGGCTCGACGTAAAGGTATCTCTGCAGGGTCTGAAGACGGAAAGTCGCGAGCTGGGCGCTGACGCACACCAACGACTGACCGCCCTCCTCAAGCGGGAGACTCAAGACCGCGACAGAGACCCAGTGCTTCCTGTTGTTCCAGAAGAAGTCCACCAGCTTCTTCTGTATCTTGGCGACAAACGCAGGGGGAGGGGTCAAAGTGACCAGCCGGTACCACAGCATTGCGGCCACCAGCTGGTTTATGACTAGCGCTCGACCCCTGTAGGACAGCACTCGGAGCAGTCCTGTCCAGCGCCCTAGGCGAGCGGCGACCTTGGCCTCCAGCTCCTGCCAGTTCGCCGGCCAGGCTTCCTCGTCGGGGCTAAGGTAGACTCCCAGATAGAGGAGATGGGTCGTGCTCCAGGCAAAAGGCCTGAGCTCCTCCGGCAGGGAGTCCACCCGCCACTGACCCACCAGGAGTCCGGAACATTTCTCCCAGTTGATCCTGGCGGAGGACGCGGCCGAGTAAATCTCCTGGCACTCACGCATCCTCCGCAGGTCAGCGGGATCCTCTACCGCGAGGAGCACGTCATCGGCGTAAGCCGAGAGGACGACCTCCACGCCCGGCCCTTGCAGAGCCAGTCCCGTCAACCTCGTCCGCAAGAGGCGCAGGAAAGGCTCCACGCAAACGGCGTATAACTGGCCGGACATGGGGCATCCCTGGCGCACCCCTCTCCTAAAGCGAAGGGGCGCCGTCAAGGACCCGTTAACCTTAATCAGACACTCCGCGGCGGCGTACAAAAGTCGGATCCGGGCGACGAAATGCGTCCCGAACCCGAAAGCGCGCAGAGTTCCGAGCAGATAGTCGTGATCCACCCTGTCGAACGCCTTCTCTTGGTCGAGGGATAGGAAGGCGACCGACAGACCAGCCTCCTGGGAACAATGGATGAGGTCCCGGACCAGATGGATGTTGTCGTGGATTGTCCGGCCCGGGACCGTGTATGACTGGTCGGGGTGGATCATGTGGTCCAGCACGGCACCAAGGCGAGCAGACATCGCCCTGGCGAAGATTTTGTAGTCCGTGCTGAGGAGGGAGACAGGGCGCCAGTTCTTAAGGAGGCGGAGATCGCCCTTCTTAGGCAGCAGGACGATGACTGCCCTGCGCCAAGAGAGGGGCATCTCCCCGGTCGCCAGACTTTCCCCCAGGACCCGCGCGTAGTCGCTCCCCAGGACGTCCCAGAACGCCCTGTGGAACTCCACGGTCAGCCCGTCCAGCCCCGGGGATTTTCCCCTCGAGAGCCGGGCGAGGGCACCGGTCAGCTCCGCCAGGCTTAGCGGAGCTTCCAGATTTTCGGCGCCCTCCGGGCCGACCTTCGGCAGGTCCTCCCACAAAACTCTACGCGCTTCCTCGCTGGACGGATCCGGAGAGAACAGAGCCCCGTAATATTCACGGACCCTGTTGTTGACGCCCTCCGGATCCGAGACGAGAGAGCCGTCGTCGGCCAGCAGCGTCAAGAGCTGCTTACGGACACTCTGCCTTTTTTCCAGCGAGTAGAAGAAGGGGGAGCCGCGGTCCAGATCCCGCAGGAACCGGATCCGCGACCTCACGAACGCGCCTCGGGACCCGACGAGCTGCAGGTCCTTCAGCGCGGCCTTCTTCGCTTCGTACACCGTCCGCAGGGCCGGGTCCTGGACGACTTGACCGAGACGGGCTTCCAGGTCGAGCACCTCTTTTTCTAGGCGCCCGACTCTGGCCGCCCGCCTCTTGGTCGACCCCCTCGCGTACTCTTGACAGAAGACGCGGACGTGAGCCTTGCCCACGTCCCACCATAGCCTCAAGGAGGGGAAGCCCCCCTGCTTCCTTCTCCAGTCGGACCAGAATCGACGGAACGAGTCCTGGAACCGCACGTCCTCCAGCAGCCGGTTGTTAAAGTGCCAGTACGCGGACCCCGTCCTCGCGCGGAGCGAAGCGAGCTCCGCCCACACCAGGTGGTGGTCCGAACACGGCACCGGCCGCATGGAGGCCGCCGGGACGCAGGAAACGTACGCCCGAGACACGTAAAGGCGGTCGACTCTAGACCATCCAACTCCAGGCCTCACCCAAGTAAAGGCGCTGGAGTCGGGGTGGAGATTTCGCCAGACGTCCACCAAGTCGAAGGACCCGACCAGGTCCCTCAACTTCTCCATCGCCGTCATGCACTGCGGGGCACCGGAGCGGTCCCTCGCCTCGAGGGTGCAGTTAAAATCCCCCCCGAGGACAATGCAGTCGCCGACGTCGACGGAGCCAAGAAGAGCGGACACCTCTTCAAAGAAGCGCGTCTGCTGCGGGCCGGGATGAGGGGCGTACACGTTCACGAGATGGAGCGGCACGTCCCCCAGGCGAACCGTTACGTGCAGCAAGCGGCCTGGCACGGGCTCCTCGACCCCCAAGATCTCCGGCTGAAAATGCGGGCCCAGCAAGATGGCCACCCCACTAGAAATGGCGGTGAGGTGGCTCATGCGGACCTCTCCTTGCCATTCCAGGAGCCACGTGGCTTCGTCTCCCGGAACGGTGTGGGTTTCTTGCAGGAAGCACACCGCATATTTCCCCTCCTGCAGGAGCGAAAAATTGTCAAATCTACGGCGTGCCCCTCTGCCGCCGTTGATGTTGAGGCTGGCTATGGTTATCTTCATGGCAAAAGCATAGTGCAACCTCTACCTTAACCTATTGTGGGGGAGGGAGCGGAGTCTTTTGTTGAACTCCGCTCCCTCCGCAGCCCAGCGAGGAGTCCCTCGAGCTCGCGCAGCTCAAGGTGCTGCTCCTTTGTCAAGGGCCCGCCCGCGGCCAAGGTTTTAACGGCGGCGCGGACGGACCCCTTGATCAGCTCCGGCTCGGACCATTTATCCAGGGCCAGTCGGGCTTGGTCGCGGCGACCCCGGCTCTGGGCCAAAAAGTCCCGGAGTTCCTTTGCAGGAACGAGGAGGGCCTCAGCGGCGGCCGCGAGCAGATCCACCGCCTCACTGGCGGTGGTCTCTAGGTCTTCACCCGCGTCCCCCACCGAGTCCCCGTCCTCCTCCGGGAGGTGGCCGCCAGCAGCCGGCCCATCGACCGCACAAGGTACGGCAAATGAACCGGCCGCTCCAACCGGCCCTGGCACTGCCCCGATCCCACCCCCAGGATCGTCGGCAGAGGAGTCCCCACTGGGCTCTTTTAAAAATGGTGCCGGGTCGGGAAATGACAGCGGAAGGGGTTCCCCCTCCGCCCCAGGAACCGGAGAACAAGGAGAGACCCGGCCATAGGAAATCCCCAGGCCCTCCAAGTGCTCCAGCTCCAAAGTAAGGGGCGAGGGTGGGTGTTCCTCCCCCTCCCCGCTGCCACCCCCCGGCCCAGCATCTACAGTGTCATAATTATTTGTTTCATTCTCTGCCGGGTCGAGCAAATCCCGGGGGAAGTTGGGTAATAGCTGGGCGGGCTCAGGTTCGGCCTTTTCGGCCTCGCCCGCCTCAGTCCCCGGGACGCCCGGCCCGGCGGCTACGCATTCCTCCGCGGTCCCCACGCCCCCCACGACAGGCAGATCTTCCACTCCATCCCCGGGAGGCAGAGGCTGGGCAGCCTCAACTGTCTCACCCTCCCCGGGGAAAGACTCCTCGCGCCTGCAGCGCAATTTGGGGGCGCTGGTGGGGGACGCGGGACACGCGGCGGGCACCGACTCCTCCGCGGAGGGATGTTGTTCCCCCTCCGCCTCATTGGGGCGGTGCCTCTTTTTGTTCCTGGGGGCGCGCGGAGTCAGGGAGACCTCCATGTCTGCTGAGGCCTCCCGCTCCGCCCCCCCCTTTTCCTTTTCTTGCCCGCGCCTGGGCCCCTCTGTGGTGGTATTCAAGGGCCCGGGCACGGGCTCGGGGCACCCCGCGCTCGCCGGTGACTGGGTTGGGCTGAGCGCGGTGGTCAGACTTTCCGGCGCACCGAGGGGACCCGCCTCGAGATGTTTCGCCTTCTTCCGCGCCTTCTTTCCGGTCGAACGCTCTCCCTCCCCCCCGCCGGAGGCCCTGAAAACAAAGGCCTCCGACGATGCCCGCGCACCCATGGCTCCCGGCACGCGGACGCAACTAGGGGGAGGGGTGGCGGCGGTGCCAGCCTTGGCCGCCTTCGGTGGTTTGGCGGCCTTGGAGGCGGGGCAGTTCTTACGAACATGCCCCACCTCCCTACAGGCATGGCACCGCACGCCGTCCGACGTCCAGAAGACGCGGTAGGCAGTCCCCTCGTGCACCACATTAAAATGACCTTCCGTCGTCTCCTCCCGCGCCAGCCGGACAAAGAGCTGGCGGCGGAAGGAGAACACGTGGCGCAGGCTGTTCTCCCTGAGGCCGAGCGGTATGGGGTTGATCCCTGACCTTACCTCCCCCAGTTGTCGTAGGTGAGGGAGGAGGAGCTCAGCGGAAACAAAGGGCGGGACGTTTGAAACGATGACCCTCTGCGCGGTGGCCTCGAGAGGGTCCACCGGCAGGAACGTCCCGCCCACCGTGAGCCCCTTTTCAAGGGCCAGGGACACCGCCCGCTCCGACCCCAGGAAGAACACGGCCTTCCCAGACATCTTGGAGGCTGCGACAATGGCCGAGGGGCCGACTACCCCAGCCATCGCCCGCACGCACTCCTCAATGCTCATTGTGGGGTGAGTGTAGCTCTTGACCCCGTGTTTCCTGGTTATAAGTCTGAACGGTGGCAGGGCAGCGGGTGGCGCAGGAGGTGCCGTGGATGTGGACACCGCCTGCGCATACGTCCTTGCTGGCCCTGCCACCGGCGTGGATGGGGTCGCCATCACGGGGTCCCTTTAAGGGCTACACCCACCCCAAAGTCACAGGCCTTAATGGTCTTTAATGGCCTCTTATGTTAACTGAGCAGAGGAGCCCTTAACGAGGCACCTCTCCCCTCGTTGACAATTGGGGAGAGGCCTTGCTCCCTCTGCTCAGTTGTCTTAATTGGGTTTTTTTTATTAATTTGGAAGGAAAGGGTTCTCAGAGAGAGAGGGGAGAAACAGAGGGTAACGGAGAAAGAGAGAGGGGGGTGGGAAGGGGGGGGGGCTGCGAGGGCAGGTCTCCCCTCGCAGCTGTGGGTGGGTGCACTCCCCAGATGGCAAAACACAAAAGTCTTTGGGGTGGTCTTCAGGTGGGGGGAGAAGATGTCTTCACCTGGGGTAGCTGGAGCCACCAGGCACTCCTAACGATCCTCAATAGGGTGATTAATGACTCTTCAGCCTGGTAGCTCCAGCTATCCCAGGCTAGGCAAATGTGGGGGGGGTGGGGGGGGTTCCAATTGTGGGGGGGGGCCCAGTTGTAAGCACAGCCCCCACGCACACTACCACACACACACACACACCCCCCGCGATGTTCCGGCCCTCAGTGGTCTTCTTTCCTCCCCCCACCGATACAACAAAGTCTGTTTGGGGAAATGCACCCACACCCACCTGTAGAGATGTTGAGTCTCCCTCCTTCCACACTGGATGTTGTTTGTCTTTTCCCCCTCTCTCCAACTCCTTGCAGAATGATGAAGTTGTTGCAAAGTTTTCTGTTCTCCTCCTCTCCCTCTGGGTAAAGTTGGTGGTGAAACCCCTTCCTTCCTTCTGTTCCTGGGCTGGTCTCAGGGCTCTCCAGGCAGGAGCTCAAGTTGCTAGCTGCTCTCAGCACTGCTCACAGCTCCTACTGAGCAGGACACGCCTCCACTGCTGCACAATTGGTCCTTGTGCTTGAAACTCTTTTGAGTTTACCTGCGAAAACATAAAACATTAAACGGTGCCACCCGACCTGGGTGACACTCCAGACATTTACAAGGCCCTTTTTTTTTTTCCCCCCTTTTTTTTTTTGTGTTTTTCTTTTTTTGGTTTTTTTTTTTTGGGCACTAAATTCACAATTTTCCCCAGTGCCCCCTATAAAAGGGAAGGGGACACTAAAAACACCGGCAATTAAAACAAATTAAACTTTAAAACGTAAAATCAAATTAAAATTTGGTTGCCGGGCGTGATGATGCACTCCAGTCCCTCCGGTGCCCACCTCTCGTGGAAGGCCGCGAGCGTACCGGTGGACACCGCGTGCTCCATCTCCAAGGACACCCTGGACCGGATGTAAGAGCGGAAGAGAGGCAGGCAGTCAGGTTGAACGACCCCCTCGACCGCCCGCTGCCTGGACCGGCTGATGGCACCCTTGGCCGTGCCCAGGAGCAGTCCTACGAGGAGGCCTTCGGACCTACCCGCTCCCCTCCGCACAGGGTGCCCAAAGATCAGGAGAGTGGGACTGAAGTGCAGCCAGAATTTCAGGAGCAGCCCCTTCAAATAATAAAACAGGGGCTGCAACCTCGTGCATTCCATAAAAACATGGAACACGGACTCCTCCAGACCGCAGAAATTGCAGGCGGCCTGGGAGTCCGTGAACCGGCTTAAAAATTTGTTGCACGGCACTGCTCCGTGCACCACCCTCCAGGCCAAGTCCCCGATGAATAGTGGGAGGACCCCTGCGTAGAGGGCCCTCCATCGGGGACCCCCGCCTCCTCCGGACGGCAAGATGGTACGCCATGGCGTGTCCGGACGGCCGGCGAGGATGGCAAAGTTGAGGGTGTGCAGGAGCAGCCCGTACAGGAAACCCCTCCGCGCGGAACTGAAAGGCACGGAGGGGATTTCCCCGAGGCGGCTCAAGTTGTGAGGCGCCGGCCCCCGAGGGAGGTTCCGGGGTTTGGCGCCGATGAGGAATTCCGTCCGGACGGGGGTCAGTTCGGACGGGATCTCCCCACGTGCTTGAGCCTCCTCGATACACCTAACGGAGTCAGGGCCCAGAGCTGTTTTTAGCGACTCGATGGCATCGGCCGCGCGGCGGACGTTGGCAGAATTTAGGCGCCGCGCCAGCGTGACTGGCGCCATCCAGCCCGCTCCTCCGCCATCGAGCAGGTCCCTGACCCTGGTCACCTCACCAGCCACAGCCCTCTCTTCCGACCGCCACATGAAGCCTCGGCCGTGGAGGTACGGATTCCCGAGCAGCGGTTCCTGCAGGACGGCCGCCACTCCAGCCGGCGGAGAGCTGCGCTTGGTGGAGACTTTGTTCCAGACCCTGATGAGTTCCCTGTAAAAGACAGGCAGCTCCCGGAGGGCGGTCCTGGCACCCCCCAAGTTCACAAACAGGAGCTGCGTGTCATAATTGAGGTCGAGCTGCTGGCGGAAGAAATACCTCGCCAGAGCACACCACCTAGGAGGGGGCTCGACGTAAAGGTATCTCTGCAGGGTCTGAAGACGGAAAGTCGCGAGCTGGGCGCTGACGCACACCAACGACTGACCGCCCTCCTCAAGCGGGAGACTCAAGACCGCGACAGAGACCCAGTGCTTCCTGTTGTTCCAGAAGAAGTCCACCAGCTTCTTCTGTATCTTGGCGACAAACGCAGGGGGAGGGGTCAAAGTGACCAGCCGGTACCACAGCATTGCGGCCACCAGCTGGTTTATGACTAGCGCTCGACCCCTGTAGGACAGCACTCGGAGCAGTCCTGTCCAGCGCCCTAGGCGAGCGGCGACCTTGGCCTCCAGCTCCTGCCAGTTCGCCGGCCAGGCTTCCTCGTCGGGGCTAAGGTAGACTCCCAGATAGAGGAGATGGGTCGTGCTCCAGGCAAAAGGCCTGAGCTCCTCCGGCAGGGAGTCCACCCGCCACTGACCCACCAGGAGTCCGGAACATTTCTCCCAGTTGATCCTGGCGGAGGACGCGGCCGAGTAAATCTCCTGGCACTCACGCATCCTCCGCAGGTCAGCGGGATCCTCTACCGCGAGGAGCACGTCATCGGCGTAAGCCGAGAGGACGACCTCCACGCCCGGCCCTTGCAGAGCCAGTCCCGTCAACCTCGTCCGCAAGAGGCGCAGGAAAGGCTCCACGCAAACGGCGTATAACTGGCCGGACATGGGGCATCCCTGGCGCACCCCTCTCCTAAAGCGAAGGGGCGCCGTCAAGGACCCGTTAACCTTAATCAGACACTCCGCGGCGGCGTACAAAAGTCGGATCCGGGCGACGAAATGCGTCCCGAACCCGAAAGCGCGCAGAGTTCCGAGCAGATAGTCGTGATCCACCCTGTCGAACGCCTTCTCTTGGTCGAGGGATAGGAAGGCGACCGACAGACCAGCCTCCTGGGAGCAATGGATGAGGTCCCGGACCAGATGGATGTTGTCGTGGATCGTCCGGCCCGGGACCGTGTATGACTGGTCGGGGTGGATCATGTGGTCCAGCACGGCACCAAGGCGAGCAGACATCGCCCTGGCGAAGATTTTGTAGTCCGTGCTGAGGAGGGAGACCGGGCGCCAGTTCTTAAGGAGGCGGAGATCGCCCTTCTTAGGCAGCAGGACGATGACTGCCCTGCGCCAAGAGAGGGGCATCTCCCCGGTCGCCAGACTTTCCCCCAGGACCCGCGCGTAGTCGCTCCCCAGGACGTCCCAGAACGCCCTGTGGAACTCCACGGTCAGCCCGTCCAGCCCCGGGGATTTTCCCCTCGAGAGCCGGGCGAGGGCACCGGTCAGCTCCGCCAGGCTTAGCGGAGCTTCCAGATTTTCGGCGCCCTCCGGGCCGACCTTCGGCAGGTCCTCCCACAAAACTCTACGCGCTTCCTCGCTGGACGGATCCGGAGAGAACAGAGCCCCGTAATATTCACGGACCCTGTTGTTGACGCCCTCCGGATCCGAGACGAGAGAGCCGTCGTCGGCCAGCAGCGTCAAGAGCTGCTTACGGACACTCTGCCTTTTTTCCAGCGAGTAGAAGAAGGGGGAGCCGCGGTCCAGATCCCGCAGGAACCGGATCCGCGACCTCACGAACGCGCCTCGGGACCCGACGAGCTGCAGGTCCTTCAGCGCGGCCTTCTTCGCTTCGTACACCGTCCGCAGGGCCGGGTCCTGGACGACTTGACCGAGACGGGCTTCCAGGTCGAGCACCTCTTTTTCTAGGCGCCCGACTCTGGCCGCCCGCCTCTTGGTCGACCCCCTCGCGTACTCTTGACAGAAGACGCGGACGTGAGCCTTGCCCACGTCCCACCATAGCCTCAAGGAGGGGAAGCCCCCCTGCTTCCTTCTCCAGTCGGACCAGAATCGACGGAACGAGTCCTGGAACCGCACGTCCTCCAGCAGCCGGTTGTTAAAGTGCCAGTACGCGGACCCCGTCCTCGCGCGGAGCGAAGCGAGCTCCGCCCACACCAGGTGGTGGTCCGAACACGGCACCGGCCGCATGGAGGCCGCCGGGACGCAGGAAACGTACGCCCGAGACACGTAAAGGCGGTCGACTCTAGACCATCCAACTCCAGGCCTCACCCAAGTAAAGGCGCTGGAGTCGGGGTGGAGATTTCGCCAGACGTCCACCAAGTCGAAGGACCCGACCAGGTCCCTCAACTTCTCCATCGCCGTCATGCACTGCGGGGCACCGGAGCGGTCCCTCGCCTCGAGGGTGCAGTTAAAATCCCCCCCGAGGACAATGCAGTCGCCGACGTCGACGGAGCCAAGAAGAGCGGACACCTCTTCAAAGAAGCGCGTTTGCTGCGGGCCGGGATGAGGGGCGTACACGTTCACGAGATGGAGCGGCACGTCCCCCAGGCGAACCGTTACGTGCAGCAAGCGGCCTGGCACGGGCTCCTCGACCCCCAAGATCTCCGGCTGAAAATGCGGGCCCAGCAAGATGGCCACCCCACTAGAAATGGCGGTGAGGTGGCTCATGCGGACCTCTCCTTGCCATTCCAGGAGCCACGTGGCTTCGTCTCCCGGAACGGTGTGGGTTTCTTGCAGGAAGCACACCGCATATTTCCCCTCCCGCAGGAGCGAAAAATTGTCAAATCTACGGCGTGCCCCTCTGCCGCCGTTGATGTTGAGGCTGGCTATGGTTATCTTCATGGCAAAAGCATAGTGCAACCTCTACCTTAACCTATTGTGGGGGAGGGAGCGGAGTCTTTTGTTGAACTCCGCTCCCTCCGCAGCCCAGCGAGGAGTCCCTCGAGCTCGCGCAGCTCAAGGTGCTGCTCCTTTGTCAAGGGCCCGCCCGCGGCCAAGGTTTTAACGGCGGCGCGGACGGACCCCTTGATCAGCTCCGGCTCGGACCATTTTTCCAGGGCCAGTCGGGCTTGGTCGCGGCGACCCCGGCTCTGGGCCAAAAAGTCCCGGAGTTCCTTTGCAGGAACGAGGAGGGCCTCAGCGGCGGCCGCGAGCAGATCCACCGCCTCCCTGGCGGTGGTCTCTAGGTCTTCACCCGCGTCCCCCACCGAGTCCCCGTCCTCCTCCGGGAGGTGGCCGCCAGCAGCCGGCCCATCGACCGCACAAGGTACGGCAAATGAACCGGCCGCTCCAACCGGCCCTGGCACTGCCCCGATCCCACCCCCAGGATCGTCGGCAGAGGAGTCCCCACTGGGCTCTTTTAAAAATGGTGCCGGGTCGGGAAATGACAGCGGAAGGGGTTCCCCCTCCGCCCCAGGAACCGGAGAACAAGGAGAGACCCGGCCATAGGAAATCCCCAGGCCCTCCAAGTGCTCCAGCTCCAAAGTAAGGGGCGAGGGTGGGTGTTCCTCCCCCTCCCCGCTGCCACCCCCCGGCCCAGCATCTACAGTATCATTAAAATCAATTGTTTCATTCTCTGCCGGGTCGAGCAAATCCCGGGGGAAGTTGGGTAATAGCTGGGCGGGCTCAGGTTCGGCCTTTTCGGCCCCGCCCGCCTCGGTCCCCGGGACGCTCGACCCGGCGGCTACGCATTCTTCCACTGGCCCCACGCCCCCCACGACAGGCAGATCTTCCACGCCCTCCCCAGGAGGCAGCGGCTGGGCAGCCTCGACTGCCTCACCCTCCCCGGGGAAAGACTCCTCGCGCCTGCAGCGCAATTTGGGGGCGCTGGTGGGGGACGCGGGACACGCGGCGGGCACCGCCTCCTCCGCGGAGGGATGTTGTTCCCCCTCCGCCTCATTGGGGCGGTGCCTCTTTTTGTTCCTGGGGGCGCGCGGAGTCAGGGAGACCTCCATGTCTGCCGAGGCCTCCCGCTCCGCCCCCCCCTTTTCCTTTTCTTGCCCGCGCCTGGGCCCCTCTGTGGTGTTATTCAAGGGCCCGGGCACGGGCTCGGGGCACCCCGCGCTCGCCGGTGACTGGGTTGGGCTGAGCGCGGTGGTCAGACTTTCCGGCGCACCGAGGGGACCCGCCTCTAGATGTTTTTCCTTCTTCCGCGCCTTCTTTCCGCTCGGACGCTCTCCCTCCCCCCCGCCGGAGGCCCTGAAAACAAAGGCCTCCGACGATGCCCGCGCACCCATGGCTCCCGGCACGCGGACGCAACTAGGGGGAGGGGTGGCGGCGGCGCCAGCTATGGCCGCCTTCGGTGGTTTGGCGGCCTTGGAGGCGGGGCAGTTCTTGCGAACGTGCCCCACCTCCCTGCAGGCATGGCACCGCACGCCGTCCGACGTCCAGAAGACGCGGTAGGCAGTCCCCTCGTGCACCACATTAAAGTGCCCTTCTGTCAGGTCCTCCCGCGCCAGCCGGACAAAGAGCTGGCGGCGGAAGGAGAACACGTGGCGCAGGCTGTTCTCCCTGAGGCCGAGCGGTATGGGGTTGATCCCCGACCTTACCTCCCCCAGTTGGTGTAGGTGAGGGAGGAGGAGCTCAGCGGAAACAAAGGGCGGGACGTTTGACACGATGACCCTCTGCGCGGTGGCCTCGAGAGGGTCCACCGGCAGGAACGTCCCGCCCACCGTGAGCCCCTTTTCAAGGGCCAGGGACACCGCCCGCTCCGACCCCAGGAAGAACACGGCCTTCCCAGACATCTTGGAGGCTGCGACAATGGCCGAGGGGCCGACTACCCCAGCCATCGCCCGCACGCACTCCTCGATGGTCATTGTGGGGTGAGTGTAGCTCTTGACCCCGTGTTTTTTCGTAATTAACCTAAATGGTGGCAGGGCAGCGGGTGGCGCAGGAGGTGCCGTGGATGTGGACACCGCCTGCGCATACGACCTTGCTGGCCCTGCCACCGGCGTGGATGGGGTCGCCATCACGGGGTCCCTTTAAGGGCTACACCCACCCCAAAGTCACAGGCCTTAATGGTCTTTATTAGGCCTCTTGTAGATTGACTGAGCAGAGGAGCCCTTAATGAGGTACCTCTCCCCTAGTTGGCAATTGGGGAGGGGCCTTGCTCCCTCTGCTCAGTTGTCTTAAATGTTTTTTTTAAAATTAAATTTGGAAGAAAGAGGCTCTCAGAGAGAGAGGGGAGAAACAGAGTAACAGAGAAGGAGAGAGGGGGGGGGGTGGGAAGGGGGGGACTGCGAGGGTAGGTCTCCCCTCGCAGCTGTGGGTGGGTGCACTCCCCAGATGGCAAAAACACAAAAGTCCTTGGGGTGGTCTTCAGGTGGGGGGAGAAGATGTCTTCACCTGGGGTAGCTGGAGCCACCAGGCACTCCTAACGATCTTTAATTGGGTGATTAATGAAAATCTTCAGCCTGGTAGCTCCAGCTATCCCAGGCTAGGCAATTGGGGGTGGGGGGGGTTCCAATTGTGGGGGGGGCCCAGTTGTAAGCACGGCCCCCACGCACACTACCACACACACACACACACACCCCCCGCGATGTTCCGGCCCTCAGTGGTCTTCTTTCCTCCCCCCACCGATACAACAAAGTCTGTTTGGGGAAATGCACCCACACCCACCTGTAGAGTAGTTGAGTCTCCCTCCTTCCACACTGGATGGTTGTTGTGGTTTTTCCCCCTCTCTCCAACTCCCTGCAGAAATGGTAAAGTTGTTGAAATGTTTTCTGCTTTCTCCTCCTCTCCCTCTGGGTAAAAGTTGGTGGTGAAACCCCTTCCTTCCTTCTGTTCCTGGGCTGGTCTCAGGGCTCTCCAGGCAGGAGCTCAAGTTGCTAGCTGCTCTCAGCACTGCTCACAGCTCCTACTGAGCAGGACACGCCTCCACTGCTGCACAATTGGTCCTTGTGCTTGAATGACAGAAGGATAGTTTGCAGGTGAAGCAGGCAATCAGGAAGGCGAATAGAATGTTGGCCTTCATTGCGAGAGGGATGGAGTACAAAAGCAGGGAGGTCCTGCTGCAACTGTATAGGGTATTGGTGAGGCCTCACCTGGAGTACTGCGTGCAGTTTTGGTCACCTTACTTAAGGAAGGATATACTAGCTTTGGAGGCGGCACAGAGACGATTCACGAGGCTGATTCCGGAGATGAGGGGGTTACCTTATGATGATAGATTGAGTAGACTGGGTCTTTACTCCTTGGAGTTCAGAAGGATGAGGGGTGATCTTTTAGAAACATTTAAAATCATGAAAGGGATAGACGAGATAGAGGCAGAGAGGTTGTTTCCACTGGTCGGGGAGACTAGAACTAGGGGGCACAGCCTCAAAATACGGGGGAGCCAATTTAAAACCGAGTTGAGAAGGAATTTCTTCTCCCAGAGGGTTGCGAATCTGTGGAATTCTCTGCCCAAGGAAGCAGTTGAGGCTAGCTCATTGAATGTATTCAAGTCATAGAGATTTTTAACCAATACGGGGAGCAGACGGGTAAGTGGAGCTGAGTCCACGGCCAGATCAGCCATGATCTTGTTGAATGGCGGAGCAGGCTCGAGGGGCTAGATGGCCTACTCCTGTTCCTAATTCTTATGTTCTTATGTTCTTATGTTCTAATGTAAGTGGGAACACAGCATGGAGGCCCCGACCTGCATGAGAACACCAGCGGTCGGTCGGGGCCATAAAAGGAGTGGCATGGAGCCCTCCGTGAGCTACGTGGAGGTATACTACTCCAGGGAGCAGCCGAATTGGTGCAAGAGGGCGACGGCAGTGAAGAGTGACGTCATCAAGGTCCAGGTCGGTGATTGAAGCATGGGTAGGTACAGCAGGAGCGGCGAGATCGAAACGAAGGAGCGGTGAGAGACTGTAGAGGGATGTGATCAGGGCCCAGGTGAGTCATGAGTTCGTGGCCAAGGGCCCAGAGGCAGTATGAGCCAGCCCACACTGCGATATGTGTGTGCACTAGGTCCGTGCAGCAGAGCAGGTCTCCAGTCGTCTTAGGTAATCCTTGCCACTGGACCAAGACCTAGCTCTGTCAAGCCCGTGTGGTGGCTGGTGTGCAACGGCCACCCCACGTTAAAAAAAAGCATCTTCCACCCTTGAGGATGTAGTTTGGATCCTTCATTGAAACAGCTGTGAACTCGTCCTTTTTTGGCGTGGAAGTAAGACATCCTCGACACGAGGGACCGCCCATGACTGATGAAGTGAGAACATCTAGATTTCCAGGCTGAGATCACGACCTGGACCCACTGAAGAGAAAAATGTTCCAAACAAACATTTTATAGTGCAGCCCTTTTTAAAAGTGAGCCAGAGGATTCAACTACAGGTTAAACGTCCCTTATCCAGAACTCTCAGGACCTGGCCTGTTCTGGATAATGGATTTTTCCGGACAAGTGGTGGTCGTGTTAAATTGGATGGTACAGGTACTGAGCAAGGGGATATTGAGGCTTGGGGCTGGGAGTGTGGCAGAGAGATCATTGTGGGGGGGGACGGTGTGGGGTGTCTATGGATCGCGGGGTCAGGCCAGCGATTGTGGGAGTCGGCAGTGAGGAAGGACTTGAATTTGTTCATGTCGGAGTTCTGCGCTTGCGCCATATGGTGGCCGGGAATAGTTCCGGATGAGGGATGGTTCTGGATAAGGGAGTTCTGGATAATGGAGGTTCAACCTGTATTTGTTCTTTCCAGGGGAGGGCCCAGCATTAAATGCATATTAATGGAGTGGATTCTTTGTGAATCATGAAGTCTGCACTATTGAGGGCAGCATTGCATAGGGCAACATGTGCATAATCTGTAACATCCTGGACAGCAATATGAACAAAGCCCAGGGCTCTCTCTTACTGTTTCTGGATATCCATGATAAAAGTGTTGAAGCAAGTGTCAAGGATGTCTCGGAGCGGCTGCAGGACATTTTGGAGGGGGAGGGTGAACAGCCAGTTGTCATGGTGCATACAGGTACCAACGATATAGGTAAAAAACGGGATGAGGTCCTACAAGACAAATTTAGGGAGCTAGGAGTTAAATTAAAACATAGGACCTCAAAGGTAGTAATCTCAGGATTGCTATCAGTGCCACGTGCTAGTCAAAGTAGGAATAGCAAGATAGCTCAAAAAAATACGTGGCTTGAAAAGTGGTGCAGAAGGGAGGGATTCAAATTCCTGGGACATTGGAACTGATTCTGGGGGAGGTGGGACCAGTACAAACCGGACAGTCTGCACCTGGGCAGGACCAGAACTAATGACCAAGGGGGAGTGTTTGCTAGTGCTGTTGGGGAGGGGTTAAACTAATATGGCAGGGTGATGGGAACCTATGCAGGGAGACAGAGGGAAATAAAATTGGGCAGAAGCAAAAGATAGAAAGAAGAACATTAAAAGTGGAGGGCAGAGAAACCCAAGCAACCCAGGCAAAAAGAAAAAAGGGCCACATTACAGCAAAGTTCTAAAGGGGCAAAGTGTGTTAAAAAGACAAGCATGAAGGCTCTGTGCCTCAATGCGAGGAGTATTCATAAAAAGGTAGATGAATATGATATAATTGGCATCACGGAGACATGGCTCCAGGGTGACCAAGGCTGGAAACTCAACATCCAAGGGTATTCAACATTCAGGAAGGATAGACAGAAAGGAAAAGGAGGCGGGGTAGCGTTGCTGGTTAAAGAAGAAATTCACGCTATAGTAAGGAAGGTCATTTTCTTGGATGATGTGGAATCGGTATGGGTGGAGCTACGGAATACCAAAGGGCAGAAAACGTTAGTGGGAGTTGTGTACAGACCACCAAACATGAGTAGTGAGGGTGGGGACAGCATCAAACAAGAAATAAGGGATGTGTACAATATAGGTACAGCAGTTATCATGGCCGACTTTAATCTACATATAGATTGGGTTAACCAAAATGGTAGCGATGCGGAGAAGGAGCATTTCCGAGAGTGTATTAGGGATGGTTTTCTACACCAATATGTCGAGGAAACAACTAGAGGGCTGGCCATCCTAGAATGCGTGATGTGTAATGAAAAAGGACTAATTAGCAATCTTGTTGTGTGAGGCCCCTTGGGGAAGAGTGACCATAATATGGTAGAATTCCTTTATAAAATGGAGAGTGACTGTTAATTCAGAGACGAGGGTCCTGAACTTAAGGAAAGGTAACTTCGATGGTATGAGATGTGAATTGGCTAGGATAGACTGGCGAATGATACTTAAAAGGTTGACAGTGGATAGGCAATGGCAAACATTTAAAGATCACATGGATGAACTTCAACAATTGTACATTCCTGTCTGGAGTAAAAATAAAACAGGGAAGGTAGCTCAACCGTGGCTAACAAGGGAAATTAAGGATAATGTTAAATCCAAGGAAGAGGCATATAAATTGGCCAGAAAAAGCAACAAACCTGAGGACTGGGAGAAATTTAGAATTCAGCAGAGGAGGACAAAGGGTTTAATTAGGAGAGGGAAAATAGAGTATGAGAGGAAGCTTGCTGGGAATATAAAAACTGACTGCAAAAGCTTCTATAGATATGTGAAGAGAAACATAGGTCCCTTGCAGTCAGATTCAGGTGAATTTATAATGGGGAACAAAGAAATGGCAGACCAGTTGAACAAATACTTTGGTTCTGTCTGCACGAAGAAAGACACAAATAATCTTCCGGAAATACTAGGGGAGCGAGGGTCTAGCAAGAAGGAGGAACTGAAGGATATCCTTATTTGGCGGGAAATTGTGTTCGGGAAATCGATGGGATTGAAGGCCGATAAATCCCCGGGGATCTGATAGTCTGCATCCCAGAGTACTTAAGGTAGTGGCCTTAGAAATAGTGGATGCATTGGTGATCATTTTCTAACAGTCTATCGACTCTAGATCAGTTCCTATGGACTGGATGGTAGCTAATGTAACACCACTTTTTAAGAAAGGAGTGAGATAGAAAACGGGTAATTATAGACTGGTTAGCCTGACATCAGTAGTGGGGAAAATGTTGGAATCAATCATTAAAGATGAAATAGCAGCGCATTTGGAAAGCAGTGACAGGATCGGTCCAAGTCAGCATGGATTTATGATAGGGAAATCAATCTTGACAAATCTTCTAGAATTCTTTGAGGATAACTGGTAGAGTGGATAAGGGAGACCAATGGATGTGATGTATTTGGACTTTCAAAAGGCTTTTGACAATGTCCCACACAAGAGATTGATGTGGAAAATTAAAACACATGGTATTGGGTGTAATGTATTGATGTGGATAGAGAAATGGTTGGCAGACAGGAACCGGAGAGTCGGGATAAACAGGTCCTTTTCAGAATGGCAGGCAGTGACTAGTGGGGTGCCACAGGACTCAGTGCTGGGACTCCAGCTATTTACAATATACATTAATGATTTAGATGAAGGAATTGAGTGTAATATCTCCAAGTTTGCAGATGACACTAAGCTGGGTGGCAGTGTGAGCTGTGAGGAGGACGCTAAGAGGCTGCAGGGTGACTTGGACAGGTTAGGTGATTGGTAAACGCATGGCAGATGCAGTATAATGTGGATAAATGTCAGGTTATCCACTTTGGGAACAAGAACACGAAGGCAGAATATTATCTGAATGGCAGCAGATTAGGAAAAAGAGAGGTGCAATGAGACCTGGGTGTCATGGTACATCAGCAGGTACAGCAGGCAGTGAAGAAGGCAAATGGTATGTTGGCATTCATAGCTAGGGCAATTGAGTATAGGAGCAGGGAAGTCTTACTGCAGTTGTGCAGGGCCTTGGTGAGGCCTCACCTGGAATATTGTGTTCAGTTCTGGTCTCCTAATCTGAGGAAAGACATTCTTGCTATTGAGGGAGTGCAGCGAAGGTTCACCAGACTGATTCCAGGAATGACAGGACTGACACATGAGGAGAGACTGGATCGACTGGGCCTGTATTCACTGGAGTTTAGAAGGATGAGAGGGGATCTCATAGAAACATATAAAATTCTGATAGGAGTGGACAGGTTAGATGCAGGAAGAATGTTCCCGATGTTGGGGAAGTCCAGAACCAGGGGACATAGCCTAAGGATAAGGGGTAAGCCATTTAGGACTGAGATGAGGAGAAACTTCTTCACTCAGAGAGTTGTAAAGAGTGGAATTCCCTGCCACAGAGAGTTGTTGATGCCAGTTCATTGGATATATTCAAGAGGGAGTTAGATATGGTTCTTACGGCTGAAGGGATCAAGGGGTATGGAAAGAAAGCAGGAAAGTGGTACTGAGGTGAAAGATCAGCCATGATCTTATTGAATGGCTCGAAGGGCCGAATGTCCTACTCCTGCACCTATTTTCTATGTTTCTATGTTTCTAATCAGAATTGCAAATCAGCTGCTGGGGCCGTTAAATGTGTACTGTGTGAATCTATCTCGTAACGTCTTGCAATGCCCAAGGTTTGTGTGCATGATCAAAAACTGACATTGTAGAGGTGTAAATAACCCTAAATCGGTCTGCCATCCTAATGACATCGCTTTGGCCTCATTTTAATATATAAATATAGTTTCCACTTCCTGGCCCAGACCCAACTTGGAAACCTAGTTTGGGGCATAATGGGTAGAAATTCGGTGGAGTTGATGTTGTGCCTATAACAGGCACCAAAATCGACTCCCTGAAGTATGACACTTGAAGTGCTACATCTTGAAGTATTACAGCAAACTCAAAGAATGTTTGTAGATAAAGTATAGATGGATAGATACTGTCAAATCTACCAGCAAATAGTATCATTGACATAAACATTGATATGATTTTAAGAAAACTAAAAGAAACTGTAGCCGTTCTCTTCAAGGTAATTATCCATAATTACATATTCACTATTCTCCTAATTCTGCATAGAAAAAAATGGGCTAGAACCTTTTTTTGCATGCTTAACACCGAATTAACACCCATTTTACCGCTGAAATGACGTATAACGCCCATATATCGCCCATTTAATCACAAATTGGATACTGACGCTGATTTTTAGGAAACTTATAGCCGAGCATTACTTTCCCCATGTGCTTAACGCCAGGAAAAAATATTACCACCTGCCCAATTTTTGGGGGTAGAATCATCAGAATGGGCGAAATCAACGGCCATAATATCGCCCAGCGTTACTTCACGCACGGAATTAACGCCGAGATTCAATAATACCGCCCGCCCATTTTTTTTTGTCATGGAGCAAATTTATTGAAACTAATGCCCAGCAGATCGCCGAGCGTCAATTTCACCACCTTGCACACATATCGTCCACAATATCGCTCACCCAAAACACCGCCCACAAAAAGTGGAACTGTTTTGAATGAATGGCAGCAGTGTGACTGGCATTTTCAAAATCCCACTCTTACATGAGGTGCTGATATCTGAACGATTTGCCTGAAAGAGCGTTGATGCGAGTGACAATGCTGACAGAGCGCTGTGTATGCAGCTCAGACATCAATGGTGCCCATCACCTTGGTGCCAGTTAAAGTTTACGTTGTTTGATGTTAAGTTGTATTTAACCCTTTCATGTTGAGGAATCACCAATGTGTAACAGTCCAGTTCTCTGAACTCTGAACAAATATTTTGTATCAGTCTTTACGGTAGAGGACACTAATAATATTCCAACAGTGGATAATCAAGGGGCTATAGGGGGGGAGGAACTTAACACAATCACAATCACTAAGGATGTGGTACTCAATAAGATAATGGGACTAAAGGCAGATAAATCCCTGGACCTGATGGCTTGCATCCTTGGATCTTAAGAGAAGTTGTGGCAGGGATAGTGGATGCATTGGTTATAATTTACCAAAATTCTCTGGTTTCTGGAGAGGTCCAAGCATATTGGAAAACTGCAAATGTAACGACCCTATTTAAAAAAGGAGGCAGACATAAAGCAGGAAACTAAAGACCAGTTAGCCTAACAATGGTGGTTGGGAAGATGTTGGAGACCATTATTAAAGAAGCAATAACAGGACATATGAAAAAGCAAAATTCGGTCAGGCAGAGTCAGCATGGATTTACGAAGGGGAAGTCATGTTTGACAAATTTGCTGGAGTTCTTTGAGGATGTAACAAACAGGGTGGATAAAGGGGAACCAGTGGATGTGGTGTATTTGGATTTCCAGAAGGCATTTGACAAGGTGCCACATAAAAGGTTACTGCACAAGATCAAAGTTCACGGGGTTGGGGTAATATATTAGCATGGATAGAGAATTGGCTAACTAACAGAAAACAGAGAGTCGGGGTAAATGGTCCATTCTCGGGCTGGCAATCAGTAACCAGTGGGGTGCTGCAGGGATCAGTGCTGGGACACCAACTATTTACAATCTATATTAACGACTTGGAGGAAGGAACTGAATGTAACGTAGCCAAGTTTCGCCGACGATACAAAGATGGGAGGAAAAGCAGTGTATGAGGAGGACACAAAAAGTCTGCAAAAGGACATAGACAGGTTAAGTGAGTGGGCAAAAATTTGGCAGATGGAGTATAATGTTGGAAAGTGTGAGGTCATGCTCTATCGCAGAAAAAAATCAAAGAGCAAGTTATTATTTAAATGGAGAAAGATTGCAAAGTGCTGCAGTACAGCGGGACCTGGGGGTGCTTGTGCATGAAACACAAAAGGATAGTATGCAGGTACAGCAAGTGATCAGGAAGGCCAATGGTATCTTGGCCTTTATTGCAAAGGGGATGGAGTATAAAAGCAGGGAAGTCTTGCTGCAGTTGTGCAGGGTATTGGTGAGGCCACACCTGGAATACTGCGTGCAGTTTTGGTTTCAATATTTACGAAAGGATATATTTGCTTTGGAGGCAGTTCAGAGAAGGTTCACTCGGTTGATTCCGGGGATGAGGGGGTTGACCTATGAGGAAAGGTTGAGTAGGTTGGGCCTCTATTCATTGGCATTCAGAAAAATAAGAGGTGATCTTATCGAAACATATAAGATTATGAGGGGGCTTGACAAGGTGGATGTCGAGAGTATGTTTCCACTGATGGGAGAGGCTAGAATTAGGGGGCATAATTTTAGAATAAGGGACTGCCCATTTAAAACTGAGATGAGGAAAAATTTCTTATCTCAGAGGGTTGTGAATCTGTGGAATTTGCTGCCTCAGAGAGCTGTGGAAGCTGGGACATTGAATAAATTTAAGGCAGAAATCAACAGTTGCTTAAACAATAAGGGAATAAGGGATTATGGAGAGCGGGCAGGGAAGTGGACCTTAAACTAAGATCAGATCAGCCATGATCATATTGAATGGAGGAGCAGGCTCGAGGGGCCGTATGGCCTTCTCCTGCTCCTATTTCTTATATTCTTACGTTTATCTGAGACGATGCGCAACAAGGTTATGTAAAATAACAAAAATTTTATACCAACATTCGTCTGAAATCATAAGTATCGCAGGCAATATCACCCAAACCCCGCCCACACCCCACTTTTTCCACCATTGACATAAATCACATGTTCAACATGTCCAGCTACACAGAATACAAAGGCAAAGCAGGAGCGTGGTCCCCAGCCCCCATACATTACAACAAATTACATACACCCAGATGGAGATATAACACAGCCATCACCTGCAGACGTGCACCTCACTTTCCTTCCTCCCTCCCCTTCTTCTCCCCACCTCTCCCCCTTCCCCTCCTCACTCCATGGCGCCTGGCCGAGGAGCTCCTCAGGAGGTGCCTCATTGGGGGGAATGAAGGCAGGTGTGGTCGTTGGACAGGTATGGAAGAGGGGTTGCCGAGGGAGTAATATTCTCTGATACCGAAGCAGGATCTTGGTCCTTGCTCTTATCTGTCGTTCGCAGTGGTGGTGCAGAACCTAGGGGTGGAGTGCCGTGCACTGGGACCACTGGGAGGCCTGTGCCAGCAGTGTTCCTGGCTATCGCCTCCAGGGCCTCCGCCATCCGCGGAATGTACTCAGTCATGGTGGCCCGCTGTCGGGATATGCTTCGATGAGCTGGTCACCAATGTCTACAGTCCTCCTGGACAACTGTACCAACTCTCCGCTCTCATGTGGCACTCGTGCACCAGATTGCTGCATCCACGAGGCCTCCGCGGGGTCGGCGCCGTCCTGGGGACAAATGGGGTGCCCTGTGGCGAGGTGCTTGGGGCCGGTACCTCCAGAGTGGAGGTGGGAATGACCAGAGGACCACTAGATGGCCTTGGGGTGGAATGGCTTCTGGAGCGTGGCGATGCAGGTTCCTCAAAGTCCACGCACTCATCCGTGGAGAACAGACCCAGCGGATTGACGGGGGAGAATCGGAGCTCCTCAGCACCAGATGTAGTTGGATCATCCGCCGACTCCTGTCCCGCGCCCCCACCTTCTGGCCTTGGTGGTCTTGCCTGTGGCTGTGCTGCTGGCTCAGATGCAAAACACAAATGAGGTTATTAGAGGAGAAGTGGGTGCTAGGGTGACAAGATGAGTCCAGCGCTACACACAGGATATGCACGACAAAAGCACCACTGCTCTCAAAATCATCGCAGACATCACATTTCATGACCATCAACATATTTGCATTCCAATGATTTTCTTTAGACCATCATTATTTCTAGGACAATTTTAGAAATCATCGATCATATATGATTGTTCGGATATGAGTGTGTGTGGCATATACTGACTTTACATCATGCAATGGTGTAAGCTTTACTCACGTGGCATCACTTCAGGTTCTGCAGAGGCTTCCGTGGCTGTCCGGGTGTGCTTCCCCATGAGTGCGAGCACTCGCTCCTCCCTGTCAGTGATGTCGCTGGGGACTGGTGGCCCCCCTCCCGTTCGCCTCTGCATGGATCTCATCGTCGATAGCTTCTTCTGTAAAAGGTAACAGGACGACATGGCATGAGATCATTGCGTGATATCATTGCTAGGTACTGTCACAGAGACTGATACAACACATAACCAATAGATGTAACCATGATTATTATAATAATTATCATTCTTTACCTAAGATGTACACTGTGACCGCAGGCTTTGAGTAAAACATTCCCGGTAAAAGTGCAAGACCTCACATCTGATGATAGTCACTCATGACTGTTACAAATCACATTATATAAATACATAAGTACATGTAAATCAATGTAATACTTACGCTTGAGGACCTCACAAGGTCGTTTCATCGTTTGCGGCATTGGTTGCCCTCACACACCTCATTGGTCGCTGACGAGACCACCTCTACTATCTCGGTCCATATCTTCTGGTATGCCTTTGGGGTGGGCTTGCCACGCCCTCTCTGTGTCAAATCACCCCAGCGTAACTCAACTTCCTGCAGGAGGGAGGCATTTGCCTCATCCGAGAACCTACTGGCTCCTTTGCGCCTTCCAATGTGCTCCTCTCCTACCTCACTGCTCTCTCCAGCATCAGTCTCCACAGTGTGCTGTGATGCCTCCTCCTCTCCCTCCATTATAGGCCAAATTGGGTCAAATATGTGGCTGTAACAGCTAATTTTTGTTTGCCTACTTGCTGTGAAGCTCTAAAGTCTCCCTCCTTCCTCCCAAAGCAGCCACACCACACCCAGACATGCCTTCAGTCCCTCTGAGCTCCCTCTCACTGTGTCTCCTCTTCCGTGCATGTCATGGTGACCCTTGACCTCCTGAATTGTGGGAATCGGGTGTTGCCATGCCGTTGCTAAGGACAGCCACACCTTACGGCTGAAGGTCTAAAAAATTTAACGCTACCACCCATTTTATATTGCTCGCGGTAACGCCAATTTTCAAAAGTGAACACTAGGTGCTTTGAGAATGGGCAAGAAGCCGGTGATCTGAAAACCCTTTTATACTGCCCACGCCAGAAATATCACCCATTGTTGGGCGATAACCACAAAAGTGGAGGTTCTAGCCCATAAACATGTTGCAAGTCCTTCCTTACCAAGCCCATTGTTACTACTTGGAACTAAACAAATGTTACTTTCCTCAGATTATTTCAAATAGACTTGTCCTATGAACAATTCATGAACTGTCACACGGAACTGTGATGTTAGCAATAATGCAATGACATAATGTTGAGAAAAGGAACAGTACCTGTATAGTAATTGATTTTGGGGTTGAGGCTGAGTTTCATTTGAACTTTACTTTTGAAAGATAATTTTCTGTACACGCAGAAAAATGAGCAGAACTTGCAAAAAATAAATGACAACCATACAACTGGAATCACTATTTCATTTTCAGCCTTGTAGGGGGTGGTCCCAGGGGTCAGGTTCACTTCTGACCTTCTGAGTGGTTCGAATTGCTTCCACTCCCTGGGTTCGAGACTTTGGATTTATTTGGGGATATGACAAAGTGCAAGAGACAACTGGTTTTGGTGCAAGGAACTTCGATTTTATTACAGACAAGAAAGTACAATGTCAAAACTGGTAATCACTAGAATAAAGAACACTTTATCACATGTTCAAAAGGGGTTACAGAAAATGATACACCTCCCATCTCCCAATGCATAACTCTGACTAGATTGAACTCCAGGGCAAACAGGGATAATGGTCACCAACCCTTTTATTGTCAGTTAGCGGTGGTTCGCGGTTTCGGGGTTCGCTGGACTCTGTAGGTTCTTCTTGCCGTACCCCGAACGTCGTGGAAGACTTCTTACTGTGTAGTCTTCAGTTGGGTGGTGTCTGCTGATGCAGTAGGGCGCGTATTGGATTTATGGGGTGAGTACCCACTTCCTTCTGTCAGCAGTCGGTTTTAAAGTTCTTTTCAGTAATGTTTCACCTGTTGGTAGATTGTAGAGTGGAAACTTCCGAAACTTCAGTTTCTCCTTGAGGAATTTTGTTCTTAGAATTTGTCGATCGCGGTGGTTCGATGTTACCACATTGGCTTTGGGCAGTTGCTGTCGCGATGGCGATGTCCGAAGTTACTGGGAACTGCTTTTCTCTGCCTTGAAGGTGTTATTCCTTCTTCTTCGGTAGCAGAGCAGTGTGGCCCAGGAGTGTCGTCGAGTCTGAAGATGCCAATGTTCAGAAGAGCTGTGTCGAAGGCTGTGTAGCCAGCTCTCTGGAAGGCTCCTTCAGGCTGTTGCATCTAACCCGTAAAACAGGGTCCCAGTTATACTTTGGGAGTCATTCTAATCTGCGCACCAAATCAGCCCCGATTCTTTGTCTTAATTTTGGTGGACTTGATATTTCTTTGTCATATTTTGATGGCTCGTTAATGTGTCTCAGATGTGTCGCTCTGTCGAATTTGTTTCTCGATCGGGAAAATTAGTTTTGGTATTTGTGTTTGTCTGCCAAGGCCTGAATTTTCCATGCTGGCTGGATGGGCCATTAACATTATGTATGCGCTGGCTGGGTTTCCTGCTTGGAGCTATGGCTGGCTATCTCTGGGTCGATTGTTGCCATGTTAATGTCTCCCGGGGAGAAGGGTTTTTGAGTTTACACAATTCTCCAGACAATTTGTTTAGCTTCAAAACCCCAGACAGTTTCAATGCCCAAAGACTGTCTTCTATAGAGGCTAGTTGTCCCTCAGTTTTGCAGTCCTTTTTCCACACGGACCCAATATGCCTTTTAAAATCCCAAACTTGGTTAAAACTCGTAGTTTCTTCCACATGCATCTTAGGATCCCAAACTTTCTGGCTGATAGTCCCAAATCAAATTTCCTTTCCAATGAGTCCAAACACTGGCGGGGGGTTCCACGAATTTTGTAATCTTACACCCTGAATCCAGCTCTTTTACCTGGAGAGGAAGCCGTCACTCCACCCTCACCCTGTCAGCCCTCGGATTCTGAGGAACAGGTTCAGGCCATTCAGCCCCTCAAGCCTGCTCCACCATTCAATTAGATCATGGCTGACCAGTATCATAACTCCAGCTACTTGCTTTGGCTCTGTAGCCCTTGATACCATGCCAAACAGAAATCTAGCAATCTCAGGTTAAAATATTTGTTTGAATAGTCTCAACAGATTTTGGGGGAAGAGATTTTCAGATTTACATAACCCTTTGTGTGAGGAAGTGTGCCCTGATCTCACTCGTGAAGCTATAATGTAAAGGATATGCATTCTTGTTCTGGACACCCCTACCAGAGGAAATCATTTTTTTTATTCACTCCTGGGGTGGGGGCATTGCTGGCAAGGTCGGCGTTTATTGCCCATCCCTTACTGCCCATGAGAAGGTGGTGGTGAGCTGCCTTCTTGAACCGCTGCAGTCCGTGTGGTGAAGGTACTCCCACAGTCCTCTTGGAGAGGGAGTTCCAGGATTTTGACTCACCAACGATGAAGAAACAGCAATATATATCTACCCTGTCAATTCCTTTAAGCATAGAATCATAGAAATTTACAGCACTGAAGGAGGCCATTTTGGCCCATCGTGTTGCGCTGGCCGACAAAGAGCTATCCAGCCTAATCCCACTTTCCTGCTCTTGGTCCGTAGCCCTGTAGGTTATGGCACTTCAAGTGCACATCCAAGTACTTTTTAAATGTGGTGAGGGTTTCTGCCTCTACCACCCTTTCAGGCAATGAGTTCCAGACCCCTACCACCCTCTGGGTGAAAAACATTCTCCTCAAATCCCCTCTA
Source organism: Pristiophorus japonicus (assembly GCF_044704955.1). Lineage (NCBI taxonomy): Eukaryota > Metazoa > Chordata > Chondrichthyes > Pristiophoridae > Pristiophorus > Pristiophorus japonicus. The sequence goes on from NC_091986.1 coordinate 6,603,003, forward strand.
AACCTCCTATCAATTACTTTAAATCTATGCCCCTTGGTTATTGACCCCTCTGCCAAGGGAAATAGGTCCTTCCTATCCAGGCACTTCATAATTTTATACACCTCAATTAGGTTTCCCCTCACCGACCTCTAATCCAAAGAGAACAACCCCAGACTATCAAATCTTTCCTCATAGCTAAAATTCTCCAGTCCAGGCAACATCCTTGTAAATCTCCTTTGTACCCTCTCTAGTGCAATCACATCTTTCCTGTAATGTGGTGACCAGAACTGTATGCAACATCTTAATCTTCTTAAGCACCTCAATTAGATCACTCCTTAATCTTCTTTACTGAAGGAAATACAAGTTTATGTAAGGTGACATCATAATTTAACCCTTTTAGCCCAGCTTTCATTCTGGTGAATTTGTGGTGTGCCCCTTCCAAAGCCAACACATCATTCCTGAGGTGTATTGACCAGAACTGAACACAGTTACTCTAATTGGGGTCTAACCAGAGCTTTAGAAACATAGAAACATAGAAACTAGATGCAGCAGTAGGCCATTCGGCCCATCGAGCCTGCACCACCATTCAATAAGATTATGGCTGATCATTCCCTCAGTACCCCTTTCCTGCTTTCTCTCCATACCCCTTGATCCCTTTGGCCGTCAGGGCCATATCTAACTCCCTTTTGAATATATCTAACGAACTGGCCTTAACAACTTTCTGTGGTAGAGAATTCCACAGGTTCACAATTCTCTGAGTGAAGAAGTTTCTCCTCATCTCAGTCCTAAATGGCTTACCCCTTATCCTTAGACTGTGACCCCTAGTTCTGGACTTCACCAACATTGGGAACATTCTTCCTGCATCTAACCCAAAATTGGTGAAGGCCTCCACCCGCCCAAGTGCCGCCGATGGCCGCCGAGGACCCTGATGGTACTCTGGGCCGGGTTTTCATCCTGAAGGTCCTTCAAAGGTCGGCGGGTGGCAAATGAGGGACTTACATCGCCAATCTGGGCGGCAGCGGACGGGAGGTCACATTCTCAGCGGCAAGGGCTCTTGCCGCTCAAGTGCCACCAAAGATGGAATCGGGCCCACGGAGGGTCGAAGACCAGCAAAGAAAAATCAGGAAAATAAAACCCCATGGGAAGACTTCAGGGGACGCCATTGAGGTAAGTCGCTGTGGAAAAAAAAATTGTTTACCAACCTTTTTTTCAGGATCTTCATACTCACTGTCGCGAGCAGACCAGCCTCCTCACAGCGGTCCATCCCGTTCTGGCGCCGACTCCCGCCCGCACCAATCTGGCATCTCGAAAGTGGCACTGGACAGATCTTCAGCAGGAATGTGGGCGGCAGTGGGCGGCAGTCGGTGGTAAGTTCATCAATTCCGGGCCCTATAACTTTATATAACTGTGACATAATTTCCATCACTTGAAATCCAGCCCCCTTGAGATAGCCTTCTTAATTATTTTTTGCATCTGCCCACTGACTTACAGTAATTTCTAGCCAGAGAAGTGTTCCTTGGGAACACCACTAGCCACATCCTGCCAATGTGAGTTCAAATGCCATTATCTCTAATCTCGGAGTCCTACCTCCAAATCAATTCCCTCCCCATTTCAATAGGTTGCCTCCAATTCCACGTATTATAATTTTAGTTAAGTCTTTTATGTGGAATCTTATCGAATGCCTTCTGGAAGTCCATATAAATAACATCTAGAGACACTCCCTTATCTACCCCGTTAGTTACCTACTCAAAATAGTCTACTAGGTTTATTAGAAATGATTTATCCTTTACAAAGCCATGCTGGTTCCCTCTGATCAATTCATGTTTGACAGATTTGAATAACTTCCCCACAACAGATATCAGACTAATAGGCCTATAATTTTTGAGTTTATCTCTCCTATCCTTACATAATGGAGTCACATTGACAATTTTCTAATCTTAGGGAACAATTCCTGAATCGGGAGAGTTTTGGAAGACGTGACTAGAGCATCTGCCATTTCCTCACCTACTTCTTTTAATACCCTGGGGTGAAAGCCATCTGTTCCTGGAGATTTGTCTATCATTGTCTCACTAAATTCTCCATTAGCATGTTTTTACTTATATTACATCTAGTTATTTCCTCTCTTTGATTTATTTTTATTTTTCCTCATATCGCTGGTATTGTGCTCTCATTGGTGAAGACTGATACAAAATAAATATTTAATATGTCTGTCATTTCCAGATTTTCAATTACAATATTACCTGCTGTCTTTAAAGGATCCCCATTACTCTTAGCCACCCTCTTTCTCTTAATATACTTGTAAAAACATTTAATGTATTTGCTTCATGGGTTCTTTGCTTAAGAATTCATCGCAACACATTGCTATTAAGTTGGTTCATTAGCCATAGGTTTAAAAATCACACTACACATTCATCATCACCATCATAGGCAGTCCCTTGAAATCGAGGAAGACTTGCTTCCACTCTAAAAGTGAGTTCTCAGGTGACTGAACAGTCCAATACGGGAATTACAGTCTCTGTCACAGATGGGGCAGACAGTGGTTGAAGGAAAGGGTGGGTGGGGAGTCTGGTTTGCCGCACGCTCCTTCTGCTGCCTGCGCTTGCTTTCTGCATGCTCTCGGCGACGAGACTCGAGGTGCTCAGCGCCCTCCTGGATGCTCTTCCTCCACTTAGGGCGGTCTTTGTCCAGGGACTCCCAGGTGTCGGTGGGGATGTTGTGCTTTATCAAGGAGGCTTTGAGGGTGTCCTTGCAACGTTTTCTCTGCCCACCTGGAGCTCGCTTGCCGTGTAGGAGTTCTGAGTAGAGCGCTTGCTGTGGGAGTCTCGTGTCGGGCATGCGGACTCGATCAGCTACGTTGAGCGGGCCACTACACATTACCAGTTCATCCACCAGGCTCACAACCACCTGCCTCATCGTGGATCCCCTGAACCCAACTGGCTGGGGTTTTATTGAGTCTTGCGAACATTATGTGACTGGCTAAGCCACTCACAACTCAACAGCTCTACAAACCTGTGAGCATCCTCACAGGAGCATACATTACAGTGTTTTACTTGATATCTCTCGCAAGGTTTTTTTTCTTATTTTCCCTTATTGCAGCTACTATTACTTTCTCTGCATTCCTTTGCTGTTCTTGATAATTTTCTCAGTCTGCAGTATCTTTATGGTTTTTTGCCATTCTTTTAGTTTTACACTGTCTATCACTTTCCTTTATGACTGTGTAGTTTAATTACACAAAAAGAGATCTTGCTCTTTAGGGTTATGTACAGATCTCGTTATTCCACCAAATACCTCTTTAAACACCTCCCACTGTTTACCTGCAGTATTAATCATTAATAGTTCTGGCCAGTCTCCTGTGGTCAATTTCTGTCTCAAACCTCCAAAGTCCTCCTTACCTAATTAAAAACCTTAGGGGGCGAAATTTACCCTTTTTATAGCCCCATTAGCGCCTCAGGGGGGGCTCAAATGGGGCGCACTGATGTTTTCACCCGGGGAAGGCGGGGGGGAGCGTACCGCCTCCGGGGAAATTGCCCTGGCCCTTTGGGAGGCGCTGTTCTGGCTGTGTTTCATGTGCCAGGGCCGCCGCGCAGTCGGCGATGACGTAAGCGCCGTGCGTGCCGACCTCTCTACCCCCCGCCAGCCTTTTAGCACCGCACAGGGGGAAATTGTCCCGCGGACTGCCAGGATGGCGCTGGCGGATGGCAACGCCTGCTTCCCGGGTCCCGATGCTGGCAGGCACCCGCTCCCGGGGCACAGTTTTAACGGCAGCGCCCCCGGCCGCCATCTTTGTTGGTCGGCCGACTGTTGGGTCGACCATGGTAACCCTGGCGTGGACCGTACCACCATCATGCAGCCCGGCACTCTGTCTTGGTTGCCTAGCCGCTGGCCCGGTCTCGCGCCCAAGCAGTTCTGCCCAGCAACAAAATTGAAAAAAACAATATAAAACACAGGGTCACAATGAGTTTTAGATCACAAGAAGCAGTCAAAGGATTTGTTGATTAAAAAAAATGATCTCCCAAAAAGAGTAACTGATCACTCGCGAGTTTCAAGCTGCACTCTCCAGACAAGGATCTAAGTCATCTTTATCTGGAAAACTGTTGTGTCTTAATGTCAAAACAATTAGTTGGTCAGTTGAAAACCATTCTCAAGTGTTTCAGTCTCAGGTGATTCTTATTTTAGATACAAAAAGGATTTTAAAACCCAGCAGTGCCATCACAGCCCGATCTACTAGCTTGGGTGGGTGGTCTTGCTGCCTCTGCTTCTAAATTGCAGGTGGTCAGATCCGATCAGGACAGGAGTGAGAGAAAAACCCCCTCTCCATTTTAACAGCGCCCCTGGTTTCCACCTGCCGGTGGAAGTTGAAATCGGAGCCATTGTTTATATAACAGCTCGAACTGCACTAGATGGAGTTCAGTCCACTATCTATAACAACCCAAATTGCCAGGGGACTAAATTCAATAGCCCCCGAAAACAGGCATGGGTATCGTGATGGGAAATTAACCCCTGCCCTTTTGAGTCTGATGCAAACTTCGCACTGCCTGCTAATTTAAATGATTGCAGTGCTGAGGCAGCACTAAATACACTGTTCAGTGAATCAGTGCCTCAGCAGGGGGCCCAAATTCGTGCAAGGATAGCCAGGACAGCAGCACTTAAAGATAGCCTGCATTACATACAGCCAGACTGAACCTCTTAAAGGGGAGGTGCATTTCTGTCTGGAGCCGTGCTTGAAGTGGCTGAGGAAAGTGCGTCCGAGCTGGATGAACAGTGAATTATGGTGCAACAGGGCAGAAAGTGTGATCTGAGGTTCTCAGGTGCAGGACACCTTGCTGGAGAAGGTGGACAAGAGGAGAGAGGTCCTCTATCCATTTGGGGACCAGGAGGCCTGCCAGACAAATGTTGCAAAGGCAGTGGGAGCAGGTATCCGTGGCGGTCAATGATGGAAGTCAAGCATCGAGGACACGGATGCAGTGCGGCAAAAAGTTCAGCGACCTCACGCAAGTGGTGAAGGTCAATGAATTCATCTTACAATGCCATATCCCACCAACCACAGCACGAGCCTCACAAACTGTTCAATGCACCACAGCCCCGTCACTCACCTACCTACAATTTCTATCAAACAGAATTCATACCTCACGTTCATAGTTTCACTTCACCATCACACACTAAGCAGTTTTGCCCACCTCACACCCACATCTCACAGCTCGCACATGCTGTCAGCTATTCAACAATGACAGGCACACCACTCAAACACTTCCAGGCCCAGAGCTCCTCGAGGTCATCCTCCAAGGCCATCTGCAGTCTCCTCCACTGAAAGTCAGCAGCCTTCCAGCAGCCTTGCTGCAGCCACTGGGGTAGCACTGCGTAGGAGTACCAGGACAGGCAAAGGCAGACAGAAGACAGGCACTACAGAAATGCACAAGGGTGATTAGTTTACGTTTGTATGCAATATGGCGTGATTTCATTTATAAATTTGGTTTGGCGTGTTTATTTTGTGTTGGCTTTCATTTTTGCTTTGTGGCCGAGGGGACGCTGGGATGGTCAGTGACAGAGGGAATGCAAGGTGTGGGATTGCTGGTGAATGTGGAATTGGGGTTGCGTTTATTGGTATCACTGCCAGATGAGTCGGTCACAGACAACCCGGCCAGAAAGGGGATTTCTGGGTTGTCTCCTTCCTTCCTCCTCCTGCTGTTGTCGAATGGCTAGTGGCAAGGGACTCATGATGGCGAGGTTGTGCAGCACACAGCAGACCACCACGAATTTCGACACTCACTCTGCCAAGTACAGCAGGACACCTCTATACTCGTTCCAGGCAGCGGAAGCATTGCGTCAGATGCCAATGACATGCACGATGATGGTGTGTGCGACAGCATGGCTTTCGCGGTATGAATGCTGCCCGCGTGTGCAAGGATTGCGCACCGGATATCATGAGCCATGTTGTTAATGGAAAGCTCTTGTCTCCCAGAAGCCACCTTCTGGCTTGTTCATGGTGGCTCATTTATCGATGGGACAGAATGATGGCATCATGATTACTGCCAGGACACTTGGGCATTGACCTGCGTGATTCACTGAGTATGGCCGCACACCAGCTGGCATTGAGGGAGTTGAATCCCCTTTGGTTTTGGTACATCTCAGAGTTGACGTGCACCGCCCTCTATACGATGTGCATGCAGTCAGTGGCACCTGCACCCTGGGGAAGCCTGCAATCCCCCCGAAACCACGTGCTCGCTCCTCCGCCCTCTGCTCTCTGCCCAAGGGGAATGAAATGTAGTCAGCTCTCTTGGATTACAGAGTCTCAGTTACCTCCCTTATGCAGCAGTGCACGGAAATCTGGGAGATGTTGCAAATATCTCCTGCTCCAGCCTGGAAGGATCCCAACGCATAAAAGTTCAAGGCCACAGTGACCTTCACAGCCTCTGGCAATGCGGTCCCTGTCCTGCTCTGAGGTTGAAGCTGTGGCTGCAGCAGGTGGCAGATTTCAGTGAGGATGTGCGTGGTGAAGCACAGACTGTTCCTTGCTGAGGGTCAGGTCGGAGTGTTGTTCCCTGAGCACCTGGGGCAGACATGGCCTCCTGCTGAGAGTCCTTCTCTTCCTCCTCCTTCCTCTGTCAGCAGCTTGTCCTGCTCTGTGTCATCTCTACTAATTCTCCCCGTCATGCTGCAGGCTAAAGGGGAATGCCTAATATTAACCCAAGTCTGTGATCAGAATCGTGGAAGTCAGGACAAAGAACGTCAGCACTCATCACACCACTCCATGTAGACTTTAGCAACTTTAAAGAACGATACAAAGCAACAAGCACTTCTACAAACTCGGCAACAGACAGCAGAATCAATCAGCGACTAACGTGTAAGCAGTTTATGAACCATTTAAATAACACTCGTGGGGGGGTCCTTCCTGCTGCTAAATGTTTGTTCCACCATGCATGTATAAGACAGGGCACGAGCTGGAGTGCAGAGCTCCAAAAGGGCAGCACTGACGTCAAATCAGCATTACACACTGATTGGCGTCACGTTCTAACTACTCTGTATACTCCCAGTACACTCCCTCACTCCCAGCACACACCCTCACTCCCTCACTCCCAGCACACTCCCTCACTCCCAGCACGCTCCCAGCACATTCCCTCACTCCCAGCACACTCCCAGCACAATCCCTGCACACTCCCTCGCTCCCTGCACACTCCCTCACTCCCTGCACACTCCCTCACTCCATCACTCCCCACACAGTTATCTCTTATTATCTAATACATTCCATCGGACAGCTGTAAGTGATAAGGGTAGAAATTGGACCTTGCTCTAATACGGACACAACAAGTCCTAATTGCAGGGACCAATATCCTGTGCCCCACGGACACCTGAAAAATGTCCAACTCTAAAGTTTCGGGGTGAGAAATCTGGTGCTTGTGCGCCTCTCGTCAGCAGGGGTTTTCCGGCAGCACTGCGGTGTTGCGCCCTGACCTCCTGCGCCTGGAGATTGTGACTCCATCGCCCGTTCACGCATCGCCCTGGACCTGAAATTGACTTCCGCCCCCTGCAGCAGCGCGGGTGAAAACGGCAACAGTTGCCGGAGTCGGGGATCGGGCAGCCGGTCGTTACTGGGGCGATGGTTAAAGGCGAGGTGGCCAAGGTAAGTAAAAAATAAACTTACCTTTTGGTTGCAGTTTTATTCGCGGTTTCCTGCCCACGATCAATCAGCCCGGTACTCTGCTCGAGGTAAGTTCGTTCTTTCCTAACAATACTGAGCTGTAAGATTCATAATTAAAACCTAAATTAATGTACCCAGGTGATAATATGGCAAATACAGATAACAATAGTAAAAAACACAAAATTAATTCCTCCATCATCTATGTCCTTTTGTTTTGAATCCTTCAGTTGATGTATTATGGATTTTATCCCATTGTCCAAATAAATTGGGACAGATATTTGTTAAATATCTAAACTGTTTCAGTCAGTACAGATAGTGTAGTGTAATAAAACAAATTATTCAATAAAGGAATAACATCAATTTTCATCACATCGATTAGCATCCAAAAACACATCATCATTATGAGGAGAGATTGTGTAGAATGGGCCTATACTCTCTGGAGTTTAGAAGAATGAGAGGTGATCTCATTGAAACATACAGGATTCTGAGGGGGATTGACAGGGTAGGTGCTGAGAGGTTGTTTCCCCGGGCTGGAGAGTCTAGGACCAGGGGACACAGTCTCAGGATAAGGGGAAGGCCATTTAGGACTGATATGAGGAGGAATTTCTTCACTCAGAGGGTGGTGAATCTTTGGAATTCCCTGCCCCAGAGGGCTGTGGATAGAAACATAGAAACATAGAAAATAGGTGCAGGAGCAGGCCATTCAGCCCTTCTAGCCTGCACCGCCATTCAATGAGTTCATGGCTGAACATGAAACTTCAGTACCCGCTTCCTGCTTTCTCTCCATAACCCTTGATCCCCCGAGTAGTAAGGACTTCATCTAACTCCCTTTTGAATATATTTAGTGAATTGGCCTCAACTACTTTCTGTGGTAGAGAATTCCACAGGTTCACCACTCTCTGGGTGAAGAAGTTTCTCCTTATCTCGGTCCTAAATGGCTTACCCCTTATCCTTAGACTGTGACCCCAGGTTCTGGACTACCCCAACATTGGGAACATTCTTCCTGCATCCAACCTGTCCAAACCCGTCAGAATTTTAAACGTTTCTATGAGGTCCCCTCTCACTCTTCTGAACTCCAGTGAATACAAGCCCAGTTGATCCAGTCTTTCTTGATAGGTCAGTCCCACCATCCCGGGAATCAGTCCGGTGAATCTTCGCTGCACTCCCTCAATAGCAAGAATGTCCTTCCTCAAGTTAGGAGACCAAAACTGTACACAATACTCCAGGTGTGGCCTCACCAAGGCCCTGTACAACTGTAGCAACACCTCCCTGCCCCTGTACTCAAATCCCCTCGCTATGAAGGCCAACATGCCATTTGCTTTCTTAACCGCCGGCTGTACCTGCATGCCAACCTTCAATGACTGATGTACCATTACACCCAGGTCTCGTTGTACCTTCCCTTTTCCTAATCTGTCACCATTCAGATAATAGTCTGTCTCTCTGTTTTTACAACCAAAGTGGATAACCTCACATTTATCCACATTATACTTCATCTGCCACGCATTTGCCCACTCACCTAACCTATCCAAGTCACTCTGCAGCCTCATAGCATCCTCCTCACAGCTCACACTGCCACCCAACTTAGTGTCATCCGCAAATTTGGAGATACTACATTTAATCCCCTCGTCTAAATCATTAATGTACAATGTAAACAGCTGGGGCCCCAGCACTGAACCTTGCGGTACCCCACTAGTCACTGCCTGCCATTCTGAAAAGTACCCATTTACTCCTACTCTTTGCTTCCTGTCTGACAACCAGTTCTCAATCCACGTCAGCACACTACCCCCAATCCCATGTGCTTTAACTTTGCACATTAATCTCCTGTGTGGGACATTGTCGAAAGCCTTCTGAAAGTCCAAATATACCACATCAACTGGTTCTCCTTTGTCCACTTTACTGGAAACATCCTCAAAAAATTCCCGAAGATTTGTCAAGCATGATCTCCCTTTCACAAATCCATGCTGACTTGGACCTATCATGTCACCATTTTCCAAATGCGCTGCTATGACATCCTTAATAATTGATTCCATCAATTTACCCACTAATGAGGTCAGGCTGACCGGTCTATAATTCCCTGCTTTCTCTCTCACTCCTTTTTTAAAAAGTGGGGTTACATTGGCTACCCTCCACTCCATAGGAACTGATCCAGAGTCAATGGAATGTTGGAAAATGACTGTCAATGCATCCGCTATTTCCAAGGCCACCTCCTTAAGTACTCTGGGATGCAGTCCATCAGGCCCTGGGGATTTATCGGCCTTCAATCCCATCAATTTCCCCAACACAATTTCCAGAATAATAAAGATTTCCCTCAGTTCCTCCTCCTTACTAGACCCTCTGACCCCTTTTATATCCGGAAGGTTGTTTGTGTCCTCCTTAGTGAATACTGAACCAAAGTACTTGTTCAATTGGTCTGCCATTTCTTTGTTCCCCGTTATGACTTCCCCTGTTTCTGACTGCAGAGGACCTACGTTTGTCTTTACTAACCTTTTTCTCTTTACACACCTATAGAAACTTTTGCAATCCGCCTTAATGTTCCCTGCAAGCTTCTTCTCGTACTCCATTTTCCCTGCCCTAATCAAACCCTTTGTCCTCCTCTGCTGAGTTCTAAATTTCTCCCAGTCCCCAGGTTCGCTGCTATTTCTGGCCAATTTGTATGCCACTTCCTTGGCTTTAATACTATCCCTGATTTCCCTAGATAGCCACGGTTGAGCCACCTTCCCTTTTTTATTTTTACGCCAGACAGGAATGTACAATTGTTGTAATTCATCCATGCGGTCTCTAAATGTCTGCCATTGCCCATCCACAGTCAACCCCTTAAGTATCATTCGCCAATCTATCTTAGCCAATTCACGCCTCATACCTTCAAAGTTACCCTTCTTTAAGTTCTGGACCATGGTCTCTGAATTAACTGTTTCATTCTCCATCCTAATGCAGAATTCCACCATATTATGGTCACTCTTCCCCAAGGGGCCTCGCACAATGAGATTGTTAATTAATCCTCTCTCATTACACAACACCCAGTCTAAGATGGCCTCCCCCCTAGTTGGTTCCTCGACATATTGGTCTAGAAAACCATCCCTTATGCACTCCAGGAAATCCTCCTCCAACGTATTGCTTCCAGTTTGGCTAGCCCAATCTATGTGCATATTAAAGTCACCCATTATAACTGCTGCACCTTTATTGCATGCACTCCTAATTTCATGTTTGATGCCCTCCCCAACATCACTACTACTGTCTGGAGGTCTGTACACAACTCCCACTAACGTTTTTTGCCCTTTAGTGTTCTGCAGCTCTACCCCTATAGATTCCACATCATCCAAGCTAATGTCTTTCCTAACTATTGCATTAATCTCCTCTTCAACCAGCAATGCTACCCCACCTCCTTTTCCTTTTATTCTATCCTTCCTGAATGTTGAATACCCCTGGATGTTGAGTTCCCAGCCCTGATCATCCTGGAGCCACGTCTCCGTAATCCCAATCACATCATATTTGTTAACATCTATTTGCACAGTTAATTCATCCACCTTATTGCGGATACTCCTTGCATTAAGACACAAAACCTTCAGGCTTGCTTTTTTAACACCCTTTGTCCTTTTAGAATTTTGCTGTACAGTGGCCCTTTTTGTTCTTTGCCTTGGGTTTCTCTGCCCTCCACTTTTCCTCATCTCCTTTCTGTCTTTTGCTTTTGTCTCATTTTTGTCTCCCTCTGTCTCCCTGCATTGGTTCCCATCCCCCTGCAATATTAGTTTAACTCCTCCCCAACAGCACTAGCAAACACTCCCCCTAGGACATTGGTTCCGGTCCTGCCCAGGTGCAGAATGTCCGGTTTGTACTGGTCCCACCTCCCCCAGAAACGGTTCCAATGCCCCAGGAATTTGAATCCCTCCCTGCTGAGTCTCTGAGGATATTCAAGGCTGAGATTGATAGATTTTCGCACTCTGGGGGAATCAAGGGATATGGAGATCGGGCTGGAAAGTGGAGTTGAGGTCGATGATCAGCCGTGATCTTATTGAATGGCGGAGCAGGCTCGAGGGGCCATATGGCCTGCTTCTGCTCCTATTTTTTATATTCTTAAGCTCTGTTTTCTGGGCAAACCTTTGGATGAAATTGGATCTTAATTCACCATAGGCCTTTCTACCAAGTAGTGATAATGTCCAAGTACTTCAAAACAGGTGGTCCTGTAAGGCATAATCAAATTAAAAACTCCCAGTTGACTGGTCGGTGGTAAAACCTTTTGATTTCCACAATCCAAGATCGAAGCAACTGAATCATTTAATTCCAGCAAACGAAAGCAATTGTTTACCCTCCTTAATCCCTATGCACTCTTTGTGCTTCAGAATTCTGTCATGTGGCTTTAAGAATGGCTTTGTGATAAAAGTTAAGAGTGATACTAGAAATAATAATCAATTAAAAAAAATGACGATAATTAATGGGAATAAAATTGGAAATATATTTAAAAGAATGATTGACTTTTTCTCCTAGATTATAGTTATATAGATTTTAGTTATAGTTATATAGTTAGATAGATTTTGGGCGTCGAGGGGAATCGAGGGATTATGGAGATCGGGCGGGAAAGTGGAGTTGAGGTCAAAGATCAGCCGTGATCTTATTGAATGGCGGAGCAGGCTCGAGGGGCCGTATGGCCTACTCCTGCTCCTATTTCTTTTATTCTTAAGCTCTGTTTTCTGGGCAACACTTTAGATGAAATTGGATCTTAATTCACCATAGGCATGTCTACCAAGTAATGGCATATGATAATGTCCAAGTACTTCAAAACAGATGGTCCTATAAAGCATGAACAGCAATAATCATGGGTGATTTTAAACTCCATATTGATTGGACAAATCAAATTTGTCAGGGTAGCCTTGAGGAGGAGTTCATAGAGTGCGTAAGGGACGGGTTCCTTGAGCAGTATGTAACGGAACCAACCAGGGGGCAGTCTATCTTAGATCTGATCCTGTTTAATGAGACAGGATTAATAAACAATCCCCTCGGAATGAGTGATCATAGCATGATTGAATTTCAAATTCAGATGGAAGGTGAGAAAGTTGGATCTCTAACCAGTGTACTAAGCTTAAATAAAGGAGACTATGAAGGTATGAGGGCAGAGTTGGGTAATGTGGACTGGGGAAATAGATTAAAGTGTAGGTCGGTTGATGAACAGTGGTGTACATTTAAGGAGATAATTCACAACTCTCAAGAAAAATATATTCCAGTGAGGAGGAAAGGATGTAAGAGAAAAGATAGCCATCCGTGACAAACTAAAGAAATAAAGGACAGTATCCAATTAAAAACAAGGGCATACAAAGTGGCCAAAACTAGTGGAGGACAGAAGACTGGGAAGCTTTTAAAAGCCAGCAAAGAACGACTAAAAAAATGATTAAGAAAGGGAAGAGAGACTATGTAAGTAAACTCACGCAAAATATAAAAACAGATAGCAAGAGTTTCTATCGGTATATAAAAAGGAAAAGAGTGGCTAAAGTAAATGTTGGATGTTTAGAGGACGAGACCAGGGAATTAGTAAGGGGGAACATGGAGATGGCAGAAACTCTGAACAAATATTTGGGCTCAAGTTTCGGACTCTCGCTAGAATGGGCACACCGGAGAGGCCCGCCTAATTTGTGGAACAGAAATTGCTCCGAATACTTACCTCGCGATTCTCCGATATCTGTCGGCCCGTTTCCAGCTCGGCGCGGCACAGCAGGAGCTGCTGGGGGCGGAGCTATAGCGCTGTGCCAAAAACAGTGCCGGCAGCTGTGCGCGTGCGCAGTCGCTCCTGGCCATCCCAATGCGTCCTGTCTCCGGGCGATGACCCTATCCCTGGCCGAAGGGATGTCGCCCCTATCCCGGGCTGAGTGGCCTGACTGCCCTTATCTCTTCTGCGGCGGGGCCCGCCCGCCCGGCATCTCATCAGGGATGGGACCCACCCGAGCAGCTCTTCAGCAGGATGTTGGAAAGCTCCTGGTGCTGCAGTGGGTGAGTCGAAACGTTTTATTTATTGATTGATTTTTAAAATGTTTTATTTCTTTTTTCTTTTTTTCTTTTTTCTTTTGATTGATTTATTTATTGGTTGATTTATTGATTTATTTATCTTATTATTGATGATGGCTCTTTATTGGTAAAAGTGAAGTGTTTAATGCTGTGTAAATTCCCCTAACTTCCCTCTTACTTTCCTCCCCCCATCTCTGGCTACCTGCGCCTAATTCCTAAAATGTCTGAGCGTACAAAAATCTATACTTACTCCATTCTCAGTTAGTTTGGAGTAAGTTTTCGCTGCCTAAACTTGCAAAACAGGCGTAAGTGGCCGGACACGCCCCCTTTTGAAAAAAAAACTTCAAAAACGATACTATTCTAACTAACTAGAATTGGAGAAAACTAAATGGCGAGAATTGCAAATTCTAAGATATTCCATACTAAATAGTTGCTCCAAAAAAGTAGGAGCAACTCAGGCCGAAGTTTGAGCCCTTTGTATCAGTCTTTATGGTAGAGGACACTAACAATATTCCAACAGTGGATAATGTAGGGCTATAGTGGGGAAGGAACTTAACACAATCACAATCACTAAGGAGGTGGTACTCAGTAAGATAATGGGACTAAAGGCAGATAAATCCCCTGGACCTGATGGCTTGCATCCCAGGGTCTTAAGAAAAGTAGCAGCAGGGATTGTAGATGCATTGATTGTAATTTACCAAAATTCCCTGGATTCTGGGGAGGTCCCAGTAGATTGGAAAACTGCAAATGTAAGCCCCTATTTAAAAAGAAGGCAGACAAAAAGCAGGAAACTACAGACCAGTTCGCCTAACATCTGTGGTTGGGAAAATGTTGGAGTCCATTATTAAAGAAGCAGTAGCAGGACATTTGGAAAAGCAAAATTCGGTCAGGCAGAGTCAGCATGGATTTATGAAGGGAAAGTCATGTTTGACAAGTTTGCTGAAATTCTTTGAGGATGTAGCAAACAGGGTGAATAAAGGGGAACCAGTGGATGTGGTGTATTTGGACTTCCAGAAGGCATTTGACAAGGTGCCACATAAAAGGTTTCTGCACATGATAAAAGTTCACGTGATTGGGGGTAATATATTAGCATGGATAGAGGATTGGATAACTAACAGAAAACAGAGTGTCGGGATAAATGGTTCATCCTCGGGATGGCAATCAGTAACCAATGGGGTGCAGCAGGGATCAGTGTTGGGACCACAACTATTTACAATCTATATTAACGACTTGGAAGAAAGGACTGAGTGTAACGTAGCCAAGTTTGCTGATGATACAAAGATGGGAGGGAAAGCAATGAGTGAGGAGAAAGAAAGAAAGAAAGAAAGAAAGAAAGACTTGCATTTATATAGCGCCTTTCACGACCACCGGACGTCTCAAAGTGCTTTACAGCCAATGAAGTACTTTTGGAGTGTAGTCACTGTTGTAATGTAGGAAACGCGGCAGCCAATTTGCTCACAGCAAACTCCCACACACAGCAATATGATAATGACCAGATAATCTGTTTTTTGTTATGTTGATTGAGGGATAAATATTGGCCACAACACCGGGGATAACTCCTCTGCTCTTCATCGGAATAGTGCCATGAGATCTTTTACGCCCATCTGAGAGAGCAGATGGGGCCTCGATTTCATATCTCATCCAAAAGACGGCACCTCTGACAGTGCTCCCTCAGCCCTGCACTGGGAGTGTCAGCAAAGATCTTTGTGCTCAAGTCCCTGGAGTTGGACCTGAACCCACAACCTTCTGACTTAGGGGCGTGAGTGCTATCCAGAGGAAGGTCCCAGCACAGGTCCCATCACCAGCTTTTCTGTTGCCCCGTGGAAAATAAGGAGGAAGCCACTTCCTGGCTCATGCCTCCAGCATTACTGGGCTTGGATTTTGCCGGCACAGGCTCTGGAGTGCCCACTCATGTTAGCACCATAAATATGAGGGCAGCTAATAGCGTTTTCATCCTACACAACCTATAAATTTCAACCTATGCATTGCTGACTAGTTAAAATCAAAAGATAATGGAAATTGCTGACATTTCAGGGATGGAGAATTTATGGCAGGTTTATAGCAGCAAATGTTGATATATATATATATTAAATTATATAGTAATATATGCCAACTGCAGTTAATGTTTAAGTATCAATGACTATGTTCAAGCAATTGAAAAATGCTGAGTGCAAAAACTGCCAGAGAGATTGATGTTAATGCGTCATTGTTACTGCAGCTTGAATACTTCAGCACTCTCACAATTCTAGTGTTGAGTCCTTACAAGATAAAGATTAATTCTGATCGATTGACTGTCTAAACTGAATAAAGAATTTAACTAAGAAGACGATTACCAAGAAGATGTAACGAATGACAATTATTTTATTGAATTACTAAAGGTCTGTACTATATTTAATATGTAAGCCATGTTTTATGCCATGGATTGACTCAATTGACTCCCTCAAAGCCACCCTGATAAAGTGCAACATCCCCATCGACACCTGGGAGTCCCTGTCCAAAGACCACTCTAAGTGGAGGAAATGCATCCGGGAGGGCGCTGAGCACCTTGAGTCTCGTCGCCGAGAGCATGCCGAAATCAAGCGAGTGGGTGGGGTTGCTGACCCATCCACCTCCATGGCACGAACCTGGTATTGCAGTACTTCCAGGAATGGTGCTTGGGCTCTAGTCCTTTTAGCCAAGAGCATTAGCGCAGGGTGATCCTTGATGTGTGCAAGGTGACCTCTGGCGTTTGTGATCTGACAAAGAATTGGAAAGATTGGCTACGAAAAAAGTAAAAAAAAACAATGCAGAAACCAAGCGCAGGCAGCGGAAGGAGCGTGCGGCAAACCAGATTCCCCACCCACCCTTTCCTCCAACCACTGTCTGTCCCACCTGTGACAGAGACTGTAATTCCCGTATTGGACTGTTCAGCCACTTAAGGACTCATTTTAGAAGCAAGGACTGCCGATGATGATTATGATGACCGTTGGCACTCCTGAGAATGTGCTCAATACATTTTATATTTGTCATGCATGATGTTAACATGGAGTGTCAGCATGGATTTATAAAGGGGTAGTCATGTTTGGCAAATTTGCTAGAATTCTTTGAGGATGTAACAAACAGGGTGGTTAAAGGTGAACCAGTGGATGTGGTGTATTTGGACTTCCAGAAAGCATTTGACAAGGTGCCACATAAAAGGTTACTGCACAAGATAAAAGTTCACGGGGTTGGGGGTAATGTATTAGCATGGATAGAGGATTGACTAACTAACAGAGAACAGAGAGTCGGGATAAATGGTTTATTCTCGGGTTGGCAACCAGTAACTAGTGGGCTGCCACAGGGATCAGTGCTGGGACCCCAACTATTTACAATCTATATTAACGACTTGGATGAAGGGACTGAGTGTAACGTAACCAAGTTTGCCGATGATACAAAGATGGAAGGAAAAGCAATGTGTGAGGAGATCACAAAAAAGTCTGCAAAAGGACATAGACAGGCTAAGTGAGTAGGGTAAAATTTGGCAGATGGAGTATAATTTTGGAAAGTGTGAGGTCATGCACTTTGGCAGAAAAAATCAAAGAGTTCGTTATTATTTAGAAAGATTGCAAAGTGCCGCAGTACAGCGGGACCTGGGGGTACTTGTGCATGAAACACAAAAGGATAACATGCAGGTACAGCAAGTGATCAGGAAGGCCAGTAGTATCTTGGCCTTTATTGCAAAGGGAATAGAGAATAAAGGAGGGAAATCTTGCTACAAATATATAAGGCCACACCTGGAATACTGCGTGCAGTGTTGGTTTCCATATTTCGAAAGGATATACTTGCTTTGGAGGCAGTTCAGAGAAGGTTCACTCGGTTGATTCCGGGGATGAGGGGGTTGACTTATGAGGAAACGTTGAGTAGGTTGGGCCTCTACTCATTGGCTTTCAGAAAAATGAGAGGTGATCTTATCGAAACGTATAAGATTATGAGGGGGCTTGACAAGGTGGATGCAGAGAGGATGTTTCCACTGATGGGGGGACTAGAACTAGGGGACATGATCTTAGAATAAGGGGCCGCCCATTTAAAACTGAGATGAGGAGAAATTCCTTCTCTCAGAGGGTTGTAAATCTATGGAATTCTCTGCCTCAGAGAGCTGTGGAAGCTGGGACATTGAATAAATTTAAGACAGAAATAGACAGTTTCTTAAACGATAAGGGAATAAGGGGTTATGGAGAGCGGGCAGGGAAGTGGACCTGAGTCCATGATTGGATCAGCCATGATCTTATTAAATGGCGGAGCAGGCTCGAGGGGCCATATGGCCGACTCCTGCTCCTATTTCTTATGCTCTTATAATTCTCCTTTAAAAGATTACTTTGCCATGAATTAGAAGTTAATGTAACAGGAATTTCATGCTGTTTGACGCCAACACTCTCAAGGTACAGCCGAAACCCTTCCCATTGCCATTCAGACGGAATACTAGGTATGGCTGAGTAATTCATTGCGACAAAGAAACAGGTTTACTCAGGTCAGCAGGTGCAATGACTAAATCACATATTGTGAAACATCTAAAAAGACATGTTCCACCACACACAGCCAAGGGCAGCTGTTACATTTTTGGGGGCTTTATTCAAGATATTTTTCTTCGCTCCATTGTTTCAGATCAGTCCTGTAGTTGAACGCTTATTCCCTACAAACTGGAGTGTGCCAGACTCAGAGGGGGATCGACAGGGTAGATGCTGAGAGGTTGTTTTTCCTGGCTGGAGTGTGTAGAACGAAGGGCATAGTCTCAGGATAAGAGGTCGGCCATTTAAGACTGAGATGAGGAGGAATTTCTTCACTCAGAGGGTGGTGAATCTTTGGAATTCTCTGCCCCTGAGGGCTGTGGAGGCTGAGTCTCTGAATATATTCAAGGCTGAGATAGAGAGATTTTTGGAGTCTAGAGGCAATCAAGGGATATGGAGATCGGGCGGGAAAGTGGAGTTGAGGTCAATGATCAGCCATGATCTTATTGAATGACGGAGCAGGCTCGAGGGGCCATAGGGTCTACTCCTGCTCCTATTTCTTATGTTCTTTTGTTCTTATGTTCTGTGGCTCTGCCAGTAAAGTTATGGCAGACGAGCAGGAGAAACTCCCTGGAAATTCACCCCCATAGAGCATAAACAGCAACTCAGTAATCAGCAGTGCCAGGCTGTTTGAGGCAGTCTGCCCCTGATCTGGTTAGTTCAATTCTATTCACTCAAAGACACATTATAATTCAGAGGATTACACTGACTCACCAACACATGATAGAATGAATTTGCTGGATTGAATTCGCTGAGCCGTACATAAGTAAATTAGTGTGCTCAATTCCTTTGAGTTTGAGTTTAACATAATTAAATTAATTCACTGGATTCCATTCAGTCAGCCACAAATGACAAAATGAATTTGTTTGATTGTACTGAGGTAGCCACACATAATTGAATAAATTAACGCGACTCTATTTACCGCACCAGAAATGTATTAAACATTAAGGAGCATAGTAACAGACTGCACAAGGACATAAACAAACCAGTGAAATGTGCATGCATATAGCAGATAAAATTTAAACAGAGAAGTCTGAAGTGATACAATTTGGTAGGAACAATGAGGAGAACAAAAGACTTGCATTTATATAGCACCTGTCATGACCACCAAACATCTCAAAGCGCTTTACAGCCAATGAAGTACTTTTGGAATGTAGTCGCTGTTGTAATGTGGGAAATGCAGCAGCCAATTTGCACACAGCAAGCTCCCACAAACAACAATGTGATAATGGCCAGATAAACTGTTTTTTGTTATGTTGATTGAGGGAGAGTTATTGGCCAGGACACCAGGGATAACTCCCCTCCTCTTCTTTGAAATAGTGCCATGGGATCTTTTACATCCACCTGAGAGAGCAGAGAGGGCTTCAGTTTAACGTCTCATCCGAAAGACGGCACCTCCAACAGTGCAGCACTCCCTCAGCACTGCACTGGGATTGTCAGCCTAGATTTATGTGCTCAAGTCTCTGGAGTGGGAATTGAACCCACAACCTTCTGACTCAAAGGCGAGAGTGCTGCCCATTGAGCCACAGCTGACACACAATATAAATGAAATTATACCATTTTAAATGGGGGGCAGGAACAGGGAGACCTGGGGGAGTGTGTACACAAATCTTTGCACATCCAGGACAAGTTGAGAAAGTTCTTGAAAAAGCTTATGGGATTCTTGGCTTTTTCAATAGAGGCAAAAGCAAGAAAGAAATGCTAAACCTTTATAAAACACTGGTTAGCCCTCATCTGGTGTGTCGTGTTCAATTCTAGGCACTGCACTTTAGGAAGTTATTTCAAGGCCTTAGAGAGGGTGGAGAAGAGATTTGCTAGAATGGTACCATGGATTGAAGCACTGACCACACTCGACCAGCTCCGTTGGGCAGGCCACATTGTCCACATGCCCAACACAAGACTCCCAAAGCAAGCACTCTACTCGGAACTCCTACACGGCAAGCGTGCCCCAGGTGGGCAGAGGAATCGTTACAAAGACACCCTCAAAGCCTCCCTGATAAAGTGCAACATCCCCACCAGCACCTGGGAGTCCCTGGCCATAGACCGCCCTAAGTGGAGGAAGAGCATCCGGGAGGACACTGAGCACCTTGAGTCTCGTCGGCGAGAGCATGCAGAAAGCAAGTATAGGCAGCGGAAGGAGCGTGCGGCAAGCCAGACTCCCCACCCACCCTTTCCTTCAACCACTGTCTGTCCCACCTGTGACAGGGACTGTGATTCCCGTATTGGACTGTTCAGTCACCTGAGAACTCATTTTTGGAGTGGAAGCAAGTCTTCCTCGATTCCGAGGGACTGCCGATGATGATGACCAGGGATGAGGGACCTCAGTTACATGGAGAGATTGGAGAAGCTGGGGTTGTTCTCCTTAAAGTGAGGAAGGATAGGAGGAGATTTGATGGAGGTGTTCAAAACCATGAACAGTTTCGATAGAGTAAGTCATGAAAAGTTGTTTGAAGTGACAGAAATGTCAGTTACCAGAGAACAGAGTTTGAAGGTGATTGGCAAAAGAAGCAGAGCCGACACGAGGCATGTTTTATTCGGACAGCGAGTTGTTATGATCGGGAACGCGCTGCCTGAAAGGGTGGTGGAAGCGGAATCAATAGTAACTCTCAAAAGACAATTGGATAAATACTTGCAAGGAAAAAATGAGCAAGAGCAGGGGAGTGGGGCTAAATTAACAGCTCCACCGAAGAGTTGGCACTGACACGATGGGCCCAATGGTCTCCTTCTGTGCTGTATAATTCATTGTCTGCTTCCATGATTCTATGAAATGAATTAACTAGATCTCATTCAGTCAGATACAAATTATGAAAATAAATGGCTGCATTACATTTACTCAGGCACATATTATTTAAATAATTTGTTCCGTGACATCCGACTTAATTTCTCCTGATGTGTCTCCGTGTCAAACTCTGTTTTATCATGCTCCTGTGAAGTGCCTTGGAATGTTTTACTATATTAAAGGTGCTACATAAATACAAGTTGTTGTTGTTGTTGTCGAATTGTCCAAATTCAGACTATTTCAAACTTGAAGTCTGATGCTGTGCTGAAAACTACATGGGGCTCAGTCCACACGTACTTGTGGAAGACACTAAAACTGTCAGCAGTGGTGCTTATCTCATAACATTAGAGCTACCTAGTTGGGAAATTTATAACAGACAAATCCACAGTCGAGTACTTTATTCCAGAAAACATTTAGAGGTGCCACCGGAAGAACAGTTGGAGTCTGATTGCGTACATCAGAGATTGAAAGTTGGCAGGTGTGGCGAAAGTTCCCTGTTTGCCTCTTTTATGGTCCGAATATACTCGTTCAATGGTCTCATCCAGGTTCCTATTACCTGTCCATTAGACAGTGTAAAACCGCCCATAGTTTGATATTAAATCGCAGTTTTGCTGAATTACCACATGACTGACAGGAGCGCAATATGAAATTGGTGAGTGGAGAAAGTGTACTGACATCTGTCTCATGCTTAAGAATGCTTGATGCTTGATACTTGTGGAGAAAAAAGTGTTTCCTTAAACATCATTGTTGTGTTCCACTTTGCAGAATTCCTTCCTCCTCACTTTTCCTACCACTCTCCCAAAAGGTTACGTTCACTATTAGTATTCGGTTGATGGTGTCTTTGGTGTGGAATCTGCATTTATCTTTGTGATAACATTAATAAGGACTTTACAGCAAGTCTGCAAAGTCCAAGGCATCTCTTAAGAACTCTTGCTTGGTGCTGCACTTGCCTGATACTCAAGTTTGTTAAATTCAAATTGTGTGAGCTGGCTTATCTGAGGGAGTCTAACACCAGTGTGACTGTCCGTGAGTCACACCAGGAGTCGACTCCAGAATTATACTGTCAATTGCACCTTGGTGAACAGTGCAGCTTTCTGTACATCAATATGATAGTGGCAGAATAACGGTACCCTAAATCACTGATATTTCACAGAAAAATGTGGGATTTCAATAAAAAGAACACATTTCCATATACTGTAAAAAGTTGACTGAGCCTCTGCACAAATGAATGAATCCAAATTTGTTTCCGTCAGCCTCTTATACTTTTATCTGTTTTCCATCCAGATCATGTATAGATGTTCATAATGGTCTGCCTGGGTTTTATTGTGCACAATAGCTACTGGTTTTCTCTTCAGGAACAAACTCAAAAGGGTGGAAAAAATGTCCGTAGTGCAGGGATCCCTTTGCCAGTTGGAAGCTGATCACAAATCCAGAGAGGAATATTAACAGATTGGCAGGAAGTCAAGGCGCTGATTGACAGATGAACATATTGTAGGGTCACCTTCTGCCAGCAATTGGTCAAATGGACAGCCCAGCCTATGGATGGGAAGGAACACGAGCAGCAGGAGCCATAGACTATATGAAAAATTTGCTGGAGTTCTTTGAGGATATGACGAGCAGGGTGGATAAAGGGGGAACAAGTGAATGTGGTGTATTTGGATTTCCAGAAGGCATTCGATAAGGTGCCACATAAAAGGTTACTGCACAAGATAAAAGCGTGGATATCATCATCATTGGCAATCACTCAGGGTCGAAGAAGACTTGCTTCCACTCTAAAAATGAGTTCTCAGGTGATTGAACAGTCCAATACGGGAATTATAGTCTCTGTCACAGGTAGGAGAGACAGTGGTTGAAGGAAAGGGTGGGTGGGGAGTCTGGGTTGCCGCATGCTCTTTCCGCTGCCTGCGCTTGTTTTCTGCTTGTTCTCGGCGACGAGACTCGAGGTGTTCAGCGCTCTCCCGGATGTTCTTCCTCCACTTAGGGCGGTCTTTGGTCAGGGATTCCCAGGTGTCGGTGGGGATGTTGCACTTTGTCAAGGTGGCTTTGAGGGTCTCCTTGAAACATTTCCTCTCCCCACCTGGGGCTCACTTGCCGTGTAGGAGTTCCGCGTTGAGCGCATGCTTTGGGAGTCTTGTGTTGGGCTTGCAGACGACGTGGCCCGCCCAACGGAGCTGATCAAGTATGGTCAGTGCTTCAATGCTGGGGATGTTGGCCTGAGCAAGAACACTGACGTTGGTGCATCTGTCCTGGCAATGGATTTGCAGGTTCTTGCGGAGACAGTGCTGGTGGTACTTCTCCAGAGCTTTGAGATGTCTGCTGTACGTAGTCCATGTCTCTGAGCCATATAGGAGGGTGGGCATCACTACTGTCCTGTAGACCATGAGCTTGGTGCCGGGTTTGAGGTCCTGGTCTTCAAACACTCTCTTCCTCAGGCGACCGATAGCAAGGATAGGTTGGGGTAATATATTAGCATGGATAGAGGATTGGCTAACTGACAGAAAATAGACAATCGGGATAAGTGGGTCATGTTCCGGTTGGAAAACAGTAACTAGTGGGGTGCCGCAGGGTTCAGTGCTGGGGCCGCAACTATTTACAGTCTATATTAATGACATGGAAGAAGGGACCGAGTGTCATGTAGCCAAGTTTGCTGATGATGCAAGTTGTGAGGAGGACACAAACAATCTGCAAAGGGACATAGACAGGCTAAGTGAGTGGGAAAACATTTGGCAGATGAAGTATAATGTGGGAAAGTGTGAGGTTATCCACTTTGGCAGAAAAAATAAAAAAGCAAATTATTATTTAAATGGAGAGAGATTACAAAATGCAGTACAGTGGAACCTGGGGGTCCTTGTGCATGAAACACAAAATGTTAGTATGCAGCTACAGCAAGTAATCAGGAAGGCAAATGGGATGTTGGCCTTTATTGCAAAGGGGATAGAGTATAAAAGCAGAGAAGTCCTGCTACAACTGTACAGGGTTTTGGTGAGGCCACACCTGGAGTACTGCATTTTAGTCTCCTTATTTAAGGAGGGATATACTTGCATTGGAGGCAGTTCAGAGAAGGTTCACTAGGTTGATTCCTCAGATGAGGGGGTTGACTTATGAAGAAAGGTTGAGTAGGTTGGGCCTACATTCACTGGAGTTTAGAAGAATGAGAGATGATCTTATTGAAACATGTAAGATACTGAGGGGGTCGACAAGTTAGATGCATAGAGGATGTTTCCCTTCATGGGGGAATCTAGAACTAGGGGGCATAGTTATTTCAGAGTTTTTAAAATGGAGATGAGGAGTGTAAGGGGTGGTGTGTGGGGTCAGGTTCATCTCTGACCTTCTGAGCAGTTCAAATCGCTCCCACTCCCTAGGTTCTAGACTCTGGATTTATTTGGGGGATGTGATAAAGTGCAAGAGACAACTGGTTTGGTGCAAAAGAACTTTGATTTTATGAAAGGCAACAAAATACAATGTCAAACTTATAATCACTCAAGTAAGAACAGTACATCACACATTGATAGGGCTTACAGTGAATAATACACCTACCACATCCCAATGCCTAACTCTGACTAGGTTAAACTCCAGGGCAAACAGGGACTATGCTCACCGATCCTTTACTGGTAGTTGGCGGTGGTTCGCGATTTCGGGGTTCGCTGGATTCTGTAGGTTCTGCTTGCCGTACCCCAAACGTCATAGAAGACTTCTTACTGTGCAATCTTCAGTTGGGTGGTGTCCGCTGATGCGTTAGGGCGCGTTTTGGACTTATGGGGTAAGTACCCACTTTCTTTCGTTAGAAATAGGTTTCAAAGTTTCTTTAGGTACTGTTTTCACCTGTTGGTAGTCAGGCCTAGGTTGTAGAGTGGAAACTTTCGATTCTTCGGTTTCTTCCTTACGGAGTTTTGTTTTGAAGTTAGTCGATCGCGGTGTTTTTGGTGGTACCACATTGACTGTGGTCGGTTGCTGCCGCGATGGTGATGTTCTTCCTTCCTTTCTGATTACAGGACGTCGGAGCTGGAGAAGTTCGTTAAAACTGCTGCGGTGATCTTTGTTCCTCCTTGATGCTCTATGATGCTATGCTGCTGTGTACATACCTTCTGCTAAGCATGGCATAAGCATAAGCATGTCCTTTGTTAAAGCAGGGCCCAGTTATACGGTTTGAGCAGTTCTAATCTTCGCGCCAAATCAGCCCAGATTTTTTGTGTAATTTTTGGTGGGCTTGATATGTCTTTGTCATATTTTGGCGGGCCCATTAAATGTTAACCTGTTTCAGGTGTGTCGATTTTCTAAATCTGTTTCTTGATGGAAGTATTAGCTTTGTATTTGTAGTGTCTGTCCGTGCTTGGATTTTCCATGTGGGCTGGATGTGCCATTGTTATTATGTAGGCGCTGGAATGGTTTTCCAGATCAGGATGATGGTTAGCTATTTCTGGGTTAATTGTTGCTATGTTAATGTCTCCTGGGGAGAAGGGCTTTTGAGTATCCACAATTCTCCAGACAATTTGCTTTAGTTTCAATATCCCATTCAGCTTCAATACTCAAACTAGCTTCTTTGAAGGATAGTTCCTTTAGTTCTGAGACCCAATCTGCTTTGTAAAATCCCAAATTCGATTAAAGTTTGTAGTTTCTTCCATGTGCACTTTAGGATATCAAACTTTTTGGTAGACAGTTCCAAATTAAATTTTCTTTCCAATGAGTCCAAACACTGGGTGGGGTTCTCCCACGAATTTTGCAACCCTTCAGTAGAAATTTCTTCTCTCAGAGAGTTGTAAATCTGTGGAAGCTGGGTCATTGAATATATTTAAGGCGGAGATAGACAGATTTTTGAACGATAAGGGAGTAAAGGGTTATGGGGAGCGGGCAGGGAAGTGGAGCTGAGTCCATGATCAGATCAGCCATGATCTTATTAAATGGCAGAGCAGGCTTGAGGGGCCGAATGGCCGACTCATGCTCCTATTTCTTATGCTCCAATGTATTGAATAGATGGTCTCCGGCACCGAGAGGGGAGCATCAGATTGGGAGGGGTGAGGGCAGGCTGGAGATTGGGTGGGGTGGGGGAGAGAGGTTGGTGATTGGGTGGGCTGGGGGTAGGCTGGTAATTGGGTGGGCTGGGGGGGGGGGGGAGGCTGGTGATTGGGTGGGCTGGGGGAGGCTGGTGATTGGGTGGGCTGGAGGAGGGGAGTGAATTTCGGATCTGGGGGAGGCTGAAGAATTTCCTGGGATTTGGGCACCTCCTCCTGGCCCATAAGGAGTGCTCCACTTACCTTGGAGGAGCCAGCTGCTCCCACCACAGATCAGCTGCGATACTCCCACTGCTGGGGCTTCCCCCTCACTCACTATTAGATTTAAGTTGCTCTGCCGGTTATGTCATCAGGCAATTACTTTGATATGCTAATTCAATCCCCACCTCCCTTTTGCAGGAGTCTCAAACATGGCCTGATTTCCAGAAACTACATGGCACCTACATAAGACTATTGAGAAAAGCTTTAGATGTGATCTGGAAAGGCCACGTCCCCAATAAGATACTGCATGGAGTCTCAGACAAAATAACAACAGCAATAAAGAATACAAGGCTGAAACTTGCTAGCTATTCTCTCAGAGCAAAAGAGTTTCTGAACTATTATTCACCGAACCAAAACGTGGAAACAAAAAGAGAGGTTGGCTTAAAATTAAGTGCAATACTCAATTTGCATAGGATGCAGATTTTCCCACAGGGGAATTAACATCATGCATGACAATTAAAAAAGTATTAAGCACATTCACAGGAGTTCCAACGGTCATCATCATCATCATCATAGGCAGTCCCTCGGAATCGAGGAAGACTTGCTTCCACTCTAAAAGTGAGTTCTCATGTGACTGTACAGTCCAATACTGGAATTACAGTCTCTGTCACAGGTGGGACAGACAGTGGTTGAAGGAAAGGGTGGGTGGGGAGCCTGGTTTGCCGCACGCTCCTTCCGCTTGTTTTCTGCATGCTCTCGGCGACGAGACTCAAGGTGCTCAGTGCCCTCCCGGATGTTCTTCCTCCACTTAGGGCGATCTTTGGCCAGGGATTCCCAGGTGTCGGTGGGGATGTTGCACTTTATCAGGGTGGCTTTGAGGGAGTCAATTGAGTCAGTCCATAGCATAAAACATGGCTTACATATTAAATATAGTACAGACCTTTAGTAATTCAATAAAATAATTGTCATTCGTTACATCTTATTGGTAATCGTCTTCTTAGGTTAAGTTCTTTATTCAATTTAGACAGTCAATGGATCAGAATTAATCTTTATCTTGTAAGGACTCAACACTAGAATTGTGAGAGTGCTGAAGTATTCAAGCTGCAGTAACAATGACGCATTAACATCAATCTCTCTGGCAGTTTTTGCACTCAGCATTTTTCAATTGCTTGAACATAGTCATTGATACTTAAACATTAACTGCAGTTGGCATATATTACTATATAATTTAATATATATATATATCAACATTTGCTGCTATAAACCTGCCATAAATTCTCCATCCCTGAAATGTCAGCAATTTCCATTATCTTTTGATTTTAACTAGTCAGCAATGCATAGGTTGAGATTTATAGGTTGTATAGGATGAAAACGCTATTAGCTGCCCTCATATTTATGGTGCTAACATGAGTGGGCATTCCAGAGCCTGTGCCGGCAAAATCCAAGCCTAGAAATGCTGGAGGCATGAGCCAGGAAGTGGATTCCTCCTTATTTTCCACGGGGCAACAGAAAAGCTGGTGATGGGACCTGTGCTGGGACCTTCCTCTGGGTAGCACTCACGTCCCTGAGTCAGAAGGTTGTGGGTTCAGGTCCAACTCCAGGGACTTGAGCACAAAGATCTTTGCTGACACTCCCAGTGCAGGGCTGAGGGAGCACTGCACTGTCAGAGGTGCCGTTTTTTGGATGAGATGTGAAACCGAGGCCCCGTCTGCTCTCTCAGGTGGGCGTAAAAGATCCCATGGCACTATTCCGTTGAAGAGCAGGGGAGTTATCCCCGGTGTTGTGGCCAATATTTATCCCTCAATCAACGTAACAAAAACAGATTATCTGGTCAATATCATATTGCTGTGTGTGGGAGCTTGCTGTGAGCAAGTTGGCTGCCGCGTTTGCTACATTACAACAGTGACTACACTCCAAAAGTACTTCATTGGCTGTAAAGCGCTTTGAGACGTTCGGTGGTCGTGAAAGGCGTTATATAAATCCAGTTTTTCTTTCCGTCTTTCTTTCATTCTTTCTTTCTTTCCTTCCTTCCGGAGGATCTATGAGGCCAGAGGCATTCTGGATGGAGAGCAGAAGCCAAATGGATGTAAGACCAGTGCAGCTCAGGCCAATTGTTCCAGAAATAGTTTTTACAAATTTCTAAAATGGACGGAGGAAGCCAGAATTCTCTGCTTACTGGGTGGGGTGGTGAAGGAGGAGGGAACCGGGCTCTATGATTTGGGCTGGCCAGCTGCCTGCTAAGTTTACAGGCTCTTCACACCACCAAAATTTTACTCCTGTAGGAATACCGTCTCTAACCTCGCCAACCGTTGGTGACACCAGCAGCAGAGTTCTGTGGCAGGCATGATTGAAGTGTAACTGTTGGATCGATTGGCTGAGAATTAGTGTCTGCATTGTTTCTCTGGGGGTTCCACCAGTTTTCCGACTGAAATTATGGTGGGAGATTGGGAGAACCCTTGTAGAGCTTCAAGGCCACAGTATTATATTGATAGTTTAAGAATGTAGGAATTTAGGAAGAGGACTTGGCCATTCAGCATCTCGGGCCTGCTCTGTCATTCAGTTAGATCATGGCTAATATGCCAACCGAACAAAGATCTATCTCAGTTTTGAAAGCACCAACTTTCCTCGCATCCATAGCGTTTTACACGTTGGTGTTCAGAAAAACGAGAGGTGATCTTATTGAAAGTTATAAGATAATGAGGGGGCTCGACAAGGTGGATGCAGAGAGGATATTTCCACTCATAGGGGAGACGAAAACTAGGGGACATAGTCTCAGAATAAGGGGCCGCCCATTTAAAACTGAAATGAGGAGGAATTTCTTCTCTCAGAAGGTTGTAAATCTGTGGAATTTTCTGCCCCAGAGAGCTGTGGAGACTGGGACATTGAATATATTTAAGGCGGAGATGGACATATTTTTGAGCGGTTAGGGAGTGAAGGGTTGTGGGGAGCGGGCGGGGAAGTGGAGCTGAGTCCATGATCAGATCAGCCAAGATCTGATTGAATGGCGGAGCAGGCTCGAGGGGCCAAATGGCCTACTCCTGCTCCTATTTCTTACATTCTTATGTTCTTATGTTTAGGCAGAGAGTACCAAATTTCTATCATCCTTTGTGTGAACAAAGTGCTTCTTGATTTCGCTCGTGAATGAATGCCTTCACTCTAATTTTAAGAGTATGTCCCCTTGTAGTTGATTACCCCACCAGAGAAAAATCGTTTCTTCATATTTACACTTTGAACACCTCGATCAGATCACTCGTCAGTCTTTTATACTCGTGGGAATACAAGCCAAGTTTAAGCAACCTGCCCTCATGATTGAAGCTGGTATCATTCTCGTGAATCTGAGCTGCACCCCCACCAAAGCCAATATATCGTTTCCTGAGGTTTGGTGCCCAGAATGGAGCACAGTGCTCCGGATAGGCCTGACCTCGGCTTTATACAACAAACGCATAACTTCCACCCATTTGTTTCCCAGCCCTCGAGCGGTAAAAGCCAGCATTCCATTAGCCTTTTTAATTGTTGTTTTTTTTAACCTGTCTACTAGCTTTTAATTATTTGTATACTTGGGCCTTAATATTAAAGCTGAACAATGGAGAGGAGAGAGTCAAGGTGGGGGTTTAAAAACGTAACTATGGGCAACACATCCCCAACACATCGTGCTCACACTGACCAACCTTTGGACGGCGCTGGATAATGGAGCATTACAACAATGACTGCACTTCAAAGAGTACTTCATTGGCTGTAAAACGCTTTGAGACATCTGGTGGTTGTGAAAGGCGCTATATAAATGCAAGTCTTTCTTTCTTCCTTTCATTTTTGTTCAAGTGCTCAATCGCTCTATCACTGGTGAGAGATTCCAGAAGCTTCCCCACAATTGATGTTAAACTGACGGACCTGAGGTTACCTGTTTCTCTCTCCCATCCTTCTTAAATAATGCAGTGATTTTAGCAAATTTCCAATTGGATAGCACAATTCCAGAATCTCAAGTGATTTAAAAGATTATAACTAACGCTTCTGCAATTCCCTTACCTACTTCTGTTAATCATCATCATCATAGGTGGGCCCTTGTATCGAGGAAGACTTGCTTCCACGCCGAAAAGGGATGAGTTCCCAGGTGTTTCACTGAAGGACCTAATATTCCAGGTCCCGAGCTACATGTTGAAGGGTGGAAGATGCCTGTGTGTGGATTTTTTTAACGTGGGGTGGCCGTTGCACACCAGCCACCACACGGGCTTGACAGAGCTAGGTCTTGGTCCAGTGGCAAGGGTTAACCAGGACGACTGGAGACCTGCTCTGCTGCACGGACCCAGTGCACACACATATCGCACTAGTGCTGCCCCTGGGCCCTTGCCTCTTCTGGGCCCCAAACACTTGCCGCTTCTTCGCCCCGACCTCGCCGCTCCTGCTGTACCTGCCCGCACTGCAGCCAGCTGTCGCCCTCCTGCAGCAGCACACACTGCTCCCTACAGTGGTATGCTGCCATACACTGCTCTAATGGCCCCGGCCTGCTGATGGTCTTGCAGGCTTGGACCGCGCCGATTTCCGGGCTGGGCCGCCACACGCTGCTCCTTCAGGTAGAAACCATCAGGTCCTGGAGATTTTTCGAGCCCAAATTTCCCCAAGAGTTGCCCCGTTTTTTTTTTAGGAGTAAGTCGCTTTTTTTGGAGTAACTTAAAAATCACAAATTTCCCCATTTAACTTGCTCCAATGTAATTCAGTTAGTTAGGTTTTTTTTTTAGTTTAGTTTGTTCTCTCCAAAATGAGGCGTAACAAGCCACTTACACCCCTTCTGGCCAAAGAAGCAAATTTGGCCAGCTGAAAGTTACTCCAAACTAACTTAGGCCAGTATATGTGGCCACTTTGTTAGGCACAGAAAAACCTTACCTAAATTTAAGAAATCAGCGCAGGTAGCCAGAGATAGCGGGGGGTGGGAGGAGGGAGAAGGTGAGTTAGAGGATTCCAAAGCTCTAAAGACCTTCACAACATCAGCACAACATTACAACATCTTCAGCACAACAGATGCACAGCATCATCACAAATAAATCAAAGATAAATCAGCTACTGAAAATAGAGCAGTCCTACCTTGCTGACTGCAGAACACACCGGCTAGCCCTCCTGCCAGGGCTAGGGGCGGCAGGCACACATGACTGTAGGGGTGAGGGATTTTTACTTTTTACAGTTGACCCTAAATGTTGCGTGGTCCTAATGGAGGAAGATTCAGTTTTGATGCAAAATATCTTTTATTGTGAATTTTACAATGCACAACAACAGGAAAGAAAGTCTGCACCCATCGCTCACCCACATCTCGGGGAAAGTGCACTTCCTCATAGGGTCGGTGATGGTGGTGGTGTGGGATTGGGGGCCCAGCTTGGGTCTGACCGGTGGCTAGTGCATGGAGTGACGTGGGAGTGGCATTTGAGTCTCCGGCCTTTGTGCCCTTATTGCAGAAACCAGCTCCCTCATGGCATCTGCCATCATCTGCATACCCTCTGAAATGGCCGCCCTGACTTCCCGCCTTAGTGCAGAGATTTCACCCAATAGTGTGGCGACCTCATCACGCACCCCACTGACGGCCGCCACGAGTGATCTTGTGGGGGCATTGGTCTCCTCACCCAATGAAACAACCTGATTAACTTCTGCTGAGGGCGCCTCTCAGGAGAGACTGGTCGGCTTCTCCTTCCCCTCGCCGTGGGTCTGCCAAGTGGCACCCCTCCAGTGCGAGGTGCAGGCTGGGACGGTGGGGGACTGGGTGTCCCAAGATGCATTTCCCGACCACCATTCGGACCAGCGACCCTGGAAGGTGTGAACCCATGGAAGGTTGCCGAGGAGCTAATGGAGGGTTCTGGCTGTGTGATGGCCTGTGATATGTCCTGATCGATATCGCAGTCAGCATTCTCCTGAGCACACATTTCCATGGACCCCTTCTCCCCCCACCCGCCTTGGTCTGGAGGGCACGCATCTGGATCCTCAGGATCTTGAGGAGTATCGTCTTCTTCTGCAAAAGACAACACAACAGTCAAATGGTTAGCAGCACAGGAGGGGGCAGGATGGGTGGCATGAGTAGTCTCACGTGTAGCAGGCCAGTCAGCAGGTTGATTTGAAGGGCAACTATGTATTTTAATGACTCACCCTCACCCTCGCATGTGGGTCCAGCTTGTGCAGAGCTGATTCTTTTTCTGCCGGTGCGAGTCAGCAAGGCAGCAACCCTCTGTTCCAGGCATGAGAGTTGGTGCAGATTTGGTGGTCCTCCTCCTGTTCTAGTTCTCTCCCTTTTGTTGTCGGCCAATTTATTCTGCAAAGATGAAAATATTAATTGTCAGACAAGGTGCGCTTTTGATGGGTGGGACACATACAGATGCTCACATTTTCCACTGCAATTCAATTTAAAGGTGAAGATATTACTTACACTCACTACTTGACCAATGTCCTGCCATTTCTTCTTGCACTGGCTTCCAGATCTTGCGGTGTTGACCCCAGTGGAGAATTCTTCGGAAACGAGGTTCCATCTTTTCCTCATTTCCTTGGGGGAGACCTTTGACGGACCACTCTTGCTGATATCCAGCCCCAGCCATTTCTCCTCAATAACCGTTACTAATTTCTCCACTTCCTCATGGAGGAAATTCTTGGTTCTTCTTGCATGCTCTTGCACCATTCGTCTATTGGACTCAATCGCAGGTAATGTTCAAAGACCACACTTACACCTCTCTTACACCTATCCAGCACTCCTTTCCACTCCCTCAGCCACACAAGAATCAATATTCAGACCTCACCTTTATAAATGCTCCATAACCACTTATTCTGTGGACGCTCTCTCTTTAATTGACCGATTGCCAAGCTTCCTGTTACACTGCACATGCGCGCGGACTGAAGCGCCCATTGCGCATGCGCGCGCACTGAAACAGACATGCCTGCCCCTGCCGGCACTGCACGACACACTGGGCCCAAGCCCCGCCCCCCTGCTGGCCACGCTGAGCAAGTGCGACCGAAGCTCCGCCCTACTCTGCTGCGCTGCGCGACGCCGATGGATCCGGACGATGAGGGAACGACCAAATTCACAGGTAGATTTTTGTCACTTTTTCCCTCCAGGAAGTTGGCGCACCACATCGAGATACAGCGCTCTAAGCAGCTGGGGAAACTTGGGGCCGTCAATTTTAAATCCCATGACTTTCTCCGTTGCCATTTTGTTATTGATAGTGAATCCAATAAGTTCCTCCCATTGATTTATTTTTTAGTTTCTCTTCGCTCACTTGCATTTTATCCTTTTCCTCTACGGATACAAACGACTTGCTTAATAATTTTAATCCTCTGAACTGTTTTCTGAGACCAAACTAGCGAAAAGGTTATTGAATCCTTAGACAGAGTCCTTCCATTGAATGTGGAATGAATGTAATGTGAGAACTCCAGTTCCATGGAGTTCTACCTCACTGTCATGAAATGGAACACACTAAAAAAATAACAGGGCAAATGTGTAGAAAATGTTCCTCTCAAGGGGGACTTAAATAGGCTCAAATTACCTTTTTCAATCGGCAAGTGCAATTGTGAACACCCAGCAACACCTTATTTACAGACTAGAGATCAATGTTAATTATTTCTATCACCTGGGTGGATTAGAAGTAGAAAGTAGCTCATGTCATTTGTTTTGCTAGTTCAAACATGAAGCAAAGGATAATGGAAATTAGTCTCGCATTACACCACATTTAATGCCTGCAGCCATCCCATCTGTCACATATCAAATATTGTGCATTTACTCTACCCACAGGCTCCCAAAACACAGAAGAAAGTAAACCTTCCATTTTAATATTCCAGCTAAAATCCATGTAAAAAGCTATCAGGGATGATTGTCATTTTGATTTTAATGGCAGCAAATTATGGTCTGCATGCTCACAATTTCCTGCGATATGCTCTGCTATTTCAAGGCTGTTGCAGAATCGCTCTTTTACATCCTGATTTTGCAACACTGCTCCAGTCACTGGATGGAAGAGAAGGTCACCATGCCTAAAACCCTACACACCCTCGATGGTCTGACCAATAGTCTGCCAGTTTGTACTTGCAGCAAGATTCTGGGGGTGAAATAGCCAGTCGTGCAAAATGACCCGATGGAGAATTACACAACACTTCAATGCAAAGGAAAATCCGGCTCAGTGTAAAACAAACCACCGCTTCACTGTCGGACTATTTTGCACTGCTGGCATTGACCAATTTCAACCCCACCGTTTTACAGTTTTGTGGCTGTAATATGGAAATAATTTACAAAATGGTGCACGACACAGCTTGTGTGAGTCAGGCACAGTGCAACTAGTTGGCGGGGGGCTAGATTGGATAGGCCCTGAGAATGGGCACGGGGATTGTGATGAGTAATTAACCTGTGCCTACGGGATGTGATGCAGCCAGGACTCCATGTTGGTGCTGCCTGCTCGGTTACATGACTTCTGCATGCAGCCAGCTTGAAACACACTGTTGATTAGCTCCACACATCAGAAGGGGGCCCAACACCGTTACTTGCCAGCACTACTTAAAGCTAGCCTGCACTGCTTAAAGCTAGACTGCACCTCTTAAATTGGGAGGTGCATTGTGACTGGAGAAGTTGCTGGGAGTCCTTTGGGAGCTGAATCTGACCTGGCAAGCATAGAAAAATGGCTGAACATGGGAGAGAGAGGGCACCCAGGTTTTACAATGCTGCACTGGAGGTCTTGGTTGACAGTAGGCTCCCGAGATATGGAAAATGGTCCACGTTGTCCAGGGCTTCATCATGGATCTTGATAATTGTGGAGCCGTACTGTGTGGCGGGGGCAAGTTGGTAGAGAACTTTTGTCTTACGTATGTTTAATGTGAGGCCCATACTCTCGGTGAAGGTGTTGATGATGGTTTGGAGTTCGGCCTCCGAGTGTGCGCAGACGCAAGCGTCATCTGCATACTGTAATTCAATGACAGAGGATGGGACGACCTTGGATCTGGACTGGAGACGACGGAGGTTGAACAATTTCCCATTTGTTCTGTTAATTAGCTCCACTCCAGCGGGGAGCTTATTGAGGGTGAGATGGAGCATTGCAGCAAGGAAGATTGAGAAGAATGTTGGTGCGATAACACAGCCTTGCTTGATCCCGGTCCGCACATGTATTGGGTCTGTGGTGGATCAGTGCAACACCGCCTTTATATTGCCAGTGCAGTCTTCGGTCGTCTGAGGAATAGAGTGTTTGAAGATGGGTATGCACAATGAAATGCTCGGTGCACTGTGAAGCCACCAGAAAGCCTGCGCTCAATGTCAAGGACCATGGAGGAGTCCGGCACCAACTTGGCACAGGGAAGTGGAGAGCTTGTGAACCCAGCCATGATGCAGTGTCTGATGGCCGATTGCTCAGCTACCATTACAGCACAAGCAGCAGCCAACCAAAAGTCTGAGTGCTGCAGTGGAAGCTCAGACTGCTGTCACCATTGGACACCAGTGATCAAAGAGGCTTGCAGGGTGTTACAGCAGTCCAGCAACTTGTCCTCTATGCCGCAGTCTGAAGCTGGGCCTTCTGGGCACGGAGCTGCTCAAGATCGTCCTCCACGAATTTCTTTTGTCTCCTCCACTGAAGGTCATCAGCCTTCCACCAGCCATGCAGCAACCTGAAGAAGACACAAAAAATGGCCCAAAACTGGTGGAGAATGAGGAACTGAAACAAATTAGTATTAGTAAAAAAATAGAACTGGAGAAATTAATGGGACTGAAAGCCGATAAATCCCCTGGACCTGATGACCTACATCCTAGGGTTTTAAAAGAGGTAGCTGTAGAGATAGTGGATGCATTGGTTGTCATCTTCCAAAATTTCATAGATTCTAGAACATTTCCCGCAGATTGGAAGGTAGCTAATGTAACCCCTGCTATTTAAGGAAGAAGGGAGAGAGAAAACGGGGAACTACAGACAGTTAGCCTGACATCAGTAGTAGGGAAAATGCAAGAATCTATTATTGAAGATGTGGTAACAGGGCACTTAGAAAATAATAATCGGATTGAACAGAGTCAACATGGATTTATGAAAGGGCAATCATGTTTGACAAATCTGTTAGAGTTTTTTGAGGTTGTAACTAGCGGGATAGATACGGGGGAACCAGTGGATGTGGTGTATTTGGATTGTCAGAAGGCATTCTATAAGGTGCCACACAAGAGGTTATTAAACAAAATTAGGGCTCATGGAATTGGGGGCAATATACTTGCATGGATTGAGGATTAGTTAACGGACAGAAAACAAGAATAAACGGGTTAATTTTGGGTTGGAAGGCTGTAACCAGTGGGGTACCGCAAAGATCAGTGCTTGGGCCTCAGTCCCAATGATTTGGATGAAGGGACCAAATGTACTGTATACAAGTTTGCTGATGATACAAAGCTAGGTGGGAATGTAAGTTGTGAGGAGGAGGCAAAGAGGCTTCAAGGGGATACAGACAGGCTAAATGAGTGGAAAAGAACATGGCAAATGGAATATAATGAGGAGAAATGTGAAGTTATCCACTTTGTTAGGAAAAATAGAAAAGCAGAGTATTTTTTCAATGGTGAGAGATTGGGAAATGTTGATGTTGAGAAGGACCTTGGTGCCCTTGTACATGATTCACTGAAAGTTAACGTGCAGGTACAGCAAGCAATTAAGAAAGCAAATGGTATGTTGGCATCTTTACAACAGTGACTACACTGCAAATGTATTTCATTGGCTGTAAAGCACTTTGAGACATCTGGTGGGCGTGAAAGGCGCTATAGAAATGCAATTTTTTCTTTCTTTTATTATGAGGATTTTATTACAAGAGTAAAGAAGTCTTACTGCAATTATATAGGACCCTGGTGAGACCACACCTGGAGTATTGTATACAGTTTTGGTCTCCTTTCCTAAAGAAGGATATAATTGCCAGAGAGGGAGTGCAACGAAGATTCACCAGAATGATTCCTGGGATGGGGAGAATGTACTATGAGGAGAGATTGAGTAGACTAGACCGAGGGTCACAGAAGAAGGGGTTGCCTACTTAGGACTGAGATGAGGAGAAATTGCTTCATTCAGAGGGTGGTGAATCTTTGGAATTCTCTACACCAGAGCTGTGAATGCTCAGTCTTTGAGTATATTCAAGGCAGAGATTGATACATTTTTGTATATCAAGGGAATCAAGCAATATGGGGATAGTTCAGGAAAGTGGAGTTGAGGTAGAAGATCCGCGATGATCTCATTGAATGGTGGAGCAGGCTCGAGGGGCCGAATGGTCTACTCCTGCTCATAATCCTTATGTTCTTATGCTCTATTCCAAGAGGAAGACCTACTAGTGCACCCATATCTGGGAACAACTGGTTTGTGCAGAGGTCTTGAAGCCAGCTAAGAGTACTTGCTAAGATTACTCCCTGTCGACCGTTGAAACTTGAAACATCAATGGAACACACCAAAAACTTGCAGAATTGTAACAACAGGAGAAGAAATCAACCAGCTAATCTGTATGTAGTTGATGATCCCTCGAAATATCGCTGATGGTGATCATTCCTGCTGCGTGTTCAGCTGTGCGAGCATTAGAGAGGGCAGCAGCTCGACCAATGAGCTCCAAAATGGCTGCACTGGCTTCAAATCAGCATTGCACACTGATTGACGTCACGATCTGCCTGCCCCGCAGACTTCCAGTGGATGTAAGCTGTCGTACACTAAAGCCTTCATCAAGATGATGTCTGGTGCACTTCGGGGCCAAAATTGCCCCTTTTGTCAAGGCCCGATACCGCCTCGGTAATGGGGAGGTAAGGCTTTACTGACCGGGGGCAGGCGCAGGGTGTGACTCATCTGCAATTGCCCCCAGACTGGCCAACAGGCAGCCTGGCAACCCCTCTTGGGTGGCAGGCCACTGGCTTGACCAAACCCTTGCCTGGTGGCCCGGTGGGTGCCACAGAGGCCTCACTGGGCCTCGAAGCGTCCCTCCCCTTTGTAAGGGGATAAAAAATGGTCACTAAAGTGGGTACTGAAGGTAGTGAATTGATCTGACATATAGTCCAGATTTCAGGGCTTATCAGTATTAGGAGGTTCTGAGGCATGCATTGACCCTTAGCACAGACTGATACAGGATGTAAACATACACTCAGTACTGAATAACACACCCACCAAGGACAGTGGAGAGTCAACTGTCTAGAAACATAGCAAACCCTGGGAAGCAAGGTCAATTCACACGTCATGAGGAACTGAGGCAAAGTTGACACCACTGAACAACACAGTCCTGGAGGGTGACATGTGATGGGAGGTGGACAGGTAGAGGGAACCAATCAGAGCCAGTCTGACAAGGGTCAATATATCAATGTAACTTCACTGATAGCAGTAGGCCAATCGGTGGTTTTGTAGGAGGGTTGCACACCTCGAAAACTGTATAATTTTAATTGTAAAACCTTTGTTCTAGGAAGTGGTCATCGGAACCCTTCCCGAGCATGCTTGAATAAAAACCGGTTAAACCAAGGTTTAGTCTGAGTGATTCCGTGGTCGCTATACGGGCGGGCGGGTGTCGACTCCTTACATCAGGGAACCCACCTTGAGGAAGAGAAGTCTTCTTTTTACCCCACGCCTTTGACTGAAGAGGGAGGGACATTGACCCAAACTCACCGCCACACTGCCTCAAACAGTGCCCCAAAGCAGGGAGGCGGTTTCACAGTTAAAGAGCCCAATTTCCCACCTCATCCCTCCGATGCCTGCCGGACGGTATTAATTCGAATAATTTGAATACCCGGAATGGGCCGGAGGGCAATTTCCCCCCCCCCCCCTTCTTGTCAGAAGTCAGCGTGTGCGTGCCACGAATGCCATTTTGGTTCACCAATGGCACCAAAAAACCGGCACTACCCAAGTGTTTTATTTCTCTTGTTGTGACATAGAAACATAAAAACATAGAAAATTGATGCAGGAGTGGGCCATTCAGCCCTTCGAGCCTGCACCACCATTCAATAAGATCATGGCTGATCATTCACTTCAGTACCCCTTTCCTGCTTTCGCTCCATACCCCTTGATCCCCTTAGCCATAAGAGCCATATCTAACTCCCTCTTGAATAAACCTAATAAACTGGCATCAACAACTCTCTGTGGCAGGTAATTTCACAGGTTAACAACTCTCTAAGTGAAGAAGTTTCTCCTCTTCTCAGTCCTAAATGGCTTACCCCTTATCCTCAGACTGTGTCTCCTGGTTCTGGACTTCCCCAACATTGGGAACATTCTTCCTGCATCTAACCTGTCCAGTCCTGTCAGAATTTTATCTGTTTCTATGAGATCCCCTCTCATTCTTCTAAACTCCAGTGAATACAGGCCCAGTCGATCCAGTCTCTCCTCATATGTCAGTCCAGCCATCCCGGGAATCAGTCTGGTGAACCTTCGCTGCACTTCCTCAATAGCAAGAATGTCCTTCCTCAGATTAGGAGACCAAAACTGAACACAATATTTCAGGTGAGACCATGGAGGAGACATTTTTTCCTTTCGATGTTAATTTGAATTAGAAAGTAGACATGAGTAAATAGGTGAGTTACTCTGTGTCTTATTCTCAGCCTAACATAGGTGTTCGAAAATTATTGAAAAAAATCTATGCTAAAGGGCACTGGAAATCTGAGAATTGATGCAGAACTATGCAGGATGGCTGTAGGTGAAAAGTTAATCCTGAACTCACATTTTAATAGGGATTCATCACACAAAAGCAACATTTAAGTAGCTCTGCAAAAAAAGCTATCAAGGCACTCATGGGACTATCAGAAGAAGATAGAGTGCTTAAACCTAGCGAAACACGCTGGTATGTGATCGCAGCATAAGACCCTGTATGTCAATGCGAAGTACCCTGGCAGTTGCTATGATGCATTTATAATGAGGCATTTCTTCCTTGCGTTACCAACCTCTCCAGTACAGTGGGGAAATATCCACCCCAATTGCGCTTTGCATGTTGGTAACAATCGAATCCAATAGCTGCTGCACTTTTTGGGAGATTTTTCCAATGAGTCTACGCATGGGCTTGAGGCAAGGCAAATCCAGCTAGTTTGTGTGCAAGTCCCAATCAGCTCAGGGGCTCATTTGGAAGAAGTGACTGCAAAATGCAAAACGAATAACTGTTGCCAAACAAAGAAGTCTGGCAGTGAGAGTTTAAATGGCAAGCATGCAAAGTGCTGGTAACCATGCATTATCCAGCAAGGGTGTTACTTAAGTGATAGCTGTGTGCACTATGACCACATTAGCAGCACATGCAACACTGAGGCATTGATAGTGCCAAGAGGTTAACATACAAGTTGATGGCTGGTGTGCAACGGTGCACCACACTTTCAAAAAATCCACGCACAGGCATCGTCCACCCTTCAAAATGCAGTTCAGGACCTGGAATATTAGGTCCTTCATTGAAACACCTGTGAAATCATTGAACTCAACCCTTTTTGGCACGGAAGCAAGTCATCCTCGATTCGAGGGACTGCCTAAGAAGAAGATACAAGTTGGTGCAGGGAAAGACCTCTGTTGGGGCAGGTGACACACTTACCTTGGCAGGCCTGGTCAAGTCATTATATTTTTTCAGGCGCATTAACTGCTTCAGCCACCTCGCTCCATTGTGCTCGCATTGTATATCCTGAGATAGCCCCTTGCAATGTTTGTCAACTATCTTCAAAGAAATCATCCACCTCAGCAGCACTGAAGTTTGACACTCTCTTTTCTGCAAGTCTCCTGCCTGGATTACTTTTCACCTCCTTTTCTCTACGCCTTCTGCTGCCACTTCTCCTTTGATTTGTTGCAGGCCTTAAGGTCATGCAGGAGCATTGGAGTTTCCACGCCCACAGACATATATATTCAAGAGGGAGTTAGATATAGCCCTTACGGCTAAAGGGATCAAAGGGAATGGAGAGAAAGCAGGAAAGGGGTACTGAGGTGAATGATCAATCATGATCTTATTGAATGGTGGTGCAGGCTCGAAGGGCAGAATGGCTTACTCCTGCACCTATTTTCTATGTTTCTATGTTTATATGACACTGGTACACAATCATTGGTGGGTCGCCCGCAAGAGCCTAACAATAATGATATAAAAGGACTCTCCCCGGGAAAGGTGGCAGGAGGTGGGATTCGACTATACTTCCACTGATGGAAGAGCAGTCACCGAGAGCATGCAGAAACCAAGTGCAGGCAGCGGAAAGAGCGTGTGGCAAACCAGTCCCACCCTCCCTTACCCTCAACGACTGTCTGTCCCACCTGTGACAGAGACTGTGGCTCTCGCATTGGACTGTTCAGCCACCTAACGACTCATATTAAAAGTGGAAGCAAGTCTTCCTCGATTCTGAGGGACTGCCTATGATGATGATGAAGATGACATCGGAAATCTAGGCTTGAATGCCAAATGCTATTGTCACATTTCCGTGGCATTTGATTACTGCTTTGTACATTTTGTGCAGTCGGGCTTAATTTATAAATATGTGATTTATGCTTGTACACATCCCCAACACTAACGTGATTAGGTCCTAATTAGTGGCTAGCAGTGTCTCATTTGATAAACAAAGTGCTGTGAATCCGAGTCTGACTCCAGACTGATCTTTTTATTTAGTTTCGAGCTCAGCACTTACCTGCTATCCTCAGCTCCGCATCCTTCATTATAGAAATTAACATTTAATGCTAACATTTATCATAATGTGAAGCAATCTGGGGGAGGCAATTGATTAGTAACCCAGCTGTGTGACAATCCCCCTAGACAAATCTGTCATACATCGTACACGCATCACTCAGTCTTTCCTCCACTGCATTTCCTCCAGATATTTCTAACTCTCAGCAGCACTATTAAGTGTAATAGTACAAACTGATTCCTCAATATATCTGTAGTGGAACACAAATTAACAGTTTAACCTCAATTGTTTTTGCTCAGGCAATTTTATTGCCATCTGAGGGAAGGGTTCAAATTGCAGCTGTACTCTCAAGTACCTTGTTCATTATATATGTGGATAGATAATGATTGCCATTGGGTTATTTGAGGGCAAGTGTCATCACAACCAAGTGGAATTCTCCTCTCATCCAACATTGATTCACTGGGAGTCACTAGCCAGTAATGAGGGATGGGAACTTTGCCTGGTTTTAGTCCTCCCAAGCACACACAGTGTATTGATTACGATACTGAACTAACTGAGAGGTCATGGAATGTAATTCAGTAAACGCGGCACTTTTTGGTGATGACCATGAAAGCTGTCTAAGTACAGGAGCAAGGGTGTCTTACTACAGTTATACAGGGCCTTGGTGAGACCGCACCTGGAGTATTGTGTGCAGTTTTGGTCTCCTTACCTAAGGAAGGATACACTTGCCAAAGAGGGAGAGCAGCGAAGGTTCATCAGATTGATTCCTGGGATGGCAGGCTTGTCGTATGAGGAGAGGTTGGGTTGACTAGGCCTGTATTCATTAGAGTTTAGAAGAATGAGAGGGGATCTTATTGGAATGTATAAAATTCTGACTGGGTTGGATAGACTGGATGTGGGGAGGATGTTTCCTCTGGGCTGGGAAGTCTAGAACAAGGGGTCACAGTCTCTGGATATGGGGTAGGAAATTTAGGACCGAGATGAGGAGACATTTTTTCACTCAGAGGGTGGTGAACCTGTGGAATTCTCGACCACAGACGGCTGTGGAGGCCAAGTCACTGAATACATTTAAGAGGGAGAGAGATAGATTTCCAGAAACAAAAGGCATCAAGGGGTATGGGGAAAAAGCGGAAATATGGTGTTGAGATAGAGGATCAGCCATGATCATATTGAATGGCAGTGCAGACTCGAAGGGC
The DNA here is from genome assembly GCF_044704955.1 of Pristiophorus japonicus. Lineage (NCBI taxonomy): Eukaryota > Metazoa > Chordata > Chondrichthyes > Pristiophoridae > Pristiophorus > Pristiophorus japonicus. Next base: position 6,645,858 of record NC_091986.1, read on the forward strand.
CGAATGGCCTACGACTACTCCTATTTTCTATGTTTCTATGTTTCTCTGGCCAACTGGTTCACTCATGCCCAGAGGGAACCCAATGGTATGGGCACAAAGAACCAAGGGTGGGAAAAACGTAAGAATTGTGCTGCCTGAAACTACTGAAGGACAGTTTGTCAAATCTTTTCTGAGCAGCACGGAGCAAACACATATTTGCAAAGCGTACCCAAGGTGAGATTTCAGACAAAATTCTGGGATAGCCAGAACCTGTGAAATCAGCCATTTCTTGGTTTGACAAGCGATCGGGACAACACAGAGCTGTTTTCTATAGGCGTGCATAAGTTCTGGTGCAGTGTGGGTGGAAACAGTGGGATATCTGTTGACTTGCATTGTTCCATCATTTCATGGATTTGCCGGTTTGGGGGCAGGCACTTCTTCCATTCCCCCCACCCCACCTCCACTCCACTTCTGCTGGAATTTATAGTGCATAATTGGAGGGGCAGAAATCATTGCCCGCCTCACCGTCTTACCCCACTCTCCTGCATTGCAAGAATGACAGCTCTCAATAAAAATGATTGTGGAATTTCTAGACTACAATCTAGATTTTTGACCACAAACTTGAGACCTTAGTATCAGCTGTCTAGTAGGGTGATGTAACCCATTCAAGGAAATATTTAAAGCTCAGCATTATTGTTAAGAAACAGCATTTGTTCATATTCAGTGCGTTTTTGGAAGAAATTTCGTCATGCATTAAATACATACAATCATCCTAAAATAAATCAAGGTTGGTCGTATTTGGGGATGTTTTCCATTGTTGATTAACAGCAACAATAACAGAGAGAGGCGTTAAAGCTGGTAGAAAACAGGGTTATTTCAGTTTCTGCACTAATTCCTGTTTCTCACCTCCCAAAAAAGGGTGCGTGAAATTGGTAACATTTAATAAGTCTGTTATTGCTTAATAAATTTTGTTAATAAACTGTTGATGAGCTTTCATAGAAAGATGCAACAGTTTTCACTGGGAGGAGCTGAAATTGACCAGGTAGAAATGAGCTTACTTGCTGAGCGAGTGTTCAGTCAACAGAGGAGCAGTTTATCTCTTTGGCCGTTGGAAGAATGGCGGCAGGGGACACAGATTCCATTGGAGATGCTTTACTTCCTCACTGGGATTTTAAACAGTCAGCTGTACTGCACTCACGGCGGGGGGAGGGGAGAGTGAAGAACTAAGAACTACAGAGCTGAGGGGCCTTTAAATAGATGTACTTCCCGTGCTGTATATTTCATTGTTCCTCAAGGAAAATCGAAAATCGAAAATTTCAATGCAAACTGCACAGTGAGCAATGTACTTTATAAAAACTTGAATTGCTATTTATTCTCTTTTCAGATATCAGATTTCAAAATGTCCTCGGAAATACTCCTTGGAAAATAAGGGTGGAAATTTTAAGATTTTGACACGCCAGGAGCGGGGGAGCCCGGTAGCACGCGGGACACCTGGAAGTCTGGGTCCACAGTGACACCTGGGAGTCCCTGGCCAAAGACCGCCCTAAGTGGAGGAAGTGCATCCGGGAGGGCGCTGAGCACCTCGAGTCTCATTGCTGAGAGCATGCAGAAAACAAGCGCAGGTAGCGGAAGGAGCGTGCGGCAAACCAGTCCCTCCCTCCCTTACCCTCAACGACTATCTATCCCACCTGTGACAGGGACTGTGGTTCCCATATTGGACTGTTCAGCCACCTAAGGACTCATTTTAAGAGTGGAAGCTAGTCTTCCTCGATTCCGAGGGACTGCCTATGATGATGATGGCTTCTTTCATCACTGGTAGGTTCCCCGCTCGGAGGTAAGCCTGCTTGACAGGTTTGGCTTCCAGTCAGGAGGGACATGCTGGAGAAGAGGCTGCAAGACCAGGTAGGTCCAATCCATGAACCTGGAGTGGTCCGTCCCCAAGGAGGGTCCCTTCCCAAGTGGTTTCCAATCCCTGACCCTCGGTGGGGGAAGGGAACGTCCGATGTCTGTGGTGGGTTTCCAAACCCCACTCCAGGAGGGGTCTAGACCCAGCGGGAGGGGGAGGGGGGTGAGGTTTTTATGGGGTAGGGTCTGATGGTAGGTGTGATAGAGCTCCACCTAGTTGACTACTGTGGTAATGCAACTTCTGCTGTAAATACAATTAAAGTCACATGATGTATTGGAGCTATCTTGTGGACTGTGTTTGCTAGTGATGTCGTAAACATATATCTCATTTGGTGACATCGGATGGGATAATTGGATTCCATAGCTGAAATTTTTGTCGGTGGATTATTCTGCCAACCGACAGAGAGACTTTGAAAGGTTCTTTGTTTTGCAGAACAGCTAAAAATCCAAAGTAAATTACACTTGTCTGAACTATCAGAGTCCAGATGGCCACGCCTATGGGAATAATAGGGTGCCTCAGTGAGTTCCATCGTGACTGAGAGACTTTCAGCGTGTATGTGGTGCAGCTAGAAATGTTTTTCATTGCAAATAGTATCATCAAAGACCCCCATGATGAAAACTGTAACTGGGTGGTGTTAGGAAGGAAACAAGCTATTTCCTTGACCAAAGCAGGCCCTGAGGTGTATGAAACCCTGTTCGCGTCAAGCCAAAGGACACGCCACTGACGGAGATTATAACCAAGTTGGAACAGCACAACAGTCCTGAGACCCTGGAAATTGCTGAAATAATAGTTTGGGAATATAAGATCAGGTAAATGACAAGAGTATCAGTGAGTACACTTAGCTTTAAAGAGGCTATCCATTCACTGTCATTTTGTAAACTTTCAGGACCAAGTATTGCGTGACCGCTTTGTGGGATGAAAAATAAAGCAATCAGAAGAAAATTGTTGACAACCCCAACTTGACTTTTGATTTAGCTTGTCAGACAGCTATGTTGGTGAATATGGTCGACCAATACTCCCGAGAATTTTGTGTCATTTCCAGTCATCAGACAACTGAGGTGAATCGCCTGTAGGTTAGAAGTAAAAGGCAGTTGGGCCTCAGCAACTGGCCAAGGTAACAGAAAATTGAGATCATGCTATCAGTGTCTGGGAGAACACATTGATCAAAGTTGTCCATATGTGAAGGCAGAGTATTTCTTCTGCAAGTAAACTGGGCACCTTGCGAAGGTATGCCGACTGAAGAATAAACAGACATTCAATGCTAGAAGCAGAAATCGCCAGAGACAACATATCATTGAAGAGAAGCAACAAGACGAGGAGATACACGTCATCAGGAGCACGAGGGTACCAAACAATAATTCGCGAAGTATCATCATCGAAGTAGATGTTGCAGAAACCAGGATACCCATGGAAATTGACACTGGTCATTCCGTGAGCTTTGTACCGGAATTGCTATATCTCGACAAGTTGAGTGACTTTCCACTGGCGAAGTCAATGATAGAGCTGCGAGGCTAATCAGGAGAGCAAATCCCTGTGGTAGGACGTATCACCGTACCGGTGAAATACAAGGATCAGTTTCAAAATTTGCCTCTCTTAGTGGTGGCAGGAGACAAGCCTGCCTTTATAGGTGGGCTGCCCTGGCCTGTGTGAGAACATCACCACAGGTCGGGGCTGTAAATAGAGCTGGAGCGCCAGGCCCTGGAACATCATGGCGGAGGTGCGGCAAATGAGGGCACAGGGCCCAGAAGAGCCGAGGGCCCAGGGGCAGCACAGACCAGCCCACACTGCGATATGTGTGCGCACTAGTTCTGTGCAGCAGAGCTGGTCTCCAATCGTCCTGGTTAATCCTTGCCACTGGATAAAGGCCTAGCTCTGTCAAGCTCGTGTGGTAGCTGATGTGCACCGGTCACCACATATTAAAAAACATTCATGCACAGGCATCTTCCATCCCGTCAACTGGAGTTCAGGACTGGAACATCGGGTCCTTCATTGAAACACCTTTGAACTCTCATGGAAGCAAGTCATTCTCGTTTGAGGGACCGCCTATGATGATGATGATTAATAGGTAGAAGTTGGTTGGGATCACTGAAGCTGCATTAGAATGAGATTTTTTGTGTTGAATTGAGATTTGCATCAAAAGACAACGTCATCATGCAATATGCAAAGGTGTTTGCGAAACAGGCAGTCCGATCCAAGGCGTCAAGGCAAGTGTCAGGGTACAGAAGGACCCAAGATCAGTTTACTACAAGCCATGTCCCATACCATATGCACTCAAGAAGAAAATTGAGCAAGTACTCAAGAGAATTGAGACTGAAAATATTATCTCAAAGTAATTGGGCTACACCCATTGTTGTACCTAAGCCAGATGGTAAGGTAGGGTTGTGTAGTGATTATAAAGTAACAGTAAACCAGGTTCAAGAGGATAATCTACCTAATACATTGCCAAATGTAGAAGATTTGTTCACAACACTGACAGTTGGCCACATTTTCTCAACGTTAGATCTGACAAATGCCTACTTACAACTTGAGCTAAATGAGGAGTCCAAATGATGCTTTACTATAACTACTCATTTAGGCCTATATAAATTTAATAGGCTACCATTTAGAGTGTCTTCCGCCCTGACATATTTCAAGGGGTGATGAACCAGATTTTGCAAGGTATTGAAGGGGTAGTATGCTATTTAGATGACATATTCATTTCAGCACCAAACAGGCAAATTCATAATAACATATTGAATGAAGTGCTCAAACGGCTAGAGAAGCACAGAGTACTAGTGACTGCTCACAAGTGTGAGTTATTTCAAAACTTAGTGGAATACTTAGGGCACAGAGTAGACAAAAATGGTTTACATCCAACCATGGGAAACCTGGATGCAATTAGAAATGCACCTACTCCCAAGAATGTCACTAAACTGCGATCATTTTTGGGTCTTTTGAATAATTATGGGAAGTTCCTACCAAATTTGGCTAAGTATTACATCCACTGAATGAACGATTGAAAAAACAGGCTCATTGGAAGTGTTCAGAAGAAAGCAACACAGCATTCAAGGAGTGTAAAAGCGAACTGATAGAGAGCACCATGTTAGTGCACTATGATGTATCTGAAGAGATCAAGCTAGCATGTGACGCCTCTCTGTGACATAATAATGCTCCACCTTTTAATACGATCATGACTGATCTGATCTTGGGCTCAGTTCCACTTTCCTGCCTGCTCCCCATAACCCTTCACTCCCTTATCAATCAGAAATCTGTCTATATCCACCTTAAATATATTCAATGACCCAGCCTCCACAGCTCTCTGGGGCAGAGAATTCCACGGATTTACAACCCTCTGAGAAGAAATTCCTCCTCATCTCAGTTCTAAATGGGCGACCCTTATTTGTAAACTATGCCCACAAGTTCTGGATTCCCCCCACGAGGGGAAACATCCTCTCTGCATCTACCTTGTCGAGTCCCCTCAATATCCTTAAGTTTCAATAAGATCACCTCTCAGTCTTCTGAATTCCAATGAGTATAGGCCCAACCTACTCCTCCGTTCTTCATAAGTCAACCCCCTCATCTCCGGAATCAACCTAGTGAACCTTCTCTGAACAGCTTCCAATGCAAGTATATCCTTCCTTAAATACAGAGACCAAAACTGTACACAGTACTCCAGGTGTGGCCTCACCAATACCCTGTACAGTTGTAGCAGGATTTCCCTGCTTTTATACTCTATCCCCCATGCAGTAAAGGCCAACATTCCATTTGTCGTCTTGATTACTTGCTGTACCTGCATACTAACTTTTTGTGTTTAAGGTGGCGATAGAGAGATTTCTGATGGATAAGGGAGTGAAGGATTATGGGGAGCAGGCTGGGGAGTTGGGGCAGTGATCTCTCATGTACTACATAGTGGGGAGGAGAGACCAATTGCTTTTGCTTCACACAGTCTCAGTGCCAGTGAGCGTAATTATGCGCAAATCGAAAGGAAAGTTTTGGCATTGATTTTTGGGGTTAAGAAGTGTCACAAATACTTGTGTGGTCATAAGTTTACTATCATTACTAACCATAAGCCCCTGACAGCAATCCTACATCCAAAGTCCCCAGTTCCAATATTAGCTGCAGCCCGAATGCAGAGATGGGCTTTGATTTTGTCAGCATATACATATGATATTGAGGACAGACAATCAGCTGATCACAGTAATGCTGATGCAATGTCTCAATGTCACAAGTTACACCCGATAGGGAAGAAATTTTCTATTTTTCATACATTGATGAACTGCCAGTCACAGCTGAAGAGATTGGTAGAGCAAGCAAACGTGACGCAGTTATGTCAAAGGTGTATGATTACATAGCAAATGTCTGGCCAAACCAGGTATTGGAGAAAGATATTCAACCATACTTCGTTCATAGGAATGAATTATCAGTGGATAAAGATTGTATCATGTGGGAAGCAAGAATGGTTATCCCAAATAAGTTCAGATCCATATTATTAGGAGATCTTCATGACCAGCACCTGGGAATGTGCTTGACCAAGAGTTACTTATGGTGGCCAAGTCTAGCTAAACATAGAAACATAGAAAATAGGTGCAAGAGTAGGCCATTTGGCAGTTACTTATGGTGGCCAGGTCTAGCTAAATATAGAAACATAGAAAATAGGTGCAGGATTAGGCCATTTGGCCCTTCGAGCCTGCACCACCATTCAGTAAGATCATGGCTAATCATTCACCTCAGTACCCCTTTCCTGCTTTCTCTCCATACCCCTTGATCCCTTTAGCCGTAAGAGCCATATCTAACTCCCTCTTAAATACATCCAATGAACTGGCATCAACAACTCCCTGCGGTAGGGAATTCCACAGGTTAACAACTCTCTGAGTGAAGAAGTTTCTCCTCATCTCAGTCCTAAATGGCTTACACTTTATCCTTAGACTGTGTCCTCTGGTTCTGGACTTCCCCAACATCGGGAACATTCTTCCTGCATCTAACCTATCCCTCACTATACCATTAACAGCAAGGCAGGTGACCAAACCTGGTTTAATGAGTGCAGAGGAGCATGCCGGGAGCAGCATCAGGCATACCTAAAAATGAGATACCGACCTGGTGAAGTTGCAACACAGGACTACGTGCATGCTAAACAACGGAAGCAGCATGCTATAGACAGAGCTAGGCAATGCCATAAACAAAGGATCAAATCAAAACTCTGCAATCCTGCCACGTTCAATCATGAATGGTGGTGGACAGTTAAACAGCTGACAGGAGGAGGAGGCTCCATGAACATCCCCATCCTGAATGATGAGTGCAAAAGACAAGGCTGAAGCCTTTGCAACCATCTTCAGCCAGAAGTGCCAAGTCAATGATCCATATTGGCCTCCTCCTGATGTCCCCACCATCACAAAAGCCAGTTTTCAGCCAATTCGATTCACAGAGTACGGAGTACATTGTTAGTCAGTGCAAAACATGTCAATCGGTAAGTAAGAAACCACCATCATTACTATTACAGCCATGGAAATTGCCTCCCAGGGTATGGCAAAGTTTACATGTACATTTTGTTGAGCTAGAAAGACAGTAATTGTTCATTGTGATTAATAGCCATTCAAAGTCGGTGGAGGTGTTTACAATGCGAAAAATAACAGCAAGTAAAACATTAGACAATTTGCGAAGATTGTTTTCTTCATATGGCCTCCCAAAAGAAATTGTTTCTGATAATGGGCCGCAATTTTGTTCAGCCAGTTGGGTTCAGGGGATCCACAAATGAGGCAGGTGGTTGTAAGCCTGGTGGATGAACTGGCAATGTATAGTGTAATTGTTAAACCTTTGCTAATAAACCAATTAGTTCTTAATAGAAATGTGTTGCTATGAATTCTTAAGCAAAGAATCCATGAAGCAAATACATTACAGTGGGGAACCACATATGCTAGTTTGCCAATGACACAAAGATAGGTAGTCATGCGTGACTCTAAGGGACTGCCAAAGAAGAAAAGTGGCAGCATTGTAAGCAGTGTAGCTAAGTACATAAGAACTGGGAGCAGGAATCGGCCATACATTCCTGCAAACCTGCTCTGCCATTTAATAAGGTCATGGCTGATCTTCAACCACAGCTCTACTTTCCCGCTCGTTTCCCTTGATTCCCCTAGATTCCAAAAATCTATCTTTCTCAGCCTTGAATATGCTCAACTGTCGAAAGCATAAAATTACAAATAGATCAAGTGAATGGGCAAAACTATGGTAAATGAATTTCAAGGTAGGAAAGTGTGAGGTCATCCATTTTGTAACTAATAGCCCTGTAACTTTTTCTCCTTCAAGTATTTATCCAATTCCCCTTTGAATGCTACTATTGATCAGAGTAGTTATTAAATTGTGAAAAACTAGACACAGTGGAGGTCCAAAGAAGCTCAGGGGTCCATGTACACAGATCATTAAAATGTGATGGACAGGTACAGAAAGTAATCAGAAAGGCGAATGGAATGCTGGCCTTTATATCGAGAGCGCTAGAATATACAGGGGTAGAAATTATGCTGCAGATATACAAGGCCCTGGTTAGTTCATACTTGGAGCACTGTGTTCAGTTCAGGGCATCACACATTAGGAAGGATATATTGTCCTTGGAGGGGAGTGTAGATTTACCAGAAAGATACTTAGGGAGCGAAATTGGACAGCCCCTGAAAACATGCACAAGAATCGCAATGCGCGATACGAGACTCCCAAAGCAAGCGCTCTACTCGGAGCTCCGACAAGGCAACCGAGCCCCAGGTGGGCAGAGGAAAACGTTTCAAGGACACCCTCAAGGCCTCCTTGATAAAGTGCAACAGCCCCACCGACACCTGGGAGTCCCTGGCGCACGACCGCTCAAAGTGGAAGAGAATAATCCGGTAAGGCGCCGAATACCTCGGGGCCGAAATTCACCGTCCCCGAAGGGTCAGCGACCGCGGGGCTTGGGCGACTGATCAAAAAAAATCAATCGGCCGCTGCAGTCAGGTACTTTTCCCTCCCCGAGCCATAGTCAGCTCGGGGTGGGGGGGGGGGGGGGGTGGGGGGGGCGGTTTGAGCGGTGCGCACTTCCGGCGTGGTGAAGCCGAAGTAAAGGATGATTTTGTGTGGAGAGGGTAGCAGCGGGCGGGGCCACTGCAAATCGGCCACCGCCAGCCATCTTTACTTTAAAAAGGTAGGACTGCTTCAGGCAGTACCCCCGCCAGGTATTCGAGTCGGTGCTCGAACGCCACACCGCTGGAGTGTTGCCGCGATCAGGGCTCTTTGCCAAGAAAATAGTTTCATTAAGTTTTCATTTGAATTTAAAGTGCAATAAGTTGTATTCATTGTTTTGGCTTCATTAAACCTGCTGAGTGCTGCTCAGAGGTTTTCACAGATTTTGCCGAACTTTCACTTCTGACTGTTTAGTGGAGGCCCGCAGGCCTCATTGTGGGCTACAGAGACTTGCTTGGCAGGGTTCGCCCTGAGGATGGGAGGAGTGTTGGGAGGGCGAGACCTGGTACACACCTGGTCAGAAGCAGGGCGCCACGCAGGAGAAGGTGTCGCCATCAGCACCGTGCAGAGAGGCAGTGGGCAAGGGAGGAAGCGGCCATCTGCACAACCGAGAGAAGGGCGTGTAGATGTGCGCAGACCTGCAGCTAGAGAGGGTGGCCAGAAGGGAGATGGCATCAGGAGGAGGGTGAGGGATGCCCCTCCCCCTCCAAATACTGGGAGAGGAGCCTTTGCAGCAAGAGCCTCCAGAGGAGCCCGAGAATGAGGAGGACCAGGGAGATGGCCAACAGGCAGCTGCCAGGGGAGGTGGCCAACGCAGGCCTGGAGAAAGGTGGCCCTATCCTCAAAGGGTCTACAGACCTCAGTTCTCCTTCCTCCAGTTCACTGAGCAACGCCTGTGAAGGCTATGATTTCAGACAGAAATACTGAGGGAGCTCTGCACTGTCCTACGAGATCTGCAGCCTCAGACATGCCTCAGGACCGCCCTCACCATGGAGACCAAGATCACCATCACCTTGAATTTTTAGGCCACGGGGTCTTTCCACTGCAGACATTGGCAACATCTCCCAATTCTCGGCACATCGGGGCATTCCGGCAGGTCACAGATGCACTGTACAGGAGATGGGTCCAGTACCATCTCCCTCCCAATGACAAGGAACAAACAGGTGGAGCACCAGGCTGGATTTGCCTGAATGACAGGCTTCCCGAGGGTGCAGGGTGCCACTGACTGCGACACAACATCACCCCGAGATCTTTATGAACCGCAAAGGCTTCCACTCGCTGAACGTGCAGCTCGTGTGTGACCACCAGCGTCGGATCCTGGCCGTTGATGTGAGGTACCCAGGCAGCAGTCATAATTCATTCATTCTGCGCGAGACCAGTGTGCCCGCCCTCTTCACCGGCCCGAATTAGGATTGCGGTTGGCTGCTTGGGGATAAAGGAGATCTCCTGACCAGCATATGATGCACTGCCTATGGTCACACACCAGGTCGACATTGAGGGAATGGAATCCCTTTAGGGACTTGAGCACAAAAAATCTAGACTGACATTCCCAGTGCAGTGCTGAGGGAGCACTGCACTGTCGGAGGTGCCATCTTTCGGATGGAACGTTAAATCGAGGCCCCGTCTGCTCTCTCAGATGGATGTAAAAGATCCCATGGCAATATTTCGATGAAGAACCGGGGAGTTATTCCCGGTGTCCTGCCCAATATTTATTTATCAATGAACATAACAAAAAGAGATTATCTGGTATTGTCACATTGTTGTTTGTGGGAGTTTGTTGTGCTCAAATTGGCTGCTGCATTTCCTACAGTACAACACTGACTACACTCCAAAAAAATGTATTTCATTGACTGTAAAGTGCTTTGGGACATCCAATCGTTGTGAAAGGTGCTATATAAATGCAAGTCTTTTTTTCAGTTCCGGTACATGTGATGCCAGCAATCCAAGGTGTGTGCAGGCAATGGTTCCCTGCATCATGGAGAATCATGGAATCCGAGCAATGCCTTGGCTCACTTCTACCGACTTGTCTCTGGCAAGAGAGAATGAAATGATGTTAGCTCTCTTTGAATACAGCGCCTCAGTGACCTCCCTCGTGCAACAGTGAATGGCAAACTGGGAGATGTTACTGATATCTCCAGCTCCAGCCTGGAAGGAGTCAGACTCATATCACCACGGTCTCCTTCACAACCACTGGCAATGTGGTCCTCGCCCTCCTCTGGGGTTACAGTTATGACTGCAGCAGTTGGCAGATTGAGGCCCTCCTGAGTGAAGTGCAGACATCTCACACACGGTTCCTCACTGAGGTCCCAGTAGAACAATTAACTCCCCAAAGATCCTGGGCGGATATGGCCTCCTGGTGAAAGCCCTTCTCTCCCTCCTCCTCCCTCTTCGAGCTGTTTGTCCTGATCTGCGAGGCCTCCGCTCATTCTTCAAGCCATGCTCTGTTCCAAGAGGAAGGCCTACCAGTGCACCCATATCTGAGAGCAACTGGTTTATGCAGAGATCTTGAAGACAGCTAAGAGTACTTGACACATTACTCCCTGTAGACTTTTGATACTTGAAACATCTATGGAACGGACCAAAAAATTGTAGAATTGTAACAACAGTAGAAGAAATCAACCAGCAACTAAACTATAAATAGTTCATGATCCCTTTAAATAGCGCTGATGGGGGGTGGGCAGGACGGTCCTTACTGCCGTTTAACACGTGTTCAGCTTTGTGAGCTCAGGAGAGGGCATTGGCTGGAGCATTGAGCTCCAAAATATCAGTGTTTGCATCCACCAGCATTGCGTGCTGATTGAAGTCATGATCTGCCTGCTCTACATGCATCTGGCAGATGTTCACAGCGTGCACGCTAATGCCTGAACCCAAGGAACGGGCGCTACTGAGCCCAATTTCTCGCCCTTGACTCCATGGGTTAAATTGCGAGGAGAGATTCTACAAACTAGAGTTGTATTCCCAGGAATTTAGAAGTTTAAAGCGTGATTCGATCAGCATTTTCAAGATATTAAGGGGAACAGATAGGGTAGATAGAGAGAAACAATTTCTGCTGGTTGAGGAGCCTAGGACTAGGGGTCATAGCCTAAAAATTAGAGCCAGACCTTTCAGAAGTGAAGTTAGAAACTACTTCTACGCACAAAGATTGGTAGATATTTGGGAGACTCTTCCACAAACCGCACTTGATTCGACTTCAATTGCTCATTTTAAATCTGCGATTGATAGATTTTTGTTAACCAAAGATATTAAGGGACTTGGGACAAAGGCGGGTAGATGGAGTTAGGTCACAGATCAGCCAAGATCTCAGTGAATGGCGGAACAGGTTCAAAGGTCTAAATGGCCTCCTCCTGTTCCTATGTTTTCTGTGTCTATCGTGAAAGGAACCATCAAGTTAGAAAAGTGTACGGTAGAAGATGAGATAATTCAGGGTTTGATGCTGACAGCTTTGGTTTGGTCTGAAGATCGTAAGAAGATAGAAAAACAAAGAAAGATAGGGGGCTCTAGGTTTTGTGGTCACTATCTCTGTAACCTCCACCAGCCCTACAACCCTCAATGAAATCTGAATTCCTCCAACTCTGGTCTCTTGTGCCTCTGCTGCTAACTTCGGCATTGGAAGATACACCTTCAGACATTCAGGAACTCCTTGCCTAAACCTGTCTGCCTCTCCACTGCTCTCTACTCCTTTAAGATGCACCTTAAAACTTACCTCATTGACCAAGCTTTTAGTCACTCTCAGAATATCTCCTTCTTTGTGGCTCTGTGTCAATTTTTGTTTCATCACTTTCCTATGAAGTGCCTTGAAATGTTTTGCTACATTGAAGGCACTATAAGAACACAAGAAATAGGAGCAAGAGTTGGCCATTTGGCCCCTCAAGCCTGCTCCGCCATTCAGTAAGATCATGGCTGATCTGATCATGGACTCAGCTCCACTTCCCTGCCCGCTCCCCATAACCCTTTACTCCCTTATCGCTCAAAAATCTGTCTATCTCTGCCTTAAATATATTCAAGACCCAGCCTCCACAGCTCTCTGGGCAGAGAATTCCACAGATTTACAACCCTCTGAGAGAAGAAATTCCTCCTCATCTCAGTTTTAAATGGGCAGCCCCTTATTCTGAGACTATGTCCCCTAGTTTTAGTTTCCCCGATGTGTGGAAATATCCTCTCTGCATCTAACTTGTCCAGCCCCCTCATTATCTTGTATGTTTCGATAAGATTACATCTCATTCTTCTGAGCTCCAATGTGTTGAGGCCCAACCTGCTCAACCTATTCTAATAAGTCAACCCCCTCATCTCCGGAATCAACCTCATGAACCTTCTCTCAACAGCTTCCAATGCAAGTATATCCTTCCTTAAATACGGAGAACAAAACTGCACGCAGTACTCCAGGTGTGCCCTCACCAATACCCTGTACAATTGTAGCAGGACTGCTCTGCTTTTATACTCTATCCCCCTTGCAATAAAGGCCAACATCCCATTTGCCTTCCATATCAATGCAACTTGTTGTTGTCATTGTGGTCGTCCTTGGAGGGAATATGCAACAAATCCTGATTATGACACAGTCAGGATGGAGAGAAGAGGAAGAACAAGTGGGACTGTGTATTTTGAGCTTGAAAGGAAATGTCTCATTTATTATCATTCATATCCTGTCTGACTCCCAGTATTCATATTCAACCTATCACTCATACACAACTCGAATGTCATTATGTTGTACCTCTCCTCTCCTAAAGAAATTGTATTTGCCTCAAGTGCCATAAGCTGATTGATTTAATACTGCCCTCTACATCACACATGTTAGAAATCTAATTATGATTGAAGAGAAGTGCACTAGAAGTCCTTTTCCATCCCTATGTAAGGATGAGTGGTCAGCAATGTGATAGAAAGCACCAGGCAGTAGGACCCAGTTAAAGCAGAACTTCAGGGAAGGTACAAGGTTACTGCATAGCTTTGAAGGGGAAAAGTACCCCTTCCTTTTCTTTCTTCCCCATAAATTTTGTCCCCTCATCTTTCAAAGGTATATTATGGTATATTCGAAAAGTGACTATTCTACATTAGTGATCTTGTGTAAGCAGCCATTCTTGATGAGGAACTTACAGCTTAGCTCAATTCACGTCTCACTGAGCGCCGCCGACACTTGGAACACCTCCCAGCAGTGATCAGCAGCATCGAGCTTGATTTTCCCATCCGTGCCCCAGGGGATTGAGACAGGTCACTGGAAGTTTGAAAAGTGTAAGGTCAATCCAGACTTGACACTTAATAAGTCAGCAGTACAGTATGTTGGCAAATATTAAACACAATGTGCTAGAAATTCATCAGACACTGCTACCACCGGTTTGCCACCAAAAAAAACCGCTATGACTCCAGCATGATTTTGAGCTGGAAGCTTCAACAAAAAATGGTAAAAAAATCCGCCCGGCAGGAACAATCAGCGTTGGACGAGGATTCGCGGCGGAAACCGTGGTCCTCATCAAATTTAGTCCGAGGCCGATTACCGCTGCGAGTTGGGCCTCATCATAGGCAGTAGCTCGAAATCGAGGAAGACTAGCTTCCACTCTAAAAGTGAGTTCTCAGGTGACTGTACAGTCCAATACAGGAATTACAGTCTCTGTCACAGGTGGGACAGACAGTGGTTGAAGGAAAGGGTGGGTGGGGAGTCTGGTTTGCCGCACGCTCCTTCCGCTGCCTGCGCTTGGTTTCTGCATGCTCTCGGCGACGAGACACGAGGTACTCAGCGCCCTCCCGGATGTTCTTCCTCCACTTAGGGTGGTCTTTGGCCAGGGACTCCCAGGTGCCGGTGGGGATGTTGCACTTTATCAGGGAGGCTTTGAGGGTGTCCCTATAATGTTTCATCTGCCCACCTGGGGCTCGCTTGCCGTGTAGGAGTTCTGAGTAAAGCGCTTGCTTTGGGAGTCTTGTGAACAACGTGGCCCGCCCAAATGAGCTGGTGGAGTGTGGTCAGTGCTTCGATGCTGGGGATGTTGGCCTGATAGAGAACACTGACATTGGTGCGTCTGTCCTCCCAGGGGATTTGCAGGATTTTGCGGAGGCATCATTTCTCCAGCGATTTGAGGTGTCTACGATATATGATCCGTCTTTGAGCCATTCAGGAGGGCGGGTATCACTTCAGCCCTGTAGACCATGAGCTTGCTGGCAGATTTGAGGGCCTGATCTTCGAACACTCTCTTCCTCAGGCGGCCGAAGGCTGCACTGGCGCACTGGAGGCGGTGTTGAATCTCGTCGTTGATGTCTGCCCTTGCTGATAACAGGTTACCAAGGTATGGAAAATGGTCCACATTGTCCAGGGCCACGCCGGGAGATGGGGGTGCAGTGTGAGTTGGGCCTAGGGAGGAGGGGAAACACAAAAAATATTTTTCAAAAAAAACAAAAATCTAAAATCAAAAATAATTCATGACCCTTTTGTCGCGAATCGCTGCAAAAAAGTTTAAAAGTAAACTTTAACTTACACTTTTTGCAGGTTTTCCAACCTACCCCCGTTACAAGGGCTTCTCCGACAGGTTTCTCCCGGCGGGTTTTTTGTTCCCCTCTGCGGGTCACCGCTATGACCAACCACAGGCACGCCGGCGGTCTGCTCCCCAGCGCTTTTTCAAAACCACCGGCGGAACACGGCGATGAATTTCCCGCCACGCCATTTGCTGCCCAAGTTGAAGAAATGCCGCTGAAAAACGCGGCGGAAGGCTGGTGCATTTCCAGTCCAATAAACGTTTGGGAGGAGAAGGTCAAAAATTGAGGGCAAATTGACCAATCCTATGGTCCCAGTGAAAAGCTGGGCTGGAAGGGAGTCTAGATCGGAGATAGTGTGACAATGCGCTGGCACCAATTTTCAAATCCCCAATCCCTTTCAGCAACATTCTCCGCTAGAATATCAAAGTAAGATTTAATAAACAGTGCTGTGCCAGATCTAGAAATTAATAACGTCAGTGTTATATTGTAGGTACAATAATGGTGGGTGATATTGAGGCCCTGGAAAAGGTTCAAAGGATGTCTACGAGAATGATCGCTAACTTAAAAGACTTTAAGTCATCATGATAGGCTTAGAGAGTTGTTTTTTAACTCTGGAAAAGCATAGACATCATAGAGATTTAATTGTATTTAAAATTTGAAGGGACGAGGCTACATCTTTATGGATAGACTATTGGCGCTCGGTAGGTTAGGGAAAACAGGTGGTTATTCCGATGAACCACACAAGTATTGGACTAGGTTAGGAGGTTTTTCTTCACACACAGGTTGTTAATGACTAACAAGGTTCCAGCTCGAGTGATGAATGCGTTTTCAGCAACAGTGAATCAGAGCAGCGGCGAGAGCGGACCTGGGTCGTGGACGGGTCAGGGGTCAGAGCGGGTCGGGTCAGGTCGAGGGACGGAGCGGGTCGGGGGATGGAGCGCATCGGGTCGGGTCGGGGGTCGGAGCGGGTCGGGTCGGGTCGGGGGATGAAGCGTGTTGGGGGACGGAGCGGGTCGGGTCGGGTCGGGTTGGGGGATGGAGCGGGTTAGTCGGGTCGGGTCGGGTCGGGGGATGGAGCGGGTCGGGTCGGGTCGGGTCGGGGGATGGAGCGGGTCGGGTCGGGTCGGGTCGGGGGATGGAGCGGGTCGGGTCGGGTCGGGTCGGGGGATGGAGCGCATCGGGTCGGGTCGGGGGTCGGAGCGGGTCGGGTCGGGTCGGGGGATGAAGCGTGTTGGGGGACGGAGCGGGTCGGGTCGGGTCGGGGGTCGGAGCGGGTCGGGTCGGGTCGGGGGATGAAGCGTGTTGGGGGACGGAGCGGGTCGGGTCAGGTCGGGGGATGAAGCCGGTTGGGGGACGGAGCGGGTCGGGTCGGGTCGGGGGATGGAGCGCATCGGGTCGGGTTGGGGGACGGAGCGGGTCGGGTCGGGTTGGGGGATGGAACTGGTCAGTCGGGTCGGGGGTCGGAGCGGATCGGGGGATGGAGCGGGTCAGGTCGGGTCGGGGGTCGGAGTGGGTCGGGTCGGGGGATGAAACGGGTTGGGAGACGGAGCAGGTCGGGTCGGGGGTCGGAGTGGGTCGGGTCGGGTCGGGAGTCGGGTCGGGTCGGGGGACGGAGCGGGTCGGGTCGGGGGATGAAACGGGTCGGGGGACGGAGCGGGTCGGGTCGGGTTGGGGGTCGGGTCGGGTCGGGTTGGGGGATGGAACTGGTCAGTCGGGTCGGGGGTCGGAGTGGGTCGGGGGATGGAGCGGGTTGGGGGACGGAGCGGGTCGGGTCGGGTCGGGGGACGGAGCGGGTCGGGTCGGGTTGGGGGATGGAACTGGTCAGTCGGTTCGGGGGTCGGAGTGGGTCGGGTCGGGTCGGGGGATGAAACGGGTCGGGGGACGGAGCGGGTCGGGTCGGGGGACGGAGCGGGTCGGGTCGGGGGTCGGAGTAGGTCGGGTCGGGTCGGGGGTCGGAGTAGGTCGGGTCGGGTCGGGGGATGAAGCGGGTCGGGTCGGGTCGGGGGTCGGAGTGGGTTGGGTCGGGTCGGGGGTCGGAGTGGGTTGGGTCGGGTCGGGGGTCGGAGTGGGTTGGGTCGGGTCGGGGGTCGGAGTAGGTCGGGTCGGGTCGGGGGATGAAACGGGTTGGGAGACGGAGCAGGTCGGGTCGGGGGTCGGAGTGGGTCGGGTCGGGGGATGGAGCGGGTCGGGTTGGGGGTCGGGTCGGGTCGGGGGTCGGGTCGGGTCGGGGGACGGAGCGGGTCGGGGGACGGAGTGGGTCGGGTCGGGTCGGGGGATGAAACGGGTCGGGGGACGGAGCGGGTCGGGGGATGGAGCGGGTCGGGGGATGGAGCGGGTCGGGTCGGGTCGGGGACGGAGCGGGTCGGGGGACGGAGCAGGTCGGGTCGGGTCGGGGACGGAGCGGGTCGGGGGATGGAGCGGGTCGGGTCGGGTCGGGGACGGAGCGGGTCGGGGGACGGAGCAGGTCGGGTCGGGTCGGGGACGGAGCGGGTCGGGGGATGGAGCGGGTCGGGGGACGGAGCAGGTCGGGTCGGGGGTCGGAGTGGGTCGGGTCGGGTCGGGAGTCGGGTCGGGTCGGGGGACGGAGTGGGTCGGGGGACGGAGCAGGTCGGGTCGGGGGTCGGAGTGGGTCGGGTCGGGTCGGGTCGGGAGTCGGGTCGGGTCGGGGGATGAAACGGGTCGGGGACGGAGCGGGTCGGGGGATGGAGTGGGTCGGGGGACGGAGCAGGTCGGGTCGGGGGTCGGAGTGGGTCGGGTCGGGTCGGGTCGGGAGTCGGGTCGGGTCGGGGGATGAAACGGGTTGGGAGACGGAGCAGGTCGGGTCGGGGGTCGGGTCGGGTCGGGGGACGGAGCGGGTCGGGTCGGGTTGGGGGATGGAACTGGTCAGTCGGGTCGGGGGTCGGAGTGGGTCGGGTCGGGTCGGGGGATGAAACGGGTCGGGGGATGGAGCTGGTCCAGTTGGGTTGGGGGACGGAGCGGGTCGGGTCGGGGGTCGGAGTGGGTCGGGTCGGGGGACGGAGCGGGTCGGGTTGGGGGTCGGGTCGGGTCGGGGGTCGGGTCGGGTCGGGGGACGGAGTGGGTCGGGTCGGGTCGGGGGATGAAACGGGTCGGGGGACGGAGCGGGTCGAGTCGGGTCAGGGGACGGAGCGGGTCGGGTCGGGGAATGAAGCGGGTTGGGGGACGGAGCGGGTCGGGGGATGGAGCGGGTCGGGGGATGAAGCGGGTCGGGTCGGGTCGGGGGTTGGGTCGGGTCGGAGGATGGAGCGGGTCGGGGGACGGAGCGGGTCGGGTCGGGTCGGGGGTCGGAGCGGGTCGGGTCGGGTCGG
This sequence comes from Pristiophorus japonicus, assembly GCF_044704955.1. NCBI lineage: Eukaryota > Metazoa > Chordata > Chondrichthyes > Pristiophoridae > Pristiophorus > Pristiophorus japonicus. Next base: position 6,664,482 of record NC_091986.1, read on the forward strand.
GGGTCGGGTCGGGTCGGGGAATGAAGCGGGTTGGGGGACGGAGCGGGTCGGGTCGGGTCGGGGGTTGGGTCGGGTCGGAGGATGGAGCGGGTCGGGGGATGGAGCGGGTCGGGTCGGGTCGGGGGTCGGAGCGGGTCGGGTCGGGTCGGGGGTCGGGTCGGGTCGGGGAATGAAGCGGGTTGGGGGACGGAGCGGGTCGGGGGTCGGACTGAGTCGGGTCGGGTCGGGGGTTGGGTCGGGTCGGAGGATGGAGCGGGTCGGGGGACGGAGCGGGTCGGGTCGGGTCGGGGGATGAAGCGGGTTGGGGGACGGAGCGGGTCGGGTCGGGTCGGAGGATGGAGCGGGTCGGGGGATGGAGCGGGTCGGGGGTTGGGTCGGGTCGGAGGATGGAGCGGGTCGGGGGACGGAGCGGGTCGGGGGATGAAGCGGGTTGGGGGACGGAGCGGGTCGGGTTGGGTCGGAGGATGGAGCGGGTCGGGGGATGGAGCGGGTCGGGTCGGGTCGGAGGATGGAGCGGGTCGGGGGATGGAGCGGGTTGGGTCGGGTCGGAGGATGGAGCGGGTCGGGGGATGGAGCGGGTCGGGTCGGGTCGGAGGATGGAGCGGGTCGGGGGATGGAGCGGGTCGAGGGACGGAGCGGGTCGGGGGATGGAGCGGGTCGGGGGACGGAGCGGGTCGGGGGATGGAGCGGGTTGGGGGACGGAGCGGGTCGGGGGACGGAGCTGGTCGGGGGATGAAGCGGGTTGGGGGACGGAGCGGGTCGGGGGATGGAGCGGGTCGGGGGATGGAGCGGGTCGGGTCGGGTCGGAGGATGGAGCGGGTCGAGGGACGGAGCGGGTCGAGGGACGGAGCGGGTCGGGGGATGGAGCGGGTCGGGGGACGGAGCGGGTCGGGGGATGGAGCGGGTTGGGGGACGGAGCGGGTCGGGGGACGGAGCTGGTCGGGGGATGAAGCGGGTTGGGGGACGGAGCGGGTCGGGGGATGGAGCGGGTCGGGGGATGGAGCGGGTCGGGTCGGGTCGGAGGATGGAGCGGGTCGAGGGACGGAGCGGGTCGGGGGATGGAGCGGGTCGGGGGACGGAGCGGGTCGGGGGATGGAGCGGGTCGAGGGACGGAGCGGGTCGGGGGATGGAGCGGGTCGGGGGACGGAGCGGGTCGGGGGATGGAGCGGGTAGGGTCGGGTCGGGGGTCGGGTCGGGTCGGAGGATGGAGCGGGTCGGGGGACGGAGCGGGTCAGGGGATGAAGCGGGTTGGGGGACGGAGCGGGTCGGGTCGGGTCGGAGGATGGAGCGGGTCGGGGGATGGAGCGGGTCGGGTCGGGTCGGAGGATGGAGCGGGTCGGGGGATGGAGCGGGTCGGGTCGGGTCGGAGGATGGAGCGGGTCGGGGGATGGAGCGGGTCGGGTCGGGTCGGAGGATGGAGCGGGTCGGGGGATGGAGCGGGTCGGGTCGGGTCGGAGGATGGAGCGGGTCGGGGGATGGAGCGGGTCGGGTCGGGTCGGAGGATGGAGCGGGTCGGGGGACGGAGCGGGTCGGGGGATGAAGCGGGTTGGGGGACGGAGCGGGTCGGGTCGGGTCGGAGGATGGAGCGGGTCGGGGGATGGAGCGGGTCGGGTCGGGTCGGAGGATGGAGCGGGTTGGAGGACGGATCGGGTCGGGGGATGGAGCCGGTAGGGTCGGGTTGGGGATCGGCGTGGGTTGGGTCGGGTTGGGGGTCAGAGCGGGTCGGGGGATGGAGCGGGTTGGGGGTCGGAGTGGGTTGGGTTGTGTCGGGGGTCGGAGCAGGTCGGGTCGGGTTGGGGGATGGAGCTGGTCAGTTGGGTCGGGGGTCGGAGTGGGTCGGGTCGGGTCGGGGGATGAAGCGGGTTGGGGGACGGAGCGGGTCAGGAGATGGAGCGGGTAGGGTCGGGTCGGGGGTCGGATTGAGTTGGGTCGGGTCGGGGGTCGAAGCGGGTCGGGGGACGGAGCGGGTCGGGGGTCGGAGTGGGTTGGGTCGGGTCGGGGGTCAGAGTAGGTAGGGTCGGGTCGGGGGTCGGAGTGGGTTGGGTCGGGTCGGGGGTCAGAGCGGGTCGGGGGATGGAGCTGGTCGGGGGTCAGAGTGGGTTGGGTCGGGTCGGGGGTCAGAGTAGGTGGGGTCGGGTCGGGGGTCAGAGTAGGTGGGGTCGGGTCGGGGTTCGGAGTGAGTCGGGTCGGGTCGGGGGTCGGAGTGGGTTGGATCGGGTCGGGGGTCGGAGCGGGTCGGGTTGGGGGATGGAGCTGGTCAGTTGGGTCGGGTTGGGTCGGGGGATGAAGTGGGTTGGGGGACGGAGTGGGTCGGGTCGGGTCGGGGGTCGGAGTGTGTTGGGTCGGGTCGGAGGTCGGAGTGGGTTGGGTCGGGTCGGGGGTCGAAGTGTGTTGGGTCGGGTCGGGCGTCGGAGTGTGTTGGGTCGGGTCGGGCGTCGGAGTGGGTTGGGTCGGGTCGGGGGTCGAAGTGTGTTGGGTCGGGTCGGGCGTCGGAGTGGGTTGGGTCGGGTCGGGGGTCGAAGTGTGTTGGGTCGGGTCGGGCGTCGGAGTGGGTTGGGTTGGGTCGGGGGTCGGAGTGGGTTGGGTCGGGTCGGGGGTCGAAGTGTGTTGGGTCGGGTCGGGCGTCGGAGTGGGTTGGGTCGGGTCGGGGGTCGGAGTGGGTTGGGTCGGGTCGGGGGTCGAAGTGTGTTGGGTCGGGTCGGGCGTCGGAGTGGAGCAGAGAGAAAAAAAATCAAGAGTGTCATCACAGGGCAACAGGTGGATGATTGGTTGGTGAGTACTGCAGTTTTTTTTATCTCTAAGCTAGCTAAAAAACTGTAAATTGCGATAACTTTACCTTATTAAATTAGTAACTAAAACTAGATAAACCAATTAAATAAAAAAACTAAAATTATTGACCAAAACATTATTAATTAACTAATGAAATAACTAAATGTTAGATAGAGATGGCAGGGCAGGTGGTGTGCCATAACTGCAGCATGTGGGAGTTTGTGGAGACCAGCGAGATCCTGAGCGACCACATCTGCAGTAAGTGTCTGCAGCTCGAGGAACTTCGGCTCAGAGTTGTTGAGCTGGAGTACGAGGTGCAGACATTGCAGGGCATCAGGGAGGGGGGGGAAGTGTTACCTGGACACTTTGTTCCAGGAGGCAGTCACACCCCTTAGATCAAGTAGTACTTTAACGTTAATCAATGGTGAGGGACAGGAGGGTGTGACTGAGACTCAGGAAGTTATGGGGACCCAGGATGTAGTGATGGAGGAGCCTCGGCCATTAACTTTGACCAACAGGTATGAGATACTTGCTTTCTGTGGAGATGAGAACAAGGACTGCAGGGTGGATGAGCAAACTGACAATGGCACCGTGGTATAGGAGGCCATTCGAGTGGCAGGGAGAGTGGTAGGGGACAGTATAGTCAGAGGGATCGATACTGTTCTCTGCAGCCACAAAGTTTGTGTTGCCTGCCCGGTGCCAGGGTAAAGGATGTCTCCTCACGGCTGGAGAAGATCTTGGAGTGGGAGGGGAAGGATCCCATTGTCTTGGTCCATGTAAGAACCAACAGCATAGTTAGAACTAGGAATGAGGTTCTGCTGAGCGAGTTTGAGGAGCTGGGGTCAAAATTAAATTGCAGAACCTCACAGATAATAATCTCTGGATTGTTACCTGAGCCATGTGCAAATTGGCACAGTGACTAACAGATTAGAAGGTTAAATGCGTGGCTCAAAGAGTGGTGTGGGAGGCAGAGGTTTCAGTTCATGGGACTCTGGCACCAGTACTGGGGAAAGAGAGAGCTCTTCTGTGAGGGCCAGTGTCCTGGCGAATCAAATAATGAGGGCAGTGGATAGGGCTGTAAACTAATGAAGGGCGGGTGGGAGGATTCAGGAGAGGGTAAATTCAAAGAGACCTGTAAAAGTAAGGGAAATGTCAGGGCTGTAGAGCAGAGTAGTGATCTGGGTAAAGATAAGCCGAGTGGGTCAGGAAGGGACAGAGAGATTATTAAAGGTAATAGGGCATTATTAACTAAAGGGACATCAGGGGAAAATAGAGAGAAGTTAAAGCTAAAGGTACTATGGGCTGGATTTTGGGCTTTGCTGATTTTGGGGCGGTAATGGCGGTGGGGCGGTAAAGTTAGCGCCCGGAAACAGTTTGTGCCTCAGTCAGTAACATTGGGCAGCTGGGCCCTGAGTCAGGGGGCGCAGCACTAAGGGAGGCGTTGTACACCTCTCTTGGGCGCTAGGATGGGAAACTCCCGAGCTAAAGAGCTGGGCATCAGTTCAGAGGCAAGTATTCTAGTGTTGCTTCAAGTATCGGCACCTTCAATTTGCTTTTAGCAACTGAGAACTGAAAAGAGGCAGAAATTGAAAGTTATATGGTAACCATGCGTGAATACTGTCAATGAAAATCCGTTTTAAATATTAAAAATAAACTGTGCATAAGTGTCAGTTCACATTCACTTGACTATTTTATTGACTTCTTAATCTATTGTATTTCAATAATCTCTTGTCTACAGGATGTGCCATCTTCCAATTCAATTTTTGATTTTAATAACTATACTATTAACAGTTCTTTGCAAGCTGATAAAATATGACACATTTATGACAATGTTGTGAAAGTGCTTCGCTGCATTAGCACAGCACTGCTCCCCAACAATATACCTCAGCCCTCACCTCAGGAGAATATGGCCCTGACATTGCGGTCGGAGGCTTCTTTCGGACGAACGCCTCCGACCGGTGAATTTTAACGAATTTAACTGGTGGTCCGGGAGGAGCGTGGGATTCCGGTGGGGAGGCCTTCTCTTCCCGCGGTGCAAAGCACGCTCCCGTCCTCCAGGTTTCCATGCAGACGGTGCAGTCACGTGTGACTGCTCAGCCAATCAGGTACAGTATTCCACAACTTTCCATTAATAGCAATGGGAACTCTGTATCTTTCTATATAAGTGTGATATTTCTATTTTGTAGGTGAACCATCTCTGTGGCCCCTCTGAAGCTAATGACACTAGGTCCGTGCAGCAGAGCAGGTCTCCAGTCGTCCTGGTTCACCCATGCCACTGGATAAACACCTAGCTCTGTCAAGCCCGTGTGGTGGCTGGTGTGCAACGGTCGCCAACAGTTAAAACAATCCACGCACAGGCATCTTCCACCCCCTTCGATTGCCGTTCAGGACTGGAATATCGGTCCTTCATTGAAACATTTTGAACCCATATGGAGGCAAGTCATCCTCGTTCGAGGGACCGCCTATGATATGATGATGAATGACTTTATTCAATTCATTCCATATTAGGGAAGATTTCTGCTGTCAGTCCACATCAATGTACACTCCAATAGTATTTCATTGGCTGTAAAGCGCTTTGAGACATCCGGTGGTTGTGAAAGGCGCTATATAAATGCAAGTCTTTCTTTCTTTCTTTCAATGTGATAATGGTTTGAAAGTGCTAAACTAATTTCATGCAGAACTCAAGGATTTAAATTTGTTGAAAGATTTCCAATCATTAGTATCACCATGCTACAATTGTTCAGACCACGATATCATTGTTTTTCAATAACACTGGTCTTTCAATGAACCTGGCTATTGTTCTAGACTTTCCAGGAAAGTTATTACCATCGAATCAATACCAATAAACAAATACAGATGGTTAGTATTCAAGTACCAGCTGATAATACCAACTCACTGCAGCGATACATCAAATCTGAGATATGGTTAAAACAAATCAATTGATAGCTGATTAAGTGTACAGTTCTACTTTTTCAAATTGAACTAGTACCTTCAGGCAAAAAGCTCTACAAAGTAATGAATACATTAGTCTGTTGATGATCCAAGAGTTAGACATGACCAGCCTGTTGCAGTTCAAAACACAATTCTTTGTGTGATAGAAAGTTAGTCACAGAGTTTCAAAACTGCTAAATCTTTGAGATCCAAAAATAAGTACACCAGGGAAAGAAAGACAGAACATTCTGGAAATACTCAGCAGGGCAGGCAGCATTTGTGGAGAGAGAAAAACATAGTTGACATTTCAGGTTCATGACCTTTTGTCAGAACGGGAAAAAGTTAGAGATGTAACAGTTTTAAAGCAATTACAGAGGCAGGGAAAAGGCAGAGGGGAGGAAAGAGCAAAAGAGAAGGCCTGTGATCGGGTGGTGGGCAGGAGTGATTAAAGGACACGAGGAATGCCGGTGCAAGGCAAACTGGGATGGTACTGGGACAAGTAAAGAAACAAAGATGTTCCGAGAGGAGCTGTAAATGGCAACAGCAGAAACATAACTGTTATGTCTCAAATAAAGCAATGTGACTGAGTACTGTAGACTTGAGTCTCTTTATTCTGACTCCAGAGCGCTGGCACAGCATGGGAGGCCTGCTTATATACAGTGCTCCCAAGAGATGTTGGGATACCTTGGGACTCCAACAGATGCGCCCTCTGGTGGCAGTAGAATGCTGGTTACAAGGTGTTGCATACATAACATCACTCCCCCCTCAAAGTCAATAGTACACTTATTTACAGGGTGAGACGATCTGGGGCTTTCTGCTCCCTTGTCGATCGTCTTGGTACAAACACAGGTGCAGGAGAGTTGGTTGGGCCTTCGCTGGGCTGCTGCGCAGCTGGCCTTGCTGGGCTGCTGGGGATGATGAGTTCAGATTCGTGGTCAACCGTGATGTCGGTTGCCACTTGTGTGTGTATCGGAGGGTCAAAGTTGGTGGTGTCCTCTTCAGGTTGCTCGTGGCTGTCTGTGAATCGCAGTTTGATTTGGTCCAAAAGCTTTCTGCAAATTACGCCATTTGCAAGTTTGACCTCATACACCCTGCTCCCTTCTTTGGCTACGACAGTGCCAGCAAGCCATTTGGGACCACGTCCATAGTTGAGTACAAATACAGGGTCATTGACTTCAATATCGCGTAACAAATTTTCGCAATCATGCTACATGCTTTGTTGATGCCGCCTGCCTTCGACATGATCATGGAGATCAGGGTGGACAAGAGAGAACCTTGTTTTGAGTGCCTTTTCATGAGCAGTTCAGCAGGGGGAACCCCGGTGAGCAAGTGGGGTGTTGTGCGGCAGCTGAGCGGGACTCGGGACAGGCAGGTCTGCAGGGAGCCTTCCGACAGTTGTTTCAAGCTTTGCTTGATGGTTTAGACTGCCTCTTCCGCCTGGCCATTGGATGCGGGCTTGAACGGGGCAGATGTGATGTGCTTGATCCCATTGCGGGTCATGAATTCCTTGAATTCAGCGCTGGTGAAGCACGGCCCATTGTCGCTGACAAGGACATCAGGCAGGCCGTGCATGGCAAACATGGCTCGTAGCCTTTCGATGGTGGCAGTGGACGTGCTTACAGACATTATAACACTCTCAATCCATTTTGAATAAGCATCCACAACAACCAAGAACATTTTGCCTAGAAACGGGCCAGCGAAGTCAACCTGGCTCCTAGACCACAGTTTGGAGGGCCATGACCACAAATTTAATGGTGTCTCCCTGGGTGCATTGCTCAGTTGAGAGCAAGTGTTGCATTGGCGCCCGCAAGACTCCAAATCTGAGTCGATGCTGGGCCACCACACATGGGATCTGGCGATAGCTTTCATCATTACTATGACTGGGTGGGTACTGTGTAGGTCGCGTATGAACGCTTCCCTGCCTTTGTTAAGCAAAACCATGTGATTACCCCACAAAAGACAGTCTGCCTGTATGGACAATTCGTCTTTGCGCCACTGGAATGGCTTGATCTGTTCATGCATCTCCGCTGGGACGCTGGACCAACTCCCATAGAGGACACAGTTTTTTACAAGGGACAGTAAAGGATCCTGGCTGGTCCAGGTCCTGATCTGGTGGGCCGTAAACTTTTTGTTTTCAAATGCATCCATCACCAAGAGCAAGTCTGCAGGCTGTGCCTTTTCCACCCCGGTGGTGGGCAATGGTAACCGAATGAGAGCATCAGTGCAGTTCTCTGTGCCTGGCCTGTGGCAAATTACATAGTTATATGCAGACAGCGTGAGCGCCCATCTTTGGATGCGAGCAGAGACATTGGTACTAATACCTTTGCTCCCTGAGAATAGCGATATGAGCAGCTTGTGGTCAGTTTCTAACTCGAACTTAAGCCCAAACAGATACTAGTGCATTTTTTTCACCTCATAAACGCATGCCAGACTTCTTTTTCAATCATGTTGTAGGCCCTTTAGGCCTTATACAAACTCCTGGATGCATAAGCAACCGGTTGCAATGTTCCCGATTTGTTTGCTTGTTGTAACACACACCCGACCCCGTACGAAGACGCAACGCAAGCTAGCACGATACGTTTACATGGGTCATATAGAACAAACAGTTTGTTGGAACATAACAGATTTCTGGCTTTCTCAAAAGTAGTCACTTGTGATTTCCCCCATACCCAGTCACCTCCCTTGCATAGCAACATATGTAGAGGTTCTAGCAAGGTGCTTAACCCAGGTAGGAAATTACCAAAATAATTGAGGAGTCCCAGGAACGACCGCAGCTCCGTCACGCTCTGTGGTCTCAGCGTGTTCTTGATGGCCTCTGTCTTGGCGTCGGTGGGTCTGATGCCGTCTGCCGCGATTCTTCTCCCTAAGAACTCAACCTCTGGCACCAGGAAAACACACTTCGAGCGTTTCAACCTGAGTCCCACGGGATCTAGCCGACTTAGAACCTCTTCCAGGTTCTGCAAGTGTTCGATGGTCTCCCGACCTTTGATCAGTATGTTGTCCTGGAAAACCACGGTGTGCGGAACCGATTTTAGCAGACACTCCATGCTCCTTTGAAAAATAGCCGCGGCCGAATGAATCCCAAACGGGCATCTATTGTAGATAAACAGACCTTTGTGTGTGTTGATGCAGGTGAGGCCTTTCGAAGATTCCACCAGCTCCTGCGTCATGTAGGCCGAGGTCAGGTCCAGCTTAGTGAATGTCTTTCCTCCAGCCAGGGTTGCAAATAGGTCGTCTGCCTTGGGTAGCGGGTACTGGTCCTGCAGCGAAAAACGGTTAATCGTTACTTTATAGTCCCCAAAAATTCTGACCGTGCCAACGCCCTTGAGAACCGGAACAATTGGACTGGCCCACTCGTTGAGCTCAACCGGCGCGATGATGCCCTCTCGTTGCAGCCTGTCCAGCTCGATCTCCACTTTCTCTCCCATCATTTATAGCACCGCATGTGCCTTGTGGTGGATGGGTCGTGTACCGGGAACCAAGAGAATCTGCACCTTCGCCCCAGAGAAACTTCCTGGCTCAAACAACGACGGAAACTTGCTCAGAACCTGGGCACAGGAGGCGTCGTTTCTGGACGAAAACCCTCGGATGAAGTCCCAGTTCCAGCGGATTTTTCCCAGCCAGCTTCTGCCAAACCGTGTGGATCCATCTCCTGGTACTCCTGGTACCATAGTGGTAGCTCTTGCACCACTCCATCAAAGGAGACTTTTACTGCTGCACTGCCAATTACAGGGATCAGCTATTTAGTGTAAGTTCTCAGCTTGGTATGAATAGGGCTCAGCTTGGGCCTTTGTGCCTTGTTGCACCACAGCCTCTCGAAGGCCTTTTTGGTCATGATAGACTGACTCGCACCCGTGTCCAATTCCATGGATATGGGAATTCCATTCAGTTCAACTTTTAACATGATCGGTGGACATTTCATGGTGAAGGTGTGTATCCCCGTATGCTTCTGCCTCCTCGGTTCGAGTCTTTCAGTTTGATCCACCATGGATCGGTCTTCCTCTGCAACGTGGTGGTTTACATGGTTTGCAGCTTGTCTGCACTTTCGCTGGAGGTGTCCCATTGTTCCACAGCCTTTGCACACATAGTGTTTGACGCGGCATTGATGGGCTCGATGATCACCTCCGCAGCGTCAATAAGGTGTTAACTGCCTCGCATTCACACTTGATGGCGGACTCTGGGTCATCTGAGTTCGTGCAGCTACAGGCGTGTACGTTCTGCCAAATGCATTCCTGCCTGAAAACGACGTTACTTTGTGTACAGTACTTGCCGATGCATCTTTATGCTGTGAAATTTGTTTGGTGTTTTGGCTGGTGGATATAAATGCCTCCGCTATTGTTATGGCTTTGCTCAGGTTCGGTGTTTCAACAGTCAATAGTTTGCGAAGGATAGCCTCATGGCCAATGCCAAGCACAAAAACGTCTCTTAGCATTTGCTCCAGGAATCCACCGAATTCACAATGTCCTGCAAGACGCCTTAGTTCGGCAACGTAGCTCGCCACTTCCTGGCCTTCAGACCGTTGACATGTATAAAATCAATACCTTGCCATCAGAATGCTCTCCTTCAGATTTAGGTGCTCCCGGACCAGCTGACACAGTTCCTCATACGATTTGGTTGTTGGTTTCACCAGAGCAAGAAGATTCGTCATGAGGCAATAGGTTGTTGCCCTACAGATGGTGAGGAGGATCGCCCTTCGTTTGGCAGTGTTCACATTGGCACAGCATGGGAGGCTTGCTTATATACAGTACTCCCAAGGGATGCCGGAATCCCTTGGGACTCCAACAGATGCACCTTCTGGTGGCAGTAGAATGCTGGTTACAAGGTTACAAGGTGTTGCATACATAACAGTAACCAATACCAGCTGTCTGGAAAACTGGGAGCTGTGGTTATAATCTGAAATTGTTGAATCCAATGTTGAGTCCAGAAGGATGGAAAGATGATGTGCTGTTCCTCGAGCTTACGTTGAGCTTCATTGGAACAGTGTCTCTCTCACTCACTCACTCACAGGCGGTCCCTCGAAACGAGGATGACTTGCTTCCACGCCAAAAAGGGATGAGTTCACAGGTGTTTCAATGAAGGACCCAATATTCCAGGACCCGATCTACATGTTGAAGGGTGGAAGATGCCTGTGCGTGGATTTTTTTAACGTGGGGTGGTCGTTGCACACCAGCCACCACACGGGCTTGACAGAGCTAGGTCTTGGTCCAGTGGCAAGGTTTAACCAGGACGACTGGAGACCAGCTCTGCTGCACAGACCCAGTGCGCACACATATCGCAGTGGAACACTATAGGAGGCTGAGGACAGAGAGGTCAGAATGGGAGTGGGATGTAAAATTAAAATGGGAAGCGACCGGAAGCTCAGGGTCTTGCCTGTGGACTGAACGGAGGTGTTCCGCAACGCATCGACCCAATCTGCATTTGATGTCCCCAATGTAGGGGAGAAGGTATTGTGAGCAGCGAATACAGTATAATAAATTGAAAGAAGTACAAGTAACTCGCTGTTTTACCTGAAAGGAGTGTTTGGGGCCGCGGATGTTGAGAAGGGAGGGGCTGAAAGGGCAGGTGTTGCATCTCCTGCACTTGCACGGGAAGATGCTGTGGGAAGGGGAGAGGGTGGTGGGAGTAATTGAAAAAAGAAAGACTTGCATTTATTTAGCGCCTTTCATGCCCTCAGTACGTCCCAAGGAAGTAAAGGATTATGGGGAGCAGGCAGGGAAGTGGAGCTGAGTCCATGATCAGATCAGCCATGATCTTATTGAATGTCGGAGCAGGCTCGAGGGGCCAAATGGTCGACTCCTGGTCCTATTTCTTATGTTCTTATGTTCACAGCACTTTACAGCCAATTAAATACTTTTGAACTGTAGTCACAGTTGTAATGTGTCAATTTGCGCACAAACAGTCATGTGATAATGACCAGATACTCTGTTAAGTGATGTTCTTTGAGGGCTAATTATTGGCCGGGACACTGGGGATAACACCCCTGCTCTCATTTGAAGTACTGCCATGTGATCTTTTATGTCCATCTGAGAGAGCAGACGGGGCTCAGTTTAATGTCTCATCGGAAAGACGGCACCTCAAACAGTGCAGCGCTCCCTCAGCACTGCACTGGTAGTGGTGAATCTCCGTGGATAAAAGGAATATACAAGCTTTCTGTTGTATTATTTGGATTCGTTTGCGAAGTTGGATGAGATATCATCATTACATCATCATCATAGGCAGTTCCTTGAAATCGAGGAAGACTGGCTTCCACTCCAAAAGTGAGTTCTCGGGTGACTGAACAGTCCAATACGGGAACCACAGTCTCTGTCAAAGGTGGGACAGACAGTGGTTGAAGGAAAGGGTGGGTGGGGAGTTTGGTTTGCCGCACGCTCCTTCCGCTGCTTGGTTTCTGCATGCTCTCGGCAACGAGACTCGAGGTGCTCAGCGCCCTCCTGGATGCTCTTCCTCCACTTAGGGCAGTCTTTGGCCAGGGATTCCCAGGTGTCGGTGGGGATGTTGCATTTTATCAAGGAGGCTTTGAGAGTGTCCTTGAAACTTTCCTCTGCCCAACTAGGGCTCGCTTGCTGTGTAAGAGTTCTGAGTAGAGCACTTGCTTTGGGAGTCTTGTGTCGGGCATGCGGACAATGTGGTCCACCCAACGGAGCTGCTCGAGTGTGGTCAGTGCTTCGATGCTGGGGATGTTGGCTAACGTTGGTGCATCTATCCTCCCAGGGGATTTGCAGGATCTTGCGGAGACATCGTTGGTGGTATTTCTCCAGCGATTTGAGGTGTCTACTGTATATGGTCTATGTTTCTGAGTCATACAGAAGGGCGGGTATCACCACAGCCTGTAGATCATGAGCTTGGTGCCAGATTTGAGGGCCTGATCTTCGAACACTCTCTTCCTCAGGCGGCCAAAGGCTGCGCTGGTGCACTGGAGGCGGTGTTGAACCGGGGTCAAGCAAGGCTGCGTCATCGCGCAAAACCTCTTCTCGATCTTCCTCGCTTCAATGCTCCACCTCATACTCAACAAACTCCCCACTGGAGTGGAACTAAACTACAGAACCAGTGGGAAACTGTTCAACCTTCGACATCTCCAGGCCAGGTCCAAGACCCTATTCGATCTACAATAGGCGGACGATGCTTGCATCTGTGCACATTCAGAGACTGACCTCCAAGTCACAGTCAACATCTTCACTGAGGTGTACAAAAACATGGGCCTTACACTAAACATCCGCAAGGTCCTCCACCAACCTGACCCTGCCACACAGCATTATAAATAGCTTGTCATCAAAACCCACCTCGTTCACTAATGTCCTTTAGGGAAGAAAATTTGCTCTCTGAAATTTTGCCGTCAGAATAGAAGGGGATAGAAGTTATGCGAGTTTGTAAGAATAAAAGTACATAGTAATGATAAAATTGATTCTGTGTATGTATAAATGTTAAAAGTGTAGATTATACAGAAAGGCTGCAGTGTTGAAACAAAATGGAAGCTCACAGATTCCAGCATGTCCTGTTTGTATATTGTCTTAATTGGAAAGTCCTGAACCTAATCAAGGGATGGCACTGGGTCCTTCAGACAGACACATGAATGAGGTGAGCCAATAAGGAACAGCCCTGGAACCAAGATCTAATCCTGGGGCTTTCTGAGGAATAATGGACTGAAGGGATATTAAGAACTCAAGCCAACGTGTGCTCTGTCTCTTTTCTTAAGCACACGTCAAAAGGCAGGACCTCTCTCTATGGACAAAGGAGCGGACAGTGTGCTTTGCCAGAGGGAAGTGATATATACATTTGTCATGTATCTCACACTACTGTACATAACTGTATCTTACCATGCTATACATGACTGTAACTAGATATGACCTGTAACCATAAGCTTACCTTACCACCAGGGCTGCACTTGCAGAAGACACTGGATACCTGTCCCAGACAGGTATATAAGGACAGGTCTCAGGCAAGTGTGGCATTCGAGAGCTGTGTAATAAAGGTGCAGGTCCTGAGTGACCTTGACTTCAGTATGTGCCTCGCGTGAGTCAATACTGCAGGGACAGGATTTTACAGCGGTGACGAGTTACGGGATCACAGAATCCACAGAATGGCGACCAACGGCTCAGATGAAAAATATAATGCTGGAGATAATTGGGAGGACTTTATAGAAAGGCTCCAGCAAAGCTTTGTGACCAAAGACTGGTTAGGCGACAATAAGGCAGACAAAAGAGCCCATCTCTTGACCAGCTGTGGCTCGAAAACATACGGCTTAATGAAGGATCTGCTGGCACCCGAGAAACCAGCAAGCAAGTCGTTTGAAGAATTGAGCACACTGGTAAGAGACCACCTGAAGCCAGCGAGCAGCCTACACATGGACAGACACAGGTTCTACAACTACAGATGCTGTGTGGGCCAGAGCATACCCGACTTCATGGCGGAACTTCGGAGGTTGGCTAGCTTATGTGAGTTCTCCAATGAACTAAGGAGAGAAGTACTGAGAGACTTTTTTATTGAAGAAATAGGCCACACAGACATATTCTGAAAGCTCATAGAGATCAAGAACCTGACCCGGGAGGCAGCAGTACTGGTTGCACAGACATTCCTGGCAGGAGAAGAAGAAACGAGGTTGATCTACACTGCCGGTACGACAACTAACGAAACATTGGAACAAGGGGTTCACAGCATGGAACAAGCCGCTACCCCCACACACAGACAAAGGCAGGAGAGCAGGCCCTCAACAGCAGGCAGTGGCGCCAGAAGCCATCAAGGGCCACATGAACGGCCGTTCACACCTCATCAACGCACAATGCGAGCAATCAACTACAAACTGAGAGAAGCTCAAGAGAGACCAGCCAGGCGCAGCTCATCCTTTGGAAACAATGGAAGCGGTCTGTGCTGGAGAAGTGGGGGAAGACACTCATCAAGGGGGTGTTGATTTCAGCATGCTATTTGCAGAAACTGCAATTATACAGGGCATCTGGCCCACATGTGCAGAAAAACGGCAGCTCGGCTGGTATGCGAATCGGAAGGGTTGGAAAGCGAACCAGAAGACGGTGGGGACAGTACCCGGGACACCGATGTACAGCGGGTCAACATGATCAATGGCCACTGCTCCTACAACAAGACGCCTCCAATAATGATGAGGGTTCTACTCAACGGGATACCCGTCAACATGCAGCTGGATACGAGAGCGAGTCAATCTCTCATGAGCGCTCAACAATTTGATCAGCTGTGGCCGCACAAAAGAGACAGACCAAAACTCACAAGGGTCGACACCAAACTAAGGACCTATACCAAAGAAATCATCCCAGTCCTCGGCAGCGCCATGCTCTCAGTCACACACAAAGGGACAGTGAACCGACTTCCCCTGTGGATTGTCCCCGGAGATCTCCCAGCACTGCTGGGGAGAAGCTGGCTGGCAAAACTAAACTGGAAATGGGATGATGTTCACGCCATGTCATCAGAGGAACGGACCTCCTGCTCAAAAGTTTTAAGTTGATTTGAACATCTCTTTCAGCCAGGTGTGGGCACCTTCAAAGGGGCTAAAGTCAAAATCTACATCACACAGGATGCTAGACCGGTCCATCACAAGGCCAGAGCTGTACCCTATGTGATGAGGGAAAAGACTGAACATGAACTAGGCAGATTCTGCGGGAAGGCATTATATCACCTGTGGAATTTAACGACTGGGCAAGTCCCATTGTCCCAGTCATGAAGCCTGATGGATCCGTACGAATCTGTGGGGACTACAAATCTACCATAAACAGAGTCTCCCTACAGGACCAGTACCCGCTGCCCAGAGCAGAGAACTTATTTGCCACATTGGCTGGAGGAAAACTTTTCTCAAAACTAGATCTCACATCTGCGTATATGATGCAAGAACTGACCGAAGAGTCTAAGCTACTCACCACTATCAACACACATTGAGTCCTTTTTGTGTACAATCGATGCCCATTCGGCATCAGGTCAGCAGCTGCTATATTCCAGCGCAACATGGAGAGTCTGCTCAAGTCCATCCCGGGAACGGTTGTATTTCAAGATGACATACTTATCACGGGCAGGGACACCGATTCCCATCTCTGCAATTTGGAGGAAGTACTACAGCGGTTGAATCGGGTAGGCCTAAGAGTTAAGAAATCCAAGTGCCTGTTTCTCACGCCCGAGGTTGAATTTTTGGGCAGAAGGATTGCCGCTGATGGAATCCGCCCAACAGAGTCCAAAACAGAAGCAATTTGCCTGGCACCCAGGCCCCAGATTGTCTCAGAACTGTGCACCTTTCTCGGGCTACTCAATTACTTTGGGAACTTTATGCAGAACTTAAGCACGCTGCTGGAGCCTCTCAGAAAGGGGTGCGATTAGTTTTGGGGGGACGCCCAGGAACTCGCCTTCAATAAGGCACGCAACCTTCTGTGTTCCAACAGTGTTTTGACTTTCTTTGATCCAGGTAAAAAGCTAGTTCTCACATGTGATGTGTCAGCGTATGGGGTCAGGTGCGTTTTACAACATGTCAATAGTGCGGGCAAATTACAACCCATAGCTTATGCCTCCAGGTCACTTTCGCGGGCGGAGCGCGGGTACGGACTGGTGGAGAAGGAGGCGCTCACATGCGTGTACAGTGTCAAAAAGATGCACCAATACCTTTTTGGGGCCAAGTTCGCATTAGAGACCGACCACAAGCTCCTCACGTCCCTCCTATCTGAGTGCAAGGCAATAAACGCCAACGCCTCGGCGCGCATTCAGAGGTAGGCACTAATGCTGGCGTCTTACGACTACACCATAAGGCACAGACCAGACACAGACACTGTGCCGACGCGCTTAGCAGGCTACCCCTGGCGACCACGGAAGGGTCTGATGAACAGGACTGTGAGATAGTCATGGCAATCAATGCCTTTGAGTCCACAGGTACGCCCATGACGGCTCGCCAAATCAGAGCCTGGACGACCAGCGACCCCACGTTATCCCTAGTAAAAAGATGTGTCTTAACTGGTGACTGGGCAGAGGCTCGCGATGCCTGCCCCGAGGAGATCAAACCTTTCCATAGGCGCATGCATGAGCTGACACTACAAGCAGACTGCCTGATGTGGGGCAGCCGAGTAGTTATGCCTCTGCGACGCAGAGAGGTATTTGTCCGGGAGCTCCACCGTGAGCACCCGGGGATCGTTTTTATGAAGGCCATAGCCAGATCCCACGTCTGGTGGCCTGGCATTGATGCAGACTTGGAGCTCTGTGTCCAACGGTGCACCATTTGTGCCCAACTCAGTAATGCCCCCAGGGAGGCCCCCCTGAACCCCTGGCCCTGGCCCACCAAACTGTGGTCGCGGGTGCACGTAGACTATGCGGGCCCATTCATGGGCAAAATGTTCCTCGTAGTTGTAGATGCATTTTCTAAGTGGATCGAATGCACCATTTTAAACTCAAGCACCGCCTCCACCATGGTGGAGAGCATTGGAACTATGTTTGCAAAGCATGGCATTCCTGACATATTGGTCAGTGACAATAGTCTGTGCTTCACCAGCGCAGTATTCCAAGATTTTATAATTGACCACGGCATAAATCACGTCAAGATGGCACCGTTCAAGCCGGCCTCCAATGGCCAGGCGGGGAGAGCAGTGCAAATCTTTAAACAAGGCATGCTTAAAATCCAAGGTCCCATGCTGCAGGGCCGACTGTCGCGACTGCTGCTGGCATACAGATCTCATCCGCACTCATTGACTGGGATCCCCCCGCGCAACTGTTGATGAAAAGAACTTTAAAAACAAGGCTCTCATTAATCCTCCCAGACATGCACGAAGTCGTTGAAGCAAAGCGCCGTAAGCTGACTGAGTACTATGACAGAAATTCGATGGGGAGATGGAATGAGATAGGGGACAAAGTGTTTGTACAAAACTATGACAGGGGTCTCAAATGGCTTGCAGGGACAGTAACGGGCAAGGAAGGAAACAGGCTACTGGTAGTACAAATGGACAATGGCAAAACCTGCCGGAGGCATGTAGACCAAGTCAAAAGCAGATTTACCAACAACACTGCGGAACCAGAGGCAGACTACAATGTGGAACTCGCACCACACCTGGTGGACAGACAGAGGGAACAACCTGAGGAAAGGGCAATCCCAACAGACAGCCCAGACGAGTCAACAACAATCACACCAATTGAAACAGACAGCCCAGGCGAGATACCAGCAACCACACCCAAAGAAAAACAGACACCAAGGCAAACAACTGAACCAAAACTCAGACGCTCCTTGCAAGAGCATAGACCACCTGAGAGACTGAACCTTTCAAGACAATAAGACCTTGGGGGAGGGTGATGTCATGTATCTTACATTATTATATATAACTGTATCCTAACATGCTATACATGACTGTAATAAGATATGACCTGTAACCACCAGTATACTTTACCACCAGGGGTGCACTTGCAAGAGACAAGTATATAAGCACAGGTCTCAGGCAAGTGCAGCATTCCAGAGCTGTGAAATAAAGGTGCAGGTCCAGAGTGACCTTGACTTCACTACATGCCTCGTGTGAATCTGTACTGAGGGGACAGGACTTTACAAGAAATGACTGGGATATAAAAGAACTGCATAATAATGCATCAACACTTCAGAAACGTCACTCAGTTACACGGATATGTCAACAAACAATCCAAACAACCAAGGCGAGCTGAAAGAGGCATATCTATTCGTGCAATTAATATTCATTTTAAAGTTTTCAACGTATCAGCCCATCCCTCATGTCACTATAGCAACGGTTGTACGAGCAGCAGGAACAGCGGCGATCCTATAGCGCTGACGTGCTGGACATCCACCTCAGTAATTACAATATTCATCACAATGCAACCAGACAAACAAAAAATATAAAGGGCTGCAGTTCTTTAGTTCCCAGAATTAAACAAAAACAGGTGTCCGTATTTTCTACTTCAATCACTTCCACTAATAAACATGGTCTTCTTGAACCAGCAGCCCCCATGTAACATGTCAGAAAGGCAGCACTTATTCACAAGTGCAGAAAAACACAACATTGGCTATGTGCAACCGCTGCTCAGTCCCCAGGAATGGACAACACGTGCCTGGAGTGGACCCTCACTCATCTCTCTATCCCACTTTCACTATCTCTCTCTCTCTCTGCCCCTCTCTCCCTCTGCTTCTCTCTCTATCTGTCCAGGTCTCTCTCTTCATCTCTAGCTGCTCCTGTCCCAGTCTCAGTATCTCTCTCCCTCTATCTAAATCTCTCTCTCCCTCTCTCTCTCTCTCTTTCTCTCTCCCTCTTTCTCATTCTCTCTCTCCCTCTGTCTCTCTCTCTCTCTCCCTCTCTGTCTCTCTCTCCCTCTCCCTGTTTCTCTGTCTCTTTCTCTCTCTCCCTATCTCCCCCTCTGTCCCAGTCTCTCTCTCCCCCTGCCTCTCTCTCCTTCTGTCTCTCTCTCCCTCTCTCTCTTCCCCTGTTCCTGTCCCAATCTCTCTCTCCCTCTCTCTCTCTCTCTCCCTCTGTCCCAGTCTCTCTCTCTCTCTGTCCCAGTCTCTCTCTCCCTCTCTCTCTCTCTCTCTCTCTCCCTCTGTCTCTCTCTCTCTCTCCCTCTCCCCGTCCCAGTTTCTCGCTCCATTTGTCTTCCTCTCTCTCTCCTGTTGTCCCAATCTCTCTCTCTCTCTCTCTTGCTCCTGCTGTCCCAATCTCTCTCTCCCCTGTCCCAGTCTCTCGCTCTCTCTTTCTCTCTCTCTCTCTCTCTCCCCCTCTGTCCCTCTCTCTCTCTCCCTCTGTCTCTCTCCCAGTCTCTCTCCCCCTCTGTCCCAGTTTCTCTCTCCATCTGTCTCTCTCTCTCTCTCCCCTGTCCCAGTTTCTCTTTCCCTCTCTCCCTCTGTCTCTCTCTCTCTCTCCCTCTGTCCCAATCTCTCTCTCTCCCTCTGTCCCAGTCTCTCTGTCTCTCTCGCTCTCTCTCTCCTGCTGTCCCAGTCTCTCTCTCTCTCTCTCTCCCTCTGTTCCAGTCTCTCTCTCTCTCTCTCTCTCCTGCTGTCACAGTCTCTCTCTCTCTCTCTCTCTCTCCCTCTGTCTCTATCTCTCTCCCTTTGTCTCTCTCTTGCTCTGTCTCTCTCTCTCCCTCTCTCTCTCTCTCCCCCTGTCTCTCTCTCTCCCTCTGTCACTCTCTCTCTCCCTCTGTCTCTATCTCTCTCTCCCTTTGTCTCTCTCTCCCTCTGTCTCTCTCTCTGTCTTTCTCTCTCTCTCTCTCTCTCTCCTCCTGTCTCTCTCTCTCTTTCTCTCTCCCTCTGCCGCTATCTCTCTCTCCCTTTGTCTCTCTCTCTCTCTGTCTCTCTCTCTCCCTCTGTCTCTCTCTCTCGCTCCTCTTTCGATCCTTGCTCTTCTCCCTGCCACTCCAACATATCCAGGCATCTTGTGGCAAAACATGGGCTGTGCTGTCGGCCATAACGGTGGGGGTACTACAACAAAGCCCCGCTTGCGCAAAAGGGGATCGGGTGAGCATGTGTGGCTCCGTGATACCGCGCATGTGCCAAGGGCAGCAAAGACATTGGTGCTTTATTGGGCCACTCTCCCGCTCCAGCTCCTGTCCGGTTTTGCGCTGCAATTCAATTCAACGGCAGCGCGAGAATTATTCCGTCGGCGCACAGCCGCGTACCTTAGTGGGAACAATGCTCTGCTTCATCATACGCTCTGTCTCGTTCTTCAACCAGTGAGCTCAAACCCTGGTTGCCCTACCTTTCCCCCTTGTGGGAATGTACCTCGACTGCACCCGAAATATCTCCTCTTAAATTCAGCCCAATGTTCGATGACAGTTTTACCCGCCAATCTTTGATTCCAATTTATCGGGGCCAGATCCGTTCTCAACCATTTCAAATTGGCCTTCCTCCAATTAAGTGTTTTTACTCTAGTTTGCTCCCTGTCCTTTTTCATAACCAATCTATATCTTATGAAACTATGATCACTGTTCCCCGACTGACATGTCCTCCTCCTCTGCTTGTACAGCTGAGCCTCCCGTGGAGCCATGGACTTGGCTCTCGCTCTACTCCCACATTGAAGCACTGACCACACACGATCAGCTCCGTCCGCTGGGCAGGCAACATTGTCCACATGCCAGACACGAGACTCCCAAGGCAAGCACTCTACTCGGAACTCCTTCACGGTAAACGAGCCCCAGGTGGGCAGAGGAAACGTTTCAAGGACACTATCTAAGCCTCCTTGATAAAGTGCAACATCCCCACCGACACCTGGGAGTCCCTGGACAAAGACCGCCCTAAGTGGAGGAAGAGCATCCGGGAGGGCGCTGAGCACCTCGAGTCTCATCGCCGAGAGCATGCAGAAATCAAGCGCAGGCAGCGGAAGGAGCGTGCGGCAAACCAGACTCCCCACCCACCCTTTCCTTCAACGACTATCAGTCCCACCTGTGACAGAATCTGTGGTTCTTGTATTGGACTGCACAGCCACCAAAGGACTCATTTTAAGAATGGAAGCACGTCTTCCTCGATTCCGAGGGATTGTCTTTGATGACTCTGCGGAGGGCAACCTGTATTCAGTCCTGTATACTGGTTAGAGAGTGAGATGCACTCAGTGGACTCCTGCACAACCTGCCTGGTCCTCCTTGTCTGACTGATGGTCACCCATTCCCTCTCTGCCTGCACACTCTTTAGCTGCAGGGTGACCACCCCTGAAGCGTGCTTTCCACGTGGCTCTCAACCTCACGGACGCACCGCAGTGATGCCCGCTGCTGCTCCAGCTCCAAAACCCTGAGCTCGAGCTCCTCCAGCTGACGACACTTCCTGTACACGTGGGAAGCATCCTGGAGTTCCCATATGGCACAAGATATGCATTCCATGGGACTTGCCATGCCTCTATTATTAGACTATTAACTAGCTTAACAGAAATAAACTTAAGATTAAAAGTCTTAAAAGACGGGCCAACCTTTATCTCCAACTGCTCTTCTGGCTCTCTTAGTTAAACATAGGAACATAAGAAATAGGAGCAGGAGTAGGCCATTTGGCCCCTCAAGCCTGCTCCGCCATTCAATAAGATCATGGCTGATCTGATCATGGGCTCAGCTCCACTTCCCTGCCTGCTCCCCTTTACTCCCTTATCGCTCAAAAATCTGTCTATCTTCGCCTTAAATATATTCAATGACCCAGCCTCCATAGCTCTCTAGGGCAGAGAATTCCACAGATTTACAACCCTCTGAGAGAAGAAATTTCTCCTCATCTCAGTTTTAAATGGGTGGCCCCTTATTCTGGGACTATGTCCCCTAGTTTTAGTTTCCCCTATGAGTGGAAATATCCTCTCTGTATCCACCTTGTCAAGCCTCCTCATGATCTTATATGTTTCAATAAGATCACCTCTTATTCTTCTGAACTCCAATGAGTAGAGGCCCAAACTACTCAACCTATCCTCATAAGTCAGGTGGTGGACGGAGAAAACACAGGTGATACAGCAACTGGTCGACAACCACGATGTGCGAGGATTCTTCATCGCAGTCAAGGCCACCTACGGACCAAACTCCCAAGGCCCCACCCCACTGCTGGCCAAGAACGGGGAAACACTCATCAAGGACACTGAGGCTGTCAGGGCCCACTGGAAGGAGCACTTCGAAGATCTCTTCAACCGAGACTCTGCCTTTGACTTGAGTGTTCTCGACTCCATCCCGCAGCATGCAACCCGCCACCACCTCAGTGAGATCCCAACACTGCATGAGGTAGAAAAGGCCATAATACAGCTAAAAAACAACAAGGCTACGGGAGCGGATGGAATCCCTGCTGAGGCATTGAAGTATGGTGGAGAGGCACTACTGGCGCGAATACATGACCTCATCTCTCTCATCTGGAGGGAGGAGAGCATGCCAGGGGATCTCAGAGATGCAGTGATCAATACCATCTTTAAAAAAGGGGACAAGTCCGACTGTGGCAACTACAGAGTAATCTCCCTGCTATCAACCACTGGGAAAGTCTTCGCTAGAGTCCTCCTCAATCATCTTCTCCCTGTGGCTGAGGAGCTCCTCCCAGAGTCGCAGTGCGGATTTTGTCCCCTCCGGGGCACAACAAACATGATCTTTGCAGCGCGACAGCTGCAGAAAAAATGCAGGGAACAGCACCAGCCCTTATACATGGCCTTCTTCGAGCTTACAAAGGCCTTTGACACTGTCAACCGCGAGGGTCTATGGAGCATCCTCCTCCGTTTCATATGCCCCCAAAAGTACGTTACCATACTATGCCTGCTCCACGATGACATGCAATCCGTGAACCTTACCAATGGATCCAATACAGACCCAATTCATGTTCGGACCGGGGTCAAGCAGGGCTGCGTCATCGCCCCAACCCTCTTCTCAATCTTCCTTGCTGCCATGCTCCACCTCACAGTTGATAAGCTCCCTGCTGGAGTGGAGCTGAACTACAGAGCCAGTGGGAAGCTGTTCAACCTTCGCCATCTCCAGGCCAGGTCCAAGACCACGCCAAGCTGTGTCATCGAGCGACAGTACGCGGACGACGCCTGTGTCTGTGCACACACAGAGGCTGAACTCCAGGACATAGTCGACGTATTTACCGAGGTGTATGAAAGCATGGGTCTTACGCTAAACATTAATAAGACAAAGGTCCTACACCAGCCTGTCCTCACCGCACAGCACTGCCCTCAAACATCAAGATCCATGGCGTGGCCCTGGACAACGTGGACCACTTCCCCTATCTTGGGAGCCTCCTATCAACAAGAGCAGGCATTGATGATGAGATCCAACACCGCCTCCAGTGCACCAGTGCAGCCTTCGGCTGCCTGAGGAAAAGAGTGTTTGAAGATCAGTCCCTCAAAACTGTCACCAAGTTCATGGTCTACAGGGCCGTAGTAATACCCACCCTCCTGTATGGCTCAGAGACATGGACCAAATACAGTAGACACCTCAAGTCGCTGGAGAAATATCACCAGCGATGTCTCCGCAAGATCCTGCAAATCCCCTGGGAGGACAGATGCACCAACATTAGCGTCCTCGCCCAGGCCAACATCCCCAGCATTGAAGCACTGATCACACTTGATCAGCTCCGCTGGGCAGGCCACATAGTTCACATGCCAGACTCCCAAAGCAAGCGCTCTACTCGGAACTCATCCACGGCAAAGAGCCAAAGGCGGGCAGAGGAAATGTTACAAGGACACCCTCAAAGCTTCCCTGATAAAGTGCGACATCCTCACTGACATCTGGGAGTCCTTGGCCATAGACCGCCCTAAGTGGAGGAAGTGCATTCGGGAGGGCGCTGAACTCATTGAGAATCGTCGCCGAGAGCATGCAGAAATCAATCGCAGGCAGCGGAAGGAGCGTGCGGCAAACCAGACTCCCTACCCACCCTTTCCCTCAATGACTATCTGTCCCACCTGAGACAGAAACTGTGGTTCTCGTATTGGACTGTACAGTCACCTGAGAACTCATGCTAAGAGTGGAAGCAAGTGTTCCTCGATCCCGAGGGACTGCCTATGATCTAAACTCCAGTGAATACAGGCCCAGTCGATCCAGTCTCTCCTCACATATCAGTCCTGCCATCCTGGGAATCAGTCTGGTGAACCTTCGCTGCACTCCCTCAATAGCAAGAACATCCTTCCTCAGATTAGGAGACCAAAACTGAACACAATATTCCAGGTGAGGTCTCACCAAGGCTCTGCACAACTGCAGTAAGACCTCCCTGTTTCTATACTCAAATCCCCTTGCTATGAAGGCCAACATGCCATTTGCCTTCTTCACCGCCTGCTGTACCTGCATGCCAACTTTCAATGACTGATGAACCATTACACCCAGGTCTCGTTGCACCTCCTCTTTTCCTAATCTGCCGCCATTCAGATAATATTCTGCCTTCGTGTTTTTGCCACCAAAGTGGATAACCTCACATTTATCTACATTGTACTGCATCTGCCATGCATTTGTCCACTCACCTAACCTGTCCAAGTCACCCTGCAGCCTCTGAGCATCCTCCTCACAACTCGCACTGCCACCCAGCTTAGTGTCATCTGCGAACTTGGAGATATTACACTCAATTCCTTCATCTAAATCATTGATGTACATTGAAAAAAGCTGGGGTCCCAGCATTGAGCCCTGTGGCATCCCACTAAAGACCAATATATGCACTGCAAGCTTTGAGAACAAATGACATTTTGTATAGCTGCCCTTTCAAAGCCAGTGATTTTGACTTCTCGGCAATTCTTACAGCTGCCCTGCAGTATCCTGAATGCAGATTGCTTTTTGACCTGGGTCGGGTCAGTGATGTGACTCAGTCCTGAAAAATCGAAATTACAATCATTGATGTCTGGATTCCACATATGCATAAAAATGACTGCAACATAAACAATGACACTTAATTAGCTGAATTCTACAGTCTGTATCTCATCCTACAGCAAGTTCTGCTCCATTATTATCCTGTCCTTGCAGACCGATGCTATTTACTAGTTCCCAGAACCTCCAATTTAAATTCTCATTCATGTGTTTCAATCCCTCGATGGTCTCACCTGACCGCATCCAACCCTACAATAAGGAACCCCTTCCCCCCTCAAATGCTTCATTCCTCTGTCTGGCCTTTTGTGCATCCTCCCCTCTTTTCCACCATCTACATGGCACAAGTCAGGAGTGTGATGGAACACTCTCCACTTGCCTGGATGAGTGCAGCTCCAACAACACTCAAGAAGCTTGACACCATCCAGGACAAAGTAGCCCGCTTGTTTGGCCCCCCATCCACCACCTTCAACACTCACTCCCTCCACCACCGGCGCACCGTGGCTGCAGTGTGTACCATCTACAAGATGCACTGCAGCAACTCGCCAAGGCTTCTTTGGCAACACCTCCCAAACCCACGACCTCTACCACCTAGAAGGACAAGGACAGCAGACTCAAGAGAACACCATCACCTCCACGTTCCCCTCCGAGTCACACAGCATCCTGACTTGGAAATATATCGGCCGTTCCTTCATCATCGCTGGGTGACAATCCTGGAGCTCCCTCCCTAACAGCACTGTGGGAGCACCTTCACCACACGGACTGCAGCAGTTCAGAAAGGCAGCTCACCACCACCTTCTCAAGGAGGAATTAGGGATGGACAATAACTGCCGGCCTTGCCAGCGACGCCCACATCCCAGGAATGAATAAATAGAAAAAAAACAATGACAACAAATTGTACTTATATAGTGACTTTAATGCAGATAAATTTTCCGATGTGCTTCATAGCTGCAAGATGTCCGGATGAAATGCATCCCAGGGTATTAAAAGAGATAGCGGAAGTTATAGCAGATGCATTCGTTATAATCTACCAAAATTCCCTGGACTCTGGGGAGGTGCCAGCGGATTGGAAAGCAGCTAATGTAACGCCTCTGTTTAAAAAAGGGGGCAGACAAAAGGCAGTTAACTATAGACCGGTTAGTTTAACATCTGTAGTGGGGAAAATGCTTGAAACTATCATCAGGGAAGAAATAGCGGGACATCCAGATAGGAATAGTGCAATCAAGCAGACGCAGCATGGATTCATGAAGGGGAAATCATGTTTAACGAATTTACTGGAATTCTTTGAGGATATAACGAGCATGGTGGATAGAGGTGTACCGATGGATGTGGTGTATTTAGATTTCCAAAAGACATTCGATAAGGTGCCACACAAAAGGTTACTGCAGAAGATAAAGGTACGCGGAGTCAGAGGAAATGTATTAGCATGGATAGAGAATTGGTTGGCGAACAGAAAGCAGAGAGTCGGGATAAATAGGTCCTTTTTGGGTTGGAAATCGGTGGTTAGTGGTGTGCCACAGGGATCGGTGCTGGGACCACAACTGTTTACAATATACATAGATGACCTGGAAGAGGGGACAGAGTGTAGTGCAACAAAATTTGCAGATGACACAAAGATTAGTGGGAAAGCGGGTTGTGTAGAGGACACAGAGAGGCTGCAAAGAGATTTAGATAGGTTAAGTGAATAGGCTAAGGTTTGGCAGATGGAATACAATGTCGGAAAGTGTGAGGTCATCCACCTTGGGAAAAAAACAGTAAAAGGGAATATTATTTGAATGGGGAGAAATTACAACATGCTGACGTGCAGAGGGACCTGGGGGTCCTTGTGCATGAATCCCAAAAAGTTAGTTTGCAAGTGCAGCAGGTAATCAGGAAGGCGAATGGAATGTTGGCCTTCATTGCGAGAGGGATGGAATACAAAAGCAGGGAGGTCCTGCTGCAACTGTACAGGGTATTGGTGAGGCCGCACCTGGAGTACTGCGTGCAGTTTTGGTCACCTTACTTAAGGAAGGATATACTAGCCTTGGAGGAGGTACAGAGACGATTCACTCGGCTGATTCCGGAGATGAGGGGGTTACCTTATGATGATAGATTGAGTAGACTGGGTCTTTACTCGTTGGAGTTCCGAAGGATGAGGGGTGATCTTATCGAAACATTTAAAATAATGAAAGGGATAGACAAGATAGAGGCAGAGAGGTTGTTTCCACTGGTCGGGGAGACTAGAACTAGGGGGCACAGCCTCAAAATACGGGGGAGTCAATTTAAAACCGAGTTGAGAAGGAATTTCTTCTCCCAGAGGGTTGTAAATCTGTGGAATTCTCTGCCCAAGGAAGCAGTTGAGGCTAGCTCATTGAATGTATTCAAGTCACAGATAGATAGATTTTTAACCAATAAGGGAATTAAGGGTTATGGGGAGCGGGCGGGTAAGTGGAGCTGAGTCCACGGCCAGATCAGCCATGATCTTATTGAATGGCGGAGCAGGTTCGAGGGGCTAGATGGCCGACTCCTGTTCCTAATTCTTATGTTCTTATGAGACCAACATGGGCACCAGGCCAAAGAAGATCAAGGGCAGGAGTGCTGGATGAGTGGGATGCTGCAGAGTATTGGGTGAGCAGAGGTTTACAGAGCATGGCGGATGGGGGGCTGCCAGGGACAGGACTGGAATAGTCAGGACTGTCGGAGGCCTAAATTGTCCCTCGCCTGAAGGCCTGTCACCATCGGCGGCCTCGCTGCAGAGTGGAGTGGCCGCTGACTTTTGGTGGAATGGCCGCTGATAGCCCAATTGCTCTCCCGAAGTTTCCCGCCGCTGCCCCGATCCCCCCGTTACTGCTCCATTGCTGCCGATCCGTGGTAAGCACATCCTCACCATGCACACCGTCGATCTTCCCCCCCACCCCCCACCCCCCGCCCCCCACCCTCGCCACCGCCGACATTCCCCTCAGAAAATCTTCGGCCCGCCCGGCGAACCAATGAGGCTGTGGCCTTCTGCAGCGGCGGTGTGGCTTCCCTTAAAGGGGCAGGCGCACCGCCGCTGCCACCAGGTTTTTTTTTGTCGGCCGACTGCCATGTTGGCCCAGCAATTATGCCCCCAGGTGCAGCCGGGACGCCAACAGGCCTGGCACGCACCCCCCTCTTGGGTGCCAGGCCGCTGCCCCGGCCGAAACCCTCGCTGGTGGCCCAGTGGGCCGAAGTTTGCAAAGCGCGAAGGTTTTCCCCTTTAAGTGAAGGGGAGCCATGGTGACGAGGCGGCTTGATGACGGTCACTCCACACTGCCCCGTATCCACCCCTCAGGTGTAGTCACCGCCCCCATTATGATCGGCTTCCGGATCAAAACGAAAAAACACCAAGAGCGCAATTTTGCGAAAGGGTCGACCTGAACCGCAGCTGCGGTAAAGGCCTTCTTTCACGCGGGGAGGGAGGGGGCAATTTTTACCCCTCGGTGTCACAGGCTAACAGCATCATTAATAGAAGGCTGAGGGAGGGCAGGGCAGGTGATGTTACGGAGGTAGAAGGAGGCAATCTTTAGTACAGAGGGAATATGCAGATGACATTTTACCTCCAGGGTCAAATAGGTTGCTGAGTTGTTGAAGTCAGCTTCAACCTGAAAGAGTGGAATGTGAGGAGATGGATTTAGTGACAAGATTATGGAGTTCGTGGCAGAGGTCCAAGACAAGGGAAGTCATTTTTACCAAAAACGGGTGGTTTTGGGTCGGGTGGGAAGTTAAAATACAAAAGATTTCAAACCGAACCCAAGCATCCTTCAATCCGCCCACTGACCAACACGCTCTCAGGAGGCGGGCCCTGTATTTAAATATTTTAACAAGGCTGTCTGTCCCAGGTTCCAGCTTTAACACTGTCTGGCTGAGTTTCCCAGGCCTCGGGAAACCCGACAGCTGAAGTGAGGCGAGGAGTGCTGGATGGGACAGGGAAGTGAATTTCCAACTCTGCTTGTGGGCCCGCAGGCGAGCTTCCGCCCTGGCCCCTCAAGCTGCCAAGTTAACCTCCCCAGCCCCTCCCCAACCCCGCGATGGGACCATCCTGCAATAGGAGCCTCCCACCCGACGATTCTACGCCTCCCGCTGTCCTCCTCTGGCCTGAAATCTCCTCCACTGTCCCCTGATGTCCTCCATGGAGCCCTCCTTGCCCTGCCCCACAATCTCCTTCATGGCCCCTTGCTCTCGTAAAGCAGTGCTGTCAATACACTTAACTTTCCCCCCAAAGCTGTCATCGCCACCCTTGAGCTGTCGGCTGTAATGTACGCACCCGTGAGCATGCTCGGAGGTTGGTGGAGCTGGTGAGTTGGGAATGGCTTAGCCAGTCATGTGATGTTCTCAATAAAACCCCAGCCAGTTGGGTTCGGGGGATCCATGATGAGGCAGGTGGTTGTGAGCCTGGTGGATGAACTGGTAATGTGTGGTATGATTGTTAAACCTTTATTAATAAACCAACTAGTTCTTAATAGCAATGTGTTGCTATGCATTCTTAAGCAAAGAACCCATGAAGCACATATATTACATCGGGTTTCCTGAGGCCTGGTAAACCTGTCCAATCAGCGTTAAACCAGTATGGGAAGTTAAATGTGAGGCCTCCTCATTATAATATTTAAATGGCCAACCCCCCTCCTGGATTGTGATTTTTACAACTCACCCGACCCCATCCAACGTTGTTGGGGGTTAAAATTAACTCGTTATGTTACTGATACTTGCCATCATTTGCCTCAAAGCGTCTGCATAGCTCAGGAGCTAAGTCGTTTAAGTTTCAGACACTGTCGTGCATTGTCTCACAAATAGTTGCCTTTGTACTTTTGCTCTTTCCCTTATCGTGTCTGCAGGTTATGGCTCAGCTGCAGCCATGGAAATGGCTGAGTGAGCTGCTTCTAACTCTCTATAATGCTACTCTAAGCCAGCAGCGAGGAAATGAATGTGTGTTGCCTGACAATGAATTCCTGTCCAATTTTCTCTTCTAACCTGGTGAAGCACTTGCTCGTTGCTTCCCCAGAAAAACACTGATGGGGTCAAGACCTTGGCAATGTAGACAATGAACCTAGTGCAACCTTTGCATGTCATTGCTTGTTAGTGCTCCAGATTGCTGCGCTGCCAAACTTCTAGGGCTGGATTTTCAACTCCCCTACGCTCCGTTTCTCGCCCCGGAGTGGTGGCAATGGCGGGGGTGGGGTGTTCTGGGCGGGCGATCAGCCTCCAGCGCCCCGCGGTGATCCTCGGGTCGGGTTTAGCGGTGACAATGGCGGGGGTGGGGTGTTCTGGGCGGGCGGTCAGCCTCCAGCGCCCCGCGGCGATCCTCGGGTCGGGTTTAGCGGTGACAATGGCGGGGGTGGGATGTTCTGGGCGGGCGGTCAGCCTCCAGCGCCCCGCGGTGATCCTCGGGTCGGGTTTAGCGGCGGCAATGGTGGGGGTGGGATGTTTTGGGCGGGCGGTCAGCCTCCAGCGCCCCGCGGTGATCCTCGGGTCGGGTTTAGCGGTGACAATGGCGGGGGTGGGGTGTTCTGGGCGGGCGGTCAGCCTCCAGCGCCCCGCGGCGATCCTCGGGTCGGGTTTAGCGGCGGCAATGGCGGGGGTGGGATGTTCTGGGTGAGCGGTCAGCCTCCAGCGCCCCGCGGCGATCCTCGGGTCGGGTTTAGCGGTGACAATGGCGGGGGTGGGGTGTTCTGGGCGGGCGGTCAGCCTCCAGCACCCCGCGGCGATCCTCGGGTCGGGATTACCGGCGGCGCGGAGCAGCACCGCCCGGAAGAGCTGCGCCCGGTGTGTAACGCCCCCGGTTGTGACACCGGCGCGAGTTTTGACTCCCGCCCGACCCGTCCGCCCCGCAGCGCACCCCGCACTGACCGCCTGGGAAATCAGGGCGGTCCCACCATCCCGACAGCGGAGAGGTGAGTAATGGGCTCCTGAGGTAAGTGCGATTGTTTGTTCTTTTAATGTTTTTGTGATTTGTGTTGTGGTGGCGTGGGCAATGTTTGGGGAATGTTTTTGTGGGTTTAGTTCCCCCCCCCAGGCGTCTCTGGGAGCGCTCCCGGCCCGGCTCTTTAGCTCGGGAGTTTCCCATCCTAGCGCCCAAGAGAGGTGTACAACGCCTCCCATAGCACTGCGCCCCCTGACTCAGGGCCCAGCTGCCCAATGTTACTGACTGAGGCACAAACTGTTCCTGGACGCTAACTTTACCGCCCCACCGCCATTACCGCCCCGAAATCAGCAAAGCCCAAAATCCAGCCCAAGCTCATCTCCAAAATAATTCTGAAAAATATAAAAAGGAAAAGATAACAATATTTGCTCCTTCTTGCTTGCTTTTCTAATCATGTACTTAACAGCTCAGTGAAGGGCAACCTGTGCAAGTACAAGTAAAAGGGGAGGTGCAACGAGACCTGGGTGTCATGGTACATCAGTCATTGAAGGTTGACATGCAGGTACAGCAGGCGGTGAAAAAGGAAAATGATATGTTGGCCTTCATAGCTAGGGGATTTGAGTATAGGAGCAGGGAGGTCTTGCTGCAGTTGTACAAGGCCTTGGTGAGGCCACACCTAGCATATTGTGTTCAGTTTTAATCTCCTAATCTGAGGAAGGACGTTCTTGCCGCGAAGTGCAGCGAAGGTTCACCAGACTGATTCCTGGGATGGCAGGACTGACATATGAGGAGAGACTGGATTGACTGCACCTGTATTTACTGGAATTTAGAAGAATGAGAGGGGATCTCATAGAAACATATAAAATTCTGACGGGATTGGACAGGTTAGATGCAGGAAGAATGTTCCCGATGTTGGGGAAGTCCAGAATCAGGGGTCAAAGTCTAAGGATAAGGGATAAGCCATTTAGGGTTGAGATGAGGAGAAACTTCTTCACTCAGAGACTTGTTAACCTGTGGAATTCTCTTCTGCAGAGAGTTGTTGATGCCAGTCCGTTAGATATATTCAAGAGGGAGTAGGATATGGCCCTTACGGCTAAAGGGATCATGGGCTATGGAGAGAAAGCAGGAAAGGGGTACTGAGGTGAATGATCAGCCATGATCTTGCACCTATTTTTCCATGTTTTCTATATTTCTAATACCGATATATATGTAGAGCAGTTTTCCCGGAGTTCGAAGTTATACCTCTCACCATTTTTAATTTACCATGCTGTAATTCTTAATTTTTTTTGTTAACCCACTGTGCTGTTGAGAAGCACATTGACTGGGTCATTCTAACTCCGATCTAAACCTGATTGCAATAACTATGGCCCTGACATTAAAGGGGGGGGGGGGGTGGGGGGGTGGGTATGGGTACAGTGCGCGGGAGCTTGGGGACATGGAGGGTTGACCGACCGTAGAGGCTGGGCCTCATTTGAATAGGTTCTCCCGGAGACCCGCCCAAACTCGGCTGAACATGGTAGTCAAAGCAGTAACCATATTGTGTCACAATGCAAAGACCGACGAAATTCAGTAGCGCCCCGTCTGGGGGCGGTAACAGCTGGGCTGGGAAACGGGGCCAGCGCTGGACTACCAGGGAGCGGGGAGCCGTGGAGCAGTCCGACACACAAGCGGAGCGTCGGGCTGCAAGATCGCGGCACACACTCCGCGAGCCAGGAGCAAGAAGGTAAGTCGGCCATTTTTGTTTTTATTGTCGCACCTCCCCTTTAATTTTCACCCCGCGAGTGGCTTACAGCATCGCCTGCGGCAGCATCATAGAGCGCCAACGGCTTTTGGCTCCGGATGAAAACGGGTCGTTGCGCACGGTGTTGACGTCGTCATCGGCAGCTCAGCGGCCAGGACGCTACCGGTTACTGCCACCGCTAAACGCCCTTGGAAGTTCGCGGGAGTCGGTATCGGTGCCGTGCCCAGGCGGAGAGCTGTTTGCAGACAGTTATTGCCATCGAAGGGCGCTAACCAGGCCCAAACGACCCGAATTTTACCCCCTTTGTTTTTATCGATAGCTAGTGATGTCAAAACTTTCCTGTTCAACATAAATATAGGATTTACTGCTAGTCTATCCTAGAAGTAGCAGGGTTTTAAATCTAAACTTCATCATCATCGGCAGTCCCTCGAAATCGAGGAAGACTTGCTTCCAATCTAAAAATGAGTTCTCAGGTGACTGAACAGTCCAATACGGGAATTACAGTCTCTGTCACAGGTGGGACAGACAGTGGTTGAAGGAATTGGTGGGTGGGGAGTCTGGTTTGCCGTACGCTCCTTCCGCTGCCTGCGCTTAGTTTTTGCATGCTCTCGGCGATGAGACTCGAGGTGCTCAGTGCCCTCCCGGATGCACTTCCTCCACTTAGGGCAGTCTCTGGCCAGGGACTCCCAGGTGTCGGTGGGGATGTTGCACTTTATCAGGGAGGCTTTGAGGGTGTCCTTGAAACGTTTCCTCTGCCCACCTGGGGCTCGCTTGCCGTGAAGGAGTTCCGAGTAGAGTGCTTGCTTTTGGAGTCTTGTGTCGGGCATGTGGACAATGTGGCCTGCCCAACAGAGCTGGTTGAGTGTGGTCAGTGCTTCGATGCTGGGGATGTTGGCCTGGTCGAGGACGTTTACGTCGGTGTGTCTGTCCTCCCAGGGGATTTGCAGGATCTTGCGGCAGCATCGTTGGTGATATTTCTCCAGTGATTTGAGGTGTCTACTGTACATGGTCCATGTCTCTGAGCCATACAGGAGGGCGGGTATCACTACAGCCCTGTAGACCATAAGCTTGGTGCCAGGTTTGAGGTCCAGATCTTCGAACACTCTCTTCCTCAGTGGACTTAGTGGACTGCTGGTGGAAGCGAAAATTCAGTTTCAGGAGGCAGTAGACCAGGACTGATGGGAGCAATTCCTGGGCATTAGTTGAGTGGTGGGGGCGTAAAGCCATGATTGGAAGTGGGTTCTAGTCACATTCGGGGGCTCTGGCGATGTTCGCGGGGGATGGTGGGGGTTGGGGGTTGACACAGGAGCCCAGAATAAGGGAAGCCCAAGATTTCTTCGTGACCTGGAATACCACTCCCACCTGCTCCTCGTGGCCGACAAGGAAACCTAAAAGTAAGATAACTAACTTACTGGGCATCTTCTGGCCCACAGACTGGCTCCCGGCTGGCCTGGCATGACAGAAAGATGTCACTGCTCTCCCTCTCAGGCCTCCTCCGAATATTGCAGGCAAGTCCCAATGATGTAATTGGAACCCGATCTGCCTATTTAAAGAAGGACGAGAGAGGGTACAGAGGAGATTTACGAGGATGATGCCTGCACTGGAGAACTTTAGCTATGAGGAAAGATTGGAAAGGCTGAGGCTGTTTTCTTTGGAACAGAGGAGGCTGAGGAGAGACCTCATTGAAGTGTATAAAATTATGAGGGGCCTGGATATGGTGGATAGGCAAGGCCCATTTCCCTTAGCAGAGGGGTAAACACCAGGGAACATCGATTTAACATAATTGGTAGGTTTAGAGGGGATTTGAGGGGAAATGTCTTCACCCAGAGGTTGGTGGTGATCTGGAACTCACTGCCTGAAAGGGTGGTAGAGGCAGAAACCCTCACCACATTTAAGAAGTACTTGGATGTGCACCTGAAGTGCTGTAATCTACAGGGCTATGGACCATGAGCTGGAAAGTGGGATTAGGCTGGATAGCTCTTTGTTGGCCAACGCGGACACAATGGGCCAAAATGGCCTCCTTCTGTGCCATAAATTTCTCGGATTCTATGACCACGCTTCCTATCTGCAGGTGTCAAAAGAGCGGGTTAAGATCAGTTATATAGTGGGATCGGACGGAGTAGTATTATTTAAATGGTGATGACTTCGGAAGTGTCGATGTATGGAGGGACCTAGGTGACCTGGGTGTCCTTGTACACCAGTCATTGAAAGCAAACATGCAGGTGCAGCAAGCAGTTAGGAAGGCAAATGGTATGTTGGCCTTTATTGCAAGAGGATTTGAGTACAGGAGCAAGGATGTCTTACTCCAGTTATACAGGGCCTTGGTGAGACAGCACCTGGAGTATCGTGTGCAGTTTTGGTTTCCTTGCCTAAGGAATGATATCCTTGCCATAGAGGGAGTGCAGCGAAGGTTCACCAGACTGATTCCTGGAATGGCAGGACTGTCGTATGAGGAGAGATTGGGGCGACTAGGCCTGTATTCACTAGAGTTTAGAAGAATGAGAGGGGATCTTACTGAAACATATACAATTCTGATTGGGTTGGATAGACTGGATGCGGGGAGGATATTTCCCTGGGCTGGGAAGTCTAGAATAAGGGGTCACAGTCTCAGGATACGGGGTAAGAAATTTAGGACCGAGATGAGGAGAAATTTTTTCACTCAGAGGGTGGTGAACCTGTGGAATTCTCAACCACAGAAGGCTGTGGAGGCCAAGCCATTGAATATATTTAAGAGGGAGTTAGGTAGATTTCTAGACATCAAAGACATCAAGGGGTATGGGGAAAAAGCAGGACTATGGTGTTGAGATAGAGGATCAGCCATGAGCATATTGAATGGCGGTGCAGGCTCGAAGGGCCGAATGGCCTACTACTGCTCCTATTTTCTATGTTTCTATGTTTCTATAGCCTCATTTTATTTGTTGGGGGTACAAATTGAGGCAAAATATGTGTTTGATTGACTGTGGCCAGTTCAGAGATGCTTTTGGAGATGAATAAGAGGCATTCTGACAGTTTGCCCAGCCTAACAAGTCACCCATATTTATAAAGTGGGATAATTAGATTAAACCAGCCATGGGAAAGGAAAGATATCAACACGTACTTCTACGTGAAATACAAAATAATTAAAATCTCAACTTATTGAACATTGTGAGGTTTTAATATGGCTTTCAAAGCAGTAACTATGTTGTATCACAACTCAAAGAGCTTTGTTTATAGTAATAGCTAGTGCTGTCAAAACTCGCCTCTCATATGTCAGAAGGTTATTTTCCGAAGCTTTGATGATATGCAGCCTTCTTTCTATGTTATTTTATTATACTTTTTTTTTTCTGCTGGTTTAGATAGCACAGGAAATAACCCACATTTTTAAAAAGAAATACTGGGAATTTGAAGCCAGCTGCCTAGATTAATTTAGCAACAGCTCAGTAGAAGATTTTCTTTTCAAATTTGTCAGCTTTAAAAACGTGATTGCAAGTTGCAGAATGTGGTAATGGAAAGTTGAATGACTCATGGTGCAGCCACACGTTAGACCCTTTCTGTTCTCTTCTCTCAATAGC
Organism: Pristiophorus japonicus; assembly: GCF_044704955.1. Lineage (NCBI taxonomy): Eukaryota > Metazoa > Chordata > Chondrichthyes > Pristiophoridae > Pristiophorus > Pristiophorus japonicus. The sequence continues at coordinate 6,700,534 of NC_091986.1, forward strand.
AACCCGATACTGAGTTTTGGCAATTTCCAAGTCAGTGTAGCAATAATCAAAACAAAAATTCGCTGCAACTTGAGCACTTCTGTTAAATTAACGACCGATCGATAAATATTGCTCTGGTTACTACAGTGTCACTGTAAATTCATTCATGGAAGGTTCCTCTGTTTAGTATTTCCAGAATGATCATAAAGAGGTACCCCATATGTACTTAAATGTTCCCGTTTGTTACTTGTAACGTATTTGCTTCATGGGTTCTTTGCTTAAGAATTCATAGCAACACATTGCTACTAAGAATTAGTTGGTTTGTTAGCAAAGGTTTAACAATCAGACGATACATTACTGGTTCATCCATCAGGCTCTGAACACAAGAAAATAAATAGGAGCAGGAGTCGGCCATTTGGCCCCTCGAGCCTGGTCCGCCATTCAATAAGATCATGGTTGATCTGAGCATGGACTCAGCTCCACTTCCATGCCCACTCCTCATAACCCTTTACTCCCTTATCGCTCAAAAATCTGTCTATCTCCGCCTTAAATATATTCAATGACCCAGCCTCCACAGCTCTCGGGGGTAGAGAATTCCACAGATTTACAACCCTCTGAGATAAGAAATTCTTCCTCATCTCAGTATTAAATGGGCGGCCCCTTATTCTGAGACTATGCCCCCTAGTTTTAGTTTCCCCGACAAGTGGAAATATTCTCTCTGCATCCACCTTTTCGAGCCTTCTCATTATCTCATATGTTTCGATAAGATCACCTCTCATTCTTTTGAACTCCAATGGGTATAGTCCCAACCTATGCAACCTATCTTCATAAGTCAACCCACTCATCTCCAGAATCAACCTAGTGAACCTTCTCTGAACAGCCTTCAATGCAAGTATATCCTTCCTTATATATGGAGACCAAAACTGCACCTAGTACTCCATGTACGGCCTCACCAATACCCTGTACATTTGTAGCAAGTCTTCTCTGCTTTTATACTCCATCCCCCTTGCAATAAAGGCCAACATTACCCGCGCCATGACAGGAGCTGACAACTGCTGGATGGACCACCGCCTAATCCGATCCATTATCAACATTGACATTGCCCCAAAGCAGAGGGGACAGCAGAAGCAGTTCCACAAAAAAGTTTATGTCGGGGCACTTAGAGAGCCAGCTAAGAGAGATCTATACAGCCATTGCCTCACAGCCAACCTGGCGTGCCTTGATGACCCCAAGATGCTGAATCCCCACCGTGCTTGGTCTGCCCTCCAGGCCTCTATAACCAGTGCCTGTGAAGAGACACTTGGTCACTCAACCAGAAAACACCAGGACTGGTTTGATGAAAATGATCAGGAGATCGAAGAACTAATAGATCGCAAGCGCAAAGCATTTCTGAGCCTCAACCAACAGTCCAACTCAGGAGCTGCAGAACAACATTGCAGGCGGCTCAAGGCTGAGGTCCAACAAAAAACTCGGGACCTAACGAACAGGTGGTGGATGGAGAAAGCACAGGAGATACAACAACAGGCCAACAGCCACGATGTGTGAGGCTTCTTCGCTGCAGTCAAGGCCACCTACGGTCCAAACTCTCAAGGCCCCATCCCACTCCTGGCCAAGAACGGGGAAACACTCATCAAGGACACCGAGGTTGTCAGGGCCCGCTGGAAGGAGAAGTTTGAAGATCTCCTCAATCGAGACTCTGCCGTTGACTCGAGTGTTCTCGATTCCATCCCGCAGCATGCGACCCGACATCAACTCAGTGAAACCCCAACATTGCACGAGGTAGGCAAAGCCATAAAACAGCTTAAGAATAACAAGGCTACAGGTGCGGATGGAATCCCTGCTGAGGCGCTAAAATATGGCGCAGAGGCACTGTTGGCGCGGATACATGACCTCATCTCTCTCATCTGGAGGGAGGAGAGCATGCCGGGAGATCTCAGAGATGCAGTGAGTATGACTATTTTTAAAAAGGGGACAAGTCCGACTGCGGCAACTACAGGGGAATCTCCCTGCTATCAGCCACTGGGAAAGTTGTCGCTAGAGTCCTCCTCGATCGTCTTCTCCCTGTGGCCGAGGAGCTCCTCCCAGAATCACAATATGGATTTTGTCTCTTACGGAGCACAACGGACATGATCTTTGCAGCGCGACAGCTGCAGGAAAAATGCAGGGAGCAGCACCAGCCCTTATACAAGGCCTTTTTCGATCTTACAAAGGCCATTGACACTGTCAACCGTGAGGGTCTATGGAGCGTCCTCCTCTGTTTCGGATGCCCCCAAAAGTTTGTCAACATCCTTCGCCTGCTTCACGATGACATGCAGGCCGTGATCCTTACCAACGGATCCATTACAGACCCAATCCACGTCTGGACTGGGGTGAAACAGGGCTGCGTTATCGCCCCAACCCTCTTCTCAATCTTCCTCGTCGCCATGCTCCACCTCACAGTCAACAAGCTCCCCGCTGGAGTGGAACTAAACTACAGAACCAGTGGGAAGCTGTTTAACCTTCGCCGCCTCCAGGCCAGGTCCAAGATCACCCCAACCTCTGTCGTTGAGCTACAGTACGCGGACGATGCCTGCGTCTGCGCACATTCAGAGGCTGAACTCCAGGATATAGTCAATGTATTCACTGAGGCAAATAAAAGCATGGGCCTTACGCTTAACATCCGTAAGACAAAGGTCCTCCACCAGCCTGTCCCCATTGCACAGCACTGCCCTCCAATCATCAAGATCCACAGTGCGGCCCTGGACAAAGTGAACCATTTCCCATATCTCGGGAGCCTCTTATCAACAAAAGCAGACATTGATGTGGAGATTGAGCATCGCCTCCAGTGTGCCAGCGCAGCCTTCGGCCGTCTGAGGAAAAGAGTGTTTGAAGACCAGGCCCTCAAATCTACAACCAAGCTCATGGTCTACAGGACTGTAATAATACCCGTCCTCCTGTATGGATCTGAGGCATGGACGATGTATAGAAGGCACCTCAAGTCACTGGAGATATATCACCAACGATGTCTCCGCAAGATCCTGCAAATCCCCTGGGAGGACAGGCGCACCAACATCAGCGTTCTCATCCAGGCCAACATCCCCAGTATTGAAGCACTGACCACACTCGATCAGTTTCGTTGGGCAGGCCATACAGTTCGTATGTCAGATACGAGACTCCCTAAGCAAATGCTTTATGCAGAGCTCCTTCGTGCTAAACGAGCTAAAGGAGGACAGAGGAAACGTTATAAGGACACCCTCAAAGTCTCGCTGGTAAAGTGCGACATCACCACTGACACCTGAGAGACCCTGGCCTCAGACCGCCCGAGGTGGAGAAAGTCCATCCGGGAGGGCGTTGAGCTCTTTGAGTCTCAATGCAAAGAACATGAAGAGGTCAAGCGCAGGCAGTGGAAGGAGCGCGCGGCAGACCAGCCCCATCGACCCCTTCCCTCGACGAATGTCTGTCCCACCTGTAACAGGGTCTGTGGCTCTCGTATCGGACTGTTCAGCCCTCAAAGAACTCAATTTGAGAGTGGAAGCAAGTTCTCCTCAATTCCGAGGGACTGCCTATGATGGTGATATGATGATGATCCTTCCTTAAATACGGAGACCACAACTGTACGCCGTACTCTAGGTGTGGCCTCATCAATACCCTGTACATTTGTAGCAGGACTTCTCTGTTTTTATACTCTGTCCCCCTTGCAATAAAGGCCAACATTCCATTGGCCTTCCTGATTGTTTTCTATATCTGTACACTAAATTTTTGTGTTTCCTGTACAAGGACCCCCAGATCCCTCTGTACTGCAGCATTTTGCAATTTTTCTCCATTTGAATTATAATTTGCTTTTCTATTTCTTCTGCCAAAGTGGATAACCTCACATATTCCTACATTATACTCCATCTGCCAAATTTTTGCCCACTCATTTAACCTGTCGATATCCCTTTGCAGATTTTTTGTGTCCTCCTCACAATTTGCTTTCTCACCCATCTTTGTATCATCAGCAAACTTGGCTACACTACACTCGGTCCCTTCATCCAAGTCATTAATATAGTCCCAGCACCCCACTATTTACTGTTTGCCAATCGGAAAATGTCCCATTTATCCCAACTCTCTGTTTTCTGTTGTTAGCCAATCCTCAATCCATGCTAATATATTACCCCCAACCCTGTGAACTTTTATCTTATGCAGTAATCTTTTATGTGGCACCTTATCAAATGCCTTCTGGAAATCCAAATATTCCACATTCACTGGTTCCCCTTATCCACCCTGGCCTTTATATCCTCAAAGAACTCCAGCAAATTTGTCAAACATGATTTCCCTTTCATAAAACCATGCTGACTCTGCTTGATTGAATTATGCTTTTCCAAATGTCCTTCTACTGGTTCCTTAATAATGGACTCCAACATTTTCCCAACGACAGATGTTAGGCTAACTGGTCTATAGTTTCCTGTTTTTTGTCTGTCTCTTTTTTTAAATAGGGGCAAATAGGAATTTGCAATTTTCCGATTTGCTGGGACCTCCACAGAATCCAGGGAATTTTGGTAGATTACAACCAATGCATCCACTATCTCTGCGACCACTTATTTTACGGCCCTATGATTTAAGCCATCAGGTCCAGGGGACTTGTCCGTCTTTAGTCCCATTATTTTACTGAGTACTACTTATTTAGTGATAGTGATTCTATTAAGTTCCTCTCTCCCCTTGAATATCCACTATTGGGATGTTTTTACTGTCTTCTACTGTGAAGACTGATACAAAATATTTGTTCAAAGTCTCTGCCATTTCCCTGTTCCCCACCTGCTGCATTGTGAACCCAACTGGTTGGGGTTTTATTGAGTCTTGTGACCATCATGTGACTGGTAAGCCACTCACAACTCAACAGCTCTACTAACCTGTGAGCATATTTACAGGTGCATTACATTTACATTACTTTTATTCTGTAATACATAGGTCCCCACACAAATATCTTTGAACATAACTGAACAGCTATGTTGAACACTGCTACTAAGCTTTTCTCAGTATTGGATGTTCGAACAGTATCACTAATTATCATGCCTATCTCCAGGTGAAGAAACAGTCATTGTCTGAGTTGGTTAAACAATATCCACTTTGCCAGCTGTGGCTCAGTGAGCAGCACACTCACCTCTGAGTCAGAAGGTTGTCGGTTGAAGTCCCACTCCAGAGACTTGAGCACAAAATAATCTAGGCCGACACTCCAGTGCAGTACTGAGGGAACACTGCACAGTCGGAGATGCCACCTTTCGGATGAGTCATTAAACCGAGGCCCTGTCTGCTCTCTCAGGTGGACGTAAAAGATTCCATGGCACTCTTTTGAAGAAGAGCAGGGGAGTTATCCCCGGTGTCCTGGCCAATATTTATCCCTCAATCAACATAACCAAAACAGATTATCTGGTCATTATCACATTCCTGTGTGTGGGAGCTTGCTGTGCGCAAATTGGCTGCCATGTTTCCCACATTACAACAGTGACTACAGTCCAAAAGTACTTCATTGGCTGTAAAGCGCTTTGATACGTCCGGTGGTCATGAAAGGCGCTATATAAATGCAAGTCTTTTTGATATGGATTCGGCACATATTTTTATAAACTGGAGAATTAATCTCCGACGATTAGCGCTGTCTACCAACATGATCATGGAGAGTGCTACAAAGTAAGTATTATTATGTGTGGTGGATCATTAGATTTTAAATGTCTCCGTTCTTTAAAGAGCGATCTTCAGTTGAATCATTCCTTTATTGAGCTGAGAAGATAACATTTAATTCCAGTGGCTATGCAATCCTGACTGACATCAAACAGGTGGATCCTCACAGAATATGCCGACTGCTTGCATTCATTTGCATGCAATTCCCCCTCTTACTAACTTCTTGGAACTGAGTTTGGGCTTATCAAAAATATTACAGTGGATGATCAGCTCAATGATTAGAGCTTCATGAATAGAGCAAAAGGCAAGAAGAAGGTTATTGGAGGTCATAGAAGTTGGCTTGGTTACTTTAGGAAGGAGGTTTTGTGTTTTGTTTTCCAGACATGTGGATCTTTTGTGTGTTATACATTATGACCTATGGTTTGATCTGGGCATATCTTTGGTGAGGAAAGATTTCTTCCAGTCGCAAAATAAAGTAAAAGCCCATGGGATCCCGAGCAAAGTGGCAAGTTGGCTCAGAGACTGGAAGAAAAGGGTAATGGTTGATTTTGTGACCGGAAGGGTTCCGCAAGGCTCAGTACGAGGTCCCTTGCTTTTTGTGGTATATATCAATGATTTATACTTCAATGGTTTTTAACAATAAAATATGTGTTTTGATAATTTTATTTTATAATGTTTTTGTGTATTTTAAAACTCTTACACCTGTAACAGTAGGCTATACGCCTGCTTTTATCAGGCGCAAGAGTTTTGAGGACATTTGCTGGGCAAGATATGGGTAAATCCCACAATCATGCCTGTGCAAATGTCCTCGCTCCCGATCTGCGGATCATATGTCAAGAGCCTGACCCACACCCCGAGTCCCCCGACCCACACCCCGACTCCCCCCGAACCTAGCCCCGACCCACACCCCGACCCCACCGACCCACACCCCGACCCCCACAACCCGCAACCCGAGTCCCCCGACCCACACCCCGACCCCCCCCGAACCTAGCCCCGACCCCCACAACCCGCACACGGACCCCCCCGAACCTAGCCCCGACCCCCCCGACCCACGCCCCGACTCCCCCCGAACCTAGCCCCGACCCACACCCCGACCCACATCCCGAGTCCCCCGACCCACACCCCGACCCCCCCGACCCACACCCCGACCCCCCCGACCCACACCCCGACCCCCACAACCCGCAACCCGAGTCCCCCGACCCACACCCCGACCCCCCCGACCCACACCCCGACCCCCCCGACCCACACCCCGACCCCCCCGACCCACACCCCGACCCCCACAACCCGCAACCCGAGTCCCCCGACCCACACCCCGACCCCCCCGACCCACACCCCGAGTCCCCCGACCCACACCCCGACCCCCCCGACCCCCCCGACCCACACCCCGACCCCCCCGACCCACACTCCGAGTCCCCCGACCCGCACCCCGACCCCCCCGACCCCCCCGACCCACACCTCGAGTCCCCCGACACGCACCCCGACCCTCCCGACCCACGCCCCGAGTCCCCCGACCCGCACCCCGACCCCCCCGACCCACACCCCGACCCCCCCCGAACCTAGCCCCGACCCCCACAACCCGCACCCCGAGTCTCCCGACCCACACCCCGACCCCCCCGACCCGCACCCCGACCCCCCCGACCCACACCCCGACCCCCCCGACCCGCACCCCGAGTCCCCCGACCCACACCCCGACCCCCCCGACCCGCACCCCGACCCCCCCGACCCACACCCCGACCCCCCCGACCCACACCCCGACCCCCCCGACCCACGCCCCGACCCCCCCGACCCACACCCCGACCCCCCCGACCCGCACCCCGACCCCCCCGACCCACACCCCGACCCCCCCGACCCACACCCCGACCCCCACAACCCGCAACCCGAGTCCCCCGACCCACACCCCGACCCCCCCGACCCACACCCTGAGTCCCCCGACCCACGCCCCGACCCCCCCGACCCACACCCCGACCCCCCCGACCCGCACCCCGACCCCCCCGACCCACACCCCGACCCCCCCGACCCACACCCCGACCCCCACAACCCGCAACCCGAGTCCCCCGACCCACACCCCGACCCCCCCGACCCACACCCCGACCCCCCCGACCCACACCCCGGCCCCCACAATCCGCACCCCGAGTCCCCCGACCCACACCCCGACCCGCCCGACCCACACCCCGACCCCCCCGACCCGCACCCCGACCCCCCCGACCCGCACCCCGGCCCCCACAATCCGCACCCCGAGTCCCCCGACCCACACCCCGACCCCCCCGACCCGCACCCCGGCCCCCACAATCCGCACCCCGAGTCCCCCGACCCACACCCCGACCCCCACAACCCGCACCCCGACCCCCCCGACCCACACCCCGACCCCCCCGACCCACACCCCGACCCCCCCGACCCACGCCCCGACCCCCCCGACCCACACCCCGACCCCCCCGACCCGCACCCCGACCCCCCCGACCCACACCCCGACCCCCCCGACCCACACCCCGACCCCCCCGACCCGCACCCCGACCCCCCCGACCCACACCCCGACCCCCCCGACCCGCACCCCGACCTCCCCGACCCACACCCCGACCCCCACAACCCGCACCCCGATCCCCCCCCCGACCCCCCCGACCCCCCCGACCCACACCCCGACCCACACCCCGACCCCCCCGACCCACACCCCGATCCCCCCCCCGACCCCCCCGACCCCCCCGACCCACACCCCGATCCACACCCCGACCCCCCCCGACCCCCCCGACCCACACCCCGATCCCCCCCCCGACCCCCCCGACCCCCCCGACCCACACCCCGATCCACACCCCGACCCCCCCCGACCCCCCCGACCCACACCCCGACCCACCCAACCCGCGCCCCGACCCACACCCTGATCCCCCCAGACCCCCCCCGACCCCCCCGACCCACACCCCGACCCACCCAATCCGCGCCACGACCCCCCCCGACCCACGCTCCGACTCCCCCGACCCCCTGACCCCCGCACCAACTCCCCGACTCCCCCCGCCCCATGCCCCGCTCCCCCCAGTCCCCCCAACCCACGCCCCAACCCAGCCTGACCCCCCCAACACACACCCTGGCCCCCCCAACCCACACCACGACCCCCCCGACCCGATGCCCAACCACGCGCCGACCCCCCCAAATCGCCGACCCGCGCCCCGACCCACACTCCGACCTCCCCGACCCATGCCCCAAACCCCCCGACCCCCCCAACCCACATTCCAACCCCCCAGACCCCCGCCGACACATGCCCCGATCTCTCCCGGCACCCCCGACCCGCACCCCGACCCTAGCCCCGATCTCCCTGACCCACGCCCCGAGCCAAACCCCGACCCCTCGGACACCCCCGTCCCCGCCCCAACCGTAGCCCCGATCTCCCCCCGACCTCCAACCCTACCCGAGCCCCCGACCCACGCCCCAATCTCCCCCTGACCCGACCGCAGAAAGATGAGTCTCAGAAGGTTCCCACTGCCGTATTATCTGCCCAGTGAGGCCAGGCAGAGAGTTACTGCACATCAGGCGAGGACAGTGAGAGGGCACTGCTCTTCAGGTGAAAGAAAAAAAGATTTGCATTTATATAGCGGCTTTCATGACCACTGGATGTCTCAATGCGCTTTACAGACAATCGATTACTTTTGGAGTATAGTCACTGTTGTAATGTAGGAAACCCAGGAGCCACTCTGTGCACAGCAAGCACCCACAAACAGCAACATGATAATGACCAGTTCATCTGGTTTTTTTGTTATGTTAATTGAGGGATCAATATTGGGGAGAACTCCCCTGCTCTTCTTCAAAATAGCACCATGGGATCTTTTACGTCCACTTGAGAGAGGAGACGGGGCCTCGGTTTAACGTCTCAGCCAAATGACAGCACTTTTTACAGTGCAGCACTCCCTCAGCATGCACAGGGAGTGTCAGCCTAGATTTATGTGCTCAAGTCCCTGGAGTGGGACTTGAACCCACAACCTGCTGACTCAGAGGCAAGTGTGCTACCCACTGAGCCACAGCTGACACTGCCCAGCAGGTGGGGAGAAAGGGTACTGCCCATCAGGTGGGATCGGGGAGAGAGTGTACTGCCCTTCGAGTGGGGCCAGGGAGAGAGGGTACTGCCCATCGGGTGGGGAGAAAGGGTACTGCCCATCGGGTGGGATCGGGGAGAGAGGGTACTGCCCATCGAGTGGGGAGAGAGGGTACTGCCCATCGAGTGGGGAGAGAGGGTACTGCCCATCGATTGGGGCCAGGGAGAGAGGGTACTGCCCTTCAAGTGGGGCCAGAGAGAGAGGGTACTGCCCTTCGAGTGGGGCCAGGGAGAGAGGGTACTGCCCATCGGGTGGGGAGAAAGGGTACTGCCCATCGGGTGGGACCGGGGAGAGAGGGTACTGCCCATCGAGTGGGGAGAGAGGGTACTGCCCATCGAGTGGGGAGAGAGGGTACTGCCCATCGGGTGGGACCGGGGAGAGAGGGTACTGCCTATCGAGTGGGGAGAGAGGGTACTGCCCATCGAGTGGGGAGAGAGGGTACTGCCCTTCGAGTGGGGCCAGGGAGAGAGGGTACTGCCCATCGAGTGGGGCCAGAGAGAGAGGGTACTGCCCATCGGGTGGGGAGAGAGGGTACTGCCCTTCGATTGGGGCCAGGGAGAGAGGGTGCTGCCCATCGGGTGGGGAGAGAGGGTACTGCCCATCGGGTGGGGAGAGAGGGTACTGCCCATCGGGTGGGTCCGGGGAGAGAGGGTACTGCCCATCGAGTGGGGCCGGCGAGAGCTGTGTACAATAATGCCACTCTGTGAGAGAGCGTTACAGATGACACATTGCCGCTGGTGTATTTATCAGGGGTATTCAAACTAGGGACCAACAGACGTTGCCTTACAATCAATGTTGTAAAGTTGTTTTTACACCGCACAGTTCTTAAAACATACAACATTTTAGTCATTGCAATTTGACAAGGACGTGAAGCCCAACACTGGAGTTCGAATTCCCCTGCAGTTGTTGCTGTCGGTAAGCCTCTATAATTCACACTGCTCCCAGAAACAGTGGATTATTATTTCTCTGCCTCGTGTAAGTATATTGATCAGGGAAACTCCTTCACAGCAGAGTCTGTCTTGGATTTAACGGGCAGACGAGTTGTTTGCTGAACACACCAAGGGGAAGTCTGTTCTATCTGTCACACTCTCTCACAGAGTGAGCGCTATTGTACACAGATCCGAAAACTCTCACAGAAATTAAGTCATTGCAATTTGGAAAAGATATGAGGCCAGGCCACGAGAGTTTGAGTTAACTTGGATGAGGCACCCAAAGGTTGCACATGGAACCATGCTCAGCAGAGAACAATTCCATTTGGAAGGGAGGGGAACAGAAAAGTTAAACGAACACTTCATGCAGCGATCCAGCAACACGGTGATATTAGCAAAATACTGCGGCTGCTGGAAATCGGAAATAAGAACAATAAATGCTGCAGCTACTCACCAGATCAGGCAGCATCTGTGCAAAGAGAAACAGAGTTAATGTTTAAGGTTGATGAACTTTAGTTCTGACAGACCTGAAACGTTAACTCTGCTTTCTCTCCACAGATGCTGCCTGACCTGCTGGGTGCTTCCAGCATTTTCTGTTTTTATAACAAGATTATGTTAATGGGCTTACAGACCAGTACCCTTCTTGGTACAAGTGCTGAGATACTTGGAAATGACTGATGGGATCGCAGTGATTACCGGCACTAATCATGCTCTACAGAGCGGTAGTATTGGGAGAGAGGAGCTGTCCTTCCCTGCCAGTCCACTGGCATTAAAATCTCCCTGTGCCCGCTGCCCCTGCCAGTTTCAGGACTGGAATCCCCTGTGCCCGCTGTCCCTGCTAGACCTCCGGGGTTGAATCACCTTTGTGCCCACTGTGTCCCTGACGGTCCATTGAGGTTTAAATCTCTCCTGTGCCCACTGTCCCTGCCACCTTGTGCACTCTGTCGTGTCTGGTTTTCCGGGGTTTGAATCACCCTGTTCCCGCTGTTGCTGCCGGCCGAACAGAGCTGGTGACGATCTTCGTGCAGCCTGTCTAAAACTATGCATGCACAATGACCATTTTGAAATTAAGGACATCTACAAAATAAGGATAGCTGATATTAGTCTATTACATGTTCAAAATTTACAGGTTTCACTGTATTGGGTGTTCTTTAAAATTAATGTATTTCAATTCAATGACATTCTCATTAACAAGACTTGTTTTAGCTCACAACTGCTGGCTGACAGAAGCAAGTGATGTCGGGCTGGATTTTGGGCTTTGCTGATTTCGGGGCGGTAATGGCGGTGGGGCGGTAAAGTTAGCGCCCGGGAACAGTTTGCGCCTCAGTCAGTAACATTGGGCAGCTGGGCCCTGAGTCAGGGGGCGCAGCGCTAAGGGAGGCGTTGTGCACCTCTCTTGGGCGCTAGGATGGGAAACTCCCGAGCTAAAGAGCCGGGCTGGGAGCGCTCCCAGAGATGCCTGGGGGCGGGGGGGGAACTAAACCCACAAAAACATTCCCCAAACATTGCCCACGCCACCACAACACAAATCACAAAAACATTAAAAGAACAAACAATCGCACTTACCTCAGGAGCCCATTACTCACCTCTCCGCTGTCGGGATGGTGGGACCGCCCTGATTTCCCGGGCGGTCAGTGCGGGGCGCGCTGCGGGGCGGACGGGAGTCAAAACTCGCGCCAGTGTCACAACCGGGGGCGTTACACACCGGGCGCAGCTCTTCCGGGCGGTGCTGCTCCGCGCCGCCACTAAACCCAACCCGAGGATCGCCGCGGGGCGCTGGAGGCTGACCGCCCGCCCAGAACACCCCACCCCCGCCATTGTCACCGCTAAACCCGACCCGAGGATCACCGCGGGGCGCTGGAGGCTGACCGCCCGCCCAGAACACCCCACCCCCGCCATTGCCGCCGCTCCGGGGCGAGAAACAGAGCGCAGGGGGATCTGAAAATCTGCCCCAATTTATCATTTATAAAGATGTATAAGTTCGCACTGTCATGCCTGCAGTACTTCCGAATTTCAGATGGTTTACTCGTTTTCGTTCAATGCCACTGGACACAGTAACGTTTGATTCAGAGAATTCAATGTATGTGTTTACATAATTACATACAAGTTAAAAAGCAATATTATCTAAACACAATCATTAATGACATTATTTAAATCACTACAGTATGCAGTGTATTTTTCACATACTGAACAGATAAATAATCAGTTAGATTATTAGATTAGTACTACACCACCGGGGTTAAAAGAAGTGAGTCAGCGATGTATGTGTAATTAAAAGTATATAGAAACATAGAAACATAGAAAATAGGTGCAGGAGTAGGCCATTCGGCCCTTTGAGCCTGCACCGCCATTCAATTTCATGGCTGAACATGCAACTTCAGTACCCCATTCCTGCTTTCTCGCCATACCCCTTGATCCTCCTAGTAGTAAGGACTACATCGAACTCCTTTTTGAATTTATTTAGTAAATTGGCCTCAACAACTTTCTGTGGTAGAGAATTCCACAGGTTCACCACTCACTGGGTGAAGAAGTTTCTCCTCATCTCAGTCCTAAATGGCTTACCCCTTATCCTTAGACTGTGACCCCAGGTTCTGGACTTCCCCAACATTGGGAACATTCTGCCTGCATCTAATCTGTCTAAACCCGTCAGAATTTTAAACGTTTCGACGAGATCCCCACTCATTCTTACTGAACTCCAGTGAATACAAGCCCAGTTGATCCAGTCTTTCTTGATATGTCAGTCCCGCCATCCCGGGAATCAGTCTGGTGAACCTTCGCTGCACTCCCTCAATAGCAAGAATGTCCTTCCTCAAGTTAGGAGACCAAAACTGTACATAATACTCCAGGTGTTGCCTCACCAAGGCCCTGTACAACTGTAGTAACACCTCCCTGCCCCTGTACTCAAATCCCCTCGCTATGAAGGCCAACATGCCATTTGCTTTCTTAACCGCCTGCTGTACCTGCATGCCAACCTTCAATGACTGATGTACCATGACACCCAGGTCTCGTTGCACCTCCCCTTTTCCTAATCTGTCACCATTCAGATAATAGTCTGTCTCTCTGTTTTTACCACCAAAGTGGATAACCTCACATTTATCCACATTATACTTCATCTGCCATGCATTTGCCCACTCACCTAACCTATCCAAGTCACTCTGCAGCCTCATAGCATCCTCCTTGCAGCTCACACTGCCACCCAACTTAGTGTCATCCGCAAATTTGGAGATGCTACATTTAATCCCCTCGTCTAAATCATTAATGTTCAATGTAAACAGCTGGGGCCCCAGCACTGAACCTTGCGGTACCCCACTAGTCACTGCCTGCCATTCTGAAAAGTCCCCATTTACTCCTACTCTTTGCTTCCTGTCTGACAACCAGTTCTCAATCCATGTCAGCACACTACCCCCAATCCCATGTGCTTTAACTTTGCACATTAATCTCTTGTGTGGGACCTTGTCGAAAGCCTTCTGAAAGTCCAAATATACCACATCAGCTGGTTCTTCCTTGTCCACTCTACTGGAAACATCCTCAAAAAATTCCAGAAGATTTGTCAAGCATGAGTTCCCTTTCACAAATCCATGCTGACTTGGACCTATCATGTCACCTCTTTCCAAATGCGCTGCTATGACATCCTTAATAATTGATTCTATCATTTTACCCATTACCGATGTCAGGCTGACTGGTCTATAATTCCTTGTTTTCTCTCTCACTCCTTTTTTAAAAAGTGGAGTTACATTGGCTACCCTCCACTCCATAGGAACTGATCCAGAATCTATGGAATGTTTGAAAATGACTGTCAATGCATCCTCTATTTCCAAGGCCACCTCCTTAAGTACTCTGGGATGCAGACCATCAGGCCCTGGGGATTTATCGGCCTTCAATCCCATCAATTTCCCCAACACAATTTCCCGACTAATAAGGATTTCCCTCAGTTCCTCCTTTTTACTAGACCCTCTGACCCCTTTTATATCCAGCAGGTTGTTTGTGTCCTCCTCAGTGAATACCGAACCAAAGTACTTGTTCAATTGGTCTGCCATTTCTTTGTTCCCCATTATGACTTCCCCTGATTCTGACTGCAGGGGACCTACATTTGTCTTTACTAACCTTTCTTTCTTTACATATCTATAGAAGCTTTTGCAGTCCATTTTAATGTTCCCTGCAAGCTTCCTCTCGTACTCTATTTTCCCTGCCCTAATCAAACCCTTTGTCCTCCTCTGCTGAGTTCTAAATTTCTCCCAGTCCCTGGGTTTGCTGCTATTTCTGGCCAATTTGTATGCCACTTCCTTGGCTTTAATACTATCCCTGATTTCCCTTGATAGCCACGGTTGAGCCACCTTCCCTTTTTTATTTTTACGCCAGACAGGGATGTACAATTGTTGTAGTTCATCCATGCGGTCTCTAAATGTCTGCCATTGCCCATCCACTGTCAACCCTTTAAGTATCATTCGCCAATCTATCCTAACCAATTCACGCCTCATACCTTCAAAGTTACCCTTCTTTAAGTTCTGGGCCATGGTCTCTGAATTAACTGTTTCCTTCTCCATCCGAATGTAGAATTCCATCATATTATGGTCACTCTTCCCCAAGGGGCCTCGCACAACGAGATTGCTAATTAATCCTCTCTCATTACACAACACCCAGTCTGAGATGGCCTCCCCCCTAGTTGGTTCCTCGACATATTGGTCTAGAAATCCATCCCTTATGCACTCCAGGAAATCCTCCTCCTCCGTATTGCTTCCAGTTTGATTAGCACAATCTATATGCATATTAAAGTCACCCATGATAACTGCTGCACCTTTATTGCATGCACCCCTAATTTCCTGTTTGATGCCCTTCCCAACATCACTACTACTGTTTGGAGGTCTGTACACAACTCCCACTAGCGTTTTCTGCCCTTTGGTATTCTGTAGCTCCAACCATACCGATTATACATCATCCAAGCTAATGTCTTTCCTTACAATTGCACTAATTTCCTCTTTAACCAGCAACGCCACCCCGCCTCCTTTTCCTTTCTGTCTATCATTCCTAAATGTTGAATACCCTTGGATGTTGAGTTCCCAGCCTTGGTCACCCTGGAGCCATGTCTCTATGATGCCAACCACATCGTATCTGTTAACTGCTATCTGCACAGTTAATTCGTCCACCTTATTCCGAATACTTCTCGCATTGAGGCACAGAGCCTTCAGGCTTTTTTTTTTAACACACTTTGACCCTTTAGAATTTTGCTGCAAAGTGGCCCTTTTTGTTTTTTGCCTTGGGTTTCTCTGCCCTCCACTTTTACTCTTCTCCTTTCTGTCTTTTGCTTCTGTCTCCATTTTGTTTCCCTCTGTATCCCTCCATTGCTTCCCATCCCCCTGCCATATTAGTTTAACCCCTCCACAACAGCACTAGCAAACACACCTCCTAGGACATTGGTTCCGGTCCTGCCCAGGTGCAGACCATCCGGTTTGTACTGGTCCCACTTCCCCCAGAACCGGTTCCAATGTCCCAGAAATTTGAATTCCTCCCTGCTGCACCACTGCTCAAGCCACGTATTCATCTGAGCTATCCTGCGATTCCTACTCTGACTAGCACGTGACACTGGTAGCAATCCTGAGATTACTACTTTTGAGGTTCTACTTTTTAATTGAACTCCTAAATTCATCTCGTAGGACCTCATCCCGTTTTTTCCTCTGTCGTTGGTACCTATATGCACCACGACAACTGACTGTTCACCCTCCCTTTTCAGAATGTCCTGCACCCGCTCCGAGCCATCCTTGACCCTTGCACCAGGGAGGCAACATACCATCCTGGAGTCTCGGTTGCGGCCGCAGAAACGTATATCTATTCCCCTTACAATCGAATCCCCTATCACTATTGCTCTCCCACTCTTTTTCCTGCCCTCCTGTGCAGCGGAGCCCGCCACGGTGCCATGAACCTGGCTGCTGCTGCCCTCCCCTGATGAGTCATCCCCCTCAACAGTACCAAAAGCGGTGTATCTGTTTTGCAGGGGGATGACTGCAGGGGACCCCTGCACTACCTTCCTTGCACTGCTCTTCCTGTTGGTCTTCCATTCCCGATCTGGCTGTGTACCCTTTACCTGCGGTAAGACCAACTCACTAAGTGTGCTACTCACGTCATTCTCAGCATCGTGCCCATGTACCCAATGTGGTAACTAGTTCAACATGCTGGGAGACCCTAGATCTCTGGAGTTCTAATTACTTTCCCAAGCAGCAAAAGACTTCAAAAGCAGATTATCGATCATTAAAACACAATGAAATGATGAGAAAAATCAGATCACCTCCCCACCTCCAATATCTAAAACAGTACCATTGTCAGTTTACTCCATTCCATTTATATATACATTTTATACTGTATATTTATTTAGCTGTATAGTTTACACAAGATAATTCGAACAATTAAGAGCAAGAAAAGCTACTTCATCCCATTGAAACTCAACCCCCTGTTATTTTTCTCTTCCAGCCCAGCCTCCCAATGCCTTTTGTGGGCACCACCCCCACACCAGTTCCATAAAACAACCCTACAATGCCCAAGCCATTCTTTTCACTCTCATCACCATGGCGGGGGGTACTGTTGTGTCTCACCATTCACTGTAACTCACTGAGCCCCTTCTGAAGGTGCACACAGATCTGTCCAAGAACGCAAAGTGTTGAAAATAAAGATTTCAATGTTTGGCACCACATTAACAGAAACATGACAAGAGCATTGCATTAAAAACCCAAGTGCCTAACCTTGTGTGTTGTTAGTTGGTATGATTGGACAAGGATGAGGGCGAGTGTGAGGGGTGGCTAGTGAGATGGGGAAGTGATAATGTAGATAGAGAGAGAGGGATGGGTGGAGGTGCAAGGTCAGTTGGTGTGAGTGAGGATGTGCAGGGGTAGGGTAGGGAAGGCAGAGTGATGGGGATGTGATGAGTGGCACAGCAGGATGAGGTTGAGTGTGGCTTTGTACTCACCTTTAGTGATCTACTGAGATTATTGAAAGGTTTGCACCACTGCAGCCTGGTCCTCCTGACCAGCCTTCCAATGCATTTTGAAAAGCCTCAAATCTTTCACTGTGTAAGCTTCCGAAAATGTATCTATCATTTTACCAGCTGCTCTAAATTTACTTTTCACGAATTGAAATTTATATTCTTTGATCTTACCTGACTTAATATGAAGTAATATTCTGCATTCACCTCATCTGTACTGATTAATATTTTATGTACTCTATATACCTTTGTCAGTGTAGAGCATAAGAGTGAATAATTCGGGGGCTTTACGCCAACCATTACCAGCTGGTGGTAGGTCCCGCGGTGTCCTCCATTTTGGTTCTCCCCGTAGTGCTGTCGGTAAGTATTAGCACCCTGCAAAAATAAATGGTGGATTGGTGACGTCAGTTCAGGTGCAACGCCAACTTAATGCCACCAGAGAAAACTTTGACGCTGGGTCATAACCACAGCCGGGTAACCCAGTTAGTAAAGAGACTGACAGAAATGCTGTCAGCACCTCTTAAAGGGCCATACACATCTTTCAGGTAACTTTGTATTTCAGCTTTTGGACTGGATTTTTATTGATTTTATAGAAATAGTGACTTGTTGTGTCATGTATTTAACCATCTTGCAATGACATAATCATGTACACTGTACCTGTACCCTAGAAATGCACACCCTGACCACAGGGGGTGAACTTGCGGGAGACACTCCTCACCTGGGTTTCCAGGTATGAAAGGGGAGGTCCCACCCAGGGTCCAGGCTCCTTGGTCCTGACAATAAAGGTGAAGGTCACAGAGTGACCGTGTCTGATATATCCATGCCTTGTGTGAGTTTATAGTAAGGTGCAGGAACACTGTATGCTGCAATAGACGTGAAAAGCTTATTAAGTGTGTAGGGAGTCCTGCTGCATGCTTACAAGGCCTTGGAAGGTAAAGGAAGCCTTTTGAGGAAGCAGAAAGAAAATGCTGGAAATACTCAGCAGGTCAGGCAGCATCTGTGGTGAGAGAAACAGAGGTTAACATTTCAGGAGAAGATGCTGCCCGACCTGCTGAGTGTTTCCAGCATTTTGTGCT
Source organism: Pristiophorus japonicus (assembly GCF_044704955.1). Classification (NCBI taxonomy): domain Eukaryota; kingdom Metazoa; phylum Chordata; class Chondrichthyes; family Pristiophoridae; genus Pristiophorus; species Pristiophorus japonicus. The sequence continues at coordinate 6,719,198 of NC_091986.1, forward strand.
TGCATTTCAAATTTACAGCATCTGCTCGCAGAGGGAAGAAGAAGAAGCTGAATGGCGGAAGCAGAATGGAAGGATGCCTCCCAGACAGCCCACAACCCCAATTCCCCTTTCAACATTAGTCCCACACCTTACCTTCCCTCTGTTACTGACCAACACAGCATTCTCTTGACCACAATGCTGACATAAAAGCCACCACAAAGCAAACTTTCCAATCCAGCTTTATACATCTATCCATCCAAAATGAGATCATGAAATCAACTCATCACCCGTATTCATTCCCTTAGTGCAGTCCGCTGTTCCATCAGCATTTGAGCCACCACGGCAAACCGGAGGGGGTTGAGTGGGTGACAAGGGCTATCTGCTAACCACCTGACTCACGACTGCACTATGCAAGCCATGCACACGTGGGCAGCATGCTTATAACCAAAGGTGTGCTGCCGCATGGAATCTGATCGAGCAGACCATTGTGGTCCTTAAACAATGCTTCCACTGCCTGGGCCGCTTTGAAGCTGCCCTGCTGTACTCACCAGAGCACGTGCTAAGATTCATTGTGGTCTGCTACATGCTTCACAACCTCGCAGTCATGAGGGCACAGCCCTTGCCACCAGGCATATGGTGACCAGCTGAGGATGAGGAGGGGGAAGCGGAGGAGGAGGAGGAGGAAACAGAGGAGGAGGAAGACGTGCAAGGGAGAAGGCAACCTAGACAGCCCCTTTATGCCCGGGCTTTCCGTGATTGACTCAGCCGACTTCGGTACCAGTGATGGCAACCCCAATTTCACAATCATCAATAGTCCCACACCTTACCTTCGCTCTGTGACTGACCATCACAACATCATCTTGGCCACAATGCTGCAATAAAAGCTACCATAAAATAAACTTTCCAAAGCAATTTTATGCATCAAACCACAACATTTCATTAAAAGCTCAACTGATCGCCCTTGTGCCTTCCCTTGGTGCCTGTTCCGTGTGCCTTTGCGTGTCCCAGTGCTCCTACGCAGTGCTACCCCAGTAGTTGCAGCATGGCTGCTGGAAGGCTGCTGACTTTCAGTGGGGGACACTGTAGATGACTTTTGCTGGTTGACCTTGAGGAGCTGATGGTTGGGAGTGCCAAATAAATCTTCTTCTACTTGTTATTCTTCACTCCCCGTTGCCTCTTCTTGGCCACCCACTGGCTGGGCAGGCTGCATTTCTTGGGTGTGTGAAATGAGGAAAGCACATGGGTGGAGTTGTGGTGAGGGGAAGGCGGGAAATAAATAGGTGCATGCCAGAACGAGGATAACGTATGAGGATAGCAGCATCTTGTATCCTTTCAGCCCCGCCAGTGGCCAGGGGCTGAGCCCTGCCAAATGCCAAGAATGGCCTGCACTTTCTCCTCCAAAGGAGTGAGATGAGGCTAGCAGTGGAAGATGTGCCTTTGTGACTGGTGCAGATCGTTGGCGGGTGAGTGATTGTGGGTGTGTGGCAGGGGCTGGGTGTGGGCGTGCGGGGGGAGTTGTGCATTGAGCAGTGTGTGAGGCTAGTAATGCAGTTGGTAGGAGATGGCTTTTGACGGTGCATTCACTGACCTCCTCAGTATTGACTATCCCCTCCCCAATTTTGATGTGATCCGCAAATTTAGAAATTGTGTTTTTGTTTCCAAAGTCTAAATCGTAGCCAAAGGGGTGCTTACTTTTCTTGGGCAATGAGTGCATCCCAGATCATGTGGAGTGCATATAGAGGCTTATATCTCCCAAGGATGCTGAGACAACAGATTCAGCAGCATAGATAAATATATGAAAAATATGTGAACACCTGATTAGTAATAATATTGAATGATCCCTTGGAAACATCTCAATCATGTTTGCGATGGTCTCATTGGCACTGGATGGAGGAAAGTGTACCAGCATAAGCATCCTGGCACCACCCACCCAAATACCACCAACCATCTCTGCAGGCATTACTGACCCAACCTTGATGAGCATGAGGAAATAACTTCACCGGCCAGTGGAGAATACGATCCTAAGCTGTGCCGTCTGCCGTCAGGATACTTGCAGCTACCATGCAAAATAAGGCAGGTGTAACCAGTGACAATGATCAGCTGTGGTCACCAATCTATCTTCATCTCCTTCCAGGTTTACTACAATCCTGACCTATCGACTGGCAAAAAATGGCGACTCTCCTTACAACCAATCCCTGCAGCAGCACACGCACTTTATGGAGGTTAAATTTGGTCGTGCCCCAGTTCTAACTTTAAAACTTTTGAATAGTTTGTGCCAAGCGCAAACAAATCCTAACTTCTGCTAAATTGGCCTTTAGCACCCCCCAGAAAGGAAGGGGCGGTAAATGAGGTGCTAATGGCTTCAGTGGGGCGGTGCAGGGGGGCTAACAGCAGAGTGCTATCCAATTCCATGTCACTTGTATTCAGCAAACATTCTTTAATCCTTCACACTGGCTCATTCCAGCTCTTAAGGGGGGGGGGGGGCGGTGGGGGTTATATCAAGCTGCCGCAGCTCATTTTCACCAGTGCTGCATTTGAGGGGGAGCTGAGAGCAAATGGAAGAAGTTTCTGCAATGGCTGCTGCAAATCCAGCCGTACGGGAGAGGACACACCGTTTTAATGACTTGTCATTGGAGGCATTGGTGGGCTACTGGAAGAAAGCCATTGCCACAGGTCTTCAGGGCCATGTGGAGAGACGTGAGACAGGAGGTTTTGGCCAGCACTGTGATCGAGCAAACCCTGACACAGTGCTGGAAGAAATTCAATGACCTTAGTCGGGTGGTCAAGGTGAGTGCATGCATCCACAGATCCTACACACCAGCCTCTGAACCACTGTCTGCGCACACTGCGCCAACCATCACTCCCCCACCAAACATGGGCAGCTCCTCAAACTCACTTCCTCATCTCACGCCTTGCCTTCAGTCACTGCTATTCAACCACGGCAGGCATATCTCCCACATACATAGCTGAACTCTTACTCACACACATTCCTTTCTTTTGCAAGTCAAGATTACATATAATCGGAGGCAGAAACAGAGGACCCACGGGAGTGAACCTCAGCTGCAGGAGCTCTCAGACCTGGAGGTGCAAGTGCTGCAGCTCATTGGGCAGCAGGTGGTGGGCGCCGTGGCCCTCGGTGATGTCAACATCGCTGGAGACAGCAACGGTATCTTCCCCCCTCTCCTTTTCTCATCCCACTTGCCCCTCACAGCAGAAGGATTTATCACTCTCCAGCTCCTGATACCGTCCGCCATTCTCACTTCATTCCTGCCCCCCTGCCCTCACCTTAACACGACCCTTGTGCCATTTATGCCCTCAGATAACCAGAAAGCAGATGACCAGCCTGCTCCTGAGCCCCTCCATGACAGTGATGAGGGAGAAGAGGAGGGCCCAAGCACTGTGTCACTGCATCTCTCACCCACGGGTACCAGCTCAGAGACTGGCACTATCGTTCCTTAGAGATTGGGACATGGAGTGCTTTGCCACAGAGACTAGTTAAGGCAGAGAACTTTATTTTAAGGTAAAGTTGGATATTTGAAGCAAAGGAAGACACAATGCTCTAAGGAGAGCAAAGCGATAGCATTGGTTTGGCTCGCTCTAGCTATAATTTGACACACATGTGGTAGTCTTGTCTGGTGATTCAGGCTGGAACCTTCCCTTTTATGTGAACTCCATTTTATCTCTGTTTTGGTATTGGTGTGACTGAAGCTGCATTCCACTGATCAGCAAGACTGTAATGAAAGGATACCTATATTTGAGATGATCAAAAAGGTAAATAAAAGAGAGATTAGAAGTGTTTAATTGCATAGAGGGAAGTTAGAATGCAACATTCTCTGAAAGAAAGTATTGTTGAAGTGAAGTAATCTCCATAAATTCTTTTAAAAGGGAATTATATAGTTGTTCGAAAAAGAGGAATATTAAAGGGCCATTGAAGGAAGCAGGTGACTGGGATTAGACTGGGTACCTTGTGTGGATAAAAGCACGGGTGCAGACTTGATAGGCAGGATGTCCTGCTGCTAAACTGCATCAGCTACGGTTCGATGGCTAACTTATCAAAAAGTGCCAGAGTTTTTCCACAGTTCGAACTATGGAGCAACAAAGATGGAATCTTGGGTAAGCGTACCATTTTCAATGAATTTGGGACAGCAGGCTGGCAGTAGATTGTCTAAACATGTCTGATGGCAGAACGCGTGACAATCCCAAGGGTCTTGCAATCTAAGGGGTAATTTCAGAAATTGCACTCCACCAAATGTGAACATTTTCAAATGAATGAAATACTTTAGATTTAGTTCATTAGATATTAAAGTTAATAATGATCGACATTAGCTGCCTATCCCCCAACACATTAACTTTCTTGGGGCCAGAGTTACCCCTTTTTTTGCGCCCCGTTAGTGCCGCCGGTAGGCATTAATGGGGCGTGAACCCCTTTACGCCCGGGGTCGGGCGGCGATGACACCGCGACTGAAATTGCTCCCAAGATCTTGGAGATGATTGGCAATTAGCACGCGCCCTGCGTTTTGCGTCCCGGGTTGGGGCACACACGGCAATGACATCATTGCAGTAGATAAGGTGGTTAAGAAGGCAAACGGAATACTTGCCTTTATTAGCCGAGGCGTAGAATATAAGAGCAGGTGGGTTATGCTTGAACTGTATAAAATACTGGTTAGGCCACAGCTGGAGTACTGCGTGCAGTGCTGGTCACCGCATTAAGGAAGGATGTGATTGCACTGGAGAGGGTACAGAGGAGATTTACGAGGATGTTGCCAGAAGTGGAAAATCTTAGGAATGAGCACAGATTGAATAGGCTGGGTTTTTCATTGGAACAGTGGAGGCTGAGGGGAGACCTCATTGGGGTGTATAAAATTATGAGGGGCTTAGATATAGTGGATAGGATGGACCTATTTACTTTAGTAGAGGGGTCAACAACCAGGGGGCATAAATTTAAAGTAATTGGTAGGAGGTTTGGAGAGGATTTGAGGGGAAATGTCTTCACCGAGAGGGTGGTGGGGGTCTAGAACTCACTGCCTGAAAGGGTGGTAGAGGCAGAAACCCTCACCACATTTAAAAAGTACTTGGATGTGCACCTGAAGTGCCGTAACCAGCTGGACAGTGGTATTAGGCTGGATAGTCTCTTGTTGGCCGGCGTGGAAACGATGGGCTGAAATGGCCTCCTTCCATGCTGTAAACTTTTCTGATCCTATGATTGCCGTGTGCGCCGAGCCTATCACCGTCCCACGCTGACCCCTTTGCACCTCGCAGGGGAAATTGTCCTGTGCCTGCGCCTGCTTGGTGGGGCGCACACATCTGCCCGGGGCGCCCCTTAAAGGGGAGGGCGTGTGTGACCGGGGCCGCCATGTTTTATTGACGGCCGATGATGTCGCGGCCCGTCAATGGCAGCCCGCGTTTCCACAGGGCCGAAATCGTGCAGCCCGACGCTGCCTAATGTGGTGGGCTGGGCTGTTGCCCCGGTCAAAAATGCCCCATGTGGCCCAGTGGAGGGGAGGGGCATTGTGGCCCGTCACCTCTTCACGGAGCAGCAGCGTAGTGCTGACCTGTTCCATACGGTGCGGACCTCAGCTCCGTGCTACCGACCCGGAACCGCCTCCGAAACAAGTTGGAGCGCCTGAGACAGTGCTCTATTCATTCCCGGGTCACAGAGGGGCAATTTCACGCCAGGGGAGGAACTACCCCCCCACACCCCTGATCCGGGCCGGGAAGGTTAGGGCCCCTGGAATTGCCATGGTGCAATTTCTAGGTCCTTGTCTTTAGCTTTAAATTCCACTATTGGCTCACCAACGCCCGCTGCCCCCCCCACCCAATCGATCTCTGAAATCTCTATGCTATATCCCCCCCCTTCCACACCCAATTCTTCCGTTCCGTTTATGCATACCGACATCTCCCTCCCCCCACCCCTCCACTGATGGCTGGGCCCCACACTGAGATTCACACCCATAATTTGTCTTCCTTTCCAACTTCCTCTCCTCCTTTAAAACCCTCCTTAAAACCCATCTCCTCAACCAAGATTGTGGTCGCTCCTCTTAACCTCTTCCTTCTTGGCTCAGTGTCCATTTTCCTTACTCATACCTGTGTGTGCCTCGGAAAAGTCTTTGGGCTAGATTTTACACTTTTGTGCAGATCGCCCAAAAATGGGCATTATTTCCGGCGTGGGCGGTAAAAATGAGTTTTCAGATCGCCGGCTTCTCGCCCATTCTCAAAGCACCTAGTCTCCATTTTTGAAATTGGGCGTTACCGCGAGCGATATGAAATGGGCGGTCGTGTTAAATTTCTCTGACCTTCTGCCGTAAAATGTCGCCGTATTTAGCAACGGCATGGCAACGCGCGATTCCCGCGATTCAGGAGGTCAAGAGTCATCTTGACATGCGCATAAGAGGAGAGAGAGATGGAGCTGAGAAGGACTGAAGGTGTGTGTGGGTGTGGTGTGGCTGCTTTGGGAGGAGGAAGGGAGAGTCTAGAGCTTTACAGCAAATAGGGAAACAAAAATTAGCTGTTACCAGCTAGATATTTGCCCAAATTTCACCTATACTGGAGAGAGAGGAGGCATCACAGCACGCTGTGGAGACTGACGCTGGAGAGAGCAGTGAGCTGGGAGAGGAGCACATTGGAGGACACAAAAGAGCCAGGAGGTTCTCAGACGAGGCAAATGTCTCCCTCCTGCAGGAGGTTGAGTTATGCTGGGGTGATTTGGCGCAGGGAGGGCGTGGGAAGCCCATCCCAAAGGCCTACCAGAGGATATGGACCGAGATAGCAGAGGTGGTCTCGTCGACGACCAACGAGATGTGTGAGGGCAACCAATGCCGCAAACGATGGAACCGCAAGAGTAAGTATTACATTTATTTACATGTACTTATGTATTTATATAATGTGATTTGTAACAGTCATGAGTGACTATCAGCAGATGTGAGGTCTTGCACTTTTACCGGTGCATGTCTTTAGATAAAGAATGATAATTATCATAATAATCACGATTACATCTGTCGGTTATGTGTTGTATCAGTCTCTGTGACAGTACCTAGCAATGATATCACGCAATGATCTCATGCCATGTCGTCCTGTTACCTTTTACAGAAGAAGCTATTGACGATGAGGTCCGTGCCGAGGTGAACGGGTGGGGGAGGGCCACCAGTCCCCAGCGACATCACTGACAGGGAGGAGCGGGTGCTCACACTCGTGGGGAAGCAGCCCCGGACAGCCACGGAAGCCTCTGCAGACCCTGAAGTGATGCCACGTGAGTAAAGCTTACACCATTGCTTGATGCAAGTCAATAGATACCACACCCACTCATTTCCAATCATATATGATAGATGATTTCTAACATTGTCCTAGAAATAATGTTGGTCTAATGAAAATCATTGCAATCCACAATGTGCTGATGGTCATGAAATGTGATGTCTGTGATGATCTTGATAGCGGTGGTGCTTTTGTCATGCATATGTTGTGTGTAGCGCTGGAATCACCAAGTGATCCAAGCACCCTCTTCTCCGCTAATAAGCTCATTTGTGTTTTGCAGCTCAGCCAGCAGCGCGGCCCCAGGCAAGTCCACAGTGGCCAGAAGGTGGGGGCGTGGGGCAGGAGTCGGCAGTTGATCCTACTACACCTGGTGCTGAGGAGCTCCGATTCTCCCCCGTCAATCCGCTGGGTCTGTTCTCCACGGATGAGAGCGCGCAATTCGAGGAACCTGCATCGCCACGCTCCAGAAGCCATTCCACCCCAAGGCCATCTAGTGCTCCTCCGGTCATTCCTGCCTCCACTCTGGAGGTACTGGACCCAAGCACCTCGCCACAGGGCACCCCATTTGTCCCCAGGACGGCGCCGACCCCGCCAAGGCCTCGTGGACGCGGCAGGTCTGTTCCACAAATGCCACATGTGAGCGGAGAGATAGTACAGTTGTCCAGGAGGACTGTAGACATTGGTGACCAGCTCCTCGAAGCATTGGGGGGCATATCCCGACAGCTGGCCACCATGACTGAGTATGCTCCACGGATGGCAGAGGCCCTGGATGCGATAACCAGGAACACTGCTGGCACAGGCCTCCCAGTGGTCCCGAAGCGCGGCACTCCTCTCCTAGCTTCCGCACCACCACTTCAAACGCCAGATGAGATGCAGGACCAAGATCCTGCGCGTGGATCAGAGAATGTTCCACCCTCGGCACCACCCGCTCCCATACCCGTGCAACCATCGCCTCTACCTTCATCCCCCCCACTGAGGCACCGCCTGAGGAGCTCTTCGGCCAGGCCTCGTGGAGCGAGGAGGGGAAGGGGTAGAGGTGGGGTGAAGGAGAGCGGGAAGGAAAGTGAGCTGTATGTCCGCAGGTGATGGCTATGTTATATCTCCATCTGGGTGTATGCAATTTGTTGTAATATATGGGGGAAGGGGACCACGCTCCTGCTTTGCCTTTGTATTCTGTGTTGCTGGACATGTTGACCATTTGATTGATGTCAATGGTGGAAAAAGTTGGGTGTGGGCGGGGTTTGGGTGTTTTTGCACGTGGTACTTATGATTTCAGACCAATGTTGGTATAAAAAATGTTTTATTGAACATAACCTTGTTGCGCATTGTCTCAGATAGCTGGGCCGTTACACACTGGTGATTCCTTAACATGAAAGGGTTAAATAAAACTTAACTTCAATCAACATCAACTTTAACTGGCATCAAGGTGATGGGCACCATTGATGTCTGAGCTGCATATACACAGCAGTGTGTCAGCGTTGTCACTCACAGCAATGTTCTTTCAGGCCAATCGTTCAGGTATCAGCTCCTCACATAAGAGTCTTGCAGCTATTTAGCCACCACGGGCCTTTTCCTGCGGTCTGGAGGGGGTCATGGGTATGGTTGCATAGCCAGCCTGATTGTCTGGCCCTAGGTCAGCATCCAGCCCCTTGTTGTTCTCTTCCTCTCTCTCCTGAGGTGGAGCATCAGTCCCTTCTGGCAATTCTTGGTCCCTCCTGATAGCCTGATTGTGCAGCATGGAGCATACGACCATGAATTTAGCTACTTGCTCAGGGTTGTATTGTAGCTCCCCTCCTGAGTGGTCCAGACACCTGAAGCACTGCTTCAGCACAGTTATTGTATTGTGGACCATATTGCGTGTGTCTCTGTGGCTCTGGTTGTATCGATTCTCGGCCTCAGTGTGTGTATCGCGCAGGGGGTCATCAGCCAGGTGGCTAGGCCATATCGGTTATCATCAAGCATCCAGCATTGTCCTTGTGGCTGACTCTTAAACATGTCAGAGACAGCGCTTTCACGCAGAATGTGAGCCTCATCGAAGCTCCCGGAGATTTGGCATTCACTGTCATTATGATCTGCATGTGGTCGACAACTAGTTGGACCTTCAGGGAGTGAAATCCTTTTCTGTTACGAGAAAGCTCCGGGTCCTGAGAAGGTGCCCGCATGGCACTGTGAGTGCACTGTATAGCTCCCTGCACCCTGGGGAACTTAGCAATGCGGTAGAATGCTCCAGCCCTGTCAGTCTGAGCCTCCGTGGTCATGGGGAAGCTGATAAAGTCCATCCTTCGCGTGTACAGGGCCTCCATGACCTGTCTAATGCAGCGATGTGTGGCATGGTGAGACAGAGGGCAAATCTCGACCGCGGAGGCCCGAAAGGAACCGGACACGTAGAAAGACAGTGCTGCGGTGACCTTGACCTTGACCGACACTGATGTCCTGGTGCATATGTGGCCTGATGAGTTCACATATTGCATTGATCACCACCTTGTGGAAGCACAGTCTCCGAAGCCAGGTGTGCTCGGAGACGTTGAGGTAAGACCTCTTTTCCCTGTAAGGGCGGGGTGTGTATGGTCTGACCCTCCTCCTCATTCTTGCATGTCTTAAATGAGGAACATAATGATGTGCATCACACATTGAGCCATTTGCACTCTGCAGCATCTGTGCATTAATCGATGCAGGCTGAGAAATGGCTGGCCCTATGCAATGAAAGTATAATATCGATTGATCAGAAGCAATAATTTCCTCACTAAAACACACCTAGAGTAAACCCCCAATAGTCCAGAGTCTGAAAATATATCTGTGGAGATAGTCACTTCACCTGAGAAGAACTCCAGAGTCAATCCAAACTCCCCCGAAGTTGAAGCAGCCTTTTCAATGAAGCGACCTGCGATTTAAAAAATGACGCCCACACCACTGTGATTCGTTTAGAACAGTTCCACTTTTTCTGGGCGGTGTTTTGGGCGAGCAATATTGTGGGCGATATGTGTGCGAGGTGGTGAAAGTGATGCTGGGCGATCTCCTGGGTGTTAGTTTTGGCAAATGTGCTCTTTACGACAAAAAAAATTGGGTAGGCGGTATTATTGAACCTCGGCGTTAATTCCGTGCGGAAAGTAATGCTGGCCGATATTATGGGCATTAATTTCACCCATTCTGATGATTCCGCCCCAAAAAAGTGGGTAGGCGGTAATATTTTTTCCCGGCGTTATGCACATGGGGAAAGTAACTCTCGGCGATAAGTTTCCGAAAAATGCCCGTCAGTTTCCATTTTGTGGCTAAATGGGTGATATATGGGTATTATACGTCATTTCAGCGGTAAAATGGACGTTAAGTGGGTGTTAAGCATGCAAAAAAAGCAGAAAAGCTACTATTTTTGGGCTCAATTTTCCCCAGTTATTTGTGCTGTTTTTTTTTAGCATGCACCGATTTTTTGGAGTAATTTAAAATCTCCAAATTTCACCAAAGTTTCTGCACTAGTGTAATTCACTTCGGTAGGATTTTTTCAGGCTATGATTTTTTTACCTCATTGTGGGTGTAACCTGCTACCCGTGCCAATTCTGGCCATTTCTGGCCAAGTTTGGCCAGCTCCGATTTACTCCAATATTTTTTAAGACGGCATATGTGACCACTCTGGGAAAAAACCTTCTGTGCAATTAACAAAATCAGTGCAGCAGACGCAGTTCCACAGCCCAGACATCAGCAACAGAGAGAGGAGAGGAAGAGGAGAGAGGGGGGGGAAGAGAGGGGGGAGTGTAATGTCCCTGCACCTTACGACAAACTCACATGAGGCATGGATATATCAGACACGGTCACTCTGTGAACTTTACCTTTATTGCCAGGACCAAAGAGTGTGGACCCTGGGTGGGACCTCCCCTTTTATACCTGGAAACCCAGGTGAGGAGTGTCTCCCGCAAGTTCACCCCCTGTGGTCAGGGTGTGCATTTCTAGGGTACAGGTACAGTGTGCATGAGTTACAGTTACATTACTATGTCATAGCAAGATGGTTAAATACATGACAGGGAGAAGGGGGGGGTGGGGAGAGGGCGAGAGAGGAGGGAGGAGAGAGGAGAGAGGGGGGGGAGAGGAGAGAGGGGGGAAGAGAGGGGGGAGAGGTAGGAGAAGAGAGAGGGGGAAGAGATGGGGAGGGGGGAGAGGAGAGAGGGGGAAGAGAGGGGGGGAGAGGTGGGAGAGGAGAGAGGGGGAAGAGAGAGGGGAGGGGGGAGAGGAGAGAGGGGGAAGAGAGGGGGAGAAGAGGGAGGAGAGGAGAGAGGGGGAGAGAGGGGAGAGGGGAGAAGGCCTTTTGGCAGGATTATCACTGGGCACCAGGAGCGGGGGATAGACTTTTGGCATAAACACTTTAATAATGTAATGCTGGGATGCTGCTGCAACGTGTGAGGTGCTTGTACAGGTTGCTGTGAGCGGCCAGAATGTGTTGTATGTGTCACTTTCCAACCTCAGCCCGCATTGTGTCCCTGGTTACCCTGGCAACCCCACCTTTCAGCCGCAGATCTAAGCCTCCACCCCCAAAACTAAAGGACAGGCTCGGCGGTGTCAAAATCAACAATTCAAATGGTGAAAGTTGGATGAGAAATTTTTGGCGTAGTTGGGCCCCAAAAAACGAGCGTAACTCTTCAAGTCCGCCAAAAATTGGTGAAAATTGAGCCCAATATCTTGTTGTTAAACTTAGGACTTTCTCCCCTCCCCTTTCAAAAAATAGTCCCAATAAGAATATTCTTGGGGAACAGCTGAAGTAGTTAAGATTTTAAAAAAAGTTGTATTCAAATTCATGAATTTCTTACTGCAGATAGAACATGGATAAGTATTGCATGTGGATTAGATCACAGTGAGATTGAGGGAGAAGTGTGAAAATTGAAAGTATGGGAATTAAGCCAAGCATGAAATGTTGAAAGCTCATCTGTTAAAAAGCAGCCCTTTGGTTTAACTATGATGCCGAGAGAGATTGCAGCATTTGAAACCTGTAAATTGCAAAGAACTAAAAACATTCCCCTTTGTATTTGGATGCTTTTACCGCATTAACCTGAATCACAGGATCACCACATGTTTACCACACTAGCCTGAATCACATGATCACCACATGTTTACCACACTAGCCTGAATCACACGGACAACACATGTTTACCACACTAGCCTGAATCACACGATCACCACATGTTTACCACACTAGCCTGAATCACATGATCACCACATGTTTACCACACTAGCCTGAATCACACGGACACCACATGTTTACCACACTAGCCTGAATCACACGATCACCACATGTTTACCACACTGGCCTGAATCACATGGACACCACATGTTTACCACACTAGCCTGAATCACACGATCACCACATGTTTACCACACTAGCCTGAATCACACGATCACCACATGTTTACCACACTAGCCTGAATCACACGGACAACACATGTTTACCACACTAGCCTGAATCACACGGACAACACATGTTTACCACACTAGCCTGAATCACACGATCGCCACATGTTTACCGCACTCGCCTGAATCACAGGGACACCACATGTTTACCGCACTAGCCTGAATCACACGATCACCACATGTTTACCGCACTAGCCTGAATCACACGGACACCACATGTTTACCACACTAGACTGAATCACACAATCACCACATGTTTACCACACTAGCCTGAATCACAGGATCACCACATATTTACCACACTAGCCTGAATCACACGGACACCACATGTTTACCACACTAGACTGAATCACACAATAACCACATGTTTACCACACTAGCATGAATCACACGATCGCCACATGTTTACCGCACTACACTGAATCACACGATCACCGCATGTTTACGGCACTAGCCTGAATCACACGGACGCCACATGTTTACCGCACTAGACTGAATCACACGATCACCGCATGTTTACCGCACTAGCCTGAATCACACAATCACCACATGTTTACTGCACTAGACTGAATCACACGATCACAGCATGTTTACCGCACTAGTCTGAATCACACGATCGCCACATGTTTACCACACTAGCCTGAATCACACGGACACCACATGTTTACTACACTAGACTGAATCACACGATCACCACATGTTTACCACACTAGCCGGAATCACACGATCACCACATGTTTACCACACTAGCCTGAATCATACGGACACCACATGTTTACCACACTAGCCTCAATCACACGGACACCACATGTTTACCACACTAGCCTGAATCACACGATCACCACATGTTTACCACACTAGCCTGAATCACACGATCGCCACATGTTTACCACACTAGCCTGAATCACACAATCACCACATGTCAGACGGACACCGCATGTTCACCGCGCCAGCCTGAATCACACGAGCGTCACATGTTTACTAAACTAGCCTGAATCACACGATCACCACATGTTTACTACACTAGCCTGAATCATATGGACACCACATGTTTACCGCACTAGCCTGAATCACACGGACACCACATGTTTACCACACTAGCCTGAATCACACGATCACCACATGTTTACCACACTAGCCTGAATCACACGATCACCACATGTTTACCACACTAGCCTGAATCACACGATCGCCACATGTTTACCACACTAGCCTGAATCACACGGACACCACATGTTTACCGCACTAGTCTGAATCACACGATCGCCACATGTTTACCGCACTAGCCTGAATTACACGATCGCCACATGTTTACCGCACTAGCCTGAATCACACGATCGCCACATGTTTACCGCACTAGCCTGAATCACACGATCGCCACATGTTTACCGCACTAGCTTGAATCACACGATCGCCACATGTTTACCACACTAGCCTGAATCACACGATCGCCACATGTTTACCACACTAGCCTGAATCACATGATCGCCACATGTATACTACACTAGCCTGAATCACACGGACACCACATGTTGACCGCACTAGCCTGAATCACACGGACACCACATGTTTACCACACTAGACTGAAGCACACGATCGCTACATGTTTACCGCACTAGCCTGAATCAAACGATCACCACATGTTTACCACACTAGCCTGAATCACACGGACACCACATGTTTACCACACTAGACTGAATCACACAATCACCACATGTTTACCACACTAGCCTGAATCACACGATCACCACATGTTTACCACACTAGCCTGAATCACACGGACACCACATGTTTACCACACTAGACTGAATCACACAATCACCACATGTTTACCACACTAGCATGAATCACACGATCGCCACATGTTTACCGCACTAGACTGAATCACACGATCACCGCATGTTTACGGCACTAGCCTGAATCACACGGACGCCACATGTTTACCGCACTAGACTGAATCACACGATCGCCACATGTTTACCGCACTAGAATGAATCACACGATCACCGCATGTTTACCGCACTAGCCTGAATCACACGATCACCGCATGTTTACCGCACTAGCCTGAATCACACAATCACCACATGTTTACCACACTAGCCTGAATCACACGATCGCCACATGTTTACCACACTAGCCTGAATCACACGGACACCACATGTTTACCACACTAGAATGAATCACACGATCACCACATGTTTACCACACTAGCCGGAATCACACGATCACCACATGTTTACCACACTAGCCTGAATCACACGGACACCGCATGTTTACCACACTAGCCAGAATCACTCGAGCGTCACATGTTTACCACACTAGCCTGAATCACACGATCGCCACATGTTTACCACACCAGCCTGAATCACACGATCACCACATGTTTACCACACTAGCCTGAATCATACGGACACCACATGTTTACAACACTAGCCTGAATCACACGATCGCCACATGTTTACCGCACTAGCCTCAATCACACGGACACCACATGTTTACCACACTAGCCTGAATCACACGATCACCACATGTTTACCACACTAGCCTGAATCACACGATCGCCACATGTTTACCACACTAGCCTGAATCACACAATCACCACATGTCACACGGACACCGCATGTTCACCGCGCTAGCCTGAATCACACGATCGCCACATGTTTACCACACTAGCCTGAATCACATGGACACCACATGTTTACCGCACTAGCCTGAATCACACGGACACCACATGTTTACCACACTAGCCTGAATCACACGATCACCACATGTTTACTACACTAGCCTGAATCACACGATCACCACATGTTTACCGCACGAGCCTGAATCACACGGACACCACATGTTTAGCACACTAGCCTGAATCACACGATCACCACATGTTTACCGCACTAGCCTGAATCACACGATCACCACATGTTTACCACACTAGCCTGAATCACACGATCGCCACATGTTTACCACACTACCCTGAATCACACGGACACCACATGTTTACCACACTTGTCTGAATCACACGATCGCCACATGTTTACCGCACTAGCCTGAATTACACGATCGCCACATGTTTACCGCACTAGCCTGAATCACACGATCGCCACATGTTTACCGCACTAGCCTGAATCACACGATCGCCACATGTTTACCACACTAGCTTGAATCACACGATCGCCACATGTTTACCACACTAGCCTGAATCACACGATCGCCACATGTTTACCACACTAGCCTGAATCACATGATCGCCACATGTATACTACACTAGCCTGAATCACACGGACACCACATGTTGACCGCACTAGCCTGAATCTCACGGACACAACATGTTTACCACACGGGCCTGAAACACATGATCGCCACATGTTTACCACACTAGCCTGAATCACACAATCGCCACATGTTTACCGCACTAACCTGAATCACACGGACACCACATGATTACCACAATAGCCTGAATCACACGCTCGCCACATGTTTACCACACTAGCTTGAATCACACAATCGCCACATGTGTACCGCACTAGCCTGAATCACACGGACACCACATGTTTACAACACTAGCCTGAATCACACGATCGCCACATGTTTACCACACTAGCCTGAATCACACGGACACCACATGTTTACCACACTAGCCTGAATCACACGATCACCACATGTTTACCACACTAGCCGGAATCACACGATCACCACATGTTTACCACACTAGCCTGAATCACACGGACACCGCATGTTTACCACACTAGCCTGAATCACACGAGCGTCACATGTTTACCACACTAGCCTGAATCACACGATCGCCACATGTTTACCACACTAGCCTGAATCACACGATCACCACATGTTTACCACACTAGCCTGAATCATACAGACACCACATGTTTACAACACTAGCCTGAATCACACGATCGCCACATGTTTACCACACTAGCCTCAATCACACGGACACCACATGTTTACCACACTAGCCTGAATCACACGATCACCACATGTTTACCACACTAGCCTGAATCACACGATCGCCACATGTTTACCACACTAGCCTGAATCACACAATCACCACATGTCAGACGGACACCGCATGTTCACTGCGCTAGCCTGAATCACACGATCGCCACATGTTTACCACACTAGCCTGAATCACACGATCACCACATGTTTACTACACTAGCCTGAATCATATGGACACCACATTTTTACCGCACTAGCCTGAATCACACGGACACCACATGTTTACCACACTAGCCTGAATCACATGATCGCCACATGTATACTACACTGGCCTGAATCACACGGACATCACATGTTGACCGCACAAGCCTGAATCACACGGACACCACATGTTTACCACACTAGACTGAAGCACACGATCGCTACATGTTTACCGCACTAGCCTGAATCAAACGATCACCACATGTTTACCACACTAGCCTGAATCACACGGACACCACATGTTTACCACACTAGACTGAATCACACAATCACCACATGTTTACCACACTAGCCTGAATCACACGATCACCACATGTTTACCACACTAGCCTGAATCACACGGACACCACATGTTTACCACACTAGACTGAATCACACAATCACCACATGTTTACCACACTAGCATGAATCACACGATCGCCACATGTTTACCGCACTAGACTGAATCACACGATCACCGCATTTTTACGGCACTAGCCTGATTCACACGGACGCCACATGTTTACCGCACTAGACTGAATCACACGATCGCCACATGTTTACCGCACTAGAATGAATCACACGATCACCGCATGTTTACCGCACTAGCCTGAATCACACAATCACCACATGTTTGCTGCACTAGACTGAATCACACGATCACAGCATGTTTACCGCACTAGACTGAATCACACGATCGCCACATGTTTACCACACTAGCCTGAATCACATGGACACCACATGTTTACCACACTAGACTGAATCACACGATCACCACATGTTTACCACACTAGCCGGAATCACACGATCACCACATGTTTACCACACTAGCCTGAATCACACGGACAACGCATGTTTACCACACTAGCCTGAATCACACGAGAGTCACATGTTTACCACACTAGCCTGAATCACACGATCCCCACATGTTTACCACACCAGCCTGAATCACACGATCACCACATGTTTACCACACTAGCCTGAATCATACGGACACCACATGTTTACAACACTAGCCTGAATCACACGATCGCCACATGTTTACCACACTAGCCTCAATCACACGATCGCCACATGTTTACCACACTAGCCTGAATCATACGGACACCACATGTTTACCACACTAGCCTCAATCACACGGACACCACATGTTTACCACACTAGCCTGAATCACACGATCACCACATGTTTACCACACTAGCCTGAATCACACGATCGCCACATGTTTACCACACTAGCCTGAATCACACAATCACCACATGTCAGACGGACACCGCATGTTCACCGCGCCAGCCTGAATCACACGAGCGTCACATGTTTACTAAACTAGCCTGAATCACACGATCACCACATGTTTACTACACTAGCCTGAATCATATGGACACCACATGTTTACCGCACTAGCCTGAATCACACGGACACCACATGTTTACCACACTAGCCTGAATCACACGATCACCACATGTTTACCACACTAGCCTGAATCACACGATCACCACATGTTTACCACACTAGCCTGAATCACACGATCGCCACATGTTTACCACACTAGCCTGAATCACACGGACACCACATGTTTACCGCACTAGTCTGAATCACACGATCGCCACATGTTTACCGCACTAGCCTGAATTACACGATCGCCACATGTTTACCGCACTAGCCTGAATCACACGATCGCCACATGTTTACCGCACTAGCCTGAATCACACGATCGCCACATGTTTACCGCACTAGCTTGAATCACACGATCGCCACATGTTTACCACACTAGCCTGAATCACACGATCGCCACATGTTTACCACACTAGCCTGAATCACATGATCGCCACATGTATACTACACTAGCCTGAATCACACGGACACCACATGTTGACCGCACTAGCCTGAATCACACGGACACCACATGTTTACCACACTAGACTGAAGCACACGATCGCTACATGTTTACCGCACTAGCCTGAATCAAACGATCACCACATGTTTACCACACTAGCCTGAATCACACGGACACCACATGTTTACCACACTAGACTGAATCACACAATCACCACATGTTTACCACACTAGCCTGAATCACACGATCACCACATGTTTACCACACTAGCCTGAATCACACGGACACCACATGTTTACCACACTAGACTGAATCACACAATCACCACATGTTTACCACACTAGCATGAATCACACGATCGCCACATGTTTACCGCACTAGACTGAATCACACGATCACCGCATGTTTACGGCACTAGCCTGAATCACACGGACGCCACATGTTTACCGCACTAGACTGAATCACACGATCGCCACATGTTTACCGCACTAGAATGAATCACACGATCACCGCATGTTTACCGCACTAGCCTGAATCACACGATCACCGCATGTTTACCGCACTAGCCTGAATCACACAATCACCACATGTTTACTGCACTCGACTGAATCACACGATCACAGCATGTTTACCGCACTAGCCTGAATCACACGATCGCCACATGTTTACCACACTAGCCTGAATCACACGGACACCACATGTTTACCACACTAGAATGAATCACACGATCACCACATGTTTACCACACTAGCCGGAATCACACGATCACCACATGTTTACCACACTAGCCTGAATCACACGGACACCGCATGTTTACCACACTAGCCAGAATCACTCGAGCGTCACATGTTTACCACACTAGCCTGAATCACACGATCGCCACATGTTTACCACACCAGCCTGAATCACACGATCACCACATGTTTACCACACTAGCCTGAATCATACGGACACCACATGTTTACAACACTAGCCTGAATCACACGATCGCCACATGTTTACCGCACTAGCCTCAATCACACGGACACCACATGTTTACCACACTAGCCTGAATCACACGATCACCACATGTTTACCACACTAGCCTGAATCACACGATCGCCACATGTTTACCACACTAGCCTGAATCACACAATCACCACATGTCACACGGACACCGCATGTTCACCGCGCTAGCCTGAATCACACGATCGCCACATGTTTACCACACTAGCCTGAATCACATGGACACCACATGTTTACCGCACTAGCCTGAATCACACGGACACCACATGTTTACCACACTAGCCTGAATCACACGATCACCACATGTTTACTACACTAGCCTGAATCACACGATCACCACATGTTTACCGCACGAGCCTGAATCACACGGACACCACATGTTTAGCACACTAGCCTGAATCACACGATCACCACATGTTTACCGCACTAGCCTGAATCACACGATCACCACATGTTTACCACACTAGCCTGAATCACACGATCGCCACATGTTTACCACACTACCCTGAATCACACGGACACCACATGTTTACCACACTTGTCTGAATCACACGATCGCCACATGTTTACCGCACTAGCCTGAATTACACGATCGCCACATGTTTACCGCACTAGCCTGAATCACACGATCGCCACATGTTTACCGCACTAGCCTGAATCACACGATCGCCACATGTTTACCACACTAGCTTGAATCACACGATCGCCACATGTTTACCACACTAGCCTGAATCACACGATCGCCACATGTTTACCACACTAGCCTGAATCACATGATCGCCACATGTATACTACACTAGCCTGAATCACACGGACACCACATGTTGACCGCACTAGCCTGAATCTCACGGACACAACATGTTTACCACACGGGCCTGAAACACATGATCGCCACATGTTTACCACACTAGCCTGAATCACACAATCGCCACATGTTTACCGCACTAACCTGAATCACACAGACACCACATGATTACCACAATAGCCTGAATCACACGCTCGCCACATGTTTACCACACTAGCTTGAATCACACAATCGCCACATGTGTACCGCACTAGCCTGAATCACACGGACACCACATGTTTACAACACTAGCCTGAATCACACGATCGCCACATGTTTACCACACTAGCCTGAATCACACGGACACCACATGTTTACCACACTAGCCTGAATCACACGATCACCACATGTTTACCACACTAGCCGGAATCACACGATCACCACATGTTTACCACACTAGCCTGAATCACACGGACACCGCATGTTTACCACACTAGCCTGAATCACACGAGCGTCACATGTTTACCACACTAGCCTGAATCACACGATCGCCACATGTTTACCACACTAGCCTGAATCACACGATCACCACATGTTTACCACACTAGCCTGAATCATACAGACACCACATGTTTACAACACTAGCCTGAATCACACGATCGCCACATGTTTACCACACTAGCCTCAATCACACGGACACCACATGTTTACCACACTAGCCTGAATCACACGATCACCACATGTTTACCACACTAGCCTGAATCACACGATCGCCACATGTTTACCACACTAGCCTGAATCACACAATCACCACATGTCAGACGGACACCGCATGTTCACTGCGCTAGCCTGAATCACACGATCGCCACATGTTTACCACACTAGCCTGAATCACACGATCACCACATGTTTACTACACTAGCCTGAATCATATGGACACCACATTTTTACCGCACTAGCCTGAATCACACGGACACCACATGTTTACCACACTAGCCTGAATCACATGATCGCCACATGTATACTACACTGGCCTGAATCACACGGACATCACATGTTGACCGCACAAGCCTGAATCACACGGACACCACATGTTTACCACACTAGACTGAAGCACACGATCGCTACATGTTTACCGCACTAGCCTGAATCAAACGATCACCACATGTTTACCACACTAGCCTGAATCACACGGACACCACATGTTTACCACACTAGACTGAATCACACAATCACCACATGTTTACCACACTAGCCTGAATCACACGATCACCACATGTTTACCACACTAGCCTGAATCACACGGACACCACATGTTTACCACACTAGACTGAATCACACAATCACCACATGTTTACCACACTAGCATGAATCACACGATCGCCACATGTTTACCGCACTAGACTGAATCACACGATCACCGCATTTTTACGGCACTAGCCTGATTCACACGGACGCCACATGTTTACCGCACTAGACTGAATCACACGATCGCCACATGTTTACCGCACTAGAATGAATCACACGATCACCGCATGTTTACCGCACTAGCCTGAATCACACAATCACCACATGTTTGCTGCACTAGACTGAATCACACGATCACAGCATGTTTACCGCACTAGACTGAATCACACGATCGCCACATGTTTACCACACTAGCCTGAATCACATGGACACCACATGTTTACCACACTAGACTGAATCACACGATCACCACATGTTTACCACACTAGCCGGAATCACACGATCACCACATGTTTACCACACTAGCCTGAATCACACGGACAACGCATGTTTACCACACTAGCCTGAATCACACGAGAGTCACATGTTTACCACACTAGCCTGAATCACACGATCCCCACATGTTTACCACACCAGCCTGAATCACACGATCACCACATGTTTACCACACTAGCCTGAATCATACGGACACCACATGTTTACAACACTAGCCTGAATCACACGATCGCCACATGTTTACCACACTAGCCTCAATCACACGGACACCACATGTTTACCACACTAGCCTGAATCACTCGATCACCACATGTTTACCACACTAGCCTGAATTACACGATCGCCACATGTTTACCACACTAGCCTGAATCACACAATCACCACATGTCACACGGACACCGCATGTTCACCGCGCTAGCCTGAATCACACGATCGCCACATGTTTACCACACTAGCCTGAATCACACGATCACCACATGTTTACCGCACTAGCCTGAATCACACGGACACCACATGTTTACCACACTAGCCTGAATCACACGATCACCACATGTTTACTACACTAGCCTGAATCACACGATCACCACATGTTTACCGCACGAGCCTGAATCACACGGACACCACATGTTTAGCACACTAGCCTGAATCACACGATCACCACATGTTTACTACACTAGCCTGAATCACACGATCACCACATGTTTACCACACTAGCCTGAATCACACGATCGCCACATGTTTACCACACTACCCTGAATCACACGGACACCACATGTTTACCACACTAGTCTGAATCACACGATCGCCACATGTTTACCGCACTAGCCTGAATTACACGATCGCGACATGTTTACCGCACTAGCCTGAATCACACGATCGCCACATGTTTACCACACTAGCCTGAATCACATGATCGCCACATGTATACTACACTAGCCTGAATCACACGGACACCACATGTTGACCGCACTAGCCTGAATCACACGGACACAACATGTTTACCACACGGGCCTGAAACACATGATCGCCACATGTTTACCACACTAGCCTGAATCACACAATCGCCACATGTTTACCGCACTAACCTGAATCACACGGACACCACATGATTACCACAATAGCCTGAATCACACGGACACCACATGTTTACCACACTAGCCTGAATCACACGATCATCACATGTTTACCACACTAGCCTGAATCTCACGGACACCACATATTTACCAAACTAGCCTGAATCACACGCTCGCCACATGTTTACCACACTAGCCTGAATCACACGGACACCACATGTTTACCACACTAGCCTGAATCACACGATCACCACATGTTTACCACACTAGCCTGAATCTCACGGACACCACATGTTTACCACACTAGCCTGAATCACACGCTCGCCACATGTTTACCACACTAGCCTGAGTCACACGATCGCCACATGTTTACCACACTAGCTTGATTCACACGATCGCCACATGTTTTCCCCACTAGCTTGAATCACACGATCGCCACATGTTTACCGCACTAGCCTAAATCACACTAACACCACATGTTTACCACACTAGCCCGTATCACACGATCGCCACATGTTTACTGCACTAGCCTAAATCACACTGACACCACATGTTTACCACACTAGCCTAAATCACACGATCACCACATGTTTACCACACTAGACTGAATCACACTGACACCACATGTTTACCACACTAGCCTGAATCGCACGATCGCCACATGTTTACTACACTAGCCTGAATCACACGATCACCACATGTTTACTACACTAGCCTGAATCACACGGACACCACATGTTTACCACACTAGCCTGAATCACACGATCGCCGCATATTTACCGCACTAGCCTGAATTACACGATCGGCACATGTTTACCACACTAGCCTGAATCACACGATCGCCACATGTTTATCACACTAGCTTGAATCACACGATCGCCACATGTTTACCCCACTAGCCTGAATCACACGATCGCCACATGTTTACCACACTAGCCTGAATTACACGATCATCACATGTTTACCACACTAGCCTGAATCACACGATCACCACACGTTTACCGCACCAGCCTGAATCACACGGACACCACATGTTGACCGCACTAGCCTGAATCACACGGACACCACATGTTTACCACACTCGCCCTGAATCACATGATCACCACATGTTTACTACACTAGCCTGAATCACACGGACACCACATGTTGACCGCACTAGTTTGGATCACACGAACACAACATGTTTACCACACTAGCCTGAATCACATGATCGCCACATGTTTGCTACACTAGCCTGAATCACACGGACACCACATGTTGACCGCACTAGCCTGGATCACACGGACACAACATGTTTACCACACTAGCCTGAATGACATGATCGCCACATGTTTACCACAATAGCCTGAATCACACGCTCACCACATGTTTACCACACTAGTTTGAATCTCACAATCGCCACATGTTTACCGCACTGGCCTGAATCACACGAACACCACATGTTTACCACACTAGCCTGAATCACACGATCACCACATGTTTACCACACTAGTCTGAATCACACGATCACCACATGTTTACCACACTAGCCTGAATCACACGGAAAACACATGTTTACCACACTAGCCTGAATCACACGGACACCACATGTTTACCACACTAGCCTGAATCACACGATCGCCACATGTTTACCGCACTCGCCTGAATCACAGGGACACCACATGTTTACCGCACTAGCCTGAATCACACGATCACCACATGTTTACCACACTAGCCTGAATCTCACGGACACCACATGTTTACCACATTAGCCTGAATCACATGGACACCACATGTTTACCGCACTAGCCTGAATCACACGATGGGACCACATGTTTACCGCACTAGCCTGAATCACACGGACACCACATGTTTACCACACTAGACTGAATCACACAATCACCACATGTTTACCACACTAGCCTGAATCACACGATCACCACATGTTTACCACACTAGCCTGAATCACACGGACACCACATGTTTACCACACTAGACTGAATCACACAATAACCACATGTTTACCACACTAGCATGAATCACACGATCGCCACATGTTTACTGCACTAGACTGAATCACACGATCACCGCATGTTTACGGCACTAGCCTGAATCACACGGACGCCACATGTTTACCGCACTAGACTGAATCACACGATCGCCACATGTTTACCGCACTAGACTGAATCACACGATCACCGCATGTTTACCGCACTAGCCTGAATCACACAATCACCACATGTTTACTGCACTAGACTGAATCACACGATCACAGCATGTTTACCGCACTAGTCTTAATCACACGATCGCCACATGTTTACCACACTAGCCTGAATCACACGGACACCACATGTTTACTACACTAGACTGAATCACACGATCACCACATGTTTACCACACTAGCCGGAATCACACGATCACCACATGTTTACCACACTAGCCTGAATCACACGGACACCGCATGTTTACCACACTAGCCTGAATCACACGAGCGTCACATGTTTACCACACTAGCCTGAATCACACGATCGCCACATGTTTACCACACTAGCCTGAATCACACGATCACCACATGTTTACCACACTAGCCTGAATCATACGGACACCACATGTTTACAACACTAGCCTGAATCACACGATCGCCACATGTTTACCACACTAGCCTCAATCACACGGACACCACATGTTTACCACACTAGCCTGAATCACACGATCACCACATGTTTACCACACTAGCCTGAATCACACGATCGCCACATGTTTACCACACTAGCCTGAATCACACAATCACCACATGTCAGACGGACACCGCTTGTTCACCGCGCTAGCCTGAATTACACGATCGCCACATGTTTACCACACTAGCCTGAATCACACGATCACCACATGTTTACTACACGAGCCTGAATCATATGGACACCACATGTTTACCGCACTAGCCTGAATCACACTGACACCACATGTTTACCGCACTAGCCTGAATCACACGGACACCACATGTTTACCACACTAGCCTGAATCACACGATCGCCACATGTTTACCACACTACCCTGAATCACACGGACACCACATGTTTACCACACTAGTCTGAATCACACGATCGCCACATGTTTACCGCACTAGCCTGAATCACACGATCGCCACATGTTTACCACATTAGCCTGAATCACACGATCGCCACATGTTTACCACACTAGCCTGAATCACATGATCGCCACATGTATACTACACTAGCCTGAATCACACGGACACCACATGTTGACCGCACTAGCCTGAATCACACGGACACCACATGTTTACCACACTAGACTGAAGCACACGATCGCTACATGTTTACCGCACTAGCCTGAATCAAACGAGCACCACATGTTTACCACACTAGCCTGAATCACACGGACACCACATGTTTACCACACTAGACTGAATCACACAATCACCACATGTTTACCACACTAGCCTGAATCACACGATCACCACATGTTTACGGCACTAGCCTGAATCACACGGACGTCACATGTTTACCGCACTAGACTGAATCACACGATCGCCACATGTTTACCGCACTAGACTGAATCACATGATCACCGCATGTTTACCGCACTAGCCTGAATCACACAATCACCACATGTTTTCTGCGCTAGACTGAATCACACGATCACAGCATGTTTACCGCACTAGCCTGAATCACACGATCGCCACATGTTTACCACACTAGCCTGAATCACACGGACACCACATGTTTACCACACTAGACTGAATCACACGATCACCACATGTTTACCACACTAGCCAGAATCACACGATCACCACATGTTTACCACACTAGCCTGAATCACACGGACACCGCATGTTTACCACACTAGCCTGAATCACACGAGCGTCACATGTTTACCACACTAGCCTGAATCACACGATCGCCACATGTTTACCACACTAGCCTGAATCACACGATCACCACATGTTTACCACACTAGCCTGAATCATACGGACACCACATGTTTACAACACTAGCCTGAATCACACGATTGCCACATGTTTACCACACTAGTCTCAATCACACGGACACCACATGTTTACCACACTAGCCTGAATCACACGATCACCACATGTTTACCACACTAGCCTGAATCACACGATCGCCACATGTTTACCACACTAGCCTGAATCACACAATCACCACATGTCACACGGACACCGCATGTTCACCGCGCTAGCCTGAATCACACGATCGCCACATGTTTACCACACTAGCCTGAATCACACAATCACCACATGTCACACGGACACCGCATGTTCACCGCGCTAGCCTGAATCACACGATCGCCACATGTTTACCACACTAGCCTGAATCACACAATCACCACATGTCACACGGACACCGCATGTTCACCGCGCTAGCCTGAATCACACGATCGCCACATGTTTACAACACTAGCCTGAATCACACGATCACCACATGTTTACTACACTAGCCTGAATCACATGGACACCACATGTTTACCACACTAGCCTGAATCACACGATCACCACATGTTTACTACACTAGCCTGAATCACACGATCACCACATGTTTACCGCACGAGCCTGAATCACACGGACACCACATGTTTAGCACACTAGCCTGAATCACACGATCACCACATGTTTACTACACTAGCCTGAATCACACGATCACCACATGTTTACCACACTAGCCTGAATCACACGATCGCCACATGTTTACCGCACTAGCCTGAATCACACGATCACCACATGTTTACCACACTAGCCTGAATCACACGATCACCACATGTTTACCACACTAGCCTGAATCACACGATCGCCACATGTTTACCGCACTAGCCTGATTCACACGATCGCCACATGTTTACCACACTAGCTTGAATGACACGATCGCCACATGTTTACCACACTAGCCTGAATCACACGATCGCCACATGTTTACCACACTAGCCTGAATCACATGATCGCCACATGTATACTACACTAGCCTGAATCACACGGACACCACATGTTGACCGCACTAGCCTGAATCACACGGACACCACATGTTTACCACACTAGCTTGAATCACACAATCGCCACGTGTGTACCGCACTAGCCTGAATCACACGGACACCACATGTTTACAACACTAGCCTGAATCACACGATCGCCACATGTTTACCACACTAGCCTGAATCACACGGACACCACATGTTTACCACACTAGCCTGAATCACACGATCACCACATGTTTACCAAACTAGCCTGAATCTCACGGACACCACATGTTTACCACACTAGCCTGAAGCACACGCTCGCCACATGTTTACCACACTAGCCTGAGTCACACGATCGCCACATGTTTACCGCACTAGCTTGATTCACACGATCGCCACATGTTTTCCCCACTAGCCCGTATCACACGATCGCCACATGTTTACCGCACTAGCCTAAATCACACTGACACCACATGTTTACCACACTAGCCTAAATCACACGGACTCCACATGTTTACAGCACTAGCCTGAATCACATCGACAACACATGTTTACCACACTAGCCTGAATCACACAATCGCCACATGTTTACCGCACTCGCCTAAATCACACGATCACCACATATTTACCACAGTAGCTTGAATCACACGATCGCCACATGTTTACCACACTAGCCTGAATTACACGGACACCACATGTTTACCACACTAGCCTGAATCACACGATCGCCACATGTTTACCACACTAGCTTGAATTACACAATCGCCACATGTTTACCGCACTAGCCTGAATCACACGGACACCACATGTTTACAACACTAGCCTGAATCACACGATCGCCACATGTTTACCACACTAGCCTGAATCACACGGACACCACATGTTTACCACACTAGCCTGAATCACACGATCACCACATGTTTACCACACTAGCCTGAATCTCACGGACACCACATGTTTACCACACTAGCCTGAATCACACGCTCGCCACATGTTTACCACACTAGCCTGAATCACACGATCGCCACATGTTTACCGCACTAGCCTGAATCACACGATCGCCACATGTTTACCGCACTAGCCTAAATCACACTGACACCACATGTTTACCACACTTGCCTGAATCACAAGATCGCCACATGTTTACCACACTAGCCTGAATCACACGGACACCACATGTTTACTGCACTAGCCTGAATCACACGATCACCGCATGTTTACCACACTAGCCTGAATCACACGATCACCACATGTTTACCACATTAGCCTGAATCACACGGACACCACATGTTTACCGCACTAGCCTGAATCACACGGACACCACATGTTTACCGCACTAGCCTGAATCACACGGACACCACATGTTTACCGCACTAGCCTGAATCACACGCTCGCCACATGTTTACCACACTAGCCTAAATCACACGGACACCACATGTTTACCACACTAGCCTGAATCACACGATCACCACATGTTTACAACACTAGCCTAAATCACACGGACACCACATGTTTACAGCACTAGCCTGAATCACATGGACAACACATGTTTACCACACTAGCCTGAATCACACAATCGCCACATGTTTACCGCACTAGCCTAAATCACACGATCGCCACATATTTACCACACTAGCTTGAATCACACGATCGCCACATGTTTACCACACTAGCCTGAATCACACGGACACCACATGTTTACCACACTAGCCTGAATCACACGATCGCCACATGTTTACCACACTAGCCTGAATCACACAATCGCCACATGTTTACCGCACTAGCCTGAATCACACGATCGCCACATGTTTACCACACTAGCCTAAATCACACTGACACCACATGTTTACCACGCTAGCCTGAATCACAAAGACACCACATGTTTACCGCACTAGCCTGAATCACACGATCGCCGCATGTTTACCACACTAGCCTGAATCACACTGACACCAAATGTTTACCACACTAGCCTGAATCACACGATCGTCACATGTTTACCACACTAGCCTGAATCACACGATCGCCACATGTTTACCGCACTAGCCTGAATCACACGATCGCCACATGTTTACCGCACTAGCCTGAATCACACAGACACCACATGTTTACCACACTAGCCTGAATCACACGATCACCACATGTTTACAACACTAGCCTAAATCACACGGACACCACATGTTTACAGCACTAGCCTGAATCACATGGACAACACATGTTTACCACACTAGCCTGAATCACACAATCGCCACATGTTTACCGCACTCGCCTAAATCACACGATCACCACATATTTACCACACTAGCTTGAATCACACGATCGCCACATGTTTACCACACTAGCCTGAATCACACGGACACCACATGTTTACCACACTAGCCTGAATCACACGATCGCCACATGTTTACCACACTAGCCTGAATCACACAATCGCCACATGTTTACCGCACTAGCCTGAATCACACGATCGCCACATGTTTACCACACTAGCCTAAATCACACTGACACCACATGTTTACCACGCTAGCCTGAATCACACGGACACCACATGTTTACCGCACTAGCCTGAATCACACGATCGCCGCATGTTTACCACACTAGCCTGAATCACATGATCGCCACATGTTTACTACACGAGCCTGAATCACACGGACACCACATGTTGACCGCACTAGCCTGGATCACACGGACACAACATGTTTACCACACTAGCCTGAATCACATGATCGCCACATGTTTACCACACTAGCTTGAATTACACAATCGCCACATGTTTACCGCACTAGCCTGAATCACACGGACACCACATGTTTACAACACTAGCCTGAATCACACGATCGCCACATGTTTACCACACTAGCCTGAATCACACGGACACCACATGTTTACCACACTAGCCTGAATCACACGATCACCACATGTTTACCACACTAGCCTGAATCTCACGGACACCACATGTTTACCACACTAGCCTGAATCACACGCTCGCCACATGTTTACCACACTAGCCTGAATCACACGATCGCCACATGTTTACCGCACTAGCCTGAATCACACGATCGCCACATGTTTACCGCACTAGCTTAAATCACACTGACACCACATGTTTACCACACTAGCCTGAATCACAAGATCGCCACATGTTTACCACACTAGCCTGAATCACACGGACACCACATGTTTACTGCACTAGCCTGAATCACAAGATCACCGCATGTTTACCACACTAGCCTGAATCACACGATCACCACATGTTTACCACATTAGCCTGAATCACACGGACACCACATGTTTACCGCACTAGCCTGAATCACACGGACACCACATGTTTACCGCACTAGCCTGAATCACACGGACACCACATGTTTACCGCACTAGCCTGAATCACATGCTCGCCACATGTTTACCACACTAGCCTGAATCACACGATCACCACATATTTACAACACTAGCCTAAATCACACGGACACCACTTGTTTACAGCACTAGCCTGAATCACATGGACAACACATGTTTACCACACTAGCCTGAATCACACAATCGCCACATGTTTACCGCACTAGCCTAAATCACACGATCGCCACATATTTATCACACTAGCTTGAATCACACGATCGCCACATGTTTACCACACTAGCCTGAATCACACGGACACCACATGTTTACCACACTAGCCTGAATCACACGATCGCCACATGTTTACGACACTAGCCTAAATCACACAATCGCCACATGTTTACCGCACTAGCCTGAATCACACGATCGCCACATGTTTACCACACTAGCCTAAATCACACTGACACCACATGTTTACCACGCTAGCCTGAATCACACGGACACCACATGTTTACCGCACTAGCCTGAATCACACGATCGCCGCATGTTTACCACACTAGCCTGAATCACACGGACACCACATGTTTACCACGCTAGCCTGAATCACACGGACACCACATGTTTACCGCACTAGCCTGAATCACACGATCGCCGCATGTTTACCACACTAGCCTGAATCACACGATCACCACATGTTTACCACATTAGCCTGAATCACACGGACACCACATGTTTACCACACTAGCCTGAATCACACTGACACAAAATGTTTACCACACTAGCCTGAATCACACGATCGTCACATGTTTACCACACTAGCCTGAATCACACGATCGCCACATGTTTACCACACTAGCCTGAATCACACGATCGCCACATGTTTACCGCACTAGCCTGAATCACACAGACACCACATGTTTACGACACTAGCCTGAATCACACGATCACCACATGTTTACAACACTAGCCTAAATCACATGGACACCACATGTTTACAGCACTAGCCTGAATCACATGGACAACACATGTTTACCACACTAGCCTGAATCACACAATCGCCACATGTTTACCGCACTCGCCTAAATCACACGATCACCACATGTTTACCACACTAGCTTGAATCACACGATCGCCACATGTTTACCACACTAGCCTGAATCACACGGACACCACATGTTTACCACACTAGCCTGAATCACACGATCGCCACATGTTTACCACACTAGCCTGAATCACACAATCGCCACATGTTTACCGCACTAGCCTGAATCACACGATCGCCACATGTTTACCACACTAGCCTAAATCACACTGACACCACATGTTTACCACGCTAGCCTGAATCACACGGACACCACATGTTTACCACACTAGCCTGAATCACACGATCGCCGCATGTATACCACACTAGCCTGAATCACACTGACACCAAATGTTTACCACACTAGCCTGAATCACACGATCGCCGCATGTTTACCACACTCGCCTGAATCACACTGACACCAAATGTTTACCACACTAGCCTGAATCACACGGACACCACATGTTTACCGCACTAGCCTGAATCACACGGACACCACATGTTTACCGCACTAGCCTGAATCACCAGGACACCACATGTTTACCTCACTAGCCTAAATCACACGATCACCACATATTTACCACACTAGCTTGAATCACACGATCGCCACATGTTTACCACACTAGCCTGAATCACATGGACACCACATGTTTACCACACTAGCCTGAATCACATGATCGCCACATGTTTACCACACTAGCCTGAATCACACAATCGCCACATGTTTACCGCACTAGCCTGAATCACATGATCGCCACATGTTTACCACACTAGCCTAAATCACACTGACACCACATGTTTACCACGCTAGCCTGAATCACACGGACACCACATGTTTACCGCACTAGCCTGAATCACACGATCGCCGCATGTTAACCACACTAGCCTGAATCACACTGACACCAAATGTTTACCACACTGGCCTGAATCACACAATCGCCACATGTTTACCACACTAGCCTGAATCACACGGACACCACATGTTTACAACACTAGCCTGAATCACACGATCGCCACATGTTTACCACACTAGCCTGAATCACACGGACACCACATGTTTACCACACTAGCCTGAATCACACGATCACCACATGTTTACCACACTAGCCTGAATCTCACGGACACCACATGTTTACCACACTAGCCTGAATCACACGCTCGCCACATGTTTACCACACTAGCCTGAATCACACGATCGCCACATGTTTACCGCACTAGCCTGAATCACACAGACACCACATGTTTACGACACTAGCCTGAATCACACGATCACCACATGTTTACAACACTAGCCTAAATCACATGGACACCACATGTTTACAGCACTAGCCTGAATCACATGGACAACACATGTTTACCACACTAGCCTGAATCACACAATCGCCACATGTTTACCGCACTCGCCTAAATCACACGATCACCACATGTTTACCACACTAGCTTGAATCACACGATCGCCACATGTTTACCACACTAGCCTGAATCACACGGACACCACATGTTTACCACACTAGCCTGAATCACACGGACACCACATGTTTACCACACTAGCCTGAATCACACGGACACCACATGTTTACCACACTAGCCTGAATCACACGATCGCCACATGTTTACCACACTAGCCTGAATCACACAATCGCCACATGTTTACCGCACTAGCCTGAATCACACGATCGCCACATGTTTACCACACTAGCCTAAATCACACTGACACCACATGTTTACCACGCTAGCCTGAATCACACGGACACCACATGTTTACCACACTAGCCTGAATCACACGATCGCCGCATGTATACCACACTAGCCTGAATCACACTGACACCAAATGTTTACCACACTAGCCTGAATCACACGATCGCCGCATGTTTACCACACTCGCCTGAATCACACTGACACCAAATGTTTACCACACTAGCCTGAATCACACGGACACCACATGTTTACCGCACTAGCCTGAATCACACGGACACCACATGTTTACCGCACTAGCCTGAATCACACGGACACCACATGTTTACCTCACTAGCCTGAATCACACGGACACCACATGTTTACCGCACTAGCCTGAATTATACGGACACCACATGTTTACCACACTAGCCTGAATCACACAGACACCACATGTTTACCACACTAGCCTGAATCACACGATCACCACATGTTTACAACACTAGCCTAAATCACACGGACACCACATGTTTACAGCACTAGCCTGAATCACATGGACAACACATGTTTACCACACTAGCCTAAATCACACGATCACCACATATTTACCACACTAGCTTGAATCACACGATCGCCACATGTTTACCACACTAGCCTGAATCACACGGACACCACATGTTTACCACACTAGCCTGAATCACACGATCGCCACATGTTTACCACACTAGCCTGAATCACACAATCGCCACATGTTTACCGCACTAGCCTGAATCACATGATCGCCACATGTTTACCACACTAGCCTAACTCACACTGACACCACATGTTTACCACGCTAGCCTGAATCACACGGACACCACATGTTTACCACACTAGCCTAAATCACACGATCACCACATATTTACCACACTAGCTTGAATCACACGATCGCCACATGTTTACCACACTAGCCTGAATCACATGGACACCACATGTTTACCACACTAGCCTGAATCACATGATCGCCACATGTTTACCACACTAGCCTGAATCACACAATCGCCACATGTTTACCGCACTAGCCTGAATCACATGATCGCCACATGTTTACCACACTAGCCTAAATCACACTGACACCACATGTTTACCACGCTAGCCTGAATCACACGGACACCACATGTTTACCGCACTAGCCTGAATCACACGATCGCCGCATGTTAACCACACTAGCCTGAATCACACTGACACCAAATGTTTACCACACTGGCCTGAATCACACAATCGCCACATGTTTACCACACTAGCCTGAATCACACGGACACCACATGTTTACAACACTAGCCTGAATCACACGATCGCCACATGTTTACCACACTAGCCTGAATCACACGGACACCACATGTTTACCACACTAGCCTGAATCACACGATCACCACATGTTTACCACACTAGCCTGAATCTCACGGACACCACATGTTTACCACACTAGCCTGAATCACACGCTCGCCACATGTTTACCACACTAGCCTGAATCACACGATCGCCACATGTTTACCGCACTAGCCTGAATCACACAGACACCACATGTTTACGACACTAGCCTGAATCACACGATCACCACATGTTTACAACACTAGCCTAAATCACATGGACACCACATGTTTACAGCACTAGCCTGAATCACATGGACAACACATGTTTACCACACTAGCCTGAATCACACAATCGCCACATGTTTACCGCACTCGCCTAAATCACACGATCACCACATGTTTACCACACTAGCTTGAATCACACGATCGCCACATGTTTACCACACTAGCCTGAATCACACGGACACCACATGTTTACCACACTAGCCTGAATCACACGGACACCACATGTTTACCACACTAGCCTGAATCACACGGACACCACATGTTTACCACACTAGCCTGAATCACACGATCGCCACATGTTTACCACACTAGCCTGAATCACACAATCGCCACATGTTTACCGCACTAGCCTGAATCACACGATCGCCACATGTTTACCACACTAGCCTAAATCACACTGACACCACATGTTTACCACGCTAGCCTGAATCACACGGACACCACATGTTTACCACACTAGCCTGAATCACACGATCGCCGCATGTATACCACACTAGCCTGAATCACACTGACACCAAATGTTTACCACACTAGCCTGAATCACACGATCGCCGCATGTTTACCACACTCGCCTGAATCACACTGACACCAAATGTTTACCACACTAGCCTGAATCACACGGACACCACATGTTTACCGCACTAGCCTGAATCACACGGACACCACATGTTTACCGCACTAGCCTGAATCACACGGACACCACATGTTTACCTCACTAGCCTGAATCACACGGACACCACATGTTTACCGCACTAGCCTGAATTATACGGACACCACATGTTTACCACACTAGCCTGAATCACACAGACACCACATGTTTACCACACTAGCCTGAATCACACGATCACCACATGTTTACAACACTAGCCTAAATCACACGGACACCACATGTTTACAGCACTAGCCTGAATCACATGGACAACACATGTTTACCACACTAGCCTAAATCACACGATCACCACATATTTACCACACTAGCTTGAATCACACGATCGCCACATGTTTACCACACTAGCCTGAATCACACGGACACCACATGTTTACCACACTAGCCTGAATCACACGATCGCCACATGTTTACCACACTAGCCTGAATCACACAATCGCCACATGTTTACCGCACTAGCCTGAATCACATGATCGCCACATGTTTACCACACTAGCCTAACTCACACTGACACCACATGTTTACCACGCTAGCCTGAATCACACGGACACCACATGTTTACCGCACTAGCCTGAATTATACGGACACCACATGTTTACCACACTAGCCTGAATCACACAGACACCACATGTTTACCACACTAACCTGAATCACACGATCACCACATGTTTACAACACTAGCCTAAATCACACGGACACCACATGTTTACAGCACTAGCCTGAATCACATGGACAACACATGTTTACCACACTAGCCTAAATCACACGATCACCACATATTTACCACACTAGCTTGAATCACACGATCGCCACATGTTTACCACACTAGCCTGAATCACACGATCGCCGCATGTATACCACACTAGCCTGAATCACACTGACACCAAATGTTTACCACACTAGCCTGAATCACACGATCGCCGCATGTTTACCACACTCGCCTGAATCACACTGACACCAAATGTTTACCACACTAGCCTGAATCACACGGACACCACATGTTTACCGCACTAGCCTGAATCACACGGACACCACATGTTTACCGCACTAGCCTGAATCACACGGACACCACATGTTTACCTCACTAGCCTGAATCACACGGACACCACATGTTTACCGCACTAGCCTGAATTATACGGACACCACATGTTTACCACACTAGCCTGAATCACACAGACACCACATGTTTACCACACTAGCCTGAATCACACGATCACCACATGTTTACAACACTAGCCTAAATCACACGGACACCACATGTTTACAGCACTAGCCTGAATCACATGGACAACACATGTTTACCACACTAGCCTAAATCACACGATCACCACATATTTACCACACTAGCTTGAATCACACGATCGCCACATGTTTACCACACTAGCCTGAATCACACGGACACCACATGTTTACCACACTAGCCTGAATCACACGATCGCCACATGTTTACCACACTAGCCTGAATCACACAATCGCCACATGTTTACCGCACTAGCCTGAATCACATGATCGCCACATGTTTACCACACTAGCCTAACTCACACTGACACCACATGTTTACCACGCTAGCCTGAATCACACGGACACCACATGTTTACCGCACTAGCCTGAATTATACGGACACCACATGTTTACCACACTAGCCTGAATCACACAGACACCACATGTTTACCACACTAACCTGAATCACACGATCACCACATGTTTACAACACTAGCCTAAATCACACGGACACCACATGTTTACAGCACTAGCCTGAATCACATGGACAACACATGTTTACCACACTAGCCTAAATCACACGATCACCACATATTTACCACACTAGCTTGAATCACACGATCGCCACATGTTTACCACACTAGCCTGAATCACACGGACACCACATGTTTACCACACTAGCCTGAATCACACGGACACCACATGTTTACCACACTAGCCTGAATCACACGATCGCCACATGTTTACCACACTAGCCTGAATCACACTGACACCAAATGTTTACCACACTGGCCTGAATCACACAATCGCCACATGTTTACCACACTAGCCTGACTCACACGGACACCACATGTTTACAACACTAGCCTGAATCACACGATCGCCACATGTTTACCACACTAGCCTGAATCACACGGACACCACATGTTTACCACACTAGCCTGAATCACACGATCACCACATGTTTACCACACTAGCCTGAATCACACGATCGCCACATGTTTACCGCACTAGCCTGAATCACACGATCGCCACATGTTTACCGCACTAGCCTAAATCACACTGACACCACATGTTTACCACACTAGCCTGAATCACAAGATCGCCACATGTTTACCACACTAGCCTGAATCACACGGACACCACATGTTTACTGCACTAGCCTGAATCACACGATCACCGCATGTTTACCACACTAGCCTGAATCACACGATCACCACATGTTTACCACATTAGCCTGAATCACACGGACACCACATGTTTACCGCACTAGCCTGAATCACACGGACACCACATGTTTACCGCACTAGCCTGAATCACACGCTCGCCACATGTTTACCACACTAGCCTGAATCACACGATCACCACATGTTTACAACACTAGCCTAAATCACACGGACACCACATGTTTACAGCACTAGCCTGAATCACATGGACAACACATGTTTACCACACTAGCCTGAATCACACAATCGCCACATGTTTACCGCACTTGCCTAAATCACACGATCGCCACATATTTACCACACTAGCTTGAATCACACGATCGCCACATGTTTACCACACTAGCCTGAATCACACGGACACCACATGTTTACCACACTAGCCTGAATCACACGATCGCCACATGTTTACCACACTAGCCTAAATCACACAATCGCCACATGTTTACCGCACTAGCCTGAATCACACGATCGCCACATGTTTACCACACTAGCCTAAATCACACTGACACCACATGTTTACCACGCTAGCCTGAATCACACGGACACCACATGTTTACCGCACTAGCCTGAATCACACGATCGCCGCATGTTTACCACACTAGCCTGAATCACACTGACACAAAATGTTTACCACACTAGCCTGAATCACACGATCGTCACATGTTTACCACACTAGCCTGAATCACACGATCGCCACATGTTTACCGCACTAGCCTGAATCACACGATCGCCACATGTTTACCGCACTAGCCTGAATCACACAGACACCACATGTTTACCACACTAGCCTGAATCACACGAT
This sequence comes from Pristiophorus japonicus, assembly GCF_044704955.1. Classification (NCBI taxonomy): domain Eukaryota; kingdom Metazoa; phylum Chordata; class Chondrichthyes; family Pristiophoridae; genus Pristiophorus; species Pristiophorus japonicus. Next base: position 6,759,052 of record NC_091986.1, read on the forward strand.
CACCACATGTTTACAACACTAGCCTAAATCACATGGACACCACATGTTTACAGCACTAGCCTGAATCACATGGACAACACATGTTTACCACACTAGCCTGAATCACACAATCGCCACATGTTTACCGCACTCGCCTAAATCACACGATCACCACATGTTTACCACACTAGCTTGAATCACACGATCGCCACATGTTTACCACACTAGCCTGAATCACACGGACACCACATGTTTACCACACTAGCCTGAATCACACGATCGCCACATGTTTACCACACTAGCCTGAATCACACAATCGCCACATGTTTACCGCACTAGCCTGAATCACACGATCGCCACATGTTTACCACACTAGCCTAAATCACACTGACACCACATGTTTACCACGCTAGCCTGAATCACACGGACACCACATGTTTACCACACTAGCCTGAATCACACGATCGCCGCATGTATACCACACTAGCCTGAATCACACTGACACCAAATGTTTACCACACTAGCCTGAATCACACGATCGCCGCATGTTTACCACACGCGCCAGAATCACACTGACACCAAATGTTTACCACACTAGCCTGAATCACACGGACACCACATGTTTACCACACTAGCCTGAATCACACGGACACCACATGTTTACCGCACTAGCCTGAATCACACGGACACCACATGTTTACCACACTAGCCTGAATCACACGGACACCACATGTTTACCGCACTAGCCTGAATTATACGGACACCACATGTTTACCACACTAGCCTGAATCACACGATCGCCGCATGTTAACCACACTAGCCTGAATCACACTGACACCAAATGTTTACCACACTAGCCTGAATCACACGATCGCCACATGTTTACCGCACTAGCCTGAATCACACGATCGCCACATGTTTACCGCACTAGCCTGAATCACACGATCGCCACATGTTTACCGCACTAGCCTGAATCACACGATCGCCGCATGTTTACAACACTAGCCTGAATCACACGGACACCACATGTTTACCACACTAGCCTAAATCACACTGACACCACATGTTTACCACACAAGCCTGAATCACACGATCGCCACATGTTTACCGCACTAGCCTGAATCACACGGACACCACATGTTTACCGCACTAGCCTGAATCACACGAACACCACATGTTTACCGCACTAGCCTGAATCACACGATCGGCACATGTTTACCACACTAGCCTGAATCACACGGACACCACATGTTTACCACACTAGCCTGAATCACACGGACACCACATATTTACCGCACTAGCCTGAATCACACGGACACCACATGTTTACCACACTAGCCTGAATCACACGATTACCACTTGTTTACCACACTAGCCTGAATCACACGGACACCATATGTTTACCGCACTAGCCTGAATCACATGGACAACTCATGTTTACCACACTAGCCTGAATCACACGATCACCACATGTTTACCACACTAGCCTGAATCACACGATCACCACATGTTTACCGCACTAGCCTGAATCACACGATCACCACTTGTTTACCACACTAGCCTGAATCACACGACCACCACACGTTTACCGCACCAGCCTGAATCACACGGACACCACATGTTGACCGCACTAGCCTGAATCACACGGACACCACATGTTTACCACACTAGCCTGAATCACATGATCGCCACATGTTTACTACACTAGCCTGAATCACACGGACATCACATGTTGACCGCACGAGCCTGGATCACACGGACACAACATGTTTACCACACTAGCCTGAATGACACAATCGCCACATGTTTACCGCACTAGCCTGAATCACACGGACACCACATGTTTTCCACAATAGCCTGAATCAAACGCTCGCCACATGTTTACCACACTAGCCTGAATCACACGATCACCACATGTTTACCACATTAGCCTGAATCACACGGACACCACATGTTTACCGCACTAGCCTGAATCACACGGACACCACATGTTTACCGCACTAGCCTGAATCACACGGACACCACATGTTTACCGCACTAGCCTGAATCACACGCTCGCCACATGTTTACCACACTAGCCTGAATCACACGATCACCACATGTTTACAACACTAGCCTAAATCACACGGACACCACATGTTTACAGCACTAGCCTGAATCACATGGACAACACATGTTTACCACACTAGCCTGAATCACACAATCGCCACATGTTTACCGCACTTGCCTAAATCACACGATCGCCACATATTTACCACACTAGCTTGAATCACACGATCGCCACATGTTTACCACACTAGCCTGAATCACACGGACACCACATGTTTACCACACTAGCCTGAATCACACGATCGCCACATGTTTACCACACTAGCCTAAATCACACAATCGCCACATGTTTACCGCACTAGCCTGAATCACACGATCGCCACATGTTTACCACACTAGCCTAAATCACACTGACACCACATGTTTACCACGCTAGCCTGAATCACACGGACACCACATGTTTACCGCACTAGCCTGAATCACACGATCGCCGCATGTTTACCACACTAGCCTGAATCACACTGACACAAAATGTTTACCACACTAGCCTGAATCACACGATCGTCACATGTTTACCACACTAGCCTGAATCACACGATCGCCACATGTTTACCGCACTAGCCTGAATCACACGATCGCCACATGTTTACCGCACTAGCCTGAATCACACAGACACCACATGTTTACCACACTAGCCTGAATCACACGATCACCACATGTTTACAACACTAGCCTAAATCACATGGACACCACATGTTTACAGCACTAGCCTGAATCACATGGACAACACATGTTTACCACACTAGCCTGAATCACACAATCGCCACATGTTTACCGCACTCGCCTAAATCACACGATCACCACATGTTTACCACACTAGCTTGAATCACACGATCGCCACATGTTTACCACACTAGCCTGAATCACACGGACACCACATGTTTACCACACTAGCCTGAATCACACGATCGCCACATGTTTATCACACTAGCCTGAATCACACAATCGCCACATGTTTACCGCACTAGCCTGAATCACACGATCGCCACATGTTTACCACACTAGCCTAAATCACACTGACACCACATGTTTACCACGCTAGCCTGAATCACACGGACACCACATGTTTACCACACTAGCCTGAATCACACGATCGCCGCATGTATACCACACGCGCCAGAATCACACTGACACCAAATGTTTACCACACTAGCCTGAATCACACGATCGCCGCATGTTTACCACACGCGCCAGAATCACACTGACACCAAATGTTTACCACACTAGCCTGAATCACACGGACACCACATGTTTACCACACTAGCCTGAATCACACGGACACCACATGTTTACCGCACTAGCCTGAATCACACGGACACCACATGTTTACCACACTAGCCTGAATCACACGGACACCACATGTTTACCGCACTAGCCTGAATTATACGGACACCACATGTTTACCACACTAGCCTGAATCACACGATCGCCGCATGTTAACCACACTAGCCTGAATCACACTGACACCAAATGTTTACCACACTGGCCTGAATCACACGATCGCCAGATGTTTACCACACTAGCCTGAATCACACGATCGCCACATGTTTACCGCACTAGCCTGAATCACACGATCGCCACATGTTTACCGCACTAGCCTGAATCACACGATCGCCACATGTTTACCGCACTAGCCTGAATCACACGATCGCCGCATGTTTACAACACTAGCCTGAATCACACGGACACCACATGTTTACCACACTAGCCTAAATCACACTGACACCACATGTTTACCACACAAGCCTGAATCACACGATCGCCACATGTTTACCGCACTAGCCTGAATCACACGGACACCACATGTTTACCGCACTAGCCTGAATCACACGAACACCACATGTTTACCGCACTAGCCTGAATCACACGATCGGCACATGTTTACCACACTAGCCTGAATCACACGGACACCACATGTTTACCACACTAGCCTGAATCACACGGACACCACATATTTACCGCACTAGCCTGAATCACACGGACACCACATGTTTACCACACTAGCCTGAATCACACGATCGGCACATGTTTACCACACTAGCCTGAATCACACGATCACCACTTGTTTACCACACTAGCCTGAATCACACGGACACCATATGTTTACCGCACTAGCCTGAATCACATGGACAACTCATGTTTACCACACTAGCCTGAATCACACGATCACCACATGTTTACCACACTAGCCTGAATCACACGATCACCACATGTTTACCGCACTAGCCTGAATCACACGATCACCACATGTTTATCACACTAGCCTGAATCACACGACCACCACACGTTTACCGCACCAGCCTGAATCACACGGACACCACATGTTGACCGCACTAGCCTGGATCACACGGACACAACATGTTTACCACACTAGCCTGAATGACACAATCGCCACATGTTTACCGCACTAGCCTGAATCACACGGACACCACATGTTTTCCACAATAGCCTGAATCAAACGCTCGCCACATGTTTACCACACTAGCTTGAATCACACAATCGGCACATGTTTACCACACTAGCATGAATCACACGATTACCACTTGTTTACCACACTAGCATGAATCACACGATTACCACATGTTTACCGCACTAGCCTGAATCACGCGATCACCACATGTTTACCACACTAGCTTGAATCACACGATCGCCACATGTTTACCACACTAGCCTGAATCACACGGACACCACATGTTTACCACACTAGCCTGAATCACACGATCGCCACATGTTTACCACACTAGCCTGAATCACACTGACACCACATGTTTACCACGCTAGCCTGAATCACACGGACACCACATGTTTACCACACTAGCCTGAATCACACGATCGCCGCATGTATACCACACTAGCCTGAATCACACTGACACCACATGTTTACCACACTAGCCTGAATCACACGGACACCACATGTTTACCACACTAGCCTGAATCACACGATCGCCGCATGTATACCACACTAGCCTGAATCACACTGACACCAAATGTTTACCACACTAGCCTGAATCACACGATCGCCACATGTATACCACACTAGCCTGAATCACACGGACACCACATGTTTACCACACTAGCCTGAATCACACGGACACCACATGTTTACCGCACTAGCCTGAATCACACGGACACCACATGTTTACCACACTAGCCTGAATCACACTGACACCAAATGTTTACCACACTAGCCTGAATCACACGATCGCCGCATGTTTACCACACTAGCCTAAATCACACTGACACCACATGTTTACCACACAAGCCTGAATCACACGATCGCCACATGTTTACCGCACTAGCCTGAATCACACGGACACCACATGTTTACCGCACTAGCCTGAATCACACGAACACCACATGTTTACCGCACTAGCCTGAATCACACGATCGGCACATGTTTACCACACTAGCCTGAATCACACGGACACCACATGTTTACCACACTAGCCTGAATCACACGGACACCACATATTTACCGCACTAGCCTGAATCACACGGACACCACATGTTTACCACGCTAGCCTGAATCACACGGACACCACATGTTTACCGCACTAGCCTGAATCACACGATCGCCGCATGTTAACCACACTAGCCTGAATCACACTGACACCAAATGTTTACCACACTAGCCTGAATCACACGGACACCACATATTTACCGCACTAGCCTGAATCACACGGACACCACATGTTTACCACACTAGCCTGAATCACACGATCGCCACATGTTTACCGCACTAGCCTGAATCACACGATCGCCGCATGTTTACAACACTAGCCTGAATCACACGGACACCACATGTTTACCACACTAGCCTAAATCACACTGACACCACATGTTTACCACACAAGCCTGAATCACACGATCGCCACATGTTTACCGCACTAGCCTGAATCACACGGACACCACATGTTTACCGCACTAGCCTGAATCACACGAACACCACATGTTTACCGCACTAGCCTGAATCACACGATCGGCACATGTTTACCACACTAGCCTGAATCACACGGACACCACATGTTTACCACACTAGCCTGAATCACACGGACACCACATATTTACCGCACTAGCCTGAATCACACGGACACCACATGTTTACCACACTAGCCTGAATCACACGATCGGCACATGTTTACCACACTAGCATGAATCACACGATTACCACTTGTTTACCACACTAGCCTGAATCACACGATCACCACTTGTTTACCACACTAGCCTGAATCACACGGACACCATATGTTTACCGCACTAGCCTGAATCACATGGACAACTCATGTTTACCACACTAGCCTGAATCACACGATCACCACATGTTTACCACACTAGCCTGAATCACACGATCACCACATGTTTACCGCACTAGCCTGAATCACACGATCACCACATGTTTATCACGCTAGCCTGAATCACACGACCACCACACGTTTACCGCACCAGCCTGAATCACACGGACACCACATGTTGACCGCACTAGCCTGAATCACACGGACACCACATGTTTACCACACTAGCCTGAATCACACGATCGCCACATGTTTACTACACTAGCCTGAATCACACGGACACCACATGTTTACCACACTAGCCTGAATCACATGATCGCCACATGTTTACTACACTAGCCTGAATCACACGGACATCACATGTTGACCGCACTAGCCTGGATCACACGGACACAACATGTTTACCACACTAGCCTGAATGACACAATCGCCACATGTTTACCGCACTAGCCTGAATCACACGGACACCACATGTTTTCCACAATAGCCTGAATCACACGCTCGCCACATGTTTACCACACTAGCTTGAATCACACAATCGCCACATGTTTACCACACTGGCCTGAATCACACGGACACCACATGTTTACAACACCAGCCTAAATCACACGGACACCACATGTTTACCGCACTAGCCTGAATCACATGCACAACACATGTTTGCCACACTAGCCTGAATCACACGATCGCCACATGTTTACCGCACTAGCCTAAATCACACGATCACCACATGTTTACCACACTAGCTTGAATCACACGATCGCCACATGTTTACCACACTAGCCTGAATCATATGATCGCCACATGTTTACCGCACTAGCCTGAATTGCACGATCACCACATGTTTACCGCACTAGCCTGAATCACACGATCGCCACATGTTTACCACACTAGCTTGAATCACACGATCGCCACATGTTTACCACACTAGCCTGAATCACACGATCGCCACATGTTTACCACACTAGCCTGAATCACACGATCACCACACGTTTCCCGCACCAGCCTGAATCACTCGGGCACCACATGTTGACCGCACTAGCCAGAATCACACGGACACCACATGTTTACCACACTAGCCTGAATCACATGATCGCCACATGTTTACTACACTAGCCTGAATCACACGGACACCACATGTTGACCGCACTAGCCTGGATCTCACGGACACAACATGTTTACCACACTAGCCTGAATCACATGATCGCCACATGTTTACCACACTAGCTTGAATTACACATTCGCCACATGTTTACCGCACTAGCCTGAATCACACGGACACCACATGTTTACAACACTAGCCTGAATCACACGGACACCACATGTTTACTGCACTAGCCTGAATCACACGATCACCGCATGTTTACCACACTAGCCTGAATCACACGATCACCACATGTTTACCACATTAGCCTGAATCACACGGACACCACATGTTTACCGCACTAGCCTGAATCACACGGACACCACATGTTTACCGCACTAGCCTGAATCACACGGACACCACATGTTTACCGCACTAGCCTGAATCACACGATCACCACATGTTTACAACACTAGCCTAAATCACACGGACACCACATGTTTACAGCACTAGCCTGAATCACATGGGCAACACATGTTTACCACACTAGCCTGAATCACACAATCGCCACATGTTTACCGCACTAGCCTAAATCACACGATCACCACATATTTACCACACTAGCCTGAATCACACGGACACCACATGTTTACCACACTAGCCTGAATCACACGATCGCCACATATTTACCACACTAGCTTGAATCACACGATCGCCACATGTTTACCACACTAGCCTGAATCACACGGACACCACATGTTTACCACACTAGCCTGAATCACACGATCGCCACATATTTACCACACTAGCTTGAATCACACGATTGCCACATGTTTACCACACTAGCCTGAATCACACGGACACCACATGTTTACCACACTAGCCTGAATCACACGATCGCCACATATTTACCACACTAGCTTGAATCACACGATCGCCACATGTTTACCACACTAGCCTGAATCACACGGACACCACATGTTTACCACAGTAGCCTGAATCACACAATCGCCACATGTTTACCGCACTAGCCTGAATCACACGATCGCCACATGTTTACCACACTAGCCTAAATCACACTGACACCACATGTTTACCACGCTAGCCTGAATCACACGGACACCACATGTTTACCGCACTAGCCTGAATCACACGATCGCCGCATGTTTACCACACTAGCCTGAATCACACTGACACCAAATGTTTACCACACTAGCCTGAATCACACGATCACCACATGTTTACCACACTAGCCTGAATCACACGCTCGCCACATGTTTACCACACTAGACTGAATCACACGATCGCCACATGTTTACCACACTAGCCTGAATCACACGATCGCCACATGTTTACCGCACTAGCCTAAATCACACTGACACCACATGTTTACCACGCTAGCCTGAATCACACGGACACCACATGTTTACCGCACTAGCCTGAATCACACGATCGCCGCATGTTTACCACACTAGCCTGAATCACACTGACACCAAATGTTTACCACACTAGCCTGAATCACACGATCGCCACATGTTTACCACACTAGCCTGAATCTCACGGACACCACATGTTTACCACACTAGCCTGAATCACACGCTCGCCACATGTTTACCACACTAGACTGAATCACACGATCGCCACATGTTTACCATACTAGCCTGAATCACACGATCGCCACATGTTTACCGCACTAGCCTAAATCACACTGACACCACATGTTTACCACACTATCCTGAATCACAAGATCGCCACATGTTTACCACACTAGCCTGAATCACACGGACACCACATGTTTACTGCACTAGCCTGAATCACACGATCACCGCATGTTTACCACACTAGCCTGAATCACACGATCACCACATGTTTACCACATTAGCCTGAATCACACGGACACCACATGTTTACCGCACTAGCCTGAATCACACGGACACCACATGTTTACCGCACTAGCCTGAATCACATGGACACCACATGTTTACCACACTAGCCTGAACCACACGGACACCACATGTTTACCGCACTAGCCTGAATTATACGGACACCACATGTTTACCACACTAGCCTGAATCACACAGACACCACATGTTTAAAACACTAGCCTGAATCACACGGTCACCACATGTTTACAACACTAGCCTAAATCACACGGACACCACATGTTTACAGCACTAGCCTGAATCACATGGACAACACATGTTTACCACACTAGCCTGAATCACATAATCGCCACATGTTTACCGCACTAGCCTAAATCACACGATCACCACATATTTACCACACTAGCTTGAATCACACGATCGCCACATGTTTACCACACTAGCCTGACTCATACGGACACCACATGTTTACCACACTAGCCTGAATCACACGATCGCCACATGTTTACCACACTAGCCTGAATCACACAATCGCCACATGTTTACCGCACTAGCCTGAATCACATGATCGCCACATGTTTACCACACTAGCCTAAATCACACTGATACCACATGTTTACCACGCTAGCTTGAATCACACGGACACCACATGTTTACCGCACTAGCCTGAATCACACGATCGCCGCATGTTAACCAAACTAGCCTGAATCACACTGACACCAAATGTTTACCACACTGGCCTGAATCACACGATCGCCACATGTTTACCACACTAGCCTGAATCACACGATCACCACATGTTTACAGCACTAGCCTGAATCACACGGTCGCCACATGTTTACCGCACTAGCCTGAATCACACGGACACCACATGTTTACCACACTAGCCTGAATCACACGATCGCCGCATGTTTACCACACTAGCCTGAATCACACGGACACCACATGTTTACCGCACTAGCCTGAATGACACGAACACCACATGTTTACCGCACTAGCCTGAATCACACGATCGGCACATGTTTACCACACTAGCCTGAATCACACGGACACCACATGTTTACCACACTAGCCTGAATCACACGGACACCACATGTTTACCGCACTAGCCTGAATCACACGGACACCACATGTTTACCACACTAGCCTAAATCACACGATCGGCACATGTTTACCACACTAGCATGAATCACACGATCACCACTTGTTTACCACACTAGCCTGAATCACACGATCACCACTTGTTTACGACAGTAGCCTGAATCACACGGACACCATATGTTTACCGCACAATCCTGAATCACATGGACAACTCATGTTTACCACACTAGCCTGAATCACACTGACACCGCATGTTTATCACACTAGCCTGAATCACACGATCGCCACATGTTTACCACACTAGCCTGAATCACACGATCACCACATGTTTACCGCACTAGCCTGAATCACACGATCACCACATGTTTACCACACTAGCCTGAATCACACGATCACCACATGTTTACCACACTCGCCCGAATCACACGGACACCACATGTTTACCATACAAGCCTGAATCACACGATCGCCACATGTTTAACACACTAGCTTGAATCACAAGATCGCCACATATTTACCGCACTAGCCTGAATCACACGGACCCCACATGTTTACCTCACTAGACTGAATCACACGGACACCACATGTTTAACACACTAGCCTGAATCACACGATCGCCACATGTTTACCGCACTTGCCTGAATCAAAAGGACACCACATGTTTACCACACTAGCCTGAATCACACGATCGCCACATGTTGACCGCACTAGACTGAATCACACGGACACCACATGTTTACCGCACTAGCCTGAATCACACGATCGCCACATGTTTACCACACTAGCCTGATTCACACGATCGCCACATGTTTGCCGCACTAGCCTAAATCACACTGACACCACATGTTTACCACGCTAGCCTGAATCACACGGACACCACATGTTTACCGCACTAGCCTGAATCACACGATCGCCACATGTTTACCGCACTAGCCTGAATCACACGATCGCCACATGTTTACCGCACTAGCCTGAATCACACGATCGCCGCATGTTTACAACACTAGCCTGAATCACACGGACACCACATGTTTACCACACTAGCCTGAATCACACGATCGCCACATGTTTACCACACTAGCCTGAATCACACAATCGCCACATGTTTACCACGCTAGCCTAAATCACACTGACACCACATGTTTACCACACTATCCTGAATCACAAGATCGCCACATGTTTACCACACTAGCCTGAATCACACGGACACCACATGTTTACTGCACTAGCCTGAATCACACGATCACCGCATGTTTACCACACTAGCCTGAATCACACGATCACCACATGTTTACCACATTAGCCTGAATCACACGGACACCACATGTTTACCGCACTAGCCTGAATCACACGGACACCACATGTTTACCGCACTAGCCTGAATCACACGATCACCACATGTTTACCACACTAGCCTGAACCACACGGACACCACATGTTTACCGCACTAGCCTGAATTATACGGACACCACATGTTTACCACACTAGCCTGAATCACACAGACACCACATGTTTACCACACTAGCCTGAATCACACGGTCACCACATGTTTACAACACTAGCCTAAATCACACGGACACCACATGTTTACAGCACTAGCCTGAATCACATGGACAACACATGTTTACCACACTAGCCTGAATCACACAATCGCCACATGTTTACCGCACTAGCCTAAATCACACGATCACCACATATTTACCACACTAGCTTGAATCACACGATCGCCACATGTTTACCACACTAGCCTGACTCATACGGACACCACATGTTTACCACACTAGCCTGAATCACACGATCGCCACATGTTTACCACACTAGCATGAATCACACAATCGCCACATGTTTACCGCACTAGCCTGAATCACATGATCGCCACATGTTTACCACACTAGCCTAAATCACACTGATACCACATGTTTACCACGCTAGCTTGAATCACACGGACACCACATGTTTACCGCACTAGCCTGAATCACACGATCGCCGCATGTTAACCAAACTAGCCTGAATCACACTGACACCAAATGTTTACCACACTGGCCTGAATCACACGATCGCCACATGTTTACCACACTAGCCTGAATCACACTGTCGCCACATGTTTACCACACTAGCCTGAATCACACGATCGCCACATGTTTACCGCACTAGCCTGAATCACACGGTCGCCACATGTTTACCGCACTAGCCTGAATCACACGGACACCACATGTTTACCACACTAGCCTGAATCACACGATCGCCGCATGTTTACCACACTAGCCTGAATCACACGGACACCACATGTTTACCGCACTAGCCTGAATGACACGAACACCACATGTTTACCGCACTAGCCTGAATCACACGATCGGCACATGTTTACCACACTAGCCTGAATCACACGGACACCACATGTTTACCACACTAGCCTGAATCACACGGACACCACATGTTTACCGCACTAGCCTGAATCACACGGACACCACATGTTTACCACACTAGCCTGAATCACACGATCGGCACATGTTTACCACACTAGCCTGAATCACATGGACACCACATGTTTACCACACTAGCCTGAATCACACGATCACCACTTGTTTACCGCACTAGCCTGAATCACACGGACACCATATGTTTACCGCACTAGCCTGAATCACATGGACAACTCATGTTTACCACACTAGCCTGAATCACACGATCGCCACATGTTTACCACACTAGCCTGAATCACACGATCACCACATGTTTACCGCACTAGCCTGAATCACACGATCACCACATGTTTACCACACTAGCCTGAATCACACGATCACCACATGTTTACCACACTCGCCCGAATCACACGGACACCACATGTTTACCATACAAGCCTGAATCACACGATCACCACATGTTTACCGCACTTGCCTGAATCACACGATCGCCACATGTTTAACACACTAGCTTGAATCACAAGATCGCCACATATTTACCGCACTAGCCTGAATCACACGGACCCCACATGTTTACCTCACTAGACTGAATCACACGGACACCACATGTTTACCACACTAGCCTGAATCACACGATCGCCACATGTTTACCGCACTTGCCTGAATCAAAAGGACACCACATGTTTACCACACTAGCCTGAATCACACGATCGCCACATGTTGACCGCACTAGACTGAATCACACGGACACCACATGTTTACCGCACTAGCCTGAATCACACGATCGCCACATGTTTACCACACTAGCCTGATTCACACGATCGCCACATCTTTGCCGCACTAGCCTAAATCACACTGACACCACATGTTTACCACGCTAGCCTGAATCACACGGACACCACATGTTTACCGCACTAGCCTGAATCACACGAACACCACATGTTTACCGCACTAGCCTGAATCACACGATCGGCACATGTTTACCACACTAGCCTGAATCACACGGACACCACATGTTTACCACACTAGCCTGAATCACACGGACACCACATATTTACCGCACTAGCCTGAATCACACGGACACCACATGTTTACCACACTAGCCTGAATCACACGGACACCACATATTTACCGCACTAGCCTGAATCACACGGACACCACATATTTACCGCACTAGCCTGAATCACACTGACACCACATGTTTACCACACTAGCATGAATCACACGATTACCACATGTTTACCGCACTAGCCTGAATCACACTGACACCACATGTTTACCACACTAGCCTGAATCACACGATCACCACTTGTTTACCACACTAGCCTGAATCACACGATCGCCACATGTTTACCACACTAGCCTGAATCACACTGACACCACATGTTTACCACACTAGCCTGAATCACATGGACAACTCATGTTTACCACACTAGCCTGAATCACACGATCACCACATGTTTACCACACTAGCCTGAATCACACGATCACCACATGTTTACCGCTCTAGCCTGAATCACACGATCACCACATGTTTATCACACTAGCCTGAATCACACGACCACCACACGTTTACCGCACCAGCCTGAATCACACGGACACCACATGTTGACCGCACTAGCCTGAATCACACGGACACCACATGTTTACCACACTAGCCTGAATCACATGATCGCCACATGTTTACTACACTAGCCTGAATCACACGGACATCACATGTTGACCGCACGAGCCTGGATCACACGGACACAACATGTTTACCACACTAGCCTGAATGACACAATCGCCACATGTTTACCGCACTAGCCTGAATCACACGGACACCACATGTTTTCCACAATAGCCTGAATCAAACGCTCGCCACATGTTTACCACACTAGCCTGAATCACACGATCACCACATGTTTACCACATTAGCCTGAATCACACGGACACCACATGTTTACCGCACTAGCCTGAATCACACGGACACCACATGTTTACCGCACTAGCCTGAATCACACGGACACCACATGTTTACCGCACTAGCCTGAATCACACGCTCGCCACATGTTTACCACACTAGCCTGAATCACACGATCACCACATGTTTACAACACTAGCCTAAATCACACGGACACCACATGTTTACAGCACTAGCCTGAATCACATGGACAACACATGTTTACCACACTAGCCTGAATCACACAATCGCCACATGTTTACCGCACTTGCCTAAATCACACGATCGCCACATATTTACCACACTAGCTTGAATCACACGATCGCCACATGTTTACCACACTAGCCTGAATCACACGGACACCACATGTTTACCACACTAGCCTGAATCACACGATCGCCACATGTTTACCACACTAGCCTAAATCACACAATCGCCACATGTTTACCGCACTAGCCTGAATCACACGATCGCCACATGTTTACCACACTAGCCTAAATCACACTGACACCACATGTTTACCACGCTAGCCTGAATCACACGGACACCACATGTTTACCGCACTAGCCTGAATCACACGATCGCCGCATGTTTACCACACTAGCCTGAATCACACTGACACAAAATGTTTACCACACTAGCCTGAATCACACGATCGTCACATGTTTACCACACTAGCCTGAATCACACGATCGCCACATGTTTACCGCACTAGCCTGAATCACACAGACACCACATGTTTACCACACTAGCCTGAATCACACGATCACCACATGTTTACCACACTAGCCTGAATCACACGATCGCCACATGTTTACCGCACTAGCCTGAATCACACGATCACCACATGTTTACAACACTAGCCTAAATCACATGGACACCACATGTTTACAGCACTAGCCTGAATCACATGGACAACACATGTTTACCACACTAGCCTGAATCACACAATCGCCACATGTTTACCGCACTCGCCTAAATCACACGATCACCACATGTTTACCACACTAGCTTGAATCACACGATCGCCACATGTTTACCACACTAGCCTGAATCACACGGACACCACATGTTTACCACACTAGCCTGAATCACACGATCGCCACATGTTTATCACACTAGCCTGAATCACACAATCGCCACATGTTTACCGCACTAGCCTGAATCACACGATCGCCACATGTTTACCACACTAGCCTAAATCACACTGACACCACATGTTTACCACGCTAGCCTGAATCACACTGACACCAAATGTTTACCACACTAGCCTGAATCACACGATCGCCGCATGTTTACCACACGCGCCAGAATCACACTGACACCAAATGTTTACCACACTAGCCTGAATCACACGGACACCACATGTTTACCACACTAGCCTGAATCACACGGACACCACATGTTTACCGCACTAGCCTGAATCACACGGACACCACATGTTTACCACACTAGCCTGAATCACACGGACACCACATGTTTACCGCACTAGCCTGAATTATACGGACACCACATGTTTACCACACTAGCCTGAATCACACGATCGCCGCATGTTAACCACACTAGCCTGAATCACACTGACACCAAATGTTTACCACACTGGCCTGAATCACACGATCGCCAGATGTTTACCACACTAGCCTGAATCACACGATCGCCACATGTTTACCGCACTAGCCTGAATCACACGATCGCCACATGTTTACCGCACTAGCCTGAATCACACGATCGCCGCATGTTTACAACACTAGCCTGAATCACACGGACACCACATGTTTACCACACTAGCCTAAATCACACTGACACCACATGTTTACCACACAAGCCTGAATCACACGATCGCCACATGTTTACCGCACTAGCCTGAATCACACGGACACCACATGTTTACCGCACTAGCCTGAATCACACGAACACCACATGTTTACCGCACTAGCCTGAATCACACGATCGGCACATGTTTACCACACTAGCCTGAATCACACGGACACCACATGTTTACCACACTAGCCTGAATCACACGATCGGCACATGTTTACCACACTAGCCTGAATCACACGGACACCACATGTTTACCACACTAGCCTGAATCACACGGACACCACATATTTACCGCACTAGCCTGAATCACACGGACACCACATGTTTACCACACTAGCCTGAATCACACGATCGGCACATGTTTACCACACTAGCCTGAATCACACGATCACCACTTGTTTACCACACTAGCCTGAATCACACGGACACCATATGTTTACCGCACTAGCCTGAATCACATGGACAACTCATGTTTACCACACTAGCCTGAATCACACGATCACCACATGTTTACCACACTAGCCTGAATCACACGATCACCACATGTTTACCGCACTAGCCTGAATCACACGATCACCACATGTTTATCACACTAGCCTGAATCACACGACCACCACACGTTTACCGCACCAGCCTGAATCACACGGACACCACATGTTGACCGCACTAGCCTGGATCACACGGACACAACATGTTTACCACACTAGCCTGAATGACACAATCGCCACATGTTTACCGCACTAGCCTGAATCACACGGACACCACATGTTTTCCACAATAGCCTGAATCAAACGCTCGCCACATGTTTACCACACTAGCTTGAATCACACAATCGGCACATGTTTACCACACTAGCATGAATCACACGATTACCACTTGTTTACCACACTAGCCTGAATCACGCGATCACCACATGTTTACCACACTAGCTTGAATCACACGATCGCCACATGTTTACCACACTAGCCTGAATCACACGGACACCACATGTTTACCACACTAGCCTGAATCACACGATCGCCACATGTTTACCACACTAGCCTGAATCACACGGACACCACATGTTTACCACACTAGCCTGAATCACACGATCGCCACATGTTTACCACACTAGCCTGAATCACACGATCGCCACATGTTTACCACACTAGCCTAAATCACACTGACACCACATGTTTACCACACTAGCCTGAATCACACGATCGCCACATGTTTACCACACTAGCCTGAATCACACGATCGCCACATGTTTACCACACTAGCCTAAATCACACTGACACCACATGTTTACCACGCTAGCCTGAATCACACTGACACCAAATGTTTACCACACTAGCCTGAATCACACGATCGCCGCATGTTTACCACACGCGCCTGAATCACACTGACACCAAATGTTTACCACACTAGCCTGAATCACACAATCGGCACATGTTTACCACACTAGCCTGAATCACACGGACACCACATGTTTACCACACTAGCCTGAATCACACAATCGGCACATGTTTACCACACTAGCATGAATCACACAATCGGCACATGTTTACCACACTAGCATGAATCACACGGACACCACATGTTTACCACACTAGCCTGAATCACGCGATCACCACATGTTTACCACACTAGCTTGAATCACACGATCGCCACATGTTTACCACACTAGCCTGAATCACACGGACACCACATGTTTACCACACTAGCCTGAATCACACGATCGCCACATGTTTACCACACTAGCCTGAATCACACGATCGCCACATGTTTACCACACTAGCCTAAATCACACTGACACCACATGTTTACCACGCTAGCCTGAATCACACTGACACCAAATGTTTACCACACTAGCCTGAATCACACGATCGCCACATGTTTACCACACGCGCCTGAATCACACTGACACCAAATGTTTACCACACTAGCCTGAATCACACGGACACCACATGTTTACCACACTAGCCTGAATCACACGGACACCACATGTTTACCACACTAGCCTGAATCACACTGACACCAAATGTTTACCACACTAGCCTGAATCACACTGACACCACATGTTTACCACACAAGCCTGAATCACACGATCGCCACATGTTTACCGCACTAGCCTGAATCACACGGACACCACATGTTTACCGCACTAGCCTGAATCACACGAACACCACATGTTTACCGCACTAGCCTGAATCACACGATCGGCACATGTTTACCACACTAGCCTGAATCACACGGACACCACATGTTTACCACACTAGCCTGAATCACACGGACACCACATATTTACCGCACTAGCCTGAATCACACGGACACCACATGTTTACCACGCTAGCCTGAATCACACGGACACCACATGTTTACCGCACTAGCCTGAATCACACGATCGCCGCATGTTAACCACACTAGCCTGAATCACACTGACACCAAATGTTTACCACACTAGCCTGAATCACACGGACACCACATATTTACCGCACTAGCCTGAATCACACGGACACCACATGTTTACCACACTAGCCTGAATCACACGATCGCCACATGTTTACCGCACTAGCCTGAATCACACGATCGCCGCATGTTTACAACACTAGCCTGAATCACACGGACACCACATGTTTACCACACTAGCCTAAATCACACTGACACCACATGTTTACCACACAAGCCTGAATCACACGATCGCCACATGTTTACCGCACTAGCCTGAATCACACGGACACCACATGTTTACCGCACTAGCCTGAATCACACGAACACCACATGTTTACCGCACTAGCCTGAATCACACGATCGGCACATGTTTACCACACTAGCCTGAATCACACGGACACCACATGTTTACCACACTAGCCTGAATCACACGGACACCACATATTTACCGCACTAGCCTGAATCACACGGACACCACATGTTTACCACACTAGCCTGAATCACACGATCGGCACATGTTTACCACACTAGCATGAATCACACGATTACCACTTGTTTACCACACTAGCCTGAATCACACGGACACCACATGTTTACCACACTAGCCTGAATCACACGGACACCATATGTTTACCGCACTAGCCTGAATCACATGGACAACTCATGTTTACCACACTAGCCTGAATCACACGATCACCACATGTTTACCACACTAGCCTGAATCACACGATCACCACATGTTTACCGCACTAGCCTGAATCACACGATCACCACATGTTTATCACACTAGCCTGAATCACACGACCACCACACGTTTACCGCACCAGCCTGAATCACACGGACATCACATGTTGACCGCACTAGCCTGAATCACACGGACACCACATGTTTACCACACTAGCCTGAATCACATGATCGCCACATGTTTACTACACTAGCCTGAATCACACGGACATCACATGTTGACCGCACTAGCCTGGATCACACGGACACAACATGTTTACCACACTAGCCTGAATGACACAATCGCCACATGTTTACCGCACTAGCCTGAATCACACGGACACCACATGTTTTCCACAATAGCCTGAATCACACGCTCGCCACATGTTTACCACACTAGCTTGAATCACACAATCGCCACATGTTTACCACACTGGCCTGAATCACACGGACACCACATGTTTACAACACCAGCCTAAATCACACGGACACCACATGTTTACCGCACTAGCCTGAATCACATGCACAACACATGTTTGCCACACTAGCCTGAATCACACGATCGCCACATGTTTACCGCACTAGCCTAAATCACACGATCACCACATGTTTACCACACTAGCTTGAATCACACGATCGCCACATGTTTACCACACTAGCCTGAATCATATGATCGCCACATGTTTACCGCACTAGCCTGAATTGCACGATCACCACATGTTTACCGCACTAGCCTGAATCACACGATCGCCACATGTTTACCACACTAGCTTGAATCACACGATCGCCACATGTTTACCACACTAGCCTGAATCACACGATCGCCACATGTTTACCACACTAGCCTGAATCACACGATCACCACACGTTTCCCGCACCAGCCTGAATCACTCGGGCACCACATGTTGACCGCACTAGCCAGAATCACACGGACACCACATGTTTACCACACTAGCCTGAATCACATGATCGCCACATGTTTACTACACTAGCCTGAATCACACGGACACCACATGTTGACCGCACTAGCCTGGATCTCACGGACACAACATGTTTACCACACTAGCCTGAATCACATGATCGCCACATGTTTACCACACTAGCTTGAATTACACATTCGCCACATGTTTACCGCACTAGCCTGAATCACACGGACACCACATGTTTACAACACTAGCCTGAATCACACGGACACCACATGTTTACTGCACTAGCCTGAATCACACGATCACCGCATGTTTACCACACTAGCCTGAATCACACGATCACCACATGTTTACCACATTAGCCTGAATCACACGGACACCACATGTTTACCGCACTAGCCTGAATCACACGGACACCACATGTTTACCGCACTAGCCTGAATCACACGGACACCACATGTTTACCGCACTAGCCTGAATCACACGATCACCACATGTTTACAACACTAGCCTAAATCACACGGACACCACATGTTTACAGCACTAGCCTGAATCACATGGGCAACACATGTTTACCACACTAGCCTGAATCACACAATCGCCACATGTTTACCGCACTAGCCTAAATCACACGATCACCACATATTTACCACACTAGCCTGAATCACACGGACACCACATGTTTACCACACTAGCCTGAATCACACGATCGCCACATATTTACCACACTAGCTTGAATCACACGATCGCCACATGTTTACCACACTAGCCTGAATCACACGGACACCACATGTTTACCACACTAGCCTGAATCACACGATCGCCACATATTTACCACACTAGCTTGAATCACACGATTGCCACATGTTTACCACACTAGCCTGAATCACACGGACACCACATGTTTACCACACTAGCCTGAATCACACGATCGCCACATATTTACCACACTAGCTTGAATCACACGATCGCCACATGTTTACCACACTAGCCTGAATCACACGGACACCACATGTTTACCACAGTAGCCTGAATCACACAATCGCCACATGTTTACCGCACTAGCCTGAATCACACGATCGCCACATGTTTACCACACTAGCCTAAATCACACTGACACCACATGTTTACCACGCTAGCCTGAATCACACGGACACCACATGTTTACCGCACTAGCCTGAATCACACGATCGCCGCATGTTTACCACACTAGCCTGAATCACACTGACACCAAATGTTTACCACACTAGCCTGAATCACACGATCACCACATGTTTACCACACTAGCCTGAATCACACGCTCGCCACATGTTTACCACACTAGACTGAATCACACGATCGCCACATGTTTACCACACTAGCCTGAATCACACGATCGCCACATGTTTACCGCACTAGCCTAAATCACACTGACACCACATGTTTACCACGCTAGCCTGAATCACACGGACACCACATGTTTACCGCACTAGCCTGAATCACACGATCGCCGCATGTTTACCACACTAGCCTGAATCACACTGACACCAAATGTTTACCACACTAGCCTGAATCACACGATCACCACATGTTTACCACACTAGCCTGAATCTCACGGACACCACATGTTTACCACACTAGCCTGAATCACACGCTCGCCACATGTTTACCACACTAGACTGAATCACACGATCGCCACATGTTTACCATACTAGCCTGAATCACACGATCGCCACATGTTTACCGCACTAGCCTAAATCACACTGACACCACATGTTTACCACACTATCCTGAATCACAAGATCGCCACATGTTTACCACACTAGCCTGAATCACACGGACACCACATGTTTACTGCACTAGCCTGAATCACACGATCACCGCATGTTTACCACACTAGCCTGAATCACACGATCACCACATGTTTACCACATTAGCCTGAATCACACGGACACCACATGTTTACCGCACTAGCCTGAATCACACGGACACCACATGTTTACCGCACTAGCCTGAATCACATGGACACCACATGTTTACCACACTAGCCTGAACCACACGGACACCACATGTTTACCGCACTAGCCTGAATTATACGGACACCACATGTTTACCACACTAGCCTGAATCACACAGACACCACATGTTTAAAACACTAGCCTGAATCACACGGTCACCACATGTTTACAACACTAGCCTAAATCACACGGACACCACATGTTTACAGCACTAGCCTGAATCACATGGACAACACATGTTTACCACACTAGCCTGAATCACATAATCGCCACATGTTTACCGCACTAGCCTAAATCACACGATCACCACATATTTACCACACTAGCTTGAATCACACGATCGCCACATGTTTACCACACTAGCCTGACTCATACGGACACCACATGTTTACCACACTAGCCTGAATCACACGATCGCCACATGTTTACCACACTAGCCTGAATCACACAATCGCCACATGTTTACCGCACTAGCCTGAATCACATGATCGCCACATGTTTACCACACTAGCCTAAATCACACTGATACCACATGTTTACCACGCTAGCTTGAATCACACGGACACCACATGTTTACCGCACTAGCCTGAATCACACGATCGCCGCATGTTAACCAAACTAGCCTGAATCACACTGACACCAAATGTTTACCACACTGGCCTGAATCACACGATCGCCACATGTTTACCACACTAGCCTGAATCACACGATCACCACATGTTTACAGCACTAGCCTGAATCACACGGTCGCCACATGTTTACCGCACTAGCCTGAATCACACGGACACCACATGTTTACCACACTAGCCTGAATCACACGATCGCCGCATGTTTACCACACTAGCCTGAATCACACGGACACCACATGTTTACCGCACTAGCCTGAATGACACGAACACCACATGTTTACCGCACTAGCCTGAATCACACGATCGGCACATGTTTACCACACTAGCCTGAATCACACGGACACCACATGTTTACCACACTAGCCTGAATCACACGGACACCACATGTTTACCGCACTAGCCTGAATCACACGGACACCACATGTTTACCACACTAGCCTGAATCACACGATCGGCACATGTTTACCACACTAGCATGAATCACACGATCACCACTTGTTTACCACACTAGCCTGAATCACACGATCACCACTTGTTTACGACAGTAGCCTGAATCACACGGACACCATATGTTTACCGCACAATCCTGAATCACATGGACAACTCATGTTTACCACACTAGCCTGAATCACACTGACACCGCATGTTTATCACACTAGCCTGAATCACACGATCGCCACATGTTTACCACACTAGCCTGAATCACACGATCACCACATGTTTACCGCACTAGCCTGAATCACACGATCGCCACATGTTTATCACACTAGCCTGAATCACACGGACACCACATGTTTACCACACTAGCCTGAATCACACGATCACAGCATGTTTACCGCACTAGCCTGAATCACACGATCACCACATGTTTACCACACTAGCCTGAATCACACGATCACCACATGTTTACCACACTCGCCCGAATCACACGGACACCACATGTTTACCATACAAGCCTGAATCACACGATCGCCACATGTTTAACACACTAGCTTGAATCACAAGATCGCCACATATTTACCGCACTAGCCTGAATCACACGGACCCCACATGTTTACCTCACTAGACTGAATCACACGGACACCACATGTTTACCACACTAGCCTGAATCACACGATCGCCACATGTTTACCGCACTTGCCTGAATCAAAAGGACACCACATGTTTACCACACTAGCCTGAATCACACGATCGCCACATGTTGACCGCACTAGACTGAATCACACGGACACCACATGTTTACCGCACTAGCCTGAATCACACGATCGCCACATGTTTACCACACTAGCCTGATTCACACGATCGCCACATGTTTGCCGCACTAGCCTAAATCACACTGACACCACATGTTTACCACGCTAGCCTGAATCACACGGACACCACATGTTTACCGCACTAGCCTGAATCACACGATCGCCGCATGTTTACCGCACTAGCCTGAATCACACGATCGCCGCATGTTTACAACACTAGCCTAAATCACACGGACACCACATGTTTACAGCACTAGCCTGAATCACATGGACAACACATGTTTACAACACTAGCCTGAATCACACAATCGCCACATGTTTACCGCACTAGCCTAAATCACACGATCACCACATATTTACCACACTAGCTTGAATCACACGATCGCCACATGTTTACCACACTAGCCTGAATCACACGGACACCACATGTTTACCACACTAGCCTGAATCACACGATCGCCACATGTTTACCACACTAGCCTGAATCACACAATCGCCACATGTTTACCACGCTAGCCTAAATCACACTGACACCACATGTTTACCACACTATCCTGAATCACAAGATCGCCACATGTTTACCACACTAGCCTGAATCACACGGACACCACATGTTTACTGCACTAGCCTGAATCACACGATCACCGCATGTTTACCACACTAGCCTGAATCACACGATCACCACATGTTTACCACATTAGCCTGAATCACACGGACACCACATGTTTACCGCACTAGCCTGAATCACACGGACACCACATGTTTACCGCACTAGCCTGAATCACACGATCACCACATGTTTACCACACTAGCCTGAACCACACGGACACCACATGTTTACCGCACTAGCCTGAATTATACGGACACCACATGTTTACCACACTAGCCTGAATCACACAGACACCACATGTTTACCACACTAGCCTGAATCACACGGTCACCACATGTTTACAACACTAGCCTAAATCACACGGACACCACATGTTTACAGCACTAGCCTGAATCACATGGACAACACATGTTTAACACACTAGCCTGAATCACACAATCGCCACATGTTTACCGCACTAGCCTAAATCACACGATCACCACATATTTACCACACTAGCTTGAATCACACGATCGCCACATGTTTACCACACTAGCCTGACTCATACGGACACCACATGTTTACCACACTAGCCTGAATCACACGATCGCCACATGTTTACCACACTAGCATGAATCACACAATCGCCACATGTTTACCGCACTAGCCTGAATCACATGATCGCCACATGTTTACCACACTAGCCTAAATCACACTGATACCACATGTTTACCACGCTAGCTTGAATCACACGGACACCACATGTTTACCGCACTAGCCTGAATCACACGATCGCCGCATGTTAACCAAACTAGCCTGAATCACACTGACACCAAATGTTTACCACACTGGCCTGAATCACACGATCGCCACATGTTTACCACACTAGCCTGAATCACACTGTCGCCACATGTTTACCACACTAGCCTGAATCACACGATCGCCACATGTTTACCGCACTAGCCTGAATCACACGGTCGCCACATGTTTACCGCACTAGCCTGAATCACACGGACACCACATGTTTACCACACTAGCCTGAATCACACGATCGCCGCATGTTTACCACACTAGCCTGAATCACACGGACACCACATGTTTACCGCACTAGCCTGAATGACACGAACACCACATGTTTACCGCACTAGCCTGAATCACACGATCGGCACATGTTTACCACACTAGCCTGAATCACACGGACACCACATGTTTACCACACTAGCCTGAATCACACGGACACCACATGTTTACCGCACTAGCCTGAATCACACGGACACCACATGTTTACCACACTAGCCTGAATCACACGATCGGCACATGTTTACCACACTAGCATGAATCACACGATCACCACTTGTTTACCACACTAGCCTGAATCACACGATCACCACTTGTTTACCACACTAGCCTGAATCACACGGACACCACATGTTTACCACACTAGCCTGAATCACATGGACAACTCATGTTTACCACACTAGCCTGAATCACACGATCGCCACATGTTTACCACACTAGCCTGAATCACACGATCACCACATGTTTACCGCACTAGCCTGAATCACACGATCACCACATGTTTACCACACTAGCCTGAATCACACGATCACCACATGTTTACCACACTCGCCCGAATCACAGGGACACCACATGTTTACCATACAAGCCTGAATCACACGATCACCACATGTTTACCGCACTTGCCTGAATCACACGATCGCCACATGTTTAACACACTAGCTTGAATCACAAGATCGCCACATATTTACCGCACTAGCCTGAATCACACGGACCCCACATGTTTACCTCACTAGACTGAATCACACGGACACCACATGTTTACCACACTAGCCTGAATCACACGATCGCCACATGTTTACCGCACTTGCCTGAATCAAAAGGACACCACATGTTTACCACACTAGCCTGAATCACACGATCGCCACATGTTGACCGCACTAGACTGAATCACACGGACACCACATGTTTACCGCACTAGCCTGAATCACACGATCGCCACATGTTTACCACACTAGCCTGATTCACACGATCGCCACATCTTTGCCGCACTAGCCTAAATCACACTGACACCACATGTTTACCACGCTAGCCTGAATCACACGGACACCACATGTTTACCGCACTAGCCTGAATCACACGATCGCCACATGTTTACCGCACTAGCCTAAATCACACGATCGCCACATGTTTACCGCACTAGCCTGAATCACACGATCGCCGCATGTTTACAACACTAGCCTAAATCACACGGACACCACATGTTTACAGCACTAGCCTGAATCACATGGACAACACATGTTTACAACACTAGCTTGAATCACACAATCGCCACATGTTTACCGCACTAGCCTAAATCACACGATCACCACATATTTACCACACTAGCTTGAATCACACGATCGCCACATGTTTACCACACTAGCCTGAATCACACGGACACCACATGTTTACCACACTAGCCTGAATCACACGATCGCAACATGTTTACCACACTAGCCTGAATCACACAATCGCCACATGTTTACCGCACTAGCCTGAATCACATGATCGCCACATGTTTACCACACTAGCCTAAATCACACTGACACCACATGTTTACCGCACTAGCCTGAATCACACGATCGCCGCATGTTAACCACACTAGCCTGAATCACACTGACACCAAATGTTTACCACACTGGCCTGAATCACACGATCGCCACATGTTTACCACACTAGCCTCAATCACACGATCGCCACATGTTTACCGCACTAGCCTGAATCACACGATCGCCACATGTTTACCGCACTAGCCTGAATCACACGATCACCACATGTTTACCGCACTAGCCTGAATCTCACGATCGCCGCATGTTTACCACACTAGCCTGAATCACACGGACACCACATTTTTACCACACTAGCCTAAATCACACTGACACCACATGTTTACCACACAAGCCTGAATCACACGATCGCCACATGTTTACCGCACTAGCCTGAATCACACGGACACCACATGTTTACCGCACTAGCCTGAATCACACGAACACCACATGTTTACCGCACTAGCCTGAATCACACGATCGGCACATGTTTACCACACTAGCCTGAATCACACGGACACCACACGTTTACCACACTAGCCTGAATCACACGGACACCACATGTTTACCGCACTAGCCTGAATCACACGGACACCACATGATTACCACACTAGCCTGAATCACACGATCGGCACATGTTTACCACACTAGCATGAATCACACGATCACCACTTGTTTACCACACTAGCCTGAATCACACGATCACCACTTGTTTACCACACTAGCCTGAATCACACGGACACCATATGTTTACCGCACTAGCCTGAATCACATGGACAACTCATGTTTACCACACTAGCCTGAATCACACGATCACCACATGTTTACCACACTAGCCTGAATCACACGATCACCACATGTTTACCGCACTAGCCTGAATCACACGATCACCACATGTTTATCACACTAGCCTGAATCACACGATCACCACATGTTTACCACACTAGCCTGAATCACACTGACACCACATGTTTATCACACTAGCCTGAATCACACGATCGCCACATGTTTACCACACGAGCCTGAATCACATGATCACCACATGTTTACCGCACTAGCCTGAATCACACGATCACCACATGTTTACCACACTAGCCTGAATCACACGATCACCACATGTTTACCACACTCGCCCGAATCACACGGACACCACATGTTTACCATACAAGCCTGAATCACACGATCACCACATGTTTACCGCACTTGCCTGAATCAAAAGGACACCACATGTTTACCACACTAGCCTGAATCACACGATCGCCACATGTTGACCGCACTAGACTGAATCACATGGACACCACATGTTTACCGCACTAGCCTGAATCACACGATCGCCACATGTTTACCACACTAGCCTGATTCACACGATCGCCACATGTTTACCACACTAGCCTAAATCACACTGACACCACATGTTTACCACGCTAGCCTGAATCACACGGACACCACATGTTTACCGCACTAGCCTGAATCACACGATCGCCACATGTTTACCGCACTAGCCTGAATCACACGATCGCCGCATGTTTACAACACTAGCCTAAATCACACGGACACCACATGTTTACAGCACTAGCCTGAATCACATGGACAACACATGTTTACCACACTAGCCTGAATCACACAATCGCCACATGTTTACCGCACTAGCCTAAATCACACGATCACCACATATTTACCACACTAGCTTGAATCACACGATCGCCACATGTTTACCACACTAGCCTGAATCACACGGACACCACATGTTTACCGCACTAGCCTGAATCACACTGACACCACATGTTTATCACACTAGCCTGAATCACACGATCGCCACATGTTTACCACACTAGCCTGAATCACATGATCACCACATGTTTACCGCACTAGCCTGAATCACACGATCACCACATGTTTACCACACTAGCCTGAATCACACGATCACCACATGTTTACCACACTCGCCCGAATCACACGGACACCACATGTTTACCATACTAGCCTGAATCACACGATCACCACATGTTTACCGCACTTGCCTGAATCACACGATCGCCACATGTTTAACACACTAGCTTGAATCACACGATCGCCACATATTTACCGCACTAGCCTGAATCACACGGACCCCACATGTTTACCACACTAGACTGAATCACACGGACACCACATGTTTACCACACTAGCCTGAATCACATGATCGCCACATGTTTACCGCACTTGCCTGAATCAAAAGGATACCACATGTTTACCACACTAGCCTGAATCACACGATCGCCACATGTTGACCGCACTAGACTGAATCACACGGACACCACATGTTTACCGCACTAGCCTGAATCACACGATCGCCACATGTTTACCACACTAGCCTGATTCACACGATCGCCACATGTTTGCCACACTAGCCTGAATCACACGATCGCCACATGTTTACCACACTAGACTGAATCACACGGACACCACATGTTTACCACACTAGCCTGAATCACACGATCACCACATGTTTACCACACTAGCCTGAATCACACGGACACCACATGTTTACCACACTAGCCTGAATCACACGATCGCCACATGTTTACCACACTATTCTGAATCACACGATCGCCACATGTTTACCACACTAGCCTGAATCACACGATCGCCACATGTTTACCGCACTAGCTTGAATCACACGATCGCCACATGTTTATCACACTAGTCTGAATCACACGATCACCGCATGTTTACCACACTAGCCTGAATCACACTGACACCACATGTTTACCACACTAGCCTGAATCACACGATCGCCACATGTTTACCGCACTAGCCTGAATCACACGATCACCACATGTTTACCACACTAGTCTGAATCACACGGACACCACATGTTTACCACACTAGCCTGAATCACACGGACACCACATGTTTACCGCACTCGCCTGAATCACACGATCGGCACATGTTTACCACACTAGCCTGAATCACACGATCGCCACATGTTTACCGCACTAGCCTGAATCACACGGACACCACATGTTTACCGCACTAGCCTGAATCACACGATCGCCACATGTTTACCACACTAGCCTGAATCACACGGACACCACATGTTTACCACACTAGCCTGAATCACACGATCACCACATGTTTACCACACTAGCCTGAATTACACGGACACCACACGTTTACCACACTAGCCTGAATCACATGATCACCACATGTTCTACCAGCATTGGAGTGAAGGAGAAATGTGGCTGTTTTACGGCAGGCATTGCCATTGTGTGGTGTCATTTTAAGAAGTCAGTCTGAGGACCAGGATCACCCATGGGTGCAGCCCAGAGCCGCGATCTTGTGGATTGTCTGTAGGGACAAAGTCTGGACCCACAGCGGCCAAAATTCACCCCCGCCGGAAACGGGTTGCACCTTCCGTTTTTCCGGTGTTTTGGCCGCAATGGATGCAGCAACCCATTTTGCGGAATCTAGCTCTTTTTTTTGACGTTCAGTTCTCACGTTTAATTAAGCCCGTTAAGCAGGTGAATGGAAGTGCTTTAACACAGCGTCCAACACTTGGCGATACAAATACAGGTGGTTTAAGAGGTGGCTGGTCCTGCTGCTGCCGACGTCACCTCACCTTTGCTCTGCTTTCTGCCACCGCTTAGGCAGCTTCTCCTCCTCTTTCTCTGCCTCCTTCACCATCTCCTGGAACTTCCCGGGCCTCGGACGGCAGGCGCTCCCGCCTGGCCTTCTCCTCCCTCCACAATGCCATCAGCTCCCGCTTCTCCCGCCTCCAGTCCTCCGCCATCTTGGGCATCTTGGCCATGCTTGGCGCAAATCAGCTTCTGTCGGTCCCGCTGCTTGCTGCGGCTCTCCAGTTCGCGCGGTGGCCGGGCGGGGCCCAGAGCCCGGGCAGCGTGTGACCTCGGGGTGCGGGGCGGGGGCGCGGCCTGGGACCCACAGGCAGGTCGCGGAGAGGCCGCGGGCCGTGACCTGCCTCTCCCGTACAACCTGCGCTGAGCCTGCCCGCCGCACTGCCACTCCGGGCTCCCGGGGCCCGGTGCCCAGCTCCCGCCCAGGCCCAGTGGCCTCGCATGGTACCCAGCCCTGGGAGGGTGGTCCGGCTCCGGCTCCGGCTCTGGCCGCCAACCTTCGAGTGGGTGCGGAGGTCGGTCACAATGGGGGCGGGGTGCAGTCTCTACCGCTGTCAGTTATCGGCTGGTGATGCCACCGCGCTGGTGCGTCAACATGTTCGGTTAAAGGGGAGGGCCGCTGCGAGCTCTGCAGCTTTTTTCAGTTAGGTTCACTGGGACACCATGGAGGGTTTCGGCTGGGCTAGCGGCCTGGCACCATAGAGGGGGCAGCCAATGGACTATAAATCGGCGGCTGTTCGACACTGCCACGTGGCTCCCGCTTTCCGGCAGTAACAGGCCTTATCGAGAGGCTGAATATCAGCCCCACAGACTGGGGCTTATGAATCATCCAAAAAACCTGGAGGTTATTATTTGTGGCCGGTGAAGGATTAGTGTACAGAAGTGTTGATGCTTATTCAGTATTAATGTGGGAAACCTGCTATACCAGAATTCCAATGTAAGGCATCTAAAGATGTCACCATAAAAATCCTTTGTTTTATGTTCTCAAACAAAATTAGTACAATTCACTCTATTTCTTGGAACTATATAAAAGGTGTGCTTTAGCAAGAGGTATAATATTTGATGTGGTTTCTCTGTCAATTAAATATAAAAGCTGTAAACATTACAAGTTATTGAAAAATGTATCGCACATCACAGATAAATATTACATTTAATAAGCTAATATTTCCATTAATCAATGTTAATCTACGTAGTCAAATCTATGCACTTCCTGAACTGGACGTGTATTCCACAATTCACATGTATGAAACTGTTCCAAACTTTAATTAAATTACCATTTCAGAATTGAGGCAAATGGTTAACCTCGAGTTATAGCTCGTGTCATAGCATTTAGACAATTTTCACAATTCAAGAAATAATACATTTGTTTCTTTACGTTCCCTTATGAACATGACCTTCTGTTCCAAACAAACTGGCATATTATACCAGAGACAAGTGCAGTTCTGAAAAGATTAAAACGTATGGAGCAGAATGTTTTGAGATATTAAATGTTAATTATTACTATCACTGTCGTGCTCATGTGACTGTTCTTTTTCTGGTGTTTTATTTTCCTTTTTTGCATAAACAACAAAATCCAGATGAATAGAAATCTGTGATAATTTATTGGCACAATTTGTCAGTGTCTCAGAATATTTAATGAAATCTCTGCAATAATTTTACATACTGAAGGAGAGAAATTCCTCTGTTCAACATTTTAATGAACTGTTAACCAGTTTTTTTTAAGCTTCATCAGAATGCATTAACTAATTTGTTGCAACATAAAAACATAAGAAATAGCAGCAGGAGTAGGCCATTTGGCCCCTCGAGCCTGCTCCGCCATTCAATAAAGTCATGGCTGATCTGATCATGGACTCAGCTCCATTTCCCTGCCCGCTCCCCATAACCCTTTACTCCCTTATTGCTCAAAAATCTGTCTATCTCCGCCTTAAATATATTCAATGACCCAGCCTCCACAGCTCTTTGGGGCAGAGAATTCCACAGATTTATGAACCTCTGAGAGAAGAAATTCCTCCTCATCTCAGTTCTAAATGGGTGACCCCTTATTCTGAAACTATGCCCCCTAATTCTAGACTCCCCCACGTGGGGAAACATCCTCTCTGCATCCACCTTGTCGAGCCCCTCAGTATCTTATATGTTTCAATAAAATCACGCTCTCCCCTCAGCATAATCTCTCCCTTCCAACCACGATCAGCTCCCCAACTATACTCTCTCCACCCCGATCGCGATACCTCCTGCCTACTCACGATCTCTCCCTCCCTCCCTCCGTCCTCTATGACCCGCAACTGTGGCCACGTGCCGCAGACTTCCCTGTCCGCCACTCAGGCAGCCTGCCATGCATCTGAATTCATGCTATAGGCTCCTGCTGTGCAGAGCTTCGCACTTAAGATGAAAGTTTGTCCCATGATGTGATGTCACCTTGAACAATAATTCATGAAGTTGCAATGACTCATACATTCTGAAACAATCCAACATTCAAGATCTAATCCTCAAAGAGAGAAAGCTGATGACTAATGGAAGACTCCAGCACTCCTCGTAGATAACAACAGTTGCTGAGAGAAACAACAGGGTGCAGGAATTATATAAAGAGGCTGCAATGTATTTGTTTCATGGGTTCTTTGCTTAATAATGTATAGCAACATATTGCTGCTAAGAACTAGTTGGTTTATTAGCAAAAGGTTTAACAATCACACTACACATTACCAGTTCATCCACCAGGCTCACAACCACCTGCCTCATGGACCCCCCGAACCCAACTGGCCGGGGTTTTATTGAGTTTTGTGAACATCACGTGACTGGCTAAGCCACACCCAACTCAACAGCTCAACCAACCTGTGCGCATACTCACGGGTGACTACATTACACAGAGTAACTTTAGATTAAAAGTAATATTTTTTGCAGGGGAAGGCGAGCAAATGTGCACCCTGTTACCCAGATTATAGATTTAGTTTTAAAAGTTACAGAAGGAGAAATTGGTTTATGCTCAACTATGGTGCAAGACCTATGAGGCGTCCGCAACAGATGCCCAAAAAGGCCAACAACAACAACTTGAATTTGTGTATAGTGCCTTTAATATTGTAATATTTCCCAAGGCGCTTCACAGGAATATTAGCAAACAACATTTGACACCTAACCAGATGATGAGATTCGAGGACAGAGAGGTAAGTTCTAAGGAGCACCTTAAAGGAGGAAAGAGAGGTAGAGAGACTGAGAGGAACAGGGAGGGAATTCCAAAGCTCAGAGCTTCGACAGCTGAACGTACAGCCGCCAATAGAGGAGCGATTAAAATCGGGGATGTGCTAGAGGCCGGAATTGGAGGAAATCAGATATTTGGGAGGGTTGTAGGACTGGAGGAGGTTACAGAGATGGAGGGTGGTGGGGAATGGGCTCTACAACTATTTAATGTTATGCAACTGACCAAGTGCCCCCCTTGTTAAAGGGACACAACAACTAGAAAACCGAATAAATCAAATTAAAATGTGGTTGCCGGGGGTGATGATGCACTCCAGTCCCTCCGGCGCCCACCTCTCGTGGAAGGCCGCGAGTGTACAACAGCTCTACAAACTTGTGAGCATACACACATGCATAGAGGCCTTACCCAAACAACAGGCTTCTACTTGAAGAGTGCTTTGGAGTTTTGAAGCAAAAATTCCATGGCTGAATCACTGGCATTCGGGGGGCTGGATATTTCCATAAAGAAGTTGTGTGTCGATATGTTGCATTCTGCATGACATCATCATGTAAAAATATATCAACATGCACAACACCAATGAATGATAGCATCTCAAGCAAGGAGCCTGCAACATCAGCAATTAACTGCCACATTTTCTATCTGAACCCTAATGCTGGCACAGGTTCAATATTATGGGAGTATTAATGGCTATTCCTTCTGCTCATAGTCTGCAGTGCCAATGCCGCTCTGCAGTGCCTTTCCATACCTCGGGAGCCTATTATCAGCAAGGGCAGACATCGACGATGAGGATCAACACCGCCTCCAGTGCGCCAGTGCAGCCTTCGGCCACCTGAGGAAGAGAGTGTTCGAAGACCAGGCCCTCAAATCTGGCACCAAGCTCATGGTCTACAGGGCTGTAGTGATACCCGCCCTTCTGTATGGCTTAGAGACGTATGGCATATACAGCAAACACCTCAAAACACTGGAGAAATATCACCAACAATGTCTCCACAAGATCCTGCAAATCCCCTGGGAGGACAGATGCACCAACGTTAGCGTCCTCGACCAGGCCAACATCCCCAGCACTGAAGCACTGACCACACTCGACCAGCTCCGTTGGGCGGGCCACATTGTTCGCATGCCTGACACAAGACTCCCAAAGCAAGCGCTCTACTCGGAACTCCTACACGGCAAGCGAGCCCCAGGTGGGCAGAGGAAACATTTCAAGGACACCCTCAAAGCCTCCTTGATAAAATGCAACATCCCCACCGACACCTGGGAATCCCTGGCCAAAGACCGCCATAAGTGGAGGAACAGCATCCGGGAGGGCGCTGAGCACCTCGAGTCTCGTCGCCGAGAGCATGCCGAAAGCAAGTGCAGACAGCGGAAGGAGCGTGCAGCAAACCAGACTCCCCACCCACCCTTTCCTTCAACCACTGTCTGTCCCACCTGTGACAGAGACTGTAATTCCCGTATTGGACTGTTCAGTCACCTGAGAACTCACTTTTAGAGTGGAAGCAAGTCTTCCTCGATTCCGAGGGACTGCCTATGATGATGATGATGATGATGATGATGATGATGCAGTGTCCAGTTATGGTATGCTGCTTCACTGAAATTAATGGCTTGTCGGTGTTTCATCACAAGGCAAGGCACCATTCACTTTCAGGTGGTGGTGATGTATTTGTCTCTGGTTTTGCTTGTCGGAGGCCCATTGTGCTACTCTCTGGAAGAGACTACATTCCAATTTCTGCCTACTTACCGGGCAAAACTGGTTGGAGAATCCAAGAGAACACATGTGTTTAAAAAAAATAAGTTGCTAACTGCATAACATGGAGGTGGAATCAGACTGCAGTGAGTTTTAATTTACAAGGTGCACTAACTTTCAAATTGTGAAATCTTGCTTTTACTTCGATGATCTCTATTGGGATTTGTTTTCTCAGAGGCGTGTCATTCATAGATTCTTGGCTGCTTCTTGTCAATTGCCGTTATGTGTGATCAGTTTTACTATGTGCTGGTAGACGGGGTGCCTTGAGCTGCCCTTGCTTGTTAACTATCTTTACAACTAATGTCATCTGCTTAACTTCTAGTGAACATGGACTGTCCCATCGCAACATCATTTGAACGGAAAAGACAGAGCCCCTCCCAGTGGATACGATCTGGTTCATTACCCACTCCAGTTAGTTTTTATTTCTCTTTTGGAGATAATTGCTTCACTTTTGGAGTTGTTGCTAATAAGACAAATAATTGGAAACTGCCAACATAAAGTTACTGGTAAACGACACACCATCAGTGCGGGATATCATTTAAGTAGTGAAAGCTGATTCAATACTAACTTTCAAAAGGGAATTGGATCACTACCTCTGGGGAAAATATGTGCAGAGCTATGGGGAAAGAGGTGGGCAGTAGGACAAATTGGATAGCTCTTTATAAGAGCCAGAACAAGCACAATGGGCCAATCGGCCTCCTTCTGTGCTATATCATTCAATGATTCTAAATGCCTTAATAGCCTTTGTGGTGGTCACAAGCTTGCATTATATCATACAATACTCCTGTGTTATTTCTTGTTTATATGAAATTGTATTTAGGCCTATGAGTTAAAGTGGAGCTCAATCAATTGCTTCCAAAGGAATTTTTTAAAAATGCTGCAAACCTAACCTGTTCAACATCTCTCCAGTCAGTGCTTGGATTGCTATGCACATCCCCATATAATCAGGTGACTGGGGGGCAGTGCTGTGAGGCGAGGACAGGCTGGTGGAGGACCTTTGTCTTACACATGTTTAGCGTGAGGCCCATGTTTTCGTACGCCTCAGTAAATCCGTCGACCATATCCTGGAGTTCAGCCTTTGTATGTCGCAGACACAGATGTCATCCGCGTACTGTAGCTCGACGACAGAGGTTGGGGTCATCTTGGACCTGGCCTGGAGACGGCGAAGGTTGAACAGGTTCCCACTGATTCTGTAGTTTAGTTCCACTCCAGCAGGGAGCTTGTTGACTGTGAGGTGGAATATGGCAGCGAGGAAGATTGAGAAAAGGATTGGGGCCAGGCTAACATCCCAAGCATTGAAGCCCTGACCACACTTGATCAGCTCCACTGAGCAGGGCACATTGTTCACATGCCTGACACAAGACTCCCAAAGCAAGCACTCTATTCGGAACTCCTTCACGGCAAACGAGCCAAAGGTGGGCAGCGGAAACGTTACAAGAATACCCTCAAAGCCTCCCTGAAAAAGTGTAACATCCTCACTGACACCTGGGAGTCCCTGGCTAAAGACCGCCCTGAGTGGAAGAAGTGCATCTAGGAGGGCGCTGAGCACCTCGAGTCTCATCGCCGAGAGCATGCAGAAATCAACCGCAGGTAGTGGAAAGAGCGTGCGGCAAACCAGTCCCACCCTCCCCTTCCCTCAACGACTATCTGTCCCACCTGTGACAGGGACTGTGGTTCTCGTATCGGACTGTTCAGCCACCTAAGAACTCATTTTAAGAGTGGAAGCAAGTCTTCCTCGATTCCGAGGGACTGCCTATGATGATGATAATCAGGTGATAGAAATAACTACTATGTGTCAATGTCTTGTTTAGGTGGTGGGACCTCATTGAGACTTGATTGGTTAGCTGCAGCGCTAATTGTTATGCTTAAAGGCAGCTTACTCCTTTTGGGGCTTGCCACTTCTTATAGCCAGCCTGCGCCTCTTAAAGCGGAGGTGAAGAGTTTATTGCTGATGAGTGGAAATCACGTTTCTTGAATAGCAGGCACAGTGTTAGTGGCCAGGGCACCACGATTCTTGAGGATGAGGAACTTGCAGGGTTATAACAACAATAAAACAACTTGTATTTATATAGCACCTTTAATATAGCAAAATGTCCCAAGGCACTTCACAGGACAAAATTTGTCACAGAGCAACATAAGGAGAAATTAGGGAAGGTGACCAAAAACTTGATCAAATAGATAGGTTTAAAAGCGGGGATGTGGGATGAAGCACAACTGCTTTCAAAGAGCCAGCACTGGCAGGGTGGGCTGAATGGCCCCCTTATGTGCTGTACGTTTCTATGATTTTATCATTTTTAGATACTGCCATGGTGGTGCTGTAAGATGTGTCTACCTTGCCTCTGTCTAATGATATATAAAGTTCGGACCCGTAGTGGAACAGACAACTCGAGACAAAAGACTTCGGGGTAAATTTTCTTTACTTAAAATCAATCTATGTCTACAAACAAGTACAAGCACACATACGTACGTACACCAGCGAGTGGTCAGTTCGGCAGTGACTAGTCAGCCCTTCTTCCTGTGCAACCGGTCAATTGGCCTGACTCATTTTGCAGCCACAAGCGTTTTTCTAACTGTGTCCTTTATACCCAAATCTTGTCAGGCCTCCCAATGCATAAGTGTCTCAGACTATTTTAGCTATTGTTCAATCATTGTTATCTCCTGTCTCAGACCACGGTGACTATTGTTCAAGCATCATCTCTTCTGTCTCAGATCATGTTGGTATTGCTCAATAACTTTACAACAGCTTAAAGGTTTGTTTTGCGGAACTCTCGAGGTCAGGCAAATTGTCCCAACTGTAGATTTGTAAACTGCAGCAGTTCTATCTTTACAACATTTTCCCAGCAACACAGCTGTGTCGCCTCTCGAAGCATGCTGGTACATCAAATTCAGTCAAGTTACAATTAACAGCGCGCTTCTTACAGTGCACATTGTACTAGTCAGGGCAGGGAGGAGGTTCTCTTTGCTTCAAATGATAGACGGATGCCATGCCAAATAAGTCAGCAGGCACGAAAAGAGGTGGGTGAGCAGTTCAATGCCAGGAGCATCGTCCCCAGGTCCCGGCT
The DNA here is from genome assembly GCF_044704955.1 of Pristiophorus japonicus. NCBI lineage: Eukaryota > Metazoa > Chordata > Chondrichthyes > Pristiophoridae > Pristiophorus > Pristiophorus japonicus. The sequence continues at coordinate 6,798,452 of NC_091986.1, forward strand.
GGCCTGTAGGAAAAAATGGGCTGACCTACCAAGGGAAGCATCTTTACATCACTCTTAATCTGAATACAGCTCTGTACCACCAGACTTAAGGAAAGGTAACTTTGATGGTATGAGACGTGAAATGGCTAGAATAGACTGACAAATGATACTTAAAGGATTGACAGTGGATAGGCAATGGCAAACATTTAAGGATCACATGGATGAGCTTCAACAATTGTACATCCCTGTCTGGAGTAAAAATAAAACGGGGAAGGTGGCTCAACCGTGGCTAACAAGAGAAATTAAGGATAGTGTTAAATCCAAGGAAGAGGTATATAAATTGGCCAGAAAAAGCAGCAAACCTGAAGACTGGAAGAAATTTAGAATTCAGCAGAGGGGGACAAAGGGTTTAATTAGGAGGGGGAAAATAGAGAATGAGAGGATGCTTGCCGGGAACATAAAAACTGACTGCAAAAGCTTCTATAGATGTGTGAAGAGAAAAAGATTAATGAAGACAAACATAGGTCCCTTGCAGTCAGATTCAGGTGAATTTATAATGGGGAACAAAGAAATGGCAGACCAGTTGAACAAATACTTTGTTTCTGGCTTCACGAAGGAAGACACAAATAATCTTCCGGAAGCACTAGGGGACCGAGGGTCCAGTGAGAAGGAGGAACTGAAGGATATCCTTATTAGGAGGGAAATTGTGTGAGGGAAATTGATGGGATTGAAGGACGATAAATCCCCAGGGCCTGATAGTCTGCATCCCAGAGTACTTAAGGAAGTGGCCCTAGAAATAGTGGATGCATTGGTGATCGTTTTCCTATCGACTCTAAATCAGTTCCTATGGACTAGAAGGTAGCTAAAGTAACACCACTTTTTAAAAAAGGAGGGAGACAGATAACAGGTAATTATAGATCGGTTAGCCTGACATCAGTAGTGGGGAAAATGTTGGAATCAATTATTAAAGATGAAATAGCAGCACATTTGGAAAGCAGTGACAGGATCGGTCCAAGTCAGCACTGATTAATGAAAGGGAAATCATGCTTGACAAATCTTCTAGAATTTTTTGAGGATGTAACTAGTAGAATGGACAAGGGAGAACCAGTGGATGTGGTGTATTCGGACTTCAAAAGGCTTTTGACAAGATCCCACACAAGAGATTGGTGTGCAAAATTAAAGCACATGGTATTGGGGGTAATGTACTGATGTGGATAGAGAATTGGTTGGCAGACAGGAAGCAGAGAGTCGGGATAAACGGGTCCTTTTCAGAATGGCAGGCAGTGACTAGTGGAGTGCCGCAGGGCTCAGTGCTGGGACCCCAGCTCTTTACAATATACATTAATGATTTAGATGAAGGAATTGAGTGTAATATCTCCAAGTTTGCAGATGACACTAAACTGGGTGGCAGTGTGAGCTGTGAGGAGGATGCTAAGAGGCTGCAAGGTGACTTGGACAGGTTAGGTTAGTGGGCAAATGCATGGCAGATGCAGTATAATGTGGATAAACGTGAGGTTATCCATTTTGGGGGCAAAAACACGAAGGCAGAATATCATCTGGATGGCGGCAGATTAGGAAAAGGGGAGGTGCAACGAGACCTGGGTGTCATGGTACATCAGTCATTGAAGGTTGGAATGCAGATACAGCAGGCGGTGAAGAAGGCAAATGGTATGTTGGCCTTCATAGCTTGGGGGATTTGAGTATAGGAGCAGGGAGGTCTTACTGCAGTTGTACAGGGTCTTGGTGAGGCCTCACCTGCAATATTGTGTTCAGTTTTGGTCTCCTAATCTGAGGAAGTACGTTCTTGCTATTGAGGGAGTGCAGCGAAGGTTCACCAGACTGATTCCCGGGATGGCTGGACTGACATATGATGAGAGACTGGATCGACTGGGCCTATATTCACTAGGAGTTTAGAAGGATGAGAGGGGATCTCATAGAAACAAATAAAATTCTGACGGGACTGGACAGGTTAGATGCAGGAAGAATGGTCCCGATGTTGGGGAAGTCCAGAACCAGGGGACACAGTCTAACGATAAGGGGTAAGCCATTTAGGACCGAGATGAGGAGAAACTTCTTCACTCAGAGAGTTGTTAACCTGTGGAATTCCCTACCGCAGAGAGTTGTTGATGCCAGTTCGTTGGATATATTCAAGAGGGAGTTGGATATGGCCCTTACTGCTAAAGGGATCAAGGGGTATGGAGAGAAAGCAGGAAAGGGGTACTGAGGTGAAGGATCAGCCATGGTCTTATTGAATGGTGGTGCAGGCTCGAAGGGCTGAGTGGCCTACTCCTGCACCTATTTTCTATGTTTCTATGTTTTCACCCAGCACCAATCCTTCCTTCACCAACGACACATGCTGCTCCTCCAATTACAATGGGACATTTCACTGAAGCTCGATCTGAAGCTTTATCGGACAGCAGCTGTTGCTAATAATTCTGATATTGCCATTTACTCCTCCTCTAGACCCATCTTTTTTTTATTTATTTGTCCCATTACCATCCCCTTTTGCCATTTAATCTCTCCTGTCTTCCACCCTATCACAGGCCTTCCCTTTAGTTCTCTCCTCCCATCCCCCCTTTCTCTGCCTCCGGACTTGCTTAAAACCTATTGTACCTCTTAAAATTTTCCAGTTCTGATGAAAGGTCATCGACCTATAACAGTAACGCCAGCATTTTCTATTTTTACATCTTAACTCTTGCCTCTCTGCATTATTACCAGGTCCTTCCGATGACTCGGGTCCTGCAACTGCACAGAAGTAGAGCTGGCACCACCCTCCCAAAGATGCACCATCACTGGTTCAAACTTTCCCGGGCATCAACGCGAAGACTGGCAGGTTGGCACCTCAGGTGCTATAGGTGATGAGTTGAAAGCGGTCTGCGCAGGATAATTCAGACAGCACTGGCGAAAAGAAGTTGATACAAGTGGAAAGAACGGCTCCAGGGCTTGATAGATGACCAGCTCTGGTCCGAGCTCTACTGAAGAGGATGCAGATTTCAGGAGTCCAACCATTAAGAATAATGCTTCACATGCACCAGGCATTGCTCAGTGCATTGTCTGTCTGTCAGGGAGGTACTGTCCCATGTTGGAGATGATGGAGAAGTCCGCAACCAATTTGGGTAGGGTTCTAGCTCTTGGCATTAACATTCTGAAGTCCATCATGCAACACGTGGTTAGCTCAATGGATAATGCCACAATGCGTGATTCACTGGCACCAGTAACAGTATTTATCGGGGTTGCTCATACCGCGACAATACAGATTCTGAGCTCAACTATCTTCTCCATCTTGGACAGGCTGGGATACCGATTGGATAAGAGCATCAGTCGGATCATGAATATCTACTCTCCTTAAGGTCAGTAGAAGTGCAGAGGCAGAGCCTGATAGGAGGAGCAATCGGTTACTAAGAACGTACCACATTTCTATCTCTCAGGATGAAAACCCATGTGGACTAGGGCTGCCCCCCTCAACCAATGGTCTCCTGTTGATGGAAAGTCAGCTGGCCAGACATCCCCACCAGCCATCAAGATGCTACAATCCGTAACCAGGCACTCTCAGACCCGAGTGCTCGTTGACAAAAAATATTTTCAGAGAACCCTGCCTCGGCTAAGGCAGCTTGCCACCTTCTATGCTGAAGTCTTTGAGGAAGAACCACATAGCAGTAGTATGATAGTAACATGGTCACTTAATAAGGTCCTATGGGCTAATATCTGGGTGATAGTTATTTTGATGGCCTTGTATAACTCAGAAAAATTAGAAACCGTTTTGAAATCTTTGTGTGCAGAATGTTCCTGTAGTAACACGCGACCATATAATGTTGATCTTTGGGCAAAAATAATTTATTGGAGTGTGAAAGGACTGTGAAAAATATTGAACTTATTGGGGTGGAGGTCAGGAATTGTTCAGCTGAAGTGCTGTTCAATGAATTGATCCCGAAGTCCTCTGCCTATAGATTGGTGCTTTCCTGTTTCTTCGCTATCCTCTATGTCATCTGTGTCACCTTTCTCATCTGGCTGAAGGTCCTCAGCCAATGGTGGCTCCGTGAGATGTCCCTGTTGCAGAACAAAGTTGTTCAGCGTGCAAAAAACTACAATGACACGGGGCACACTGGGCTGTACAGGAGGAAGTCACCAGATTTGGCCAAGCAGCAGAGATAGGGCACTCCAGTTCCCTATTCAACGAGTGCTTGAGTTGACCCGTGGATCTGATTGTACAGCAATTCAGCCATTGAGCGTAGCCATCAACCATGTCTGCAGAGGATAGCTCTTGTTGGCAAGCAGTCAGCTTCTGGCTTGCTGTGTAGGGGAGAGGGGGTGAGTGTAGGGTTGGTGGGGGGGGAGAGGGGGGTGAGTGCAGGGGGGGAGGGGGGGACTGCAAGGTGGGGGACGGGGGGAGAGTGTGGGGTGGGGGGGAGAGAGGGGAGAGCGTGGGGTGGGGGGGAGAGGGGGTGAGTGTAGGGTGGGGGGGAGAGGGGGTGAGTGTGGGGTGGGGGGGAGTGAGTGGGTGAGTGTGGGGTGGGGGGAGAGGGGGTGAGTGTGGGGTAGGGGGGGAGAGGGTGAGAGTGTGGGGTGGGGGGAGAGGGGGGAGTGTAGGGTCGGGGGGGAGAGAGAGGGTGAGTGTGGGGTGGGGGAGAGTGAGTGGGTGAGTGTGTGGTTGGGGGGAGAGGGAGTGAGTGTGAGGTGGAAGGGAGAGGGGGGAATGTGGGGTGGGGGGGAGAGGGGGTGAGTGCAGGGTGGGGGGGAGAGGGGGTGAGTGTGGGGTGGGGGGAGAGGGGGTGAGTGTGTTGTGGGGAGGGGTGAGTGCGGAGTGGGGAGGGGGAGGGGATGGAGTGTGGGGGGGGGGGGGCGGAGGTGCGGTTGGTGAAGAGTTAGTACAATATAAAAGCATCATGGCAGTTGCCAGGAAAGCAGGCCCAGACAAAAAATGTGCAGGAGGACATAGACAGGTTAAGTGATTGGGCAAAAATTTGGCAGATGGAGTATAATGTTGGAAAGTGTGAGGTTTGGCAGAAAAAAAATCAAAGAGCAAGTTATTATTGAAATGGAGAAAGATTGCAAAGTGCTGCAGTACAGCGGGACCTGGGGGTACTTGTGCATGAAACACAAAAGGTTAATATGCAGGTACAGCAAGATGATTCCGAGATGACAGGTTTGACTTATGAGGAAAGGTTGAGTAGGTTGGGCCTCTACTCATTGGAATTTAGAAGAATGAGAGGTGATCTTATCGAAATGTATAAGATTATGAGGGGGCTTGACAAGGTGGATGCAGAGAGGATGTTTCCACTGATGGGGGAGACTAGAACTAGAGGGCATGATCTTAGAATAAGGGGCCGCCCATTTAAAACTGAGATGAGGAGAAATTTCTTCTCTCAGTGGGTTGTAAATCAGTGTAATTCACTGCCTCAGAGAGCTGTGGAAGCTGGGACATTGAATAAATTTAAGACAGCAACAGACAGTTTTTTAAAGGATAAGGAAATAAGGGGTTATGGGGAGCGGGCGGGGAAGTGGAGCTGAGTCCATGATCGGATCAACCATGATCACATTAAATGGCGGAACAGGCTCGAGGGGCCATATGGCCTACTCCTGCTCCTATTTCTTATGTAAGCATTAGGAGGTGTCCTGAGGAAATGAAAGGCATTCTCTAATTGTATGTTCTACTTCTAATGGAGAAAAATAAGTAAAACAATTATCCCCAAATCATACTGCATAAAAAGGAGTGTTTAGCATGTAATTAAATGGGCAGATGTAGCATGGAACAGCTGAGGACTTGAAGATATAGAGGACCAAAATGTAATGATAAAATTAGAGCAGAGCAACTAAAGTTTGTTTTCCTAGGTGGCTTGTGCTGAATTCTAAGGAGCCAAATTTCCATGGGATTTCTTATATTCATCCGCCATAACTTCAGTGGAAAATCCACAGAAATCCTGCAGAAACAACTTGCATAAGAACATAAGAAATAGGAGCAGGAGTCGGCCACTTGGCCCCTTGAGCCTGCTCCACCATTCAATAAGATCATGGCTGATCTAAGCTTGGCCTCAGCTCCACTTCTCTGCCCGCTTCCCTAACTCTTGACTCCCTTGTCATTCAAAAATCTGTCTATCTCCACCTTAAATATGTTCAATGACCCAGCCTCCACAGCTCAGTGGGGGCAGAGAATTCCAAAGATTCACCACAAGCTTTCCACACCGAAGTCTCGTTGAATAATTGGGAGAACCCTGTGAAGATGATTGGTGCAAGTTTTAAAAAGGCCCTGTCTGATCAGTTGCAGGATAGTTAGCCCAAACAATAGACAAGTGACTAAATGTATACAATGCATAACCTATGGGGAAGATTGTCCATGTTGCCACTTCCTGCCTGTGATGTTCCAACCAAATTAATTACATGGAAACCCTGCTCCTGGGTGTCATATGTAATTTAGTGATCTTGATGTAATTTTTCCTTTCTGTACACAATGAAAGAACACAGGTCTTCACCAGGAGAATTCCTTCTAACCCTGGGAAGAGCACATGCTTGAATTTAATAGACTTGGCCGAGCCGACAGCAATTGATTCCAGAATGAGGTATGTGTGCAGCACTAGTGCCTGACAAGTGGACAGTTAGGTCTATTCAACCTTCAAAAGTGCAAGGGCGTCTCACTACATCAATTGTAATGCTACGATTGCAAGTGCCTGTTTGCTACAACTTAGCTTTTACAGTGCAATCTCTAAGTAGATGAAGGCAGAACAAGGTGCCACAGTAGGCTGGAACTGAAGAGGCAGGCATTTTACACAAGTACTCTCACCCCCACTGTTTCACACAGCACTTCTCAGAAGCATGGATACTTCAATTTCTCAGCGGAAGCACATTTTACTCAGTGATGGTAGCACAGCACAAAATCAAGGGGTATAATCAGGGCTGTCTTCAGAAAGAGTAACAGCCACTTTGTAAAAGTCCAGGTCTCTACTGCCACCCCTTGTTGCATAAGAGGATGAAGACACCTTTGCAACTCCCTTGAAATGCAGGTTGTTTGAAAATATTTTGGGCACTGAAAGATTACTTAGGTCCATGGAGTACAATTTGAGGGCGCATTGAGGTGCTCCAAAGGAATACAGGACCCAAAAATGCCCATCAATATATTATCAGCATAGGCAGTCCCCTCGAAGTCGAGGATGACTTGCTTCCACTCTAAAAATGAGTCCTCAGATGACTGAACAGTCCAGTGCAGGAGCTGCAGTCTCTGTCGCAGGTTGGACTGAGAGTGGTTGAAAGGACATTGGTTGAAGGGCCTGTTGCTTGAAGTGCTTGGGTTGTCATGCTCTCGTTCTGGCGTATGCGCTTGATCTCCGCTTGCTCCAGGCGAAGAGGCTCGAAGTGTTCGATGCCCTCACGGATTATTCTCTTCCACTTTGAGCGATCTTGAGTCAGGGATCCCCAGGTGTCGGTGGGGATGTTGCATTTTATCAAGGAGGTTTTGAGGGTGTCCTTGAAATGTTTCCTCTGCCCACCTGGGACTCGCCTGCCATGTCGGAGCTCCGAGTAGAGCGCTTGTTTTGGGAGTCTTGTGTCAGGCATGCGGACGATGCAGTCCGTCCTTTGGAGCTGATCGAGCGTGGTCAGTGCTTCGATGCTGAGGATATTTACCTGCGTGAGAACACTGACGTTGGTGCGCCTATCCTGCCAATGGATTTGCAGGATCTTCCTGAGGCAGTGTCGATGGTATTTCTCCAGTGAATAATTCTCCAATCAATATATACCAACTGGCTAGAATTATGAAGCAGGGCTGATCCAGGTATATGCTGGCTTTTGGCACATTGCATCCTCTATCTCTGAGGGCATAGCTGCAGGTTCATGTAGGGAAAGGAAATACACCTTCAATGACAAGATTTTCAAGGGAATAGATGCAGAGAGATCTTGGCACCATGCAACAACAACAACAACTTATATTTATCTAGCACCTTTAACGTAGTGAAACGTCCCAAGGCGCTTCACAGGAGTATTATAAAATAAAACAATTTGACACCGAGCTGCATATGTAGAAATCAGAGCGGTGACCAAAAGCTTGGTCAAAGAGGGAGGTTTTAAGGAGGGCCATGAAGGAGGAAAGAGAGGTAGAGGGGCGGAGAGGTTTAGGGAGGGAGTACCAGAGCTTGGGGCCTAGATTGCACTGGAGAAGATTTATGAGGATGTTGCCAGGAGTGAAGAATCTAAGCCATGAGAACAGATTAGATAGGCTGGATTTGTTTTCATTGGAACAGAGGAGGCTGAGGGGAGACCTCATTGAGGTATTAAAATTATGAGGAGCCTAGATATAGTGGATGGAAAGGATCTATTTCCCTTAGCAGAGGGGTCAACAACCAGGGGCCATAAATCTAAAGTAATTGGTAGGAGGTTTAGAGGGGATTTGAGTGGAAATTTCTTCATGCAGAGGGTGGTGAGGGATTTGGAGCTCACAGCCTGAAAGGGTGGTAGAGGCAGAAAACCTCACCACATTTAAAAAGTACTTAGATGTGCACCTGAAGTGCCATAACCTGCAGGGCTACGGACCTAGAGCTGGAAAGTGAGCTTCGGTTGGATAGCCTCTTGTTGGCCGGCAAGGGCACGATGGGCCGAAATGGCCTCCTTCCGTGCTGTAAACTTCTATTTGATTCTATGATGATTAGGCAGAGTCAACATGGTTTTATGAAAGGGAAATCATGTTTGACAAATTTATTAGAGTTTTTTGAGCATGTAACAAGCAGGGTAGATAAAGGGAAACCAGTGGATGTAGTATATTTGGATTTCCAAAAGGCATTTGATAACGTGCCACATAAAAGGATATTACACAAGATTAGGGCTCATGGGATTAGAGGTAATGTATTAGCATGGATAGGGGATTGGTTAACAGACAGAAAAAAGAGAGAAGGGATAAACGGGTCTTTTTCAGGTTGGCAGGCCTTAACTAGTGGGGTACCGCAAGGATTAGTACTGGATCTCAGCTATTTACAATCTATATTAATGACCTAGAAGAAGGGACCGGGTGTCTGTTGATGATACAAAGTTAGGTGGGAAAGTAAACTGTGAGGAGAACACAAGGTATTTGCAAATTGATATAGATAATCTAAGTGAGTGGGCAGTAAGGTGGAAGATGGAGTATAATGTGGGAAATGTCAGGTTATTGGTTGTAAGAATAGAAAAACAGAATATTTTTTAAATGCTGAGAAACTTTTTAATGCATCCTTACTATGCAGTATAAATGCACACGAGGCCCATGCTTGAGAGAAGGTCAGTCTGTGACCTGTCCTTTATTCCATAGCACTCAAGTGCTGGAAGTGGGTGGAGCTTCCCCTTTTATATCTGAAGGTCTAGGTTAGGAGTGTCTCCCACAAGTTCACCACCTAGTGGTCAGTGTTCTCACAGTGTACAACTTAGGTCAGATTATACATGGGTTACAATGCTGGTTGAATACATGACATCACCTCCCCCCCAAAGTCTTATTGGGATCACAGGTTGAGTCTCTCTGGTGGTTTACGCTCCCTTGTAGAGCGCCTGAGTTGGGGCTCCGGTTGTTGGGCGCTGGCCTGAGTGTCTGCTGTTTGCGGTGCCTCAGGCCTGTCCGGACTGCCCACAGTGACTGGGCTCTCCTCCCTTTGGTTCCCATGTTCGGTCACCTGTGGTGGAGTGAACTCTACATCGTGTTCTTCCTCTGCTTCTTCTATGGGGTTGCTGAACCTCCTTTTTGTTTGATCCACATGTTTGCAGCAGATTTGTCCATTGGTAAGTTTAACTACCAGAATCCTATTTCCCTCTTTGGCAACCACAGTGCCTGCGAGCCATTTGGGCCCTGCAGCGTAATTAAGGACAAAAACAGGATCATTTACATCAATACATCGCGCCCTCGCATTCCTGTCATGGTAGTCATATTGTGACTGGCGCCTGCTCTCGACAATTTCTTTCATGGTGGGGTGTATAAGGGATAACCGGGTTTTGAGCGTCTCTTTCATTAGCAGCTCTGCGGTTGGAACCCCTGTGAGCGAGTGTGGTCGGGATCTATAGGCCAACAGGAGGCATGATAAGTGGCATTGTAGGGATTCTGAGCATCCCCTGTTTGATTATCTGCACTGCTCGTTCTGCCTGGCTGTTTGAGGCCGGCTTGAACGGTGCCGTTCTAACATGGTTAATTCCATTGCCTGCCATGAAGTCCTGGAATTCAGTGCTTGTGAAGCATGGGCCATTGTCGCTGACCAAGATGTCCAGTAGACCATGGGCGGCAAACAATGCCCATAGAATTTCTACCGTGACAGAGGATGTGCTTGAATTTAAAATGTCACACTCGATCCATTTGGAGTAGGCATCTACTACAACCAAAAACATTTTTCCCATGAAAGGACCTGCGTAGTCCACATGGATGCATGACCAAGGCTTGGCGGGACATGGCCAGGGGCTAAGGGGGGCTTCCCTGGGCGCATTGCCCAGCTGGGCACACGTGTTGCACCTGCGAACACAAAGTTCCAGATCTGCGTCTATCCCTGGCCACCAGACGTGTGACCTGGCAATTGCATTCATCGTGACAATGCCCGGGTGCTCATTGTGGAGTTCTCTGATGAACACCTCTCTGCCCATCTGGGGCATGACTACGCGGTTTCCCCACAGTCGGCAATCGGCTTGAATCGAGAGTTCATCCCTGCGCCTGAGAAATGGTTTAAATTTCTCAGGGCATGCCCTGTACGTGGCTGCCCAGTCCCCATTCAGGACCCATTTCTTGACTAGAGACAATAGCAGGTCTCTATTTGTCCAGACATTAATCTGATGGGCTGTCACGGGTGAGCCTTCGCTTCCGAAAGCTTCAACAGCCATGACCATCTCAGCAGCATGCTCGGTAGCCCCCTCAGTGGTGGCTAGTGGGAGCCTGCTGAGTGCATTGGCGCAGTTTTCGGTGCCCAGTCTGTGCCGAATTGTGTAGTGATAGGCGGCTAACGTGGGTGCCCACCTCTGTATGTGGGCCGATGCGTTTGCATTTATGGCCTTGTTGTCGGCCAAAAGGGACGTTAGGGGTTTGTGATCTGTCTCCAGCTCAAATTTCCTGCCAAACAGGTACTGGTGCATTTTCTTTACCGCATATACACATGCGAGCGCCTCCTTTTCTACCATCCCGTAGCCCCTTTCTGCCTGGAACAGACTTCTGGAGGCAGAAGCTATCGGCTGTAACTGACCCTTGGCATTGACATGCTGCAACACACACCCGACACCACAGGAAGACGCATCGCACGTTAACACAAGTTTCTTACATGGGTCATATAGCGTTAACAGATTGCTGAAACATAACAAATTGCGTGCTCTATTAAAAGCCCTTTCCTGGCTGTCCCCCCAGACCCATTCGCGACCTTTGCATAGGAGCACGTGTAGCGGCTCTTGCAGCGTGCTCAATTTGGGAAGAAAGTTACCAAAATAGTTCAGGAATGAATGCAGCTCCGTCGTGTTCCAGGGTCTGGGTGCTCTCTGGATCGCTTCCGTCTTGGGCACAGTAGAGCTGATCCCGTCTGCTGCTACCCTCATCCCCAGGAATTCTACCTCTGGAGCTAGGAAGTCGCACTTCGCCTTTTTCAGTCGCAGCCCTACCCGGTCCAGTCTGCGTTGCACCTCCTCCAGGTTGTGGAGGTGTTCTTCAGTATCGTAACCCGTAATGAGGATGTCGTCCTGAAAAACCATCGTCCCTGGAATTAACTTGAGGAGGCTTTCCATATTTCGTTGGAAGATCGCGGTGGCCGAGCGAATCCCGAACGGACATCTATTGTACTCAAACAACCCCTTGTGTGTCGTGATGGTGGTCAGCTTCTTCGACTCACTCGCCAGCTCCTGGGTCATGTAAGCTGAGGTCAGGTCCAATTTTGAAAAAAGTTTGCCACCGGATAGCATCGCAAAGAGGTCCTCCGCTCTCGGTAGCGGGTACTGGTCTTGGAGTGACACCCGATTGATGGTGGCCTTGTAATCGCCACATATCCTGACCAACCCATCCGCCTTGAGCACCGGCACAATCGGGCTCGCCCAGTCACTGAATTCGACTGGCGAGATGATGCCTTCGCTCAGCAGGCGGTCCAATTCGCCTTCTATCTTTTCCCGCATCACGTACGGCACCGCTCTGGCCTTGTGGTGTACTGGCCTGGTGTCCGGGTTTATGTGAATCACTACCTTGGCCCCCATGAAAGTGCCAATGCCGGGTTGAAATAATGAGTCAAATTTGTCCAGGATCTGTGAGCATGATACTCACTCCACAGAGGAAATTGCATTGACATCGCCCCATTTCCAGTTCATGACAGCAAGCCAACTCCTCCCCAGTAGTGCGGGACTGTCCCCCGGGACAACCCAGAGTGGCAACCTGTTCTCCGAATCTTTGTGGGTCACGACTACAGTGGCGCTGCCTAGCACCGGAATGATCTCCTTTGTGTATGTCCATAGCTGTGCGTCAATCGGCGATAATTTTGGCCTCCTGTCCTTGGACGCCCACAACTTTTCAAACTGTTTGATACCCATCAGGGATTGGCTGGCACCCGTGTCTAACTCCATTGATACTGGGATTCCATTGAGGAGCACTTTCATCATTATCGGTTGCGTCCTGGTGTATGAACTGTATACGTGCTCCACATGAACTCGCTGAACTTCAGCTTCCAGCGATTTCCCCCAGCGTTCATTTCTGAAATTTCTGCAGGTATTTTGCTCACCTCTGCAAACTCCGGCTGAGTGTGTGCCTCCATGCCTCCAACGTAAGCTGCTGTTTGAAACAAAAGGTCCCTTGCCAGTCGATCGTCCCTGACTGCATCTGTTATTGTCCTTGAATGCGCCATTAACAGGCGTTGATGGCCCCATTACTGGCCGCATTGTCCCTTGCAATGGCGTGAATCGCCGTTCAGCTTGCCATTGTCTCTGTCAAACTCCCCCTCTGGGTTTGACTACATGTTGGGGCATGTCCTACTGCCCTTGTCTGCCTGGAGAACTGTGTGCTGCTTTAACAATGTTGAATCTCTGTCCCAACCATTCCTTAACACAGTACGTCTCGTCTGTTCTGCTCGTGGCCATGCTCACGTGGTTTAAATCCCAGTTTCTTGTTTCCCTTAATACGTCCTTACTATACAGTATAAATGCACACGAGACCCATGCTTGAGAGAAGGTCAGTCTGTGACCTGTCCTTTATTCCTTAGCACTCAAGTGCAGGAAGTGGGTGGAGCGTCCCCTTTTATATCTGAAGGTCTAGGTTAGGAGTGTCTCCCACAAGTTCACCACCTAGTGTTCAGTGTTCTCACAGTGTACAACTTAGGTCAGATTATACATAGGTTACAATGCTGGTTGAATAAATGACACTTTTAAATGATCAGAGAGATTTGGGGGTCCTTGTGCAAGAAACACAGAAAGCGAGCATGCAGGTACAGCAAGAAATAAGGAAGGCAAATGGCATGTTGTCCTTTATTGCAAGATGGTAAGGAAGTCTTGCTACAATTGTACAGGGCCCTGGTGAGACCACACCTGGAGTACTGTGCACAGCTTTGGTCTCCTTATCTCAGGAAGGATACACTTGCATTGGAGGCAGTACAATGGAGGTTCACCAGATTGATTCCTGGGATGAGAGGGCTGTCCAATGAGGAGAGATTGTGTAGAATGGGCCTATACTCTCTGCAGTTTAGAAGAATGAGAGGTGATCTCATATAAACATAAAATATTCTGAAGGGGATTGACAGGGTAGATGCTGAGAGGATGTTTCCCCGGGCTGGCATGCCTAGAACTAGGGGGCACAGTATCAGGATAAGGGGAAGGCCATTTAAGACAGAGATGAGGAGGAATTTCTTCACTCAGAGGGTTGTGAATCTTTGGAATTCTCTGCCCCAGAGGGCTGTGGATGCTGAGTCTCTGAGTATATTCAAGGCTGAGATGGATAGATTTTTGGAGTCTAGGTGAATCATGGGCGGGAAAGTGGAGTTGAGGTCAACGTTCAGCCGTGATCTTATTGAATGGTGGAGCAGGCTTGATGTGCCATACGACCTACTCCTGCTCCTATTTCTTATGTTGTTCTTAAGTGCTATTGACTTTAATCAGTAAGTTCCTCCTTTATGATCGGAGATTTGTGACAAGTAAAGCCGAGATTACTTCGTATTTACTCTGAAATTGTTCTTGAGGACCGCCTTAACTTCGAAGCTCATTTTACAACCATCAAGAAGTTAGTGAAACTCTGCTGGAGCAAATTTATTCCAGTTAATAGAATGTCAAAAACTAAATGATTCCTTGGCATACAAACAATCTTGTTGCAAACCACAGGGACATGTTAAGTCACAGCTCGTGATGCTTGAAAAGTTTAATATATTCAAAATTATGCAAAAATGTAGCAGTGTTGACAATGCATTCAAATCTCAAAATATCTGCAAAACATATACTGTATCTTAAATAACAGAAATTGCAAACAATCCCAATTGGATGTCAAAGGCAATGTCAGGAAACTTTGATAAAACATGAAGTGGTCACGGCTTTTTCCAACAGACTGAAAGCGTATTGGGAACACAAATACCTCTTCTGAGACAAGTTGGTAATACCCTGTATTTTGAATGTGCAATATTCTATTTTATAGGTGTGCCATGATAACTGATATGGTGTTGAGGAATATACAAACCCATACAGTAGCTTACATCCCCTGTGAAAACAAATGCATACTACAGTTAATGACATCCAGCACACTGTTGGACTCATGCAAAGCACACGCTATATTGCACACTTGTATCAGAAGAGGTGGCTGTTTTCTCAGCTCACTTCAATCTATAGAGAAATGCTGTGCCATTTTCCTGCTTTTTCAGAGTTTGCCAACAATGCATTTTATATCGACTGGAATTCTCTACCACAGAAAGTTGTTGAGGCCAGTTTGTTAGATATATTCAAAAGGGAGTTAGATGTAGCCCTTATGGCTAAAGGGATCAAGGGGTATGGAGAGAAAGCAGGAATGGGGTACTGAAGTTGAATGATCAGCCATGATCCTATTGAATGGTAGTGCAGGCTCGAAGGGCCTACTCCTGCACCTTGTTCTATGTTTCTATGTTATTGTTCTCAATATGTATGATTTTGAAATTTGTGTTTCCGGTCAATAAGGTCCCTGTTGACCAGCAACTCAACTGGATCAACCACATAAATACCATGGATACTAGAGCGGGTCAGAGGCTGGGTATTCTGCAACAAATAGCTCACCTCCAGACTCCCCAAAGCCTCTCCACCAAGAAGGCAAAGTCTGCAGCGCGATGGAATACTCTCCACTTGCCTGGATGGTTGCAGCTCCAACAGCGCTCAAGAAGCTCGACACCAGGGTAAGCAATCTACGAGATTGGCCCTTCATTCACAAGCATAACTTCTACCGCCTCATCAGCAGTATACTGTGGCGGCAGTGTCTGCTATCTACAGAATGCACTGCAGTAACTTCCCAAGACCTTCTCCATCACCTCGCACTTTTTTCTCATCCCGATCGCCTGTGACTTTCTGCCACTCTAAGGAACTGAAAAACATTGTGGGGGGGGAAATTGCGGTCGGAGGCTTCCTTCGGATGAACGCCTCCGACCCCAAAAAAATCTACGAAAGTACCTGGTGTCCTGGAGGAACGTAGGATCCCAGTCGGAGGCCGAAATTCGCTGAGCAGCGCACGGGGAGATGTCTTTCAGCTTCGTACGTACAGACTGGAGTTACGTGGGCCTGGACCACCAATCACTGCGCAGTATTCTCATTGATAATAATGGGAGCTGTGTTTGTATGGACTACCATTACCATCATTAAGAAAACTCCTAAACACCCAAACACAGCACAATAAATAAATAAATACCTCACATATTTAAAATTAACTGAAATTAAATGTTTTAGAAAAAAAAATATTTTTGGAAATTTTTTTAGTGTGTTTGAATGGTGTTAAAAATAAACTTATCTTAATGGACAGGGTTTTTAATATAAAAATGAGTGTTTAAATTTAATTTTTGTATGTTTTAAAAGTGCTACGTTGGTAAAAGTAAGCTATGTGCCTGCTTTTACCAGGAGTAAGTGTTTGAAGGACAGTCGCTGGGCATAAGTTGGACGAATAGCCCGATCTCTCCCGCGCAGATGTCCTTCTCCTGGGGATGCAGAGGATCTGTACGGAGAAATCTTGACAGATCAGAAAAGCCGGTTCTCGGCACATGCGCATCGTGTCCGGAAAACCGGCCTTTACGAGATCTCGCCGGGTCTGTGCACACTCCATACGCACCCGGCGAGAGAGGTCGGAATTATCGGTCCAATAATTGCTTTAAAAAAGGTGAAGCAGGTTCTTGGATCATACTTGGAAAAGCAACAACAGGCTATTTCTCTGGTGGAGTTAGGATTTCACAAAGGCTGTTCCAGCACGATGGTAAAGCACTTTTCTACGCTTTGCAGAGAGGAATTGATGAAATTGTTTATCCTTCACTCTTTTTCACTCCCCCCAAAAATGCTACCAGTTTCCAGACATTCTCTAGCATGACCACATCCCTGCACCCCTATAATTCCACATCCCTAACCCCCTCAATCATCCAGGGAACCTAGACACCTCTTCCCGATCAACACAGACCCGTGCTCTTCCAGAACTTTGCAATATGAAACCAATGCCGTGATCCTCCCATACTAACTGTCCCCGACCAGAGCACTCTCTTCTCATGTTACAAGTGAGAAAATACTTTCACTATTTTATAATAATTGCCATCAGCGGGGTGATGTGAGGAAAGGGTTAGCTGAGGACTTTCTGCATAATGTGCTGCCCTCCGTTCAGCAAGGACCACCAAACTGTAATCCCTGCCATTGACTGATGCTGGGGAATGGTGATATGTTGGAGCTGAATATCTGCAGGGATTCCTCCATATGACTGCTATATGTTCGATGGAAGAGTCACAGAAACTCTGGGAAAATGGTGTAAATGGCATTTATGTTGTTTTTCCAGGGTCCCCCTTGTTCTTCTTCCCAAGTTATGGTGGTCGAGTGGGAGAACGATCATGGAAATTCACCCCGCCCATCTTGCTTTCACTCTAACATTTTGTAATAGTCACTCATTTCCACTTAGTATTCTATTTGGTATTCAAAAGGGGAATAACGGAAATAATACACAACAAACTAAAACCATATCAAACATGCACAGCTACTATTAGATGTAGGATTCGAATAACTGCAAAAATGAAAGGCATTGGGCCCAAATTTCCTCAGGAGTTGCTCCATTTTTTTTGGAGCAACTTGATTTTTCTGGAATATCTCTTTAGTTGCAATTCTGGCCATTTAATTTGCTCCAGTGTAAGAGAGTTAGTTAGGTTATTTTTTAAGTTTTTTTTTCAAAAGGGGGCGTTACCAGCCACTTACGCCTGTTTTGGCCATTTAAGCAGGTTTAGCCAGCTAAAAGTTACTCCACACTAACTTAGGCCAGCATAAGTGGGCACTCTTGTAAAGTTCAGAAAAACCTTGCGGTGACTTAAGAAATCAGCGCAGGCAGCCAGAGATTGGGGGGATGGGGACCTTGCAAAGCACTAAACACCTTCACAACAACATTAAAGAAGCATACATACATTTAAAGCACCAAGCACTAAACAAAGCACAAAAAGTAATAACCAATTAATTAACAAATAAAAAATAGAAGGAACCCTGCACCTAAAGCACCAAGATCAAAGTAATAAGCAATCAATCAATCAATCAGTAAATAACAAATAAAAAATAGAAGTCCTACCTTAGGGAATGCAGCGGGCTGCCGATGAGGGAGCCCATTTGGCCAGGGCTAGGGACGGCGTGTTTTGGACCCCTCCCACACAGCCTGCAGCACGCACTCACAGATTCGGCCTGCCAGGAGCTACTGCACATGCGCGCAGACTCTAGCGCGCATGTGCAGAGGTCCTGGCACTGCTTTCAGCGCAGGGACCTGGCTCCTCCCCCAATCCACTGGACCACACTACGCCACGACCGAGGAGAGGCTGGGGAGCGGCCAGAATCGTGAGGAAGATTTTCGGCGCGCTTGGAGGCGGACAAAAACAGCGCACCTCAGGCGCCAGAAAAAGGAGTTGGGGAAATTTGAGCCCGATAATTCGGGAAATTGAAAGGAAGTGGAGATGAGAAACCTGCAATGGGAGACGAGGATGGATCACAGCAAGTCTAGCTGAAGGAAATCAAAGTAATCAAACTAAATTGATTCCTCTATTAACTTCAATCACCATCAAACTGCCGATACTTAGCTTAGAAGGCATTTCGAGAGCAGTTCTACAGTTTTCCCACTGTGAATTGTAATCCCTACCCATTCTGGCAGGCAATTAGAGGTATGAAGGGATTAAAGGAATTATATAGTTCCTCGGTGATGTCTCTACTTAATTGTCCCTTTGTTGTTTTCATGAGAAATCTTATAGTACTGGAAACTAATGCAATCTCTTTGGGTTTTGTGTCCCAAGATCCTTTGTTTCTCCTGGTAGAAATGTTGTTCTGCTTGAGAGTACTTTTTGCAAACATTTAAGGTGCAGGAATTGCCTTTGATTGATAAGCGCTGAGACAAATGGGCGCGGGTCGAGATTTGTGTTGCGCACTGTGTGTAGCAAATCTGCAGACATCTTCGTTATTAGTGGGCTTACGATGTTTTTTTTAACATGCTGTTGAATATCATGCACAAAGAAAAACTTCACCTGCGATTGGTTAAACTTGCTTTTGGTTTTGTGGCTCAGGGTGAGAATGACATGGAATGCTTTTCATTTAACTTTACCAAATTTCTCTCTCATCAGCAGCCCGAGGAAGAAATGGAGGATTCAGTTGCTGGTCGACCAACTCTGCAGATTGGGGAGTAATTTTGTGATAATGTTCAATGGATGATATCAATTCAGCTGCCCATTATGTACCCGATTTTCAGTTAACGGGAATGAAAATAAGGAGAGATGTACGCTGGGCGGCTAAATTGATATCGCCCATTTCAAACGAACACACGGGGGGGGGGGAATTGTTCTTTTTTATAGCCCCATTTGCACCTCCGGTGGGGGGGCATTAATGGGGCGCAATGAGGTTATCGACCGGGGAAAAGGGTCGGTGGCTTCTCTGGGGATATTTTCCTGGAGGTTTGGGGGGGCGTTGTGCTATTAGTGCCAGGCCCCGCGATTATATCATGGCAATGCGCGCCGACCCCTTTGCGCCCCGCGAGGGGGATTGCGTGGGTCACGAAGCTGGCGGAAATCCACCGCCGGAGCTCCCCTTAAAGGCGAGGCCATTTACGCCGTGGGCCGCCTTATTTTTTTGTCGGCCGGCTCTTCAGTCGTCCCGACAATGGCAGCCCTCACCGCGATCATGCCGCCATCCTGCAGCCTGGCACTCCGTTTTGGCCCGGTCGAGGGCGTACCTGGTGGCCCGGTGGAGGCTGCCAAAGGGACTGCGGAGCGCGCAACGGCCCTCCCCTTGTAACACCTCAGTGCCATGCGGCACGTCCACATCAACCCTCTTCCACCCCTCTACTGCCCCGCGGAATCAAAGAGTACATCCGGACATTATTCAGAGTTAAAGACCCGAATTCTGGGTCACTTACCTATCCTTTGCACCGGGCGATAAATTTTCATATAGTTCAAATTATAGGCCTCAAATGAGATGCGGAGCAATTTCGCACTCCCCCGTCCCCACAATTCAAAATTACTGCAAGCTTTTCGAATTCTGAGTTCTGAACACCCACTTACGAAAGACCTGCTGGTTTTGCTGATTTTACACTTTTCAAATGAGTCCAAACCAATTTGCATAATGAAACGCAAAAGTATGAGACCATCGTGCATCTAGCACCGAGAATTTCCTTGGGATCTCTCTTTCTCTGACACGATTGGGCTAAAAATTGTATCTGGCAAGAAAACGGGCGGTGCCAAAACCCAACACTAATAGGTTGCACCAGACAAACCGGTCCAGGTAGCACGCAAAATTCGTGCTCAGTCCTCATTAACATGATTATGGTGCTGATCTCAGAGCTAAACCTGCTACTCTTTGGCTTACAGCTCAACCGATGGGCCAATATCGGTGCCGTCTAATTCCCAGTCATGTTTGACATGAGCTGTATTCAGTACTTAAAGAGGAGGTGCAATCGCAACTCATTGTCAATCGGGTTTGAACTCCAGCTGGAAGCAGAGGCTAACAGAAACAGATGGCCACGCCTCAGCACAGGGAGAGTGTGAGAACATTCTTGGACGCAGCTCTGGAGGCAATGGTGGTGGCCATGGAGAGGAGGTGGGCTGCCCTTTTCCCACAAGGTGGAAGAAAGCCATCGACCCCACACATCCACAAGGCTCTGCCAGGAGGTAGCCGGCTACGTGGCGACCAGCACTCTGGTCCCCAGGTCGGCGATGCAGTGACGCAAGAAGTTTAGCGACCACGCATGGCAAATTGTGGTGGTATACAATTCTGCTTGCTGCAGATGGCCCACAGCGACTGATAGATGCCCAGTTTGGAGCTGCTGGAACTTGTCGTACTATATCACACTCAGCACGGTGGTAATGCCACACAAGGCGATGGAGAATGCCCTTGGTGTGAAGATGCGGCTAGTCTTCCACAAGGACTATGGGATGGTCACTTCCACCAGTGCTGTCATGGACAGATGCATCTGTGACGTAGATTGATGAGGGCAAGGTCAACTATGTTATTCCCTCACCACCTGCCACAAGTCCAGTCTGGTAGCTATGACTTTTATGATTCCGCTAACTCGGTCAGTGGTGAAACTACTGAGCCACTCTTAATGATGGACTTTGCCGTCCCCCACACAGGTTACGCTCTGTGCCTTTGCTACCTTTAGACCTTCCTCCAAGGCAGAGTCTGGGACATTGGCTGATAGATACGATTCTGTGAGCATGAATACATCAGGCTGTTGCTTGACAAGTCTGTGGGACAGCTCTCCCAACTTTGGCACCAATTGGCAGATGTTGTTGAGGAGGACTTTGTAAGGTTGGCTGGGCTGGAAAAACCATCGTCAAGGCTTGCTAGGCCACTACAGAGGGCAATCCCACAGTGGTGGGGACTGGAGTCACAGGTGGGCCAGACTGGGGAAGGATGGCAGGTTTCATTCCCTAAAGAATATTAGTGAACCGGTTGGGTTTTTATGACAATCATGGTCACTTTTACTGATACCATCTTTTTATTTCTTGATTTTAAAAACTGAATTCAAATTCTCAAACTGCCATGGTCGGTTTCTGAACTCGCCTTTTCTGGATTCCTCGACCGGTAGCATAACCACTACCTTCCCCTAATGCAGGGTGGAAAGAAACAGGAGTGTTGTGGCTACTAGAAATTAGTGATAATTTTATTCTCACAACACATCAAAGTGCTGCACTCGAGTGAAGTTCTGCAGCATCGATTAACCTCCCCTTTAAGAACTAGAAAGAGCCTGTGGCAATGATGACTGCAATTAGACTGCACTTGATATTGCTTAGCGCTTTGAGTCTAACGCCACTGAACAAGGCCATGAGCTCTTGATTTAGTGCTCCAATCCTTTCTTTGAGCAATGAGACTCAAAGGGGAGAAATTCAGGTTGTTTGCGTCTCCTGTTAGCGCCCCCTGGTTTTGATGTTCCTGGCAGTATCTCTTATCAGCATCACCGCGGAGGTGGAGGGGAATCGAATTTGGCGTGCGACACTGGAGTCACCTTGCCCCAGCGATGCTGGTCTAGCGCCCCGTTAGCACCATCTAGTGGCACTAACGGGAGGCGCTAAGGGAACAAATTTGGTCCCCAGAATCTTTACAAAGCTAACTACCGTTACACTTTTTTAGGCTGCCTAATAAGACATTGCAGTGTTGTCTACGGCAGGCAGGATCAAATTGCACATCCCAGACAAACTGTTGGGTGCATCTTCTTCTCCAAGGGGACCTATCAGTAACCTGGTCCAACCCGTTGGTGTTGCAAATAAACACAGCCTAAAATATAAGGCACACAGCCTCGTTGTAATATTTAAATGACAAACCTGCCTCCTGGGAGTGGGTTGGTTGCCCTTCCCACCTCTGTTATAACTGGAAGTGGATGGGTTGGGGTCAGGTTTGAGATTATTTTAATTTACACATCCCACCCGACCCAAACCCATCTCTTTTTATGGGTTAAAATATCCCCATTACTGCTGTGAATGGTTTCATGTTCCCCATTCTGCTGTTGGAAGTAAATGTTAGTGTAATTACTATCTTTTTATAACAGCTAAAAATAGCATATTACTTAAATTGAACCTCCTAATCCTGCTGATGATTAGTGACATTTGCATATTTAATTTACTGGAAGAAATGTTTCATGCTGTGAAAACATTTAATACAATTAGGACTAAGAACATACAGGTACATTTTTAAGCCAATTTTCTATTTTATAACTGAGGCAAATCAGTATATAAATTACCGACGCATGTAAAGTAACTCCTTTAATTTCATTTACTAGTTACATCATGAACAAGTCAGAATATCTCATCGCGAAAAAGATAATCAATTATGGCCATAAAAATAGACTAACCCAATTTACTTCAGAATGTTCACCTGTCAGCAGCTGAGCTGTTGAACATTATCGGTCTATTTAGCTGAGGTGAATGTTAATGTAATCTTGTGGAATTGTTATAAAATGCTATAAATGTTCGGTCTCATCTGTACAGTGTCTCCTGGGCATAATGTCGAATAGCTCTGCATAATAATACTTTAAATTTACTGTCTGGATGTGGTATAGCTTATTAGTTCACTTTTCAAACCAGTTCACCAATGGTGCAAACAAACATTTTGGGCCATAATGTGCGAACCCTATGAGCATGTATGAGGCGCACACGCAGCCGTAGGTGCCGCGCAAGTTGCGGGTTTAGGCATGTGCTAAAACACGGAACTTGCGATCTGTCAACACATCCCCGGGAAAAGGGCCTCCGCGGGCGGAGGGCTGGGCTATGTTCCCAACATCTGCCCAGCGAATGCCCCTTGGAATTCTTAGCTTGGTAAAAGAAGACACAAACCACAGTGGTTAGAGGGATGCCGTATAAATGCATTCAACTAATTTATAAACTAACATTGATGAAATTAAGAGTGACGAATGGACAAATAAACATGCACACAAATAGATAGGAATCACCAAAGTAAGTCGGATTTCTCAGTTGCTGCCATTATACGACTGAAATGGTAGCTTTACTTACATTTAAAGGTGCAGATTGCTATTCCAGTTGAATTAATAACTTATGATTGGGCTGAATTTGCGAGAGTTTTAAAAAACATAAAAGTATTTTTTTTTCATTCATTTAAAAATTAAAGCACATGTACAATATGATAATGCTATTTTTAGCCCCTTTAAAACATTTAAATTTATTTTTCAAAAAATTTACATTTTGTTTTAAATGTTTAATTATATTGTATTTTAATGAATTTTAAAAATGTAATTTTTTATTTTTTATTTTTATGTTGAATGTATTTTTTATGTGATTCCCATTGATGCTTATGGAGATTCTGCACCCAAGAGCATGAATGAGGATTCCCTTCTTTGATTGGTTGGGCCAGTCCATGTGATCCCAGGGGTGCCTGCAAATCACCTGCGCCCCTGGGATACGTGGACCTCTACGCAGGTCGACACCTACAGGCCCAGGATCCCAAGGGCCCAAAATTGAAGAACTTACCGCCCACTGCCGCCTACTGCCAGTGACATTCCTCTGCTCGAACCGCCCAGTGCCACTTTCGAGGTGGCCTGGTGTGTGCGGGAGGGGAGAGCTGCCGGGACGTGCCCGCTGACGTCAGCTGACCACCGAGTGGTGTAACTGACCTCCAGACCGCCGAGCTGCGATATTGATGCGGGCGGCAGTCGACAGCAGAACGGGGCTGGACCGCTGGCTGGAGGCTGGTCTGTCCCCGATGGTAGGTAGGAAGATGGTGAAAAAGAGGTTAGTTTTTGTAATTTTTATCTTTACAGGGACTTACCTGGATGGGGCCCCCTGAAGGTCCTCAAATGTGTTTGACATTTTTTTTTAATGCTTTTGCTTTCCAGCTCTTCGACCCTCCGTGGGCCCGACTCTATCCTCGGCGGCACTTGGGGCAGCAAGCGCTTTTACCGCCGAGAATGGGACCTCCCGCCCGCTGCTGCCCAGATTGGCGGTGTACGTCGTCCATTTGCCGCTCGCTGACCTTCGAGGGACCTCTCCGATGAAAATCCCGCCGAAAGTACGTCAGGGACCTCGGCGGCCATCCTTTGGGCAGAACTTAGGCGGCACTTGGGCGGGCAGAGCCCTTCGCCAAATTCGGGCCCCTAATCTCTGTGGATCCCGAGGCAGAAGTTAGCTTCTCAGATTTTTTGCTGGTTGGAGGCATTTGCCCAGGGGAATCCTCCGCCCACAAATTCAGGCCCCGCCATATATTCTTAATTCAACTGGAATAGCAACCTGCACCTTTATGAGTAAGTGAAGCTACCATTTTAGTAGTATAACGCCATCAACTGAGAAATTCGACTTACTTTGCTGACTCCTATCTATTTGTGAGCGTGTTTATTTGTCTATTCATCACTCTTAATTTCATCAATTTTAGTTTAGAGAAATTTATTTAATGCGTTTATATGGCATTCCTCTCGCCACTGTAGTTTAAAATAAACAGATGAATTCACATTGAAGTATCAGATAGAGGACTGTCCTGTCAGCATGTTACTGCCAACTCAAATTTCTAACCTTATAATTCTTGTGGTAAAATTCCCTACAGAAGTCTTTTTAAATTTAAATCATTCTGTCTCTTAAGCTAACATTAATGAACAACGTTTGTTTTTTTCCGTGTGAAATTAATTATGGATATTTTATGATAGGATAGTCAATATTTTTATAATGTATAGGCATAGATATTTGTGTGCAGATATTTACAATTGCATTTACTGATCAAGCCAGATTTTACACTGTGTAATAGTGAGTTTTTTTTTAACAGTGAGGCATTAAGTCATTATTACTTTTATGATTATGATCCAAGTATGAAGTTCCTGACTTTGCTAATTTTAGTTAAAAAGTTGCTCAAGTTACAAAATGGAAAGTTAACGCCCTCTGCAGCAGTCCAAGTGCCCTGACATCTTCAGACCTGCAACCAGATATAAAAAGGTGGCTGCTCGGAGACAAAGGACACCTACGTCAATCTTGGCTAATGGCACCCATCAGAAACCCGACCAATGGAACCGAACATCATCAGCATCATAGGCAGTCCCTCAGAATCGAGGAAGACTTGCTTCCACTCTCAGGTGACTGAACAGTCCAATACGGGAATTACAGTCTCTGTTGCAGGTGGGACAGACAGTGGTTGAGGGAAACGGTGGGTGGGGAGTTTGGTTTGCCGCATACTCCTTCCGCTACCTGCGCTTGGTTTCTGCATGCTCTTGGCGATGAGATTCAAGGTGGTTAACGCCCTCCTGGATGCTCTTCCTCCACTTAGGGTGGTCTTTGGCCAGGGTCTCTCAGGTTTCGGTGGGGATGTTGCATTTTATCAAGGAGGCTTTGAGGGTGTCCTTGAAATGTTTCCTTTGCCCACCTGGGGTTCGCTTGCCATGTAGGAGTTCCGAGTAGAGCGCTTGCTTTGAAAGTCTTGTGTCGGGCATGCAGACAATGTGGCCCGCCAAGCGGAGCAGGTCGAGTGTGGTCAATGCTTCGATGCTGGGCATGTTGGCCTGATCGAGGACACTACAGTGAATGCTGTATGACCACCTTGATTGAAGGAACCACTGGCAGGGTAGCTCAGATGAATAGGTGGCTTGAGCAGTGGTGCAGCAGGGAGGGATTCAAATTCCTAGGGCATTGTAACCAGTTCTGGGGGAGATGGGACCAGTACAAACCAGACGGTCTGCAACTAGGCAGGACCGGAACCAATGTCCTAGGGGGAGTATTTGCTAGTGCTGTTTGGGAGGAGTTAAACGAATATGGCAGGGGGATGGGAACCAATGCAGGGAGACAGAGGGAAACAAAATGGAGACAGAAGCAAAATACAGAAACGAGATGAGTAAAAGTGGAGGGCAGAGAAACCCAAGGCAAAAAACAAAAAGGGCCACTTTATAGCAAAATTCTAAAGGGTCAAAGTGTATTAAAAAGGCAAGCCTGAAGGCGCTGTGCCTCAATGCGAGGAGTATTCAGAATAAGGTGGACTAATTAACTGTGCACATAGCAGTTAACGGATATGATGTGGTTGGCATCACAGAGACATGGCTCCAGGGTGACCAAGGCTGGGAACTCAACATCCAAGGGTATTCAACATTTAGGAAGGATAGATAGAAAGGAAAAGGAGGCGGGGTGACGTTGCTGGTTAAAGAGGAAATGAATGCAATTGTAAGGAAGGACATTAGCTTGGATGATGTGGAATCGGTATGGGTGGAGCTATGGAATACCAAAGGGCAGAAAACGCTAGTGGGAGTTGCGTACAGACCTCCAAACAGTAGTAGTGATGTTGGGGAGGGCATCAAACAGGAAATTAGGGGTGTATGCAATAAAGGTGCAGCAGTTATCATGGGTGACTTTAATATGCATTTTGATTGGGCTAACCAAACTGGAAACAGTACGGTGGAGATTTCCTGGAGTGCATAAGGGATGGTTTTCTAGACCAATATGTCGAGGAACCAACTAGCGGGGAGGCCATCTTAGACTGGGTGTTGTGTAATGAGAGAGGATTCATTAGCAATCTCGTTGTGCGAGGCCCCTTGGGGAAGAGTGACCATAATATGGTGAAATTCTACGTTAGAATGGAGAAGGAAACAGTTAATTCAGAGACCATGGTCCAGAACTTAAAGAAGGGTAACTTTGAAGGTATGATGCGTGAATTGGCTAGAATAGATTGGCAAATGATACTTAAGGGATTGACAGTGGATGGGCAATGGAAGACAGTTAGAGACCGCATGGATGAACTACAACAATTATACAGCCCTGTCTGTCATAAAAATAAAATAGGGAAGGTGGCTCAACCGTGGCTCAAGGGAAATCAGGGATAATATTAAAGCCAAGGAAGTGGCATAGAAATTGGCTAGAAATAGCAGCGAACCAGGGGACTGGGAGAAATTTTGAACTCAGCAGAGGAGGACAAAGTGTTTGATTAGGGCAGGGAAAATAAAGTACGGGAGGAAGCTTGCAGGGAACATTAAGACGGACTGCAAAAGCTTCTATAGATATGTAAAGAGAAAAAGGTTAGTAAAGACAAGTGTAGGTCCCCTGCAGTCAGAAACAGGGGAAGTCATAACTGGGAACAAAGAAATGGCAGACCAATTGAACAAGTACTTTGGTTCGGTATTCACTAAGGAGGACACAAACAACCTTCCGGATTTCAAAGGGGTCAGAGGGTCTAGTAAGAAGGAGGAACTGAGGGAAATCCTTATTAGTCAGGAAATTGTGTTGGGGAAATTGATGGGATTGAAGGCCGATAAATTTCTAGGGCCTGATGGTCTGCATCCCAGAGTACTTAAGGAGGTGTCCTTGGAAATAGCGGATGCATTGACAGTCATTTTCCAACATTCCATTGACTCTAGATCAGCTCCAATGGAGTGGAGGGTAGCCAATGTAACCCCACTTTTTAAAAAAAGGAGGGAGAGAGAAAACAGGGAATTATCGACCAGTCAGCCTGACATCGGTAGTGGGTAAAATGATGGAATCAATTATTAAGGATGTCATAGCAGCGCATTTGGAAAGAGGTGACATGATAGGTCCAAGTCAGCATGGATTAGTGAAAGGGAAATCATGCTTGACAAATCTTCTGGAATTTTTTGAGGATGTTTCCAGTAGAGTGGACAAGGGAGAACCAGTTGATGTGATGTATTTGGACTTTCAGAAGGCTTTCGACAAGGTCCCACACAAGAGATTAATGTGCAAAGTTAAAGCACATGGTATTGGGGGTAGTGTGCTGACGTGGATTGAGAACTGGTTGGCAGACAGGAAGCAAAGAGTAGGAGTAAATGGGGACTTTTCAGAATGGCAGGCAGTGACTAGTTGGGTACCGCAAGGTTCTGTGCTGGGGCCCCAGCTGTTTACATTGTACATTAAGGGATTTAGACGAGGGGATTAAATGTAGTATCTCCAAATTTGCGGATGACACTAAGTTGGGTGGCAGTGTGAGTTGCGAGGAGGATGCTATGAGGCTGCAGAGTGACTTGGATAGGTTAGGTGAGTGGGCAAATGCATGGCAAATGAAGTATAATGTGGATAAATGTGAGGTTATCCACTTTGGTTGTAAAAACAGAGAGACAGACTATTATCTGAATGGTGACAGATTAGGAAAAGGGGAGGTGCAATGAGACCTGGGTGTCATGGTACATCAGTCATTGAAGATTGGCATGCAGGTACAGCAGGCGGTTAAGAAGGCAAATGGCATGTTGGCCTTCATAGCGAGGGGATTTGAGTACAGGGGCAGTGGGGTGTTACTACAGTTGTACAGGGCCTTGGTGAGGCCACACCTGGAGTATTGTGTACAGTTTTGGTCTCCTAACTTGAGGAAGGACACTCTTGCTATTGAGGGAGTGCAGCGAAGGTTCACCAGACTGATTCACGGGATGGCGGGACTGACATATCAAGAAAGACTGGATCAACTGGGCTTGTATTCACTGGAGTTCAGAAGAATGAGAGGGGATCTCATAGAAAATGTTTAAAATTCTGATGGGTTTAGACAGATTAGATGCAGGAAGAATGTTCCCAATGTTGGGGAAGTCCAGAACCAGGGGTCACAGTCTAAGGATAAGGGGTAAGCCATTTAGGACCGAGATGAGGAGAAACTTCTTCACCCAGAGAGTGGTGAACCTGTGGAATTCTCTACCACAGAAAGTTGTTGAGGCCAATTCACTAAATATATTCAAAAAGGAGTTAGATGTAGTCCTTACTACTAAGGGGATCAAGGGGTATGGCAAGAAAGCAGGAATGGGGTACTGAAGTTGCATGTTCAGCCATGAACTCATTGAATGGCGGTGCAGGCTAGAAGAGCCGAATGGCCTACTCCTGCACCTATTTTCTATGTTTCTATGTTGTCGGGAGTGGAGAATCTTAGCTATGATGGAAGATTAGATAGGCTGGGTTTGTTTTCATTGGAACAGTGGAGGCTGAGAGGAGACGTCTTTGAGGTGTATAAAATTATGAGGGACCCAGATATAGTGGATAGAAAGGGCCTATTTCCCTCAGCAGAGTGTTCAACAATCAGGGGGCATAAAGTAATTGGTAAAAGGTTTAGGGGGGATTTGAAGGGAAATTTCTTCATCCAGAGGGTGGTGGGGGTCTGGAACTCACTGCCTGAAAGGGTGGTCGAGGCAGAAACCCTCACCACATTTAAAAAGTGCTTGGATGTGCACCTGAAGTGCCGTAACCTGCAGGGCTACGGACCTAGAGCTGGAAAGTGGGATTAGGCTGGATAGCCTCTTGTTGGCCAGCACGGACAGGATGGGCCAAAATGGCCTCCTTCCACGCTGTAAATGTCTGTGATGTATGTTTCTCTTTGACCAAACCTGCGTTAATTTCTACTTATGCGGCTCGGTGTCAAATTATTATTGCACAATCCTCCTGTGAAGCGCCTCGGGACGTTTCACTACGTTAAAGGCGCTATATAAATACAAGTTGTTATTGGTGTTGTTGTTACCATGCCCCCCACGCGTCCCCCCCATAACCCCCCCCCCCCGCAATGTCACTGGCAGAAAGTAATTTTGCAAATGACCAACCACCCCTTGAACATTCCCCCATTAGTCGACATCAATTCATGTCTTCCCATTCATCATCAAACAAGGTAAAAGGCAACTTACCACCCAGCAACCAAGAATAGGCAAGACGGGAAAATGGTGAAAAGTAATAATATGTATGTGACTTCAATAACAGAAGCTTATCAACACAACAGTTCCTCGTGAACCCGTGTGCAAATACAAAGCCTCAGAGTTAAGCTGCTCAGATGCCTGCTCTGACTGCTGAGATGCTGTTGGCTGACATCCCCTGGGTTACGGAGCCCATGAGGTCCACGCCAAAGAATGTTCTGTCTGAACCTGGGCAGGGGCCGACTCGGCTATCGTCAGTCCAGTAATCCAGGAAAATCATCGGTAGCTTGCTTGCGATTTTATTTAAATTCCTCCCAGTGGGCATTGAAAATTGAGTGTAACATTTAATCATGATTCGGGTTAATCCTGCTCCTGGCTCTCTTAATCAGATGTGGTCCATTCACAAGTTGTGACACAAAGATCCAGTCCATTGCTCGAAAGGATGAAAACAATTGAATCAGAACTCATCATCATCATCATCATCATAGGCAGTCCCTCGGAATCGAGGAAGACTTACTTCCACTCTTAGAATGAATTCTCAGGTGGCTGAACAGTCCAATACTAGAACCACAGTCCCTGTTACAGGTGGGACAGAGAGTCGTTGAGGGAAAGGGTGGGTGGGACTGGTTTGCCGCACGCTCTTTCCGTTGTCAGCCCTTGTTTTCTACATACTCTCAGCAACGAGACTCGAGGTGCTCAGTGCCCTCTCGGATGCACTTCATCAAATTAGGGTGGTCTTTGGCCAGCGACTCCCAGATGTCGGTGGGGATGTTGCACTTTTTCAGGGAGGCTTTGAGGGTGTCCTTGTAATGTTTCCTCTGCTCACCTTTGGCTCGTTTGCCATGAAGGAGTTCAGAGTAGAGCGCTTGCTTTGGGAGTCTCATGTCTGGCATGCGAACATTGTGGCTTGCCCAGCGGAGCTGATCAAATGTGGTCTGTGCTTTAAAGCTGGGGATGTTGGCCTGGTCGAGGATACTAATGTTGGTGCGCCTGTCCTCCAAGGGGATTTGTAAGATCGTGCGGAGACATCATCGGTGGTATTTCTCCAGCGACTTGAGGTGTCTACTGTACATGGTCCATGTCTCTGAGCCATACAGGAGGGCGGGTATTACTACGGCCCTGTAGACCATGAGCTTGGTGGCAGATTTGAGGGCCTGGTCTTCGAACACTCTCTTCCTCAGGCAGCCGAAGGCTGCACTGGTGCACTGGAGGTGGTGTTGAATCTCGTCGTTAATGTCTACTCTTGTTGATAAGAGGCTCCTGAGATATGGGAAATGGTCCACGTTGTCCAGGGCTGCGCCATGGATCTTGATGACTGGGGGACAGTGTTGTGCGGCGAGGACAGGCTGATGGAGGACCTTTGTCAGTTTTTGCTGCTGTCGGTGGGGATGTTGCATTTTATCAGGCAGGCTTTGAGGGTGTCCTTGAAACATTTCCTCTGCCCACCTGGGCTCGCTTGCCATGTTGAAACTCCGTGTAGAGCGCTTGCTTTGGCAGTCTCGTGTCGGGCATGCGAACAATGTGGCCTGCCCAAATGAGCTGGTCGAGTGTGATCAGTGCTACGATGCTGGCGATTCTGTAGGTTCGGCCAGGGAGGGTTTTGGCTGGGCCAGCGGCTCGGCGCCCAAGAGGGGGTGTCAGGCTGCCTGTTGGCGGCCTGGCTGAACCCGGGGCCATAATTGTCCGGCTGATCAGGAAGTTGGCCGGCAAAAATACAAACATGGCGGCCAGGTCAGTGCGCCCTCCCCTTAAAGGGCCACCGCGCTGCCAGTCCGCACTCACACAGGACAAGGTGCACCGACAGAGAAAGCAAAGATTTTTTAAGGTAAATTTGGGGAGAAGTGTGCTGGAGGGGCAGGAGATCGGCGGTGTGTGCTTTGATGATGCGCTTGGGACGGTCGGCAGCAGCGGGGCGCAAGTGGGGACAGGCCGAAAAATCCCCGAGCTAAATTTGGATCGTGGTGGCCAATGGACTGCAATGCAGCCAGCTCTCGATTGCCCCACATGGCCGCCACAAAACATCGAAAACGGGCCTCATCTGGACCCTGGATTTCTGCCTCCGTGTCTCTTATTGATATTCACATGTTGAAAACCAACTTTATATTCAGTTTGGAGCTTTAATATGTAATAAAGAAACATAATATTGACATAATACATATTTAGACATAAATTAGTTTTATCATTTGTGGCCCACGCAGAATATAGGATGTGAGATAGAATTATCTTTATTGTGCATCTTAATTGCTCACTTATCGGAAAATAAATATTTTCCCTATTAATAACCCATTTAGATTTAAATTCATATACAAATTAACATCAACAAACAACTGATTTTGGAAAATTCATAGATTAAATATGTGACAGGCCTCTGTTTTGCTTCACCATCTGGACTACATTCAGCATATCTTTAAGAGGCAAAGGTAGAACGTTTAGAGAAGATATGACCTTTACTGTTTCACTCGTAACACAACATACGGAACTGTGGTAATAAAAACAAAAACTGCTGGATATACTCAGTAAGTCAGGCAACATCTGTGGGGAGATTTTACAGAGTTCGACGTTTCAGGTCGATGACCTTTTATCAGAACTAGAAAAAGTTGAAGATGTAACAGGTTTTAAATAAATACTGAGGCAGGGAATGTGGGGAGGGCAGGAAGGAACAAAAGGGAAGGTCTATGATAGGGTGGAGGGCATGCAGAAAATAAGTGCAGGCAGCGGAAGGAGCGTGCGGCAAACCAGACTCCCCACCCACCCTTTCCTCCAACCACTGTCTGCCCCACCTGTGACAGAGACTGTAATTCCCGTATTGGACTGTTCAGTCACCTGAGAACTCACTTTTAGACTGGAAGCAAGTCTTCCTCGATTCCGAGGGACTGCCTGTGATGATGATGATGAAGGCAGGAGAGATTAAATGACAAAGGGGATGATGGTGTAAGGCAAGAATGGGTGGTAATAGAAACAAATAAGGAAACAAAAGATGGGACTAGAGGAGGTGTAAATGGGAATGGCAGAATAATTATCACCAGTTGCTGTCCAAATAATTGGAGGCTGTGGTTACGATTTGAAATTGTTGAACTCAATGTTTAGTCTGGAAGGCTGTAAAGTGCCTAATCGAAAGATGAGGTGCTGTTCTTTGAGCTTACGTTGGGCTTCATTGGAACAGTGTCGGAGGCCAAGGACAGAGAGGTCAGAGTGGGAGTGGGGTGAAAAATTAAAATCATCATCATAGGCAGTCCCTCGGAATCGAGGAAGACTTGCTTCCACACTTAGCATGAGTCCTTAGGTGGCTGAACAGTCCAATACGGGAACCACAGTCCCTGTCACAGGTGGGACAGACAGTCGTTGAGGGAAAGGGTGAGTGGGACTGGTTTGCCGCATACTCTTTCCGTTGCCTGCGCTTGAAAAATTAAAATAACAGATGACTGAAACTCGGGGTCACGCTTGTGGATGGAACGAAGCAATCACCCAATCTGTGTCTGCTCTCCCCAATCTAGAGAAAGGAATAGAAGGATATGTTGATGGGGTGAGATGAAGAGGGATGGGAGTAGGCTGGAGTGGAGCATAAACCCCGGCATTGACCAGTTGAGCCGAGTGGCCTGTTTCTGTCCGGTAAATACTATGTATTACAATAAATCTGTGGAATTCTCTGCCCAAGGAAGCAGTTGAGGCTAGCTCATTGATTGTATTCAAGTCACAGATAGATAGATTTTTAACCAATAAGGGAATTAAGGGTTATGGGGAGCGGGCGGGTAAGTGAAGCTGAGTCCACGGCCAGATCAGCCACGATCTTGTTGAAAGGCGGAGCAGGCTCGAGGGGCTAGATGGCCTACTCCTGTTCCTAATTCTTATGTTCTTATGTTCTTATGTTATGTTAAAATGGACAGCTTGGTTGTAAAGCTAAATCCTTATAATAGTCTCCATTAAATTCACGTCGTAAAAATGAACAATACAGGTAGTGTAATTTTATATCGTTCATAGAGATAGCAATTTACAGCTGCTTCCACAGCAGCCTGACCAAGAGCTGGAAAAGCACGGGTGAATCAGTTCAAAGTTCAGTTGTGATGAGGTTTGAAAGACATCCTCACAACAGGGAGTCCTGCACTGCCTTTGTAGTTATTAAATTAACAGCAGTGATCCAAGGGTGTTTAATGAATTGGCAAAGAAGTATTTTGATTCAAAAGCAGAATACTGCGGACACTGGAATCTGGAATAAAAACAGAGAATGCTGGGAATCTCAGCGGGTCAGGCAGCATCTGTGGGGAGAGAAGCAGAGTTAACGTTTCGGGTCGATGACCTTTCGTCAGAACTGGCGAATGTTCGAAATGAATAGATTATTAAGGAGCACTGAAAGGGGGAGGGGAAGAAAGAACAAAAGGGAAGGTCTGTGATAGGGTGGAAGGCAGGAGAGATTCGAGAGACAAAAAAGGGATGGTGGCCCAAATTGAAATGGTAATGGTAGAAGTTAGAAAAAGATTAGTCTAGCCAGGGTGTGAATGGTGGGGTAATTACCAGCTGCCACGGGAAACAGAGAAAGAAAAAATATACATAAGCTCGGAGCAGTGTTATACAAAAAGAAAGAGAAAGCATTTTGATTATATGGGCACAAAGAGTGCAGGCAATCATTTTAAAAAATGTTCTTTTTGGGTTTATAGCTGCAACCAGACAACTGCTGATGCCGTGGTGACAAGTGGTAAGATAAAAAGAAAGCTGAAAATCTGAAATAATTAATGTTCCAGGTGGGTAAACTTCATCAAAACTGGTGAAGGCTTTCAACTTGAAAGGTGAACCCATCCTTTTAATTGAAGGTTTTGATGGACTATTGTGTATTTTCAGTATCTTCTGTTTATATTAAGGACCAGGCTGTCTCCAGTGGCATTTGACACAGACAAAAATATCAAAGCTACAATTTAAAATGTTCAACAAAATACTAAACATAACTTTTAGTATTGCCTAATTATTTATATTTTGTTAATTCTCCCTTTCAATTACTTGAAAAAAATTGCTTTTATCTTTAATTCTTGGCTCACAATGTTCCGTTTACTTTTGTAGTTAATATATTCATGCTTCTTTACCAATCCTGTATCATCATTTAAAATATATTTAGTTGTGCACAATTGCATTTATCTTTGTATTTCTTAACCTGTGGCACATTTAACAAAATGTCCTAACCCATTTAACAGCCGAAATGGTGCAAGTCTTTGATTTTCAGGGAGCATTCTCTCCTCTGAGTCAGAACATAAGAACATAAGGCCCCTCGAGCCTGCTCCGCCATTCAATAAGATCATGGCTGATCTTCTACCTCAACTCGACCTTCCTGCACTAACCTCATATTCCTGAATTCCCTTCGTTCCCCCAAAATTTATCGACCTTTGTCTTGAATATACTGAATCCCCTCATCCCAGAAACCAGTCTCAAGAACCTTCGCTGCACTCCCTCTGAGGCAAGTATGTTTTTCCTTCGGTAAGGAGACCAGAACTGTGCACAGTACTCCAGGTGTGGCCTCACCAATGCCCTGTATAATTGCAGTAAGACTTCTTTACTCTTACACTCTAATCCCTTGGTAACAAAAGCTAACATACCATTTGCTTTCCCAATTGCTCACTGTACCTGCAGGTTAACTTTCTGTGATCCGTGTACAGGGACACCCAGGTCCCTCTGAACACCAACATTTCCCAGTCTCTCTCCATTCAAAACAAATTCTGCTTTTTTGTTGTTCCTACCAAAGTGGATAGCTTCACGCATCCGCACATTGCATTTCATTTGCCATA
The DNA here is from genome assembly GCF_044704955.1 of Pristiophorus japonicus. Taxonomy (NCBI): domain Eukaryota; kingdom Metazoa; phylum Chordata; class Chondrichthyes; family Pristiophoridae; genus Pristiophorus; species Pristiophorus japonicus. The sequence continues at coordinate 6,833,864 of NC_091986.1, forward strand.
TTCTTGCCCACGCAATCAACCTGCCTATATCTCGCTGCAGCCTTTTTGCATCCTCCTCACAGCTTACTTTCCCACCTAACTTTGTATCATCATGAAACTTGGATACATTGCTTTCAGTCCCTTCATCTCAGTCATTAATATAGATTGTGAATAGCTGAGGCCCCAGCACTGATCCCTGCGGTATCCCGCTAGTTACAGCCTGCCAACGTGAAAAAGTCCCGTTTATTCCTACTCTGTTTTCTGTCCGTTAATCAATCCTCAATCCATGCTAATATATTACCCCCAATCACATGAGTCCTAATTTTGTGTAATTATGGTGGAGGGTTTGAACGCCACTACAGACAGTCGCACCAATTGGAAACCAGAGATTGGGCTCTGAATTCTGGGTTAAATGCTTTTGTCCAGTGTGTCCACCCGCCCCCCCCGCAAACCCACCGGGCGACCCCCTCTCACCCTCTCTGGCGCACCCCTCTCTCCCACCCCCACCGGCGAACCCCCTACCCCCCCACACCCCCCCCACCCCCACCACGCCCCCCCTCCCACCGGCGCTCCGCTCCCCCCCACCTCCCCCACCCCCCCCCACCCCCACCGGCGTCCCCCTCCCACCGGCGCTCCACTCCCCCCCACCTCCCCCACCCCCCCCACCCCCACCGGCGTCCCCCTCCCACCGGCGCTCCACTCCCCCCCACCTCCCCCACCCCCCCCACCCCCACCGGCGTCCCCCTCCCACTGGCGCTCCGCTCCCCCCCACCCCCCCTACCCCCACCGGTGCTCCGCTCCCCCCCACCCCCCCTACCCTCACCGGCGCTCCGTTCCCCCCCACCCCCCCCCACCCCCACCGGCGCTGCACTCCCTCCCTCACCCCCATTGGTGCCCCCCCACCCCTCCAACACCCCGCACCGGCTGTGAAAGGAGCGTTCACGTCGTGTCCTGTCAGACTGCTAATCCGCCTGCAAAACCTTCCTCTGAGAGAAGTGTGTGACAATATGAAAACACCATCGGTTGTGATTGAAACTCTTGGGCCTTTACTTACACTAAATTAAATGAACATTAGTGTAAACATAGAAACATAGAAAATAGGTGCAGGAGCAGGCCATTAGGCCCTTTGAGCCTGCACCACCATTCAATAAGATCATGGCTGATCATTCACCTCAGTACCCCTTTCCTGCTTTCTCTCCATACCCCTTGATCCCTTTAGCCGTAAGGGCCATAATAAACTCCCTCTTGAATATATCCAATGAACTCTCTGCAGTAGGGAATTCCACAGGTTAACAACTCTCTGAGTGAAGAAGTTTCTCCTCATCTCAGTCCTAAATGGCCTACCCCGTATCCTAAGACTGTGTCCCCTGGTTCTGGACTTCCCCAACATCAGGAACATTCTTCCTGCATCTGACCTGTCCCGTCCCATCAGAATCTTATACGTTTCTATGAGATCCCCTCTCATCCTTCTAAACTCCAGTGAATACAGGCCCAATCGATCCAGTCTCTCCTCATATGTCAGTCCAGCCATCCCTGGAATCAGTCTGGTGAACCTTCGCTGCACTCCCTCAATAGCAAGAACGTCCTTCTCAGATTAGACCAAAACTGAACACAATATTCAAGGTGTGGCCTGACCAAGGCCCTGTAAAATTTCCGTAAGACCTCCCTGCTCCTATACTTAAATCCCCTCGCTATGAAGGCCAACATGGCATTTGCCTTCTTCACCGCCTGCTGTATCTGCATGCCAACTTTCAATGACTGATGAACCATGACACCCAGGTCCCATTGCACCTTCCCTTTTCCTAATCTGCCGCCATACAAATAATATTTTGCCTTTGTGTTTTTGCCACCAAAGTGGATAACCTCATATTTATCCACATTATACTGCATCTGCCATGCATTTGTCCACTCACCTAACCTGTCCAAATCACCCTGCAGCCTCTTAGCATCCTCCTCACAGCTCACAACGCCACCCAGTTTAGTGTCATCTGCAAACTTGGAGATATTATACTCAATTCCTTCATTCAAATCATTAATGTATATTGTAAAGAGCTGGGGTCCCAGCACTGAGCCCTGAGGCACTCCACTAGTCACTGGCTCCCATTCCGAAAAGGACCCGTTTATCGTGACTCTCAGCTTCCTGTCTGCCAACCAATTCTCTATCCACGCCAGTGCATTACCCCCAATACCATGTGCTTTAATTTTGCACACGAATCCCTTGTGTGGGACCTTGTCAAAGGCCTTTTGAAAGTCCAAATACACCACATGCACTGGCTCTCCCTTGTCCACTCTACTGGTTACATCCTCAAAAAATTCCAGAAGATTTGACAAGCATGATTTCCCTTTCATAAATCCATGCTGACTTGGACCGATGCCATCACTGCTTTCCAAATGTGCTATTATTTCATCCTTAATAATTGATTCCAACATTTTCCCCTTTACTGATGTCAGGCTAACCGGTCTATAATTACCTGTTTTCTCTCTCCCTCCTTTTTTAAAAAGTTGTGTTACATTAGCTACACTCCAGTCCATAGGGACTGATCCAGAGTTGATAGACTGTTGGAAAATGATCACCAATGCATCCACTATTTCTAGGGCCACTTCCTTAAGTACTCTAGGATGCAGACAATCAGGCCCTGGGGATTTATCGGCCTTCAATCCCATCAATTTTCCTAACACAATTTCCCTCCTAATAAGGATATCCTTCAGTTCCTCCTTCTCACTAGACCCTCGGTCCCCTAGTATATCCAGAAGGTTATTTGTGTCTTCCTTTGTGAAGACAGAACCAAAGTATTTGTTCAATTGGTCTGCCATTTCTTTGTTCCCCATTATAAATTCTACCAGTTTGTATGAAATTCGTTTGACTCATTTATTTAAACCGGTTGAGACCTTTATTAAAATAGAGGACGAAGAAATGTCACCCAAGTGCATGAAGCAGTTGTATGCTAATATCACATCGGATAACTTGAAAGGCAATTGATTTTTTTAATTAAAGCGGACTGTCCACGCTAATTTTAATTAAAAAAAGAAAAATGGTCGGAAAAATAAAGGAACTGCAAAGTCTGAATTTCAAGGAGATGAGGCAAGAGAAATGGAATGGGTTGTGTCGATTTTGGAAAAAAGAATGGTTCGAGCAGGTCCAGTAAATCGGAAGGGAGGCTTGGGAGCATAAGACAGCCAGGTTGAGCTGAAGTCTGTGGGGAGCAGTTAGAGCTGCAGCAGGGTGAGAGGGAGGGAGACTTGGATTGTCTCCGCACTTCTGGGAATTGGAGCCTGCTTGCTTAGTTATGTCTTTCAGCTTCAAAATGGACTTGTGCTTGTAATAGAGCTCCCCCTCGTGGACTACTGTGGTAATGCGACTACTGATGTAAATGCACGAAAAGGGTCATGTGACAAAGTCACATGGTGGCAGGTTTCTGTGTTGGAGCCATCTTGTTGAGTGCGTTTGTTGGTGATTTCGCAAAGAGTATATCACAGCACTCTTTGCATACATGTGCTGCGATGGGGGCTGAGCCATGCGGTGTCTCGCGGGAGTTATAATTTCTTTGGGTGAGAATGTCATGCAACAGGTGGGCAGGCTAGGCCATGAGGTACTGAGGCGAGGGTGTATTTAAGGCTCAGCACATTGGGCCAATAATTGCGGTCGGAGGCTTCCCGCGGGCGGACACCTCCGACCACAAAAAAAAATTACACAATTGCCTGGTGGTCCTAGAGGAATGTAGACATCGGGTCCCATAGCCCATCACAGAGGCCCACGCATCGTGGGAGCGTACGGGCATCCTGGGATCACATGGGCCCGGACCACCAATGGGCATGGAGTATTCCCATTCACAGTAATGGTGAATTCCGTCTGTACAGAACTCCCATTACTATGAATGGGGATACCCCCAAAACACAGAAACACAGTTATAAATAAGAAAAAAACACTTCACTTATTTAAAATTAATAGAAATTAAATGCTTTAGAGAAAAAAAATGTTTTAATCGTGTTAAAAAATAAATTTACCTTCATAGACAGTGTTTTAATATAAAAACATGTAATACAATTTTTCTATCTTTTAAAACTCTTACGCTGGTAAAAAGCAGTCTGCTTTTAAAGACATTTGCTGGGCAATAGTCTGCCCGTGAAGGCCCTTCTCCCGGGGATGCATGCAATCTGTCGCAGATCGCAAGCGTTGGGTTCAGGCGTATGCGCTTCGCCCGATTAACCTCGGAACTTGCGGGACCTCTTCGGGCACGCGCGCACATCGTTTTCGGCCCATCATTTTTTGTCCTGACTTTATCAAAGTAAGTTGTTTCTCTGATTCTAGTGCAAAATGGAAAATCAATGTGCTCATTCAAATCTTTTGCTTTATCTAAATCAGAGACTGACAACCTCGGGGGCGTGGCCTCTGGGAGGGCATGCTGAGGTTATTGGCACAATGCGAAGAGGATGGGACTGGTTAGCAACGAGAACCACCAAGGCAGCCTCACAGAGCCAGAGGAGGTGCATTGTGGGATGATCTCAGCGAGCAGCTACTATACACCAGAGGCAGCTCGAACAGGTCCAGTACCCACTTCTGGACAATGGCGGGGATTTAAACATCCCACATTGTACTCAGATTGCCGCATGATGCATCTCCTCTGGCTGTGCAAGACTGCATCAGTTAAAGTGAAAGTATATGAGCTCCCGATTGCTGCATGAAAGATAGATCCTCGGCTCCCAATCCTCCATGACTGAAGGCAAGGTGAACATCATCAACTTCGCTCAAGTTTTTTTCCCGGTTTTTGAAACCAATTGGGATTAAACTCTGCCATCTTCTACTGGGACGACAAATTACTGTTTCATAGAAATGGCGAGGTGCGGGGGAGGGGGGGGCGTGACTGGGACATGGGAGGGTGGGGAGGGGGGCGTGAATGGGACTTCGGGGGGGGGTTATGAATGGGACATGGGGGTGGGGAGGGGGTTATGAATGGGGCATTGAAGGGCGGGGGGGTGTGACTGGGACATTGGACAATGGGGAGGGTGATTGGGACTTGCGACAATGGGGAGGGTGAATGGGACTTGGTACAATGGGGAGGGTGAATGGGACTTTGGACAATGGGGAGAGTGAATGGGACTTGGGAGGAGGGTGAATATGACTTGGGATGGTTCAGCAATGAAAGGTTTGGAAAGCTCTGAACTAAGGATTGTGGCAGGCAGAGTGCGTACAGAGACAGACATGTATGTCATCCTAATTTATCCGTATGTTTAGCAAGGTGGAACGAATTGTTGTGAAGATGGGAACAGTAAACTGGAACTGTGTCATCGAGCAGCAATCTCATTACTATACAATATATAACAGCAGAAAACAATTATAAAGTGTGATATTGTTAGGGAATAAGAAAACAGATTTTTTTGTGTTTTCTATCTGTTTGTTCTTGAACATTTTGTGTTTGTGGATATGCGGGAGACTGAAAGGGAAGAGAATGTTGGGATATATTTTCTCCCCGTGTGGTATGCAGACACTGCTGACCAATACTGCCGACAAGAGGCCCGTTCCATTGTGAGGGCCAGGCCTTATTAACATTGTGGCCAACTGGCTGTGAGTGGGAAACGAGCACTCCAGCGAAACACACCAACTATGGGCTGCCTGGAATACCAGTGGCTTGGCTCGCCCTCGGTCCTGGAGAAAATGAAGTGGAGCGGCAGTAGCCCCCGGTGTTTGTTGTGGAGCCCAGGACAGCACAACCGTTCTTCCCAACCCCACAAAAATAAGTTGCACCGTACCTTCTGGGCTCTTCTCCAGCTGGACCGCCGACTTAGACAGTGCGGAGCGGACACACCCCGCCCAGCTGAGTCCGAAAATGGGCCTCGGGCGACTATGTGTGTCAAAGGACCCCAATTTGCATATTAAAGGGGGTGCCAACTGACTCAGGAGGTTACTCAGTGCTTGACCCTCTATCGTGGGAGGGTTAAGTCACCCCTGCCATTTTCAGATGTTAACCCCCCCCCATTTCCCGCAGGTGGATGATCCCTAACATCTCCCACATTGTTTCAGTTTTTGTGCTTGGTGTCAGCAACAAGCAGGGCCAGGTCACGTACAACATGCCACATACAGAGCAATGCTGCTTCACTTTGAACCTGATATGTAAACACATGTTAAAAGTTAAGGGCGAGAAATTCGGTATCGCCCGCTTCGAGGCTGTGACACCACCGGGGTGCTACCTTTAGCGCCGGGCGATGTCTACCGCCTCAAAGTGCGATATTCAGCTGTATCGCCCCCCACCCCCCCCCCCAAGAGGAGAACTGGAGCACTAAGGGAAGCGTTCTACAATCCTCTTTGGGCATTAAAGCCCATCGCGGGGCGGTTAGGCGAGAGAGCTTCTCAAGTTGAGGCGCTCGGATCCCGGCATCGGCCCATCAAGCCCGTGCCGGCTCTCTGCAAGAGCACCTCAGCCAGTCCTTTCCCCACAGCCCTGCAATTTCCTTTCCTGCAGGTACTTATCCAACTCCCTTTTCAAAGCCACGATTGAGTCTGCCTCCACCACCTTTTCAGGCAATGCATTCCAGATCCTAACCACTCGCTGTGTAAAGAAGTTATTCCTCTTGTTGCTGCATCTCCTTGGGTCATTGGAATCAAACAACCATTGGGAGCTATTTTTCCAGTTCCAAATAATTTTATTGAAGCTAGTCAAGTTCACTTTAAGCAGGTCATGCATCCAAAGTATTCAGGTTGTTTAGAGCTCAGAATATGTTACAAGAAAAATATTGTGTATTGAATGCTTGGTTGAGTTTCTTTGAATTTTCTTCCAATATTCACCCAATAATTCACATTTTGCATCTGATGTTAATTAGTACCATGTTGTAGTGAAAAGAACATTTATTGAATAACATGTAATTACATGAATAACTTGCACCCATGGTCAATAACATAGCCACTTTCAACAATGTTTTACTGTAATTAGTTTCAAGGGGCTCAATTTTCCCCAATGCCATTTTTTGGCGTATTGCCAGAGTTACACACGTTTTTATCGGCCCCGACTGCTCCCCCAAAAAAAGTAGCAAGTTTCCCCCTTCTATTTTTTTTAAATTGGCGCCACGCAGCCTGTCCTGTAGCCTCGGGGGGTGGAGCCTAATGTCTGCGCCGAAAAAATGATGCTGCCCCTCCTGCGCATGCGCGAAAATAAAGGACAGTTTTTACGTAACTGCTATGGGTGCGCATGCTCAGTGCAGCTCCCGGCCTGCGTTCGGCCATTTTTAAAGAGCCAGTTCTATATTATCATTGGAAAAAGCGGAAAACTGCAATACAAGATGCAACGCGGCTCAAGGACCAAGAATTTCTTACAGGATGTAGTGGAGCCATTAGTTACTGTGATTGAGGACAGATGGCAGGAGCTGGAGACCAGCAGAGGTCACATAAAGGTTTCACCAAAAGAAATGAAGAAACACTGAAACCAACTTGCAGAAGATTACTGTGCAATGGTGAGCACCCCGAGGTCTGGAGGCCAGTGCAGAGAAAAGTGGCAGGACCTTGGTCAAGTAAGTAATATTTCGTGTAAGTAATATTTTCATTTAGTCAATGAAATTTCAATTGTAAATGTGAGCATCTGTATATGTCCCACCCAGCAGAAAGACACTGTCTCTAAAAAGTGATATTTTCATCTTTGCAGAGGAAGGTGGCACACAACAAACGAGAAAGAACTCGAACAGGAGGAGGCCCAGCAAATCTGCAGCCACTGACATCCTTGGAAGACAGGGTCGCTACTTTGATGGGTCCTGCCTGGAGAAAAGCAACCGCCACTGCACAAGCTGGGCCCACACTCAAGGGAGAGGCTTAGTCCTGCATATTCCACAATCTGGCTTATATTAAGTACTGCGCGGGCTAGGCATGCTTCTGTTCCTGGGGATGTCTCCGTCAGCTACACTTCGGTTGATGCAATGTGCTATCATTCATCGTGGTCCTTCAAATCAGCCTGTTGCCTGCGCTGTGTGAGCCTACTCATGCCACCCACCCTGCCCCCCTCCTCTGCTGCTAACCATTTGTCTGTTCTGTTATATTTTGCAGAACTTGAGGCCAAGCCTGACGATGCAGAAGAAGATTCAGACGCGAACGAGCCTGAAGAGTGTTATGTAATGATGTGTGTATCGTCCCAGTACTGTAAATGTAATGTAAGCACTATGCCACACCACAGAGGGCGCTGTAGTGGGAAACCCTGGTAGTACCTGCAACAGGTGCTATATAAGGCTGACCACCACACCTGAGAGTCACTCTGGAGCTGAACAATAAAGGACGAAGGTCACAGCAGTTAGATTTACACCAGACCGTGTGGAGTCAGTGATTTGTGTGCTACATACACCACATTGGCAATGAGGAAGCGGACAAACTCCACGCAACCATGGCTACTCTGGGCTCGCTAAAGGATTTTACCGTGGGCAATGATTTGGAGGCCTTTACGGAAAGGCTCGAGTACTACTTCACAGCAAATGACTTGACGGAGGACACGGACGCAATGAGAGAGAAGCGTAAGGCGATATTGCTCTCCAGTTGTGGAGATGAGGTTTACTGTCTCGTCAGGGATTTGCTGGCACCTGGGAGCGCCAGGGACAAGTCATACGAGGAGCTGACTGAACTCATTCGTGACCAGTTGAAACCGAAGGAGAGCATCCTCACGGCCAGATACAAATTTTACCATCACTGCAGACCTGAGGGCCAGGATGTCACCAAATATGCTGCGGACCTCAGGAGTCTCGCGGCGCCGTGTGATTTTGGGGCACACCTTGACGAGGCTTTGCGGGACGTTTTCGTTGTGGGGATTGGCCACGAGGGTCTCCTTCACAAGCTGCTGGCCACGGAACCCACAGTCACTCTGACAAAGGCCATCACTATCAGCCGGGCACATATGACCTCGACTTGCAGCACCAAGCAAATAATCCACACAGTCTCGAACCAGGCAGGGAGTGTCCACAGGATAGCGCCCACCACGGACAAAACTGCAGAACGTGGCTCTGCCCGGGGCAGAGAGCACGGACCTCGGGATCCTGGAGCTCAGAGTCCGCCGAGGGGGGCCAATCAAGCAGCACCATGCTGGCGTTGTGGAGGAAGCCATGGGGCTCACTGGTGCAGGTTTGCGGAGAATACGTGCAATACCTGCCACGTTAAAGGCCACCTTCTGCGAATGTGTAAAATAAATCGGACGCATCATGTGGCTGAGGAGATGGGGGATGATCCACTGTTCAGTGAGGAGCAGGTAGAAGAAGATGAGGTGCTTGGACTGTACACATGTACCGACGATTCGCCCCCAGTGATAAGGGAAGTAAAAATCAACAGAGTCCCAGTGAGTATGGAGGTGGACACGGGCTCGGGTCCGTCGTTGATGAGTGGGAGAACTTTTGATAAACTGTGGATTAACCCAGCTGCACGACCCAAGCTGATCCCGGTCACGGCGAAGCTGTGTACCTACACCAGGGAACTGATACCTGTTCTTGGCAGAGCGATGGTGCAGGTATCCCACGGGGACGAGACGCACGCTTTACCTTTGTGGGTCGTTGCAGGCGATGGGCCGACGCTCCTCGGCCGGAGGTGGATGGGGAAGGTCCGTGGGAGCTGGGAAGACTTCATTCCTCCACAGGCTGCTGCTCCCCGGGGTGCTGCCGTGCCCCGGGTCCCCAGAGAGCAGGGCCGACCGAGCTGGAGCTGCAGCCTCAATCCCCCCACAGTCAAGCCCCAGGCCCGGACCTCACACACAGACCCTGCAGCCTCAGCCCCCACAGGCAAGTAGCCCTGCACAGAGGAGCCTAGTGGTGGGGGTGAGCTGGCGGGGCGCTGAGCGATCCAGGGGCCGGCGGTTTGGAAGGGCCCCGCAGAGGACGAGGCCGTTGGGCGGGCCCCGCCGAGGAGCTGGTAGCGTCGGGCGGCCATGGCAGCCGCAGGGGAGGCCGCTACGGAGGCCGCGGGGGACGCGGCAAGTGTGGCCGCTGGAGAGGCCACGGTGGCTGCAGGAGAGGCGGCAAGTCATGTGGCAGCGGAGGGGAGCGGAGGCTGCGACGGCGGAGGGCATCCGGAGCGGCGGAGAAGAAGATGGCGGCGGCATCGTGTTGGAGCTGCAGAGCATCAAAGATGGCGGCGCCCAAGGAGAAGCCTCGTGGAATCCTCCTGCATCAAAGATGGCGCCTTAAAGAGGAAATGCACCTGGGAGTCTTAAAAGGACCTTACAAAGAGGTGGTCCCCACAAAGGACTTCTGTTTGGCAGAGCGAGTCTAAAATGAGCTATGTTAATGTGAGATAATGAATTTATAATAAGAATTAATTTTTTAATGCTGAATGGCCACTGTATTTGTGTAAAATAATGGATGAAGTACAATTAATGATAACGGCTAACAAGGAAATCAAGGTTCCACTACCAGTCAATAACCAGTTAATGTACCAGATAATGTGTACCATACTAACGCACTATCTATGCCCACCTGCCTTCCGCTGGACAAGTGTGATGTTATGTATTAATGTGTGTATCGTTGTCCTGCGTCCAGATAAAGGGGGAAGGATTTTATGTAATGATGTGTGTATCGTCCCAGTACTGTAAATGTAATGTAAGCACTATGCCACAACACAGAGGGCGCTGCGGTGGGAAACCCTGGTAGCACCTGTAACAAGGACTATATAAGGCTGACCACCACACCTAAAAAACACTCTAGAGCTGAACAATAAAGGACAAAGGTCACAGCAGTTAGACTTGCACCAGACCCTGGGGAGTCAGTGATTTGTGTGCTACATACACCACAAACAGGAGATCATCTTCCAATCCCACCTTCCAGACAAAGAGCATGTGGATGAGGGGGAGGGGGTGTGGGAGGGGGAGGGGGAGGTGATGGATGAAGTCCCCACTGTTGTACTCACTCTGGAGGAAGTGCAGGTGCCACCCATTGAGGTGCCAGCCCCTTCCCTGAGTGGTTTGAGTGTTGGTGGGACATTCCATAGTTTCCCACCGTCCGAGGCTGTGGGTCCCAGTGGGATGCAACGAGCCACACCCAGGGTGAGGAGGGGAAGGAGAGCTCAACCGTGCTCTCCTGAGGTGCAGGATCTAAGGAGTGGGTGATGAGGTATCGGGACTGTCGGGAGAAGTAACAACACTCTCACGAGAAATGGGAACAATTTCCGGGAACATGAGGAAGGGAAGCTTTTGGTCACCTGTGCTATTTTCTCCTTATGCGGTTCGGTGTCAAAATTATGTAAGTTAAATTCGCTACATAAATTCAAGTTGTTGTTGTTTTCATTATGATATCTCATGATCAGAACGATGAAGATGTGACAAATTACTTTAAAGTATGAATTCAAAAGCAAATTGTGTAGTTCCCAAACAGATAACCAGGTTGAATGTTTTATCCTTCCAAGGATCGTGTTTCTGATATGTATTAAACATTGGAGTCATATTTGCGATATTCCAGTCCTCTGCCAGCAGTCCTGTGCCAATGAAGTGCTCTTGGTCCAGCAATGTCCTGGTTGTAAAATTTTCTTCCTTGTTTTCAAATCCCTCCATGACCTCACTCTGCCCTATCTCTGTAACCTCCTCCGGGCCGACAACCCTCCGAGATCTCTGCGCTCCACATATTCTGGCCGTTTGAGCAACCCCGATTTTCATCTCTCCACCATCGGTGGCCGTGCCTTCAGCTGCCTGGGCCCCAAGCTCTGGAACTCCCTCCCTAAACCTCTCCACATCTCTGCCTCTTTTTCCTCCTTTAAGGCGCTCTGTAAAACCTCCCTCTTTGACCAAGCTTTCGGTCACCTGCCGCAATTTCTTCTTATGTGACTCGGTGTCAATTTTTTTTTCTCTTATAACACTGCTGTGAAGTGCCTTGGGATATTTTATTACATCCCATAAAACATAAAAACAGACAGTAAAAGCTTTTATAGATGTATAAAACGGAAAAGAGTGACTAAAGTAAATGTTGGTCCCTTAGAAGATGAGAAGGGGGATTTAATAATGGGAAATGTGGAAATGGCTGAGACCTTAAACAATTATTTTGCTTCGGTCTTCACAGTGGAAGACACAAAAACCATGCCAAAAATTGCTGGTCACGGGAATGTGGGAAGGGAGGACCTTGAGACAATCACTATCACTAGGGAGGTAGTGCTGGACAGGCTAATGGGACTCAAGGTAGACAAGTCCCCTGGTCCTGATGAAATGCATCCCAGGGTATTAAAAGAGATGACGGAAGTTATAGCAGATGCATTCGTTATAATCTACCAAAATTCTCTGGACTCTGGGGAGGTACCAGCGGATTGGAAAGCAGCTAATGTAACGTCTCTGTTGAAAAAAGAGAGCAGACAAAAGGCAGGTAACTATAGGCTGGTTAGTTTAACATCTGTAGTGGGGACAATATCGAAATTATCATTGAGGAAGAAATAGCGGGACATCTAGATAGGAATAGTGCAATCAAGCAGATGCAGCATGGATTCATTAAGGGGAAATCATGTTTAACTAATTTACTGGAATTCTTTGAGGATATAACGAGCATAATGGATAGAGGTGTACCGATGGATGTGGTGTATTTAGATTTCCAAAAGGCATTCGATAAGGTGCCACACAAAAGGTTATTGCAGAAGATAAAGGTACGTGGAGTCAGAGGAAATGTATTAGCATGGATCGAGAATTGGCTGGCGAACAGAAAGCAGAGAGTCAGGATAAATGGGTCCTTTTCGGGTTGGAAATCGGTGGTTAGTGGTGTGCCACAGTGATCGGTGCTGGGACCACAACTGTTTTACAATAAACATAGATGACCTGGAGGAGGGGACAGAGTGTAGTGTAACAAAATTTGCAGATGACACAAAGATTAGTGGGAAAGCCGGTTGTGTAGAGGACACAGAGAGGCTGCGAAGAGATTTAGATAGGTTAAGCGAATGGGCTAAGGTTTGGCAGATGGAATATAATGTCGGAAAGTGTGAGGTCATCCACCTTGGGAAAAAAAACAGTAAAAGGGAATATTATTTGAATGGGGATAAATGACAACATGCTGCAGTGCAGAGGGACCTGGGGGTCCTTGTGCATGAATCCCAAAAAGTTAGTTTGCAGGTGCAGCAGTTAATGAGGAAGGCGAATGGAATGTTGGCCTTCATTGCGAGAGGGATGGAGTTCAAAAGCAGGGAGGTCCTGCTGCAACTGTATAGGGTATTGGTGAGGCCGCACCTGGAGTACTGTGTGCAGTTTTGGTCACCTTACTTAAGGAAGGATATACTAGCTTTGGAGGGGGTACAGAGACGATTCACTAGGCTGATTCCGGAGATGAGGGGGTTACCTTATGATGATAGATTGAGTAGACTGGGTCTTTACTCGTTGGAGTTCAGTTGGATGAGGGGTGATCTTATAGAAATATTTAAAATAATGAAAGGGATAGACAAGATAGAGGCAGAGAAGTTGTTTCCACTGGTCAGAGAGACTAGAACTAGGGGGCACAGCCTCAAAATATGGGGGAACCAATTTAAAACGGAGTTGAGAAGGAATTTCTTCTCCCAGAGGGTTGTGAATCTGTGGAATTCTCTGCCCAAGGAAGCAGTTGAGGCTAGCTCATTGAATGTATTCAAATCACAGATAGATAGATTTTTAACCAATAAGGGAATTAAGGGTTATGGGGAGCGGGCGGGTAAGTGGAGCTGAGTCCACGGCCAGATCAGCCATGATCTTGTTGAATGGCGGAGCAGGCTCGAGGGGCTAGATGGCCTACTCCTGTTCCTAATTCTTATGTTCTTATGTAAAGGTGCTATATAAATACAAGTTGTTGTTGAAATAAACAATATTTCTGATAATGCCTCCTATTATTTCTTTCAGTACCCTTGTGTCTTGTACTTTGAAAAGTTAATTGCTCCAGTTATTGATTGACTGTTTAATTACTGACGATATTTCCTGCGTAACTCTGGGCCAGAATTTGGTGTAGCAGGCCATTTAACAGTGTCTGCTGTTAGTTAGCCTCGCCCTTGAACCCTTCAGCTCAAATTTTATTCCCATAATGTTGCTGAAAGTGCGAGCGGCTAATGGCGCAGTGAGGGCAACGGCATCTGGGGATTGACTGAACACCAACAACAACAACTTGTATTCATATAGCGCCTTTAACATAATGAAACGTGACCCTCATCTCCTTTCTTACCCTCCCCTGCCTCTCCTTTTCCTTCCCTTCTTCATACTCTCCTTAACCCTTCTTCCAGCTCGCCTCTCCCCTCCCGGACATAGTCACTTTTTCCTTCCCTTCCTTTCATCCTCCACTTCTTCCTGTCCTTTCATCCTGCCCCTCCCCCTCATCCATCCCTTCATTCAGCTCTCCGTCCCCATCCGCCATGCTCCCCTTCATGCTCCTTTTCTCATCCCTCTGCTTGTCCTCCCCTTCGTCCCATTCCTCTTTCACCTTATTTCCTATTTTTTAACAATTTTCTTATTTTTTTGAGAAAGCCACATTCAACAAATCTGCAATATCATCTCAAGGCTATGTTGCTCTGAGCATTGACTTCCAATCTGATCGATGGGTCCATGCCGCCTGGAAACAGCCCAAATTTCATTTATTTCTTAATGGAATTTTTAGCTCAGCCAAAATGTTTGGATCTCTTCAAAGAAAATGTGGCTGATATCCATCGCGATAAAGTTAATCTGAAGAGATATTTTCAAACTGCAGAAGATTGAGGATTAGTATCTTTGTGACCTGTGGTTTGTTGAGTACACTTTCAAGTTTCAGTTTAGGATATAAATTTGGGTTAATCTTAAAGGCTTTACCCAGGTTTAATATAACTCAGTAGGTAAGACTAATTTTGGAAGTTCTGTCATGTAGAGTGTTTGTTTTTACACCGAACCTTGATTTGTAGACCTCGGAAATTATAGAAAAAGGACGACACATGGCACAAAATCTAGGCTTAACCCAGTTGTCAGTTTTATGAAGCAAAAGCGAACTAAAAACTACAGAACTAGACTTCTGAGAGAATTGACTGAAGACATACAATCACCCATCCAGTTTGTTGCTGTAATCGTGGATTGTAGGTTCGTGATCGTTGGTTCCATGACCAGTTATTTCCTCTTCAGTTCTGTTCCTTCCGTGTCCGTTCCGTACTTCGCTTCTGTACCACACACTTCTGAACTGCTTTTAGCGCGCATATTTATATCGATGTTATGAATAATACCCCCGCTGCGCTGTGGTTTTTGATAATGTGTTTGGATCGATACGTTGTTTGTGGTGATCTTGTTTGATTGCGATGATGGACCTGGATATCCCCAATTTTCACACGGAGTCTACAGGGCAAAAGATAACTCCTCATCTTAAGCACATCATTCTCCAAAAATGTACACCTGGTGGGGTCCCTTTGTTGTTCTGGTTCTTTGCAGATTTGGAGTCTCCAGAGAGATTTGTTTTTCACCCTCTGGCCAATCAGTTCAGGACCTCTTCAGTTAGTTTATGAAATGTAACACCCCCATTGTTTCTCTGAATAAACCCAGTCTGGTTTCTCGATCGCAGAGATTGTCCTTAATTGGTGGTAAGTCATCACCTGCCCCGGGCTGGTGTCCTTTTTCTTCCTTTGTCCAGTTCATCCCCAAAGCTTGTGTGAAATCAATTTAATCAATTTTTAGTTCGTGGCGTCTTTCTGTGCCTTCTGGAAAATGTGTAACCTTATTGAAAGCATTAATAAGCTTGAGAAATGTTTCTGACCAACCATAAAACATAAGAAATAGGAACAGGAGTAGGCCACACTGCCTCTCGAGCCTGCTCCGCCATTCAATAAGATCATGGCTGATCTGATCATGGACTCAGCTCCACTTCCCTGCCCGCTCTCCATAACCCCTTATTCCCTTATTGATTAAGAAACAGTCTATTTCTGTCTTAAATTTATTCTATGTCCCAGCTTCCACAGCTCTCTGAGGCAGCGAATTCCACAGCTTTACAACCCTCTGAGAGAAGAAATTCCTCCTCATCTCAGTTTTAAATGGGCAGCCCTTATTCTAAGATCATGCCCCTTAGTTCTCGTCTCCCCAATCAGTGGAAATATCCTCTCTGCATCCACCTTGTCAAGCCCCCTCATAATCTTATACGTTTTGATAAGATCACTTCTCATTCTTCTGAACTCCAATGTGTAAGGCCCAACCTACTCAACCTTTCCTCATCTCCGAAATCAACCGAGTGAACCTTCTCTGAACTGCCTCCAAAGCAAGTATATCCTTCCTTAAATATGGAAACCAAAACTGCACGCAGTATTCCAGGTGTGTCCTCACCAATACCCTGTATAACTGTAGCAAGGATTCCCTGCTTTTATACTCCATCCCCTTTGTAATAAAGGCCAAGATTCCATTGTCCATCTGATTACTATAGAGATGTTGGGGCCGATTTTAACACTTGCCACAAAACGGGCATTCGGGAGGAAGCTGCCCAGAGGTCTGGGCTGGGCTGTATTAGGGCTCAGTCCTCGTTTGCATGGGTCTGGTGAGGTGTGAGCACTGAACCAGCATACCGATAAAGCTCGCCGGTTCGGAAGTGTGAGAAACCGGCCGGCTCCAACTGCCCCCCGCCCGCTTGGCGCCAAATCTATAAAACCGCCCCAGTGACATGGCCTCCTCTCCCCTGGGATAGAATCATTCAATCATGGAGCGACACAGCACAGAAGGAGGCAATTTGGCCCATTATCCGTGTGCCGGAAGACGGGAGCAATTGAAAGCGATGGTATGCCATGGCAAAATCAGTGGACCAGAACATCAATGGGGAGAAATGCGGCAGTACCATGTGTGGCGGCATTAACATTTCAAAGTTGAAAAAATTAGCGGCAGGTGCTAATAAGAACATAAGAATTAGGAACAGGAGTAGGCCATTCGGCCCTTCTTTTTTTGACCCCGTTAGCACCTCCGGGGGGCGCTACCTGGGCGCAATGGGGCTTTCGCCCATGCAAGGGGGTGCTGTTGCCTCCTGGGAAATTGCCCCGGAGGTCTAGGAGGCGCTGTCCCGGCAGCGCTGTAGCCGCAATTGGTGCCCCGGGCCGGCACACAACCGGTGATGGCATCATCAGCGTGCGCACTGACCCTTCAGCACCCTGCACCGACCTCTTAATGCCCCGCGGGGGAAATTGCCCCGTGGATCGTGAGGCTGGCAGACATAAAGGGGAGGCCTTCAGTGCCCTGGACCACCATCTTTATTTGTGGGCCGTGTCCTCGGTTGGCCCGACAATGGGGGCCCCCCCTGCGTTAACCGGGCTGCCATCGCGCTGCCCAGTGCTCCTTTTTGGGTACCCGGCCGCTAACCCGGTCGATCGCGTCCCTGGCGGCCCAGTGGCGGCCACCAAAGGGCCTGCAGAGCGCATAGGGGCCTTCCCCTTTAAGTAAAGGGGTGGGGCGTTGTCGCGCGACATGGAGCATCCGCGCAGCACTGAGTTGCTGCACGTGGCATTGGACTCAACACGCACAAGTGCCTCTCAAAGGAAGCGGCGTGCCAGGGACATTGCACCGCTTCCTTCAAGGGTCGCACGGCCCAATTCTGTGTTGGGGGCGGGTCTTCCTAGCCAGGCGCAGGAAGTCCCGCCCCCCGGGATGAAACCGCCCACAATCGAGGCAACGGGGCAATTTGTCGCCCCCGGTGTTTGCGCTGCAGGAAGGAAGCGGAGCGCTAAATCAAACGCTAAACTTCCTTCCTGGAGCGCTAGTGGCTTCAGAGGGGGCCATCTTTTGGATTGTCAGATGTTGAAAGCTCCACAACTCTGCTATACAAAACCATCGAGAAGAATGATGTCAATCTGGAATCTGGGCCAGAGCTGGATGCAGACACTAACATCATCATCATCATAGGCATTCCCTCGAAACGAGGATGACTTGCTTCCATGGCAAAAAAAGGGATGAGTTCACAGGTGTTTCAATGAAGGACCTAACATTCTAGATCCCGAACTACATGTTGAAGGGTGGAAGATACCTGTGCGTGGATTTTTTTAACATGGGGTGGCCGTTGCACACCAGCCACCACACGGGCTTGACAGAGCTAGGTCTTGGTCCAGTGGCAAGGGTTAACCAAGACGACTGGAGACCAGCTCTGCTGCACGGACCTAGTGCTCACACATCGCAGTGTGGGCTGGTCCGTGCTGCCCCTGCGTCCCTGGCCCCGAGCTCACGCATTCCCTGGGCCCCGATCACATCCCTCCACAGTCTCTCTCTGTACCTGCCCACGCTCCAATCGCCGATCTGGACCTTGATGACGTCACTCTTCGCTGTCGTCGCCCTCCTGCACCAGCTCGCGTGGCTCCCTGAAATGGCCTGCCTCCTCACCGCCCTCGAGGCCTCCACGCCACTCCTTTTATGGCCCCGACCTGCCGCTGGTGTTCTCACTGGTGTTAGCAGACACTAACAAATGAGGTAGTAGCTACCGAACACACTGGACTGCTGCCCCAGCTGCTAATACAAGGTACATTTGCTATGTACCTGGACTGCCCCTTTAAGGAACACTACCATTCACATGTACCAAATAAACTGACCCAAAACACCTTTATCAATTCTGCCCTCATAAATTTCTATGCCCAACTTTTGGTGTTGCATTACGCAGTACAATCACAACAACATTCCCAAGCGATAATAACATGACGAGCATTAAATATTTTGAATAAGTTAAGTGATAGATGAATGATGTCAGTATATTTTAGCTCAGTGCTTGCACATGATGTTCGATGCACGACATCTGACTTACTGCTAAATTGAACCAACATGATCATTTGTCGTTCAGTAAGTAATTCTGTGGGTGATTAATGTTTGTTTTTATTTTAAACAGGCTTTGGTCGTAAGAAAATGCAAAGTACTATAGTGATAGCATGATTCAGAAAATCACATCTCTAATTTTAAAGTGTTGAAATACCATTGATTCGTGAAGTAAACAATCCCAGTGAGTTTGAAAAAAATCAATTTATAACTAAAGGTTAGTCATGCAACCAATAGTTTATCATGAGGTTGTTTCAACAGTTTGAGGGAAATTGCTGCCAAAATCGATAAATTGGATTTGAGATAGTGTTGGTGATTTCAACCCTGAGGTAAAATGAATCTTACTTTAAGCAAATGACTAGAGTATAATACACTCTTAAAATCTGTTATTATTTTCAATAAAATGTTTGTCGTTGCAGTAATTAAAGTTTGCCAAAATACTCTTGCAGTGGTAGTGACGATGGAAGTGTCAATGTTCGCCATCATTACTCCTCTGAAACTGACCGCAACTTCAGGATTCAGCACATGAGCAGATAGACCAGGAACGGTGGCATAGTGGTTATGTAACTTGGCTAAAAGTCCAGACGCCTGGACTAATGATCCGGACACGCGAGTTCAAATCCCACCATGCCAGCTGAACATGTTGTTCAGGATTATGCCAGATATCAGGAAAAGATGCCACAAAAGATGAGATCTGTTAAGATGAAACAGCAAGATTAATAAGTGTTGAGCTTCTTGAGTGTTGTTGGAGCTGCACTCATCCAGGCAAGTGGAGAGTATTCCATTACACTCCTGACTTGTGGTTTGTAGATGGTGGAAAGGCTTTGGGGAGTCAGGAGGTGAGACACTCGCCGCAGAATACCCAGCCTCTACCTGTTCTTGTGGCCACAGTATTTATGTTTCTGGTCAATGGTGACCCCCAGGATATTGATGGTGGGGGATTCGGCGATGGTAATGACATTGAGCGTCATGGGGCAGTGGTTAGACTCTTGTTTGTTGGAGATAGTCATTGCCTGGCACATTAACATCCTGGTAAAACTCCTCTGCACCCTTTCTAAGGTGTTTACATCTTTCCTGCAGTGCGGTGCCCAGAATGGTCTCCAATACTCCAGCTGGGGCCTAACCAGTGATTTACAAAGTTTTAGCATGATCACTTTGCTTTTATATTCTATTCCCCTATTTATAAACCGAAGTAACCCCTATGCTTTTTTAATCACCATATCAACTTGTCCTTCCGGCTTTAAGGATTTGTGTATATGGACACCCAGGCATCTCTGCTGATATACACTTTTCAATATTGTGACATTTATAGTGTACTAGTCCTCCCACTTCTCCACATGGAACGCCATCTGCCATGCTGCTCACCATTTTGACCGCAATTTTCCCGCCATTAAAGCTGCCGCAAAACGCAGCATACCTCGGGGGTTTAGAAAGACATATATTCCTTGTTGAATGGAAGAAAGAGAGGCTCTCTACCAGGAGTATTCACTGGACAAGAACCCAGCCACAGCCGCTGCAATGTTGGAGTCCGTTAACTCGGCGAGACGTGAAAGGTGGAGGAGCCTTATGGGGAAGACTAACTTCAATCACTCCAGCAGGAAAGCACGGGCCCTGCTCCGTCAACTTGACGGGGCAAACACAGGTCGACCATCGGAGCGGACACCATTACATCCCACTTGATACAAACATCAAAGGCTCCGGTGGACAAAGAATTTCGATGGCAGGTGAAGCGGCAGATTTCTCCAAAGATGCTGGTGTCACCAAGATCATCAACTGTGTCTGATCCCTTCACCTTGGGCGTATTAAACGCAGCTCTGTCGGCAACCAATCTTGAAAAGCTGCTGGTCCAGAAGTTTTAAAGCACTGGGACCCAAAGCGAAGAGATGGTTGACCTCCTACTTCTCTGAGATACTGGCAACTGATAAAATTCCCCCTATTTGGAGGGACACTCAAATAATTTCCCTCTTGTAGCAGGGGAGAAAGCTTGTGAAGCCCCCAGCTACCGCCCGATCTCTTTCATTTTCACGTTATAAAGTGCTGGAGAGGCTACTCTGATGGTCAGAGACATGTCCTGACATCTCAGAGACACCGTATTATCTCTTAAGGTTTCCTGCAACAGGCTGGCCCCCTTTCGGATTTGGGAGAGAGTGAAGAGAAGCAGACATATTTGCTGCTAAAGTTTAACTTATTGTTAGTTAGGAATTAGACCTCTGTTAATGTGAACCCTGCAGAACAACAGTTAATGAAGTAATTACTCTGTATTGCTGCTTTTTCGGATTGTTCTAGGATTATTTCATTGTTCCTGATGGTGTACTACATGAAATCTAGTGGTGTTCCTTGTTTTGTATTCTCACAGGTCAGCTCGCATGTTAAAGGATTTGGATTCCAAAGCTCTAGTCTATGGCCACATTTCTTGGTGTTGCGATTGACACTAGCTGGCGAAATTACAGTTATCGCTTGCCTCAAGTTACATTCTTACAGCAGCCAGTACAGCTACTACTGCACAGGCTGGCCCCCATCATCGAGACAACCATCCCTAAGGAGCAAGCAGGCTGCCGGAGGGGCCACAACGGCTGCGACCAAGTGGTAGCTTTAACTACGAATATCGAAGCAGGCTTCCAGCAACAGCTCAAGACTGCTGTAGCATTTATGGACCTGTCAGTGACGTATGACACAGTATGGAAGCATGGATTGCTTTTCAAGCTCTCCACCATTTTGCCCTGCAAAACAACAATCTATCATCTCAACTCCATGCTTAGCAACCCAAGCTTCCATGTGTACTCTGGCAGGCAGAAGAGCAGATATAGGACATTGCACAACGGACTCCCACGGGGTTCTGTCCTAGCACCCATGTTATTCAACATTTACACCAGGGATCTGCCCGAAACAGAGTCCCGCAAGTTTGTATACGCCTATGACATTGCCTGGGCCACACAAAACACGAATCTCTCCGTCATCGGGGTGGCCCAGATAAGCAATTTACAGAGGATGGAGGCCAACTTCCGCCAAACCCACAAAAGACCGTCACCTCGACATTCCACCTCAACACCCATCGAACAAACCCAGCTTTGAAAGTCTCCTTTTGCACCGCAGAGGTAAACCATTACAAAAAATCTCCTATTTAGGAATCACGCTCGATCGCACCCGGTCATATAGACAACATCTCCAGAACTTTGGGAACAAACTAAAGAGTCGGATCAACTTGATCCAGAAACTGGCCGGATCCACATGGGGAGCAGATGCTCAAACCCTCCGTACGACAGTACTCTCCAGCGGAGTACTGCTCTCCGGCATGGCTATCAAGTCCGCATGTCAAATCCGCTGATGTCCAGCAGAATTCTGAGAATTATCACAGGTACGTTTTTATCGACACCAACACCTTGGCTGCCCGTGCTTGCAAACATCGCACCCCCACACCTACACTGCGAATATGCAGTCTCCAGAGAATACACCCACTACACCAAAAAAGACATATCGATCCAGGCCAACTTGAACAAACTTCCATCAGCCCGTCTCAAATCTGGAAGGCCATTTTGGACCGTCGCTGAAGCCCTTCAGCGATCTCCCCTCAGCCTTGATGACCGACTTGGAAGAACTGCAACATACGGAATGGATTCCTTATCGAGGACCTCACAGTACAATCTGAAGGATCAAACCTACCTCGCAAACAGTGGACAACCATCAACCGCCTCAGAACGGGTCATGGTTGATGCTGCCACCTTCTCCATAGGTGGAAGATTAAAGCCTCCCCATCGTGTGAGTGTAGAGCTCCTAATTAGACCCTGGAGCACATCATCGAGCACTGCCCTCAGAGGGAATTCACAGGCAGCCTACAGGATATCCACGCTGTTACACTGGAAGATTTGGCCTGGATATCTGACTTAGAATTGCTCTTGCAGAGAGCTAGCATGGGCTTAATGGGCCCAATGGTCACCTTCTGTGCTGTAACCATTCTCTGATTCTATGATTTGATCCTACTGAAGTCACGCAGTGCTAACCCAGTGGCTGCAGCAAGGCGGGTGGAAGGCTGCTGACTTTCAGTGGGGGACACTGCAGATGTCCTTGCTGGTTGACCTTGAGGAGCTGGTGCCTCAAAGTGTCAAATCAATCTTCCTCTTTGTGTTCTTCTTCACTCTCCTCTCCCTCTTCTTCGTCACCCACAGGCTGGGCAGGCTGCATTTCTTGGGTGTGTAGTGAAGAAGGCACAGGGGTGGAGTTGTGGTGAGGGGAGGGCGGGAAAGCAAGAGGTGTATGCCAGAACATAAGAACATAGGAACATAAGAACATAAGAATTAGGAACAGGAGTAGGCCATTTAGCCCCTTGAGCCTACTTCGCCATTCAATAAGATCATGGCTGATCTGGCCATGAACTCAGCTCCACTTACCCGCCCTCTCCGCATAACCCTTAATTCCCTTATTGGTTAAAAATCTACCTATCTGTGATTTGAATACATTCAATGAGCTAGCCTCAACTGCTTCCTTGGGCAGAGAATTCCACAGATTTACAACCCTCTGGGAGAAGAAATTCCTTCGCAACTCGGTTTTAAATTGGCTCCCCTGTATTTTGAGGCTGTGCCCCCTAGTTCTAGTCTCCCCGACCAGTGGAAACAACCTCTCTGCCTCTATCTTGTCGATCCTTTTCATTATTTTAAATGTTTCTATAAGATCACCCTTCATCCTTCTGAACGCCAACGAGTAAAGACCCAGTCTACTCAATCTATCATCATAAAGTAACCCCCTCATCTCCGGAATCAGCCTAGTGAATCGTCTCTGTACCCCCTGCAAAGCCAGTATATCCTTCCTTAAGTAAGGTGACCAAAACTGCACGCAGTACTCCAGGTGCGGCCTTACCAATACCCTATAAAGTTGCAGCAGGACCTCCCTGCTTTTGTACTCCATCCCTCTCGCAATAAGGGCCAACATTCCATTCGCCTTCCTGATTACCTGCTTCACCTGCAAACTAACTTTTTGGGATTCATGCACAAGGACCCCCAGGTCCCTCTGCACCTCAGCATGTTGTAATTTCTCCCCATTCAAATAATATTCCCTTTTACTGTTTTTTTTCCCAAGGTGGATGACCTCACACTTTCCGACATTATATTCCATCTGCCAAACCTTAGCCCATTCGCTTAACCGATCTAAATCTCTTTGCAGCCTCTCTGTGTCCTCTACACAACCCGCTTTTCCACTAATCTTTGTGTCATCTGCAAATTTTGTTACACTACACTCTGTCCCCTCTTCCAGGTCATCTATGTATATTGTAAACAGTTGTGGTCCCAGTACCGATCCCTGTGGCACACCACTAACCACCAATTTCCAACCCGAAAAGGACCCATTTATCCCGACTCTCTGCTTTCTGTTCGCCAGCCAATTCTCTATCCATGCTAATACATTTCCTCGGACTCCGCGTACCTCTATCTTCTGCAGTAACCTTTTCTGTGGCACCTTATCGAATGCCTTTTGGAAATCTAAATACACCACATCCATCGGTACACCTCTATCCACCATGCTCGTATATCCTCAAAAAATTCCAGTAAATTAGTTAAACATGATTTCCCTTTGATGAATCCATGCTGCGTCTGCTTGATTGCACTATTCCTATCTAGATGTCCCGCTATTTCTTCCTTAATGATAGTTTCAAGCATTTTCCCCTCTACAGATGTTAAACTAACTGGCCTATAGTTACCTGCCTTTTGTCTGCTCTCTTTTTTAAACAGAGGCGTTACATTAGCTGCTTTCCAATAGAAACATAGAAACATAGAAAATAGGTGCAGGAGTAGGCCATTTGGCTCTTCTAGCCTGCACCGCCATTCAATGAGTTCATGGCTGAACATTCAACTTCAGTACCCCATTCCTGCTTTCTCGCCATACCCCTTGATCCCCCTAGTAGTAAGGACCTCATCTAACTCCTTTTTGAATATATTTAGTGAATTGGCCTCAACAACTTTTTGTGGTAGAGAATTCCACAGGTTCACCACTCTCTGGGTGAAGAAGTTCCTCCGCATCTCGGTCCTAAATGGCTTACCCCTTATCCTTAGACTGTGACCTCTGGTTCTGGACTTCCCCAACATTGGGAATATTCTTCCTGCAGAGTCAGAGAATTTTGGTAGATTATAACGAATGCATCTGCTATAACTTCCGCCATCTCTTTTAATACCCTGGGATGCATTTCATCAGGACCAGGGGACTTGTCTACCTTGAGTCCCATTAGCCTGTCCTGCACTACCCCACTAGTGATAGTGATTGTCTCAAGATCCTCCCTTCCCACATTCCTGTGACCAGCAATTTTTGGCATGGTTTTTGTGTCTTCCACTGTGAAGACCGAAGCAAAATAATTGTTTGAAGTCTCAGCCATTTCCACATTTTCCATTATTAAATCCCCCTTCTCATCTTCTAAGGGACTAACATTTACTTTAGTCATTCTTTTCCGTTTTATATATCTGTAAAAGCTTTTACTATCTGTTTTTATGTTTTGCGCAAGTTTACCTTCGTAATCTATCTTTCCGTTCTTTATTGCTTTTTTAATCATTCTTTGCTGTTGTTTAAAATTTTCCCAATCTTCTAGTTTCCCACTAACCTTGGCTACCTTATACGCATTGGTCTTTGATTTGATACTCTTCTTTATTTCCTTGGTTATCCATGGCTGGTCATCCCTTTTCTTACCACCCTTCTTTTTCACTGGAATATATTTTTGTTGCGCACTATGAAAGAGCTCCTTAAAAGTCCTCCACTATTCCTCAATTGTGCCACTGTTTAGTCTGTGTTTCCAGTCTACTCTAGCCAACACTGCCCTCATCCCACTGTAGTCCCCTTTGTTTAAACATAGTACGCTCGTTTCTGACACAACTTCCTCACACTCAATCTGTATTACAAATTCAACCATACTG
Organism: Pristiophorus japonicus; assembly: GCF_044704955.1. NCBI lineage: Eukaryota > Metazoa > Chordata > Chondrichthyes > Pristiophoridae > Pristiophorus > Pristiophorus japonicus. The sequence continues at coordinate 6,859,380 of NC_091986.1, forward strand.
TGATCATTCATTCCGAGAGGATCTTTTACTAGGAGATTGTTTATTTTTCCTGTCTCATTACACAGGACCAGAACTAAGATAGCTTGCTCCCTTTTAGGTTCTGTAACATACTGATCTAAGAAACAATCCCGTATGCATTCTATGAATTCCTCCTCCAGGCTACCCCGTGCGATTTGAGTTGACCAATTGATATGTAGGTTAAAATCCCCCATGACTATTGCCGTTCCTTTTTCACATGCCTCCATTATTCCCTTGATTATTGCCCGCCCCACCGGAGGATAACGTGTGAGGATACCAGCATCTTGTGGCCTTTCTGCCCCGCCGCTGGCCAAGGGCTCAACCATGCCCCTGCCAAGAATGGCCTACACCGTCTACTCAAATGATGTGAGGTGAGGCTAGGAACAGGCGCTGTGCCTCGTGATTGGTGTAGCTTGTTGGTAAGTGAGTGATAGGGGTGAGGTTCGTTCATTGAGCAGTGTGTGAGGCTAGTGGTGCAGTTGGAAGGAAAGAGCCTTTGAAGGTGCATTCACTGAACTTGGCCAGTGGTCTGAGGTCATGGTGCTTCGTTGGGCACGGGGACCAGGTGGTGGGGGCGTCACGGCCTCAGTGATGTACTCCCACATCATTCTTTCTGGAGAGTCTCCTGGCCACTGTGGGCAGAGGGCCTGTCTTGCAGTGTTGACCTCCAGTACTCAGCTGGAGTGCTGCGGGGCGAGACCCTGGGTGCCCCTTCTTTGTGTTAGAGCTGAGGCATTTTACTCATTTTTTAAAATTTAAGAGCTGAATATTCATATTTGGGACTTCTTTTTTAATGTTAAATATTTTCTTAAAAGGAAGGAAGGGCAGAAAACTGCAGTGTTGCACTTCATTTTAATTTGTTTCAGTCTGCATGGCCCATTTATTTCTCAGGCCTCTTCTTTGCCCACAGTCCCTTGTGAGCACCACAACCTGGCCTCCAGAGACTGTGCGAGACTCGAACGTCGCACCTGCACGTTGTGGGTTGGATGCGTCCAGCAATGTCACCAGGATGGTGTTGATGGCGTTGCACGGTCGGTAGGCACTGCACCAACAATCTCCACCTCCCTTCAGATGAATTTTGCACCGTTAGCCTAGTGGCCACTTTCAGCGGCCGTTAACTGCAGTTTCCGGTGACATGAGCAACTTTACTGACGAACACAAATTTCACCCTCCTTGGTTTTGTTGTTCTGATGAGCTCTCAGAACTTTTTCCCCCACTTGCAACTACCTGCTCTGGGAGGCTGACAAAACATTAATGTGCAATGCTACTTTTTCCCCATGCACTCTGCACAGCTTACCTATGTGGATGGTGCCCTTCAGTTCCACAAAATCCAGCAGCATCTCGACAAATCCATTACTCAATCTTGATACTCCTGTTTGCTCTCTGCTCCAATTTCCGCAAGTTGAATTATTTGCAAAGTCACTGCACGCACAAAAAATGTTCCTTCTTTTCGATTGTGCTACAGAAATTTAAATCCCTGCAGCAGTGACAGATACCCTACCTCCAAAAATCATTATCATCATTTTAGGCAGTCCCTCGGAATTGAGGAAGACTTGCTTCCACTCTTAGAATTAGTCATTAGGTGGCTAAACAGTCCAATACGAGATCCACAGTCCCTGTCACAGGTGGGACAGATAGTCGTTGAAGCTTAGTGTCGGTGGCACAAGTTTGCCGCACGCTCCTTCCGCTGCCTGCGCTTGGTTTCTGCATGCTCTCAGCGACGAGACTCGAGGTGCTCAGCGCCCTCCCAGATGCTCTTCCTCCACTTAGGGCGATCTTTGGCCAGGGACTCCCAGGTGTCAGTGGGGATGTTGCACTTTTTCAGGGAGGCTTTGAAGGTGTCGCTGTAACATTTCCTCTGGCTCACTTGCTGTGTAGGAGTTCCGAGTAGAACGCTTGCTTTGGGAGTCTCGCGTCTGGCATGCGAACTATGTGGCCTGCCCGGCAGAGCTGATCGAGGGGCAGTATGGTCAACTCCTGCTCCTATTTCTTATGTTCTTTTGTTACCACCGGAAATCGGTGGCCACGTTGCGGAGTGCAATGGCTGCCATTATCAAAATTCTGCTGCTGTGGTATCCCGGCGGTGATCCGCTCCCTCACTCCCCACTTTCCCGCTGCTGCCGATCCGTCCTAAGTGCATCATCAGAGCGCGCACTGCCGATGTTCTTCCCCTGCCGACAGTGAAAGTCCGCCGAGAAAATCTTGCTCCCGCCGGGTGGAAACATAGAAACATAGAAAATAGGTGCAGGAGTAGGCCATTCGGCCCTTCGAGCCTGCGCCACCATTCAATAAGATCATGGCTGATCATTCACCTCAGTACCCCTTTCCTGCTTTCTCTCCATACCCCTTGATCCCTTTAGCCGTAAGGGCCATATCTAACTCCCTCTTGAATATATCCAATGAACTGGCATCAACAACTCTCTGCGGTAGGGAATTCCACAGGTTAACAACTCTCTGAGTGAAGAAGTTTCTCATCATCTCAGTCCTAAATGGCTTAACCCTTATCCTTAGACTGTGTCCCCTGGTTCTGGACTTCCCCAACATCGGGAACATTATTCCTGCATCTAACCTGTCCAGTCCCGTCAGAATTTTATATTTTTCTATGAGATCCCCTCTCATCCTTCTAAACTCCAGTGAATACAGGCCCAATCGATCCAGTCTCTCCTCATATGTCAGTCCTGCCATCCCGGGATTCTCTCTGATGAACCTTCCCTCAATAGCATGAACGTCCTACCTCAGATTAGGAGACCAAAACTGAACACGATATTCCAGGTGAGGCCTCACCAAGGCCCTGTACAACTGCAGTAAGACTTCCCTGCTCCTAAACTCAAATCCCATTGCTATAAAGGCCAACATACCATTTGCCTTCTTCACCGCCTGCTGTACCTGCATGCCAACTTTCAATGATTGATGAACCATGACACCCAGGTCTCGTTGCACCTCCCCTTTTCCTAATCTGCTGCCATTCAGATAATATTCTGCCTTCGTGTTTTTGCCCCCAAAAGCTGCTTTTTTCAGAAGGTGCAGTGAGTCTGCGGCCTTCTAAATAGTGGTGTGGCTCCCTTTAAAGGGGAGGGCACACTGCTGCTGCCGCCATGTTTTATTTTTGTGTCAGCCGACTGCAATGTCAGCCCCACAATTATCCCTCCTGGCCCAGCCGGACCCCTCCCTGGTGGTTTAGGGGACCGACCTTCAGAAATCGCACAGGCTCTGCACTTTAAGTGAAGGGGAGAGCCATGGTGATGCGGTGCCATGATGATATCTTCAGCGATACATTGATGACTGACAGTGGTGGACACTACACCCCCCACAATTTCCGCCCCTCTAGTGTGCTCACTGCCACACTTCCGCCCCCATTATAAGCGACTTCCGGTTGCCCGAACGATAAAGCCAAAGAGCGGAATTTCGCTCAAGAGGCCACCTCATCCACCGCGGCGGTAAAGACACGAGAAACAGGGTGCATGCGGCCCGTTTCCAGCGGTGGCCAATTTTGGCCCCTACATCTTTGGGGTCACCTAACATCTCTTGCAGCATTTCCATGTTCTTGATGGTCGAACATCAACACAGTTGAGCACTGGGGAGGATTTAATGCAATCCTCATTGTAGTGCAAGTAGTATATTCCGAAAATCCGAAATGCTGCAGTTTTAATCTGCATCAAAGCAAGCGATATGCTAGTTCAGCTACACGACCCATTGCATATGGATGGCAGCAATGTATTGCGATGTAATGTGTGACCATCGCAATTTGCTGTACTTCTCTTTTACTGAGCAATTATACTTGCAATAACAAGCTGAGCTTTAATAATTGACTAGTTCTGCATTGTTGTGCACAGAAGTCGCTTCACCTTAGCAACAATTTGGGAATGATTTAACAGAGATTGGAAAAAAGTGTGCTACTACTCGCTTGAAAATTTACTAAATCATTGTACTCCAAGAGCTTGCATAATACCAAAAGTAATTTCTAGGCTGCAGTATCCTCATGTGCTGTGATTTATGTGATAGCCCAATGTAATGTAATATTTAGATTATATGTAATTCACCCAAATCACTAGTGAAGATTAGCTGCTGTGATTAAAATGAAAATGTAAAAATCACATGAGAACCATCAGAATAAAGTGGAAATTATTAAGCCCAATAACGGATTTCAAACTATACCTGCAGGACTTGTTCAAATATAACTTTCCTCAACGATGTATTAAGCCTTTTGGGCACAACCACAGTTATTCAGTCTTTAACCCTAATGACTTGTTTTATATCTTGTTAAAGTACTTTTAAAGCACTGGAAAGCTGGTTTTGAAAATTCTTGATCTGTAAATCAATACACAAATGTGTGTGTGGTTTATTTAGCAGCAATCTGATTAGCACCTGCTGTCTCCAGTTATGCAAGAGAGGGGGAAGTGTGTCGGTGAATGTGGTGACATGTGTATGGATGATGTGCCTGTCATGGTTGAACAGCTGGCAGTGTCGGCAAGCTGTGAGATGTGGTTATGAGACTGCATCATCACAGGCAGTCCCTCCGGATCGAGGAAGATTTGTTTCCACTCTAAAAGTGAGTTCTCAGGTGACTGAACAGTCCAATACGGGAATTACAGTCTCTGTCACAGGTGGGACAGACAGTGGTTGAAGGAAAGGGTGGGTGGGGAGTTTGGTTTGCCGCACGCTCCTTCCGCTGCCTGCGCTTGGTTTCTGCATGCTCTCGGCGACGAGACTTGAGGTGCTCAGCGCCCTCCCGGATGCACTTCCTCCACTTAGGGTGGTCTTTGGCCAGGGACTCCCAGGTGTGGGTGGGGATGTTGCATTTTATCAGGGAGGCTTTGAGGGCGTCCTTGAAATGTTTCCTCCTCCCACCTGGGGCTCACATGCCAAGTAGGAGTTCCGTGTAGAGCGCTTGCTTTGGGAGTCTTGTGTCGGGCATGCGGACAATGTGGCCCAGCCAACGAGTGATGGGCAAGTGAGTGATGGGGGTGTGGTGCTCTGGGCAATGTGTGAGGCTAGTGGTGCAGTTGTTGGAATATGAAATTTGAAGATGAATTCACTGACCTTGACTACTCGTGTGAGGTCATTGACCTTCTTGCAGCTCTGCGTCCAGGCCCACAGGGCTTGACCTCTGGCATTGACCACCACAGCTATATTCCCTCATTCGCAGAGTTTGTCCGGAGGGACTGCTGGCCCACTATAGATAGCATACCTCTCTCCTCCTGTCCACCTCCTGCACCAAGGCCACCAGTGCAGCATCAGAGAACCTTGGAGTATGCTCTCGCCCCAGTTGGGCCATAATTCAGTCTTTTGCCGGATCAGAGTCTGTTCCACAAACAGTTTCAGCACCTGCTCCGGCCAGAATGCACCTCACCTTTAAGAAGTGCAGGCTGGCTTTAAGAAATGCAGGCTAGCTTTAAGTGGTGCGAGCTTCGCACAAAAGTGGGCCCCCTGCTGGTGTGTGCAGCCACTCCCCAGCATGATTATCATTGGCTGCAAGTTGCAATTATTTAAATTAGCAATGTGCACAAAGTTTCCGTGCTGCCTGCATTGGAAGGAATAGGTGTAGGTTAATCGTGCATTGCAATCCCAGCACCCATTTTTGGGATTATCAACTTTAACCTTAAACTCTTTGATAGGAGGAAGACAATGCTGGTGGGATCACTGATTGGACACAGTAGAAAGAGTTTAAAGGCCCTCTATGTCGGGTACCACTGATATACGCTCCTCCCAATGGTACCTGAAAATTGTGTCAGGGTCCTCCAGCCAACATAGCATCCCAATTTAAATATTTAAATTAGGCCCCTGTTTGCTTCAAGCTGGCTACTCATTTCTAGACCCACTTTAGTTGGGTGGCCATTGGGGCGATAGGATTTAAAAAAAATACATCTGCCTACTGCTCCATTTTTTAGCATGAGTGGAGTGATAGGCAGAGCAAGAATCTCCCCAGAGGTCTCTTATCATCCTTATGTGTCTTTAAATTTATAAGGGACCCAGGAGGAGTCGGAGGTCGGAGGTCGGGCCCAGGAAGAGAAGGAGGTCAGAGGTCGGGGCCAAGGAGGAGAAGGAGTTCGGAGGTCGGGGACCGGGAGGAGTCAGAGTTCAGGGTGCAGTAGGAGATGGAGGTCGGGACCCAGAGCAGAGGTCAGAAGCCCAATCCAAGGAGTGGCCCAGGAAAGGAACAGCATGGGCCAACAGCAAGGTACTGCAAGAGCTACACTGCAAATCTCAATGAGAGAGTTCCTGTGGATAGGAGGAAGGAGGACAGTCAGAGTATGTGTGTGTATGAACTAGGCCCGTGCAGCAGTGCCTGGTCTCTAGTCGTCTGGGATCCCCTTGCCACTGGACCAAGATCTCGCTCTGTCAAGCCCGTGTGGTGGCTGGTGTGCAACGGCCACTCAATGTTAAAATAACTCACATACAGGCATCTTCCACCCTTTAAGATGAAGTTCGGGAGCTGGAACGTCAAGACACTCATGGACAACTCCAACAGCAACAGACTGGAGCGCCGCACCGCTATTGTTGCCCAGGAACTCAGACGTTTCGACATAGACATCGCTGCCCGAAGCGAGACCTGGCGGACAGGGAAAGGCCAGCTCAAAGAACAAGATGGAGGTTACACCTTCTTCGAGAAAGGCAAACCAGAGGAAGAACTCCGCTTCCATGGGGTAGGCCTAGGTGTTAAAAACGAGCTGGTGGGCTGTCTCAGTGACTCCCCCTGCGGGATAAGCAAACGCCTCAAGACCCTTCAGCTCACCCTAGCCCGGAACTAGTGCGCTACAATCATCAGTGCATACGCCCCAACACTGGAAACTACAGATGAGACCAAAGAGGAATTCTACTTCAGCCTCCAACAATCCCTGTCCCCAGTCTCAATGGGCGACAAGCTGATCCTCCTCGGTGACTTCAATGCCTGAGTTGGAAAGGACACAGAGCTCTGGGGAGGTCTGAGTGGCAGAGACGGGGTAGGGAAAGCTAACTCCAATGGCACCCTCCTCCTGACGAAATACTTAGAACACGGTCTCGTCACAACTAATACCCAGTTCTGTCAGAAGGATAAATATGAAGCCTCATGGCAACACCCACGTTCCAAGCACTGGCATCTGCTAAACTATCTCATCGTCCGAGTGAGGGACCCCAAAGACGTGCGCATCACCCGTGCCATGACAGGAGCTGACGACTGCTGGATGGACTACCGCCTAATTTGCTCTGTCATCACCATCAACATTGCTCCAAAACAGTGACGGCAACAGAAACAATGCCGCAGGATCCTGCTAAGAAAGCCCTATTCAGCCAACACCTCGCTTCCAGCCTGACGACGTCCAGTGACCCAGAGACGCAGAGTGTCCACAGTGCATGGTCTGCCCTCAAGGCCTCCATAATCAGCACCTGCAAAGAGATGCTCGGTCAGTTGACCAGGAAACACCAAGACAGATTCGACGAGAACGATCAGGAGATCCAGGAGCTACTATGCCACAAGCACAGGGTATTATTAGACTTGAAGCAGCAATACAACTCGAGGGCAAGAAAGCAGCTCTACAGACATCTGAAGGCCGAAGTCCAACAGAAAACCCGTGACCTAAAGAGCAGATGGTGGGTGGAGAAAGCACAATAAATCCAGCAGCTAGCTGACAACCATGATGTACGAGGATTCTTCAGTGCAGTCAGGACCACCTACGGCCCAAGCATCCAAAGCACCACCCCACCATTTGCCAAGAATGGAGAGGTACTCATCAAGGACACCGAAGCAGTCAGGACCCGCTGGGAGGAGCACTTCAAGGATCTCCTTAACCGAGACTCTGTCTTCGATGTGAATGTCCTCAACTCCATCCTCAGCACAACCCCAGCCCGGCATAAGGTTGAAAAGGCCACCTGACAACTAAAGAACAACAAGGCATCAGGAGCAGAGCCCCTGCCGAAACACTAAAGTATGGTGGAGAAGCACTATTGGCATGAAGGCATGACCTCATCTTTCTTATCTGGAAGGAGGAGTGCGTGCCAGGAGATCTCAGAGAGGCTGTAACGTGACCATCTTCAAGAAAGGTGACCAGTCCGACTGTGGTAACTACAGAGGAATCTCCCTGCTGTCGACCACCGGGAAAGTCATCGCAAAAATCCTCCTCAATCGCCGCCTTCCTGTGGCCAAAGAGGTCCTCTCAGAGTCACAGTGCGGATTCCGCCCACTATGGGCATGGTTTTCACCACGTGGCAGATACAAGAGAAATGTAGGAAACAGCACCAACCCTTGTACACGGCCTTCTTTGACCTCACAACAGCCTTCGACACTGTCAACCATGAGGGATTATGGAGCGTCCTCCTCAGATTCGGCTGCACTCAAAGGTTTGTCACCATCCTTCGACTGCTCCACGCTGACATGCAAGCTCTAATCCTGACCAACGGATCCATTACAGACACACTTCACGTCCAGACTGGGGTCAAGATGGGCTGTGTCATCGCGCCAACCCTCTTCTCGATCTTCCTTGCTGCAATGGTCCATCTCACCCTCAGCAAGCTCCCCGCTGGAGTGGAGCTGAGTTACAGGAAAAACGGGAAACTGTTCAACCTCCGCTGTCTCCAAGCCAGATCCAAGCTCATCAGCGAATTTTAGTACGCAGACGGAGCTCGCGTCTGCGCACACTCGGAAGCTGAACTCCAAGCCATTGTCAATTAAATATCCATAAGAGAAAGGTCCTCTACCAACCTGACCCCGGTTATCAAAATCCACGACGAAGCCTTGGACAACGTGGACCATTTTCCATACCTCGGGAGCCTACTGTCAACAAGGGCAGACATCGACGATGAGGTCCAACACTGCCTTCACTATGCCAGTGCAGTATTCGGTTGCCTGAGGAAGAGAGTGTTTGAAGACCAGGGCCTCAAACCCAGCAAAAAGCTCATGGTCTACAGAGCTGTAGTGATATCCTTCCTCCTAGATGGCTCAGAGACATGGACTATGTACTGCAGGCATCTCAAAGCACTGGAGAAGTACCACCAATGCTGTCTCCACAAGATCCTGCAAATCCATTGGCAGGATGGACGCACCAACATCAGTGTTCTCATTCAAGCCAACATCCCCAGCATCGAAGCACTGACCACGCTCGATCAGCTCCGCTGGACGGGCCATATTGGCCGTATGCCTGACACAAGACTCCCAAAGCAAGCGCTCTACTCGGAGCTCCAACATGGCAAGCGAGCCCCAGGTGGGCAGAGGAAACGTTACAGGGACATCCTCAAAGCCTCCCTGATAAAGTGCAACATCCCCACTGACACCTGGGAGTCCCTGGCCTAAGACCGCCAACATGGAGGAAAAGCATCCGGGAGGGTGCTGAGCACCTCGAGTCTCGTCGCCGAGAGCATGCAGAAACAAGCGCAGGCAGCGGAAGGAGCGTGCGGCAAACCAGGCTCCCCACCCACCCTTTCCCTCAACCACTGTCTGTCCCACCTGTGACAGAGACCGTAATTCCCGCATTGGACTGTTCAGTCACCTGAGAACTCATCTTTAGTGTGGAAGCAAGTCTTCCTCGACTCCGTGGAACTAGCTAAGAAGAGAAGAATTTAGCTTTCACCCCACGATCTCCCTCCCTTTCCTGTCTAACAGGTCCATATCAGGAAGAGGCCAGGTGAGATACCTCAACTGGAATTTCGTCCTATGCTGCTCTAGTGAGGATAAGCCAACACTTTCTGTCGATGCCCCTCTAGTCTCGACTTCTCTTGGCTGATCCCCCATTGCACATAACTGAGGTTAACAATTCCACAGAGGGGCAGTTGAATACGATTTTCCACAGGATCTCTTTAACTCTGCTCCCGTTTACAATGGATGATGAATGCATATTAAAAAAAACACTACAAATGATTTTAAAGATGACGCAAACCAGATATGTAGGAGCTGTTCAAACATTCCTTTTCACACCTGCATAATAAGCTACTTTTGACACAACTGTAATTACACTGTCCACAGACTATCATTAATGCATTTCTACCAGAAGCTCTCATTTCCATTTTATCACCATTTTTTGCTGCTTCTTTGTGCAATGCACTAGCTGACTTTTTCAAGTTGCAATCCAAAATATCTTTAATTCATTAATGAAACCCAATCTCCAATTCAAAACGAACAGTTGGCATTCGTCAGTTTATGCTTACTCATTTTCCTCCCCAGTTTTTCTTTGCCTTTTTCATGTAAAGCATCAGCTGTGGCTCAGTGGGCAGCACTCTCGCCTCTAGGTCAGAAGGTTGTGGGTTCAGGTCCCACTCCAGGGACACAAATCTCAGCTGACACTCCAGTGCAGTGCTGAGAGGGTGCTGCACATCGGAAGTGCTGCCTTTTGGATGAGAAGTTAAACTGAGGCCCCGTCTGCTCTCCCAGGTGGATGGAAAAGGTCCGATGACACTATTTTGAAGAATAGCAGGGGAGTTATCCCTGGTGTCCTGGACAATATTTATCCCTCAATAAACATAACAAAAACAGATTATCTGGTCATTTTCACATTCTGGTTTGTGGGAGCCTGCTGTGCGCAAATTGGTTGACGCGTTTCCCACATTACAACAGTTATTACACTTCAAAAAGTACTTCATTGGCTGTACAGCAAGTGATCAGGAAGGCAAATGGAATGTTGGCCTTTATTGCAAGGGGGATAGAGTATAAAAGCAGAGAAGTCCTGCTACAACTGTACAGGGTATTGGTGAGGCCACACCTAGAGTACTGCATACAGTTTTGGTCTCTGTATTTAAGGAAGGATATACTTGCATTGGAGGCTGTTCAGAGAGGGTTCACTCGGTTGATTCCGGAGATGAGGGGTTTGACTAATGAGGATAGGTTGAGTAGGTTGGGCCTATACTCATTGGAGTTCAGAAGAATGAGAGGTGAGTGACACAGTTAATTCAGAGACTAGGGTCCTGAACTTAGGGAAAGGTAACTTCGATGGTATGAGGCGTGAATTGGCTAGAATAGACTGGCAAATGATAATTAAAGGGCTGACGGTGGATAGGCAATGGCAAACATTTAAAGATCACATGGATGAACTATAACAATTGTACATCCCTGTGTGGTGTAAAAATAAAAAGGGGAAGATGGTTCAAACGTGGCCATCAAGGGAAATTAGGGATAGTGATAAATCCAAGGAAGAGGCATATAAATTTGCCAGAAAATGCAGCAAACCTGAGGATTGGGAGAAATTTAGAATCCAGCAGAGGAGGACTAAGGGTTTAATATGGAGGGGGAAAATAGAGTATAAGAGGAAGCTTGCAGGGAACATAAAAACTGACTGCAAAAGCTTCTATAGATATGTGAAGAGAAAAAGATTAGTGAAAACTAATGTAGGTCCCTTGCAGTCAGAATCCGGTGAATTCATAATGGGGAACAAGGAAATGGCAGACCAATTGAAAAAATACTTTGGTTCTGTCTTCGTTAAGGAAGATACGAATAACCTTCTGGAGAATGAGGAACTGAAGGAAATCCTTATTAGTCAACAAATTGTGTTAAGGAAATTGATGGGATTAAAGGCCGATAAATTCCCAGGGCCTGATAGTCTGCATCCCAGAATACGTAAAGAAGTGGCCCTAGAAATAGTGGATGCATTGGTGGTCATTTTCCAACATTCAATAGACTCTGGATCAGTTCCTATGGATTGGAGGATAGCTATTGTAACCACACTTTTTAAAAAAGGAGGGTGAGGGAAAACAGGGAAATATAAACCAGTTAGCCTGACATTAGTAGTGGGTAAAATGTTGGAATCAATTATTAAAGATGTAATAGCAGCGCATTTGGAAAGCAGTGACAGGATCATTCCAAGTCAGCATGGATTTATGAAGGGGAAATCATGCTTGATAAATGTTCTAGAATTTTTTGAGGATGTAACTAGTAGAGTGGACAAGGGAGAACCCGTGGATGTGATGTATTTGGACTTTCAAAAGGTTTTTGACAAGGTCCCACACAAGAGATTAGTGTGCAAAATTAAAGCACATGGTATTGGGGTAATGTATTAACGTGGATAGAGAACTGGATGGCAGACAGGAAGCAAAGAGTAGGAATAAACGGATCCTTTTCAGAATGGCAGGCAGTGACTAGTGGTGTACTGCAAGGTTCAGTGCTGTGACCCCAGCTATTTACAATATACATTAATGATTTAGATGAAGGAATTGAATGTAATATCTCCAAGTTTGCAGATGACACTAAGCTGGGTGGCAGTGTGAGCTGTGAGGAGGATGCTAAGAGGCTGCAGTGTGACTTGGACAGGTTAGGTGAGTGGGCAAATTCATGGCAGATGCAGTGTAATGTGGATAAATGTGAGGTTATCCACTTTGGGGGGCAAAAACAGGAAGGCAGAATATTATCTGAATGGTGACAGATTAGGAAAAGGGGAGGTGCAACGAGACCTGGGTGTCATGGTACATCAGTCATTGAAAGTTGGCATGCAGATACAGCAGGCGGTGAAGAAAGCAAATGGCATGTTGGCCTTCATAGCTAGGGGATTTGAGTATAGGAGCAGGGAGTTGTACAGGGCCTTGGTGAGGCCACACCTTGAATATTGTGTACAGATTTGTTCTCCTAATCTGAGGAAGGACATTCTTGCTATTGAGGGAGTGCAGCGAAGGTTCACCAGATTGATTCCCGTGATGGCAGGACTGACATATGAAGCAAGACTGGATCGACTAGGCTCATATTCAGTGGAAATTAGAAGAATGAGAGGGGATCTCATGGAAGCATATAAAATTCTGATGGGATTGGACAGGTTAGATGCAGGAAGAATGTTCCTGATGTTGAGGAAGTCCAGAACAAGGGGTCACAGTCTAAGGATAAGGAGTAAGCCATTTAGGACCGAGATGAGGAGAAACTTCTCAGGGTGAAAGCAGAGAGGATATTTCCACTCTTGGAGGAAATTAAAAGTAGAGGCCATAGTCTTAGCATAAGGGGCCGCCCATTTAAAACTGAGATGAGGAGAAATTTCTTCTCTCAGAGGGTTGTAAATCTGTGGAATTCTCTGCCCCAGAGAGGTGTGGAGGCTGGGTCATTGAATATATTTAAGGCGGAGAGAGACAGATTTTTGAGCGATAAGGGAGTAAAGGGTTTTGGGAAACGGGCGGGGAAGTGGAGCTGAGTCCATGATCAGATCAGCCATGAACTTATTGAATATCAGAGCAGGCTCGAGGGGTCGAATGGCCGACTCCTGCTCCTATTTCTTATTTTCTTATGTTCTTATGAAAAGCGCTTTGAGACGTCTGGTGGTTGTGAAAGGCGCTATATAAATACAATTATTTCTTTTACAAATGCAAATGTCTGAGAAGATTACCAACCGTAACCATTCTTTTTTGTCCTTTCTGGAATACTATTTTATTAACAGATCAGGTATAGAGATAGGGTGGGATGTTAGTAAGAGAAGGAACGTCCGGTGCAATTCCAGGATTTGATACTGGGGAGAAGAGAGTCACATAACTTTTGGCAAAAAAAAAATTGGAAGCAAGTCCCTTTTTGTCCTACCCTGCACCCCATACCAATCAATTGTACGTACACGTGTGAAAAATCATCATCGTTTGGTGAGGTCAATTTTAAAATTGATTGTAGACCCAGTGGAACAAGTCATTACTTTGTACTTCAGAGGAGAACCCTGAAGGTTTTGTCCAGAATTCTCAACTCGAAGCTAACTTCAACTGCATCACGAATGAAAAGTGCTGACTGCAGGCCACTCTTTCTGCTCAGCAGTGTGTGTTTGTGTCTCAATTATTGACGCCAACTTCAGCAAAATCGTCTCTCCCGCGCCAAGAAAATTATTTCTTTTCACTCCCTTCTCAACAAGGTATAGCTCTTCCTCTCTCTCTCTCTTCTCACTCCCACTCAGCGAGATTGGGCTGATTGGCCTAAACGTGTTAAGGGCAGCATAAAAAGGGGGTCCAGTTGCCGCGATTTTGACAGGGGCTTTCGTTTGGGTAGGCAGTAGGTCATTTGTTTTTTCAAAATGGGGTAGCATAAGATAATTATAACCCAGAGTGCAATGTAAGGAACACATGTGCACCATCTACTCATGCAGCAAACATGTAGATGGTTCTCAAACTAATATTGCAGATGTGACCTGTCATCACCTTCATTGTCAAATGCCTCCTTTAATATGGCTCTAAATCAATTAGTGGTTAAAAGGAAAAGGGGAGCTTAGAGATCACTTTTCTTTTAAAAGTCTCAATTATGGAATCCTATTAAATGTTCTCCAAGTTCAAAGTAAGTCGCATATACAATCTTAACCCTTTTCAAAACAGTCACTTCACAGTGGCTGACATGTGTTTCTGGAAGTGTGAATTTAAGATATTCAGCAGTACTACGAATAATGAGAATATTTAGTCATTCTTTGTTGCAAGTAATGCCGGCAAAGTCTTACTGTACACTTTTATCTGGATTTGAGGAACAGAGCTATCAGTTATAAAATATTAATAAAGTATTAATTAAAATCATACTATAAAAGTATTTTACCTACCTCTAATTTATATAGACCTGTCTGCAGCATTTGACATGGTTCACTACTCTATCCTCCTCCAACGCCTCTCCACCATCATCCAGCTGGCTGGGGCTTCACTCGCCTGATTCCATTACATAAGAAATAGGAACAGGAGTTGGCCATACGGCCCCTCGAGCCTGCTCCGCCATTTAATACGATCATGGCTGATCTGATCATGGACTCAGTTCCACTTCCCTGTCCGCTCCCCATAACCCCTTATTCCCTTATCGTTTAAGAAACTGCCCATCTCTGTCTTAAATTTATTCAATGTCCCAGCTTCCACAACTCTCTGAGGCAAAAAATTACACAAATTTACAAACCTCAGAGAAGAAATTCTTCCTCATCTCAATTTTAAATGGGCGGCCCCTTATTCTAAGATTATGCCCCTTACTTCTAGTCTCCCCCATCAATGGAAACATCTTCTCTGCATCCACCTTGTCAAGCCCCATCATAATCTTATACGTTTTGATAAGATCACCTCTCATTCTTCTGAATTCCAATGAGTAGAGGCCCAACTTACTCAACCTTTCCTCATAAGTCAATCCCCTCATTCCCGGAATCAACCTCGTGAACCTTCTCTGAATTGCCTCCAAAGCAAGTATATCATTTCTCAAATATGGAAACCAAAACTGCACGTAGTATTCCAGGTGTGGCCTCACCAATAACTTATATAACTGTAGCAAGACTTCCCTGCTTTTATACTCCATCCCCTTTGCAATAAAAGCCAAGATTCCATTTGCCTTCCTGATCACTTGCTGTACCTGCATACTATCCTTTTGTGTTTCATGCAACAGGATCCCCAGGTCCCGCTGTACTGCGGCACTTTGCAATTTTTCTCCATTTAAATAATAACTTGCTCTTTGATTTTTTTCTGCGATAGTGCATGACCTCACACTTTCCAACATTATACTCCATCTGCCAAATTTTTGCCCACTCACTTAGCCTGTCTATGTCCTTTTGCAGATTTTTTGTGTCCTCCTCACACATTGCTTTTCCTCCCATCTTTGTATCGTCAGCATATTTGGCGACGTTACACTCAGTCTCTTCATCCAAGTCGTTAATATAGATTGCAAATGGTTGGGGTCCGAGCACTGATCCCTGTGGCACCCCACTGGTTACTGGTTGCCAACCCAAGAATGAACCATTTATCCCGACTCTCTGTTTTTTGTTAGTTAGCCAATCCTCTATCTATGCTAATATATTATCCCCAACCCCATGAAATTTTATCTTGAGCAGTAACCTTTTATGTGGCACCTTGTCAATTACCTTTTGGAAGTCCAAATACACCACATCCACTGGTTCCCCTTTATCCACCCTGTTCATTACATCCTCAATGAATTCCAGCCATTCTTACCTATCTAACCATAGCCAGAGAATCACTTGCAATGGCTTCTCTTCCTGCCCCCGCATCATTACCTCTGGTGTCCCCCAAGGATCTATCCCTCCTATTTCTCAACTACTTGTTGCCCCTTGGAGACACCATCCAAAAACACAGCATCAGTTTCCACATGTACGCTGACGACACCCAGCTCTACCCCAATACCACTTCTCTCAACTCCTCCACGATCTCTAAAATGTAAGACTGCTTGTCCGAGAAGCAGAAATGTTCTATAATTGTATATTGGGAAGACCGAAGCCGTTGTTTTCTGTCCCCGCCACAAACTGCATTCCCTAGACAATGACTCCATCCCTCTCCCCAACTCCTGTCTGAGGCTGAACCAGACGGTTCACAACCTTGGTGTCATATTTGACACTGAAATGAGCTTCCGACCACATATCCGCAGCATAATTAAGACCGCCTATTTCCATCTCCGTAACATTGTCCATCTCCGCCCTTGCCTCAGCTCATCCGCTGCTAAGCCCTCATTCGTGCCTTTGTTTTACCTCTACACGTGACTATTCCAATGTACTCCTGGCTGGCCTCCCACATTCTAACCTCCGTAAACTAATCTCCTCCAGCCTCACCCCCCTTCCCCCCCGAGATGTCTGCGCTCATCTAATTCTACCCTCCTGAGCATCCCTGATTATAATTGCTCAACCATTGGTGGCTGTTCCTTCTGTGCCTAAGGCCCCAAGCTCTGGAACTCTCTGCCTAAACCTTTCCGCCCCTCTATCTCTCTTTCCTCCTTCAAGACGCTCATTAAAACCTATCGCTTTGACCAACCTGCGCTATTTTCTACTTACGCGGCTCGGTGTCAAATTTTTATCGCATAATATTCCTGTGAAGCACCTTGGGACATTTCACCACATTAAAGGTGTTATATAAATACAAGTTGTTGTTGTTGTGTCAGGTTACTAATCTTCAGAAAATCACAGAAGGAGACCATGAACTAAAATTTGATTAATCCAAGCTTTTGGAATTTAATACAAGCTTTTGGAATTAAGCTGGACAATTAAGGACATCCTGTGGTCAGTAACCAAAACTGACCACGCACAACAACAATGTTACCTGAGGCCCTGAACTTGATTGACCAGGGTGGGGAAAAGAAACCCACTGGAGAAACCAAGTCTGCAAGAAGCAGGAGTACAAAGGACCCTACGGAATGCACATTTTTGGATAACAGAGCATTTAGCATAAGGAGTTATCTTTTGCACTGTCGACTCCGTGTGCAAATTAGTAGCCATTCAAACTCATCACCACAGCCAGTTAAACAAATCACCACATCAATAATCGGATCTCAGAAACAGGAAACTTATTCATACTATGGATATAAATATACGGACACAGAGACACACAAGCAGGCAACACAGGAAGGAACAGCAAGCAAGCACGGAAGGAAAGGAACTGAAGCTGCGGAGAATGGCGAGAAGACAAACCAACAGGTCACAGAATCAACGACCACGAGTCTCTGGTGATTGTATGTGTAAAGTCAATTTCCCTCAGCAGTCTAGCCCTGTAGTTTTAGTCGTTTTTTGTTGTGTAATAAAACGGACACTGGGTTAAGCCTAAATTGTGTGCCCCGTGTTGTCCTTTCCCACTATAAGCTCCGAGGTCTAAGAATCAGAGCAGAGTGAAAAACAAACATCCGACAGTTGTTTATTCATATATTCAACTAAAGCCAAGGTCTGTACAGCCATGAAGAATAGTCATGGTACTTCACGTTTACTGTATAATATCTACCATTTTGGTCTATTATTATTTCATCCTTTACTCACCAGTTGCAGGTTTAGTCAGCTGTTGCTGAACGAGAAGTATATTAGGAAGAGACAGCTAAGACTTGATATTGTTCTAATGTCACTGTATGTGTTGGCTAGTTGTGGTGGGTAACTAATATGGAGCTACAGGCCCCAAACCCGGTCACTGTTATATTCAATCCTTTGATCTAAATTAATCTGCTGTGGTGTTATCATCATATTGCCTTGCACTGATCAGCTCCTGCAATGATTCAGTACCAAATCTTTCAAATGAAACTCAGAGCTTTTTTTTTAGCAAGAAAGACTTGCATTCACATAGCGCCTTTCACAACCAACGGACGTCTCAAAGCGCTTTACAGCCAATGAGGTACTTTTGAAGTGTATCACTGTTGTATGGTGGGTAATGTTGTAACGTTGTAATGTAATAGGTCTGTTAAGATTTGGTTGCTAAGAGTTTGTTTGAAAAAAAATCTCGAATTTTTAATTAACTGAATGTATCTCTTAGCTCTGCATCTATTTTATTGTTGAAATACTGACATTATTGATCAAAGTCAGTGTTATAGATATGAAGTTAAATTCTTCAAACGCACTGGGGCTCATCCTTGAAATGTTCATAGATTCCTGTCAATTTCTTGTTAACAATAAAATGATAGTTTTAGACTGAGTTTCTGAAAGCGTGAATTTTCAACCTTATATTTATTACAGTAATAGACCTCACTAAATATGTTGCACTCTATTTTAGCAATCATCATCATCATAGGCGGTCCCTCGAACGAGGATGATTTGCTTCCATGCGTTCACAGATGTTTTGATGAAGGGCCCTATATTCCAGTCCTGAACTCCAATTGAGGGGGTGGAAGATGCCTGTGCGTGGATTGTTTTAACGTGGGGTGGCCGTTGCACACCAGCCACCACAAGGACTTGACAGAGCTAGGCCTTTATCCAGTGGCAAGGGTTAACCAGGACGACTAGAGACCAGCTCTGCTGCACGGACCTAGTGCGCACACATATGGCAGTGTGGGCTGGCCCGTGCTGCCCCTGGGCCCTCGCCTCTTCTGGGCCCCGCACTCTCACCTGTTGCACCTCCGCCACGATCTCTCAGCAATGAAATACTTTTTTCTACTTTTCAGAATTGTTTAAGTGAGGAAAGATTACTCATTGAACTGACATTTCAGGAACATATAATAAATAAATCACATCTATGAGGTGTAAATTCCTAGGTGCTACATTAGCTGTGCAGGGGAAGTACAGATGAAGTGTAGATAACTCTGGAACAGCTAACCCATCCTCCAGAACTATTGCAGGGAATCAGTCATGGACAAGAAACTGCTTTTTCTTTTTTCCTAAATAATCACAGGCAGGTTGAATGAAGTGGTATAGAACATGGCAGTCTTAAGGAAGCCTCAAGACTCTGAACGATAAAAGAATCACCATTAAACAAGGCAGCCTACTCATAGAAGAAATAATTCGCCAAGATGAGGGAAGAACATCAAAGATCAAAAAAAATCAACAGGTCTAAAGCTGGTTAGTGAACGGAATACTGAAATATCGTTTGTGTGTACTTTATATTACATTCGGTCTATGGTACTCAGAGGCTAGAGGGACCTTTGGTTCAAAGTATATGTTTTATTACAGCTATAAAAGAAGCTGCAATACAAGAATACAAGATGTTAAAACAAGGGGGAGAAATTGGGGTCGTTTGCGCCTGTCGTTAGCGCCCCCAGGTGGAGCTAAAGGGCCGCAAATTACTTTCCGCCCGGGCACGGCGCCACTAATGACTTCCGCTAAATTCGGTGGGAGTTTCGCAGCGGCGGTAACCGGACGCGCTCTGCTCTGCTCTGCTGCACCGGTGGTGCCAACGTCATCACCGTGCGCCGCGACCCACCTTCGCCCCAGAGCAAAAACGCGGGATCGCCACCTGAAGCTGCGCGGGGCGATGCCAGTGACAGATTCGGGGGGCGCGTGCATGGCGGCTGGCGAGCTGCTCCCGGGGCGCAAGTTCAAAGGGAGGTGGCGTGCGCATCAATAAAAAAAACATCGTGCGACTTACTTGTCGCGGCCCATTGCCTCCTTGAATGCGCAGTCCGTGCCGTGATCTGGGCAGCCCGGCACTCCGCCGCCCCCCCCCTGGTGATCCAGGTAGGGCCTCACGGAGTCGGCAGCTTGGCCCTCCCCTTTAATGAAGGGGAGGGCCGCTTTCTATGCGGCCCAGTGCGTAGCGCTGTGCCCCGCTCCCTCTGCTTCCGTCCCCTTAGCCCCCCAGAGACAAATTGCAGCGTGGTTTTTTCACGCCCCATCGCCTCTCGGGGGCGGCCACCCCAATTTAGCGGGTGGGGCGGGACTTCCGTGTCTGGCGCAGGAACCCCCGCCCCATGGATGATACTGACCCTGAACGGGGGGGCTACGAATTTCCCGGCCTTCAAAGGTTACGCTTATAACATTCTAAATAAGATGCTGAGATATAACCTACTTTACATTGCCAAGTTACCGAAGTGATCAAACTCGGTTTGCCTTGATTCACTTCATCGTGTCCAGTTCTGCTCCAAGAACGTTCTAACAATCTCTGATCTCAGTTCCCCTTGTATAGCTTAACAAGCACCCTTGTGCTAATGGTCCTCGTGGCACCATTAATCCTGTGCTTTGTCTGTAGCCTAACAACCATCTCATCCTAGATAATACACAGTACCTGACCTTCCAGGCCAGGCTTAAAACCGTCCCATAAACCTAAGATGAGAAGGATAAACGGGTGCCTCATTACATGCAAAGCTCCAAGAATAAACTGACTAGACAAGGTTTCAGTCTTTTAGCTGAAGTTTTGCTCATACAATATTTTCTTAGCATGCTTTATATTCTAAAATGAAATCCTGCAAAATTACTTTTCTTTCAGGGTTACAAACAAATGAGTATATACAGGAACTGCCGGTTTGTCGGAAAATCTGCAATCATGCTGCAATCATAAAGAAAATAAACTTGCATTTATATAGCACCTTTCACAACCACCGGACATCTCAAAGCACTTTACAGTCAATGGAGCACTTCTGGAGTGTGGTCACTTTTGTAATGTAGGAAACATGGCAGCCAATTTGCGCACAGCAAGCTCCCACAGACAGCAATGTGATATTGACCAGATAATCTGTTTCTGTTATGTTGATTGAGGGATAAATATTGGCCCCAGGGAATAACTCCCCTGCTCTTCTTTAAAATAGTGCCATGGGATCTTTTACGTCCACCTGAGAGGGCAGACGGGGCCTCGGTTTAACGTCTCATCCAAAAGACGGCACCTCCGACAGTGCTGCACTCCCTCAGCCCTGCACTGTCAGCCTAGATTTATGTACAGGACCTGACTTGACTTGAACCCACAACCTTTTGACTCAAAGTCAAGAGTGCTACCCACTGAGCCCAGCTGGCACTTCTGCTTTTAACTCTTTTGTTCTTACGTTGGGATGTACCACCGATATGCTCCAGTGGGATTTTAACCCATTTGAATTTTTGAAGGGGTTGGAGGTGGGCGCAATTATCAGAGCAAATCAACCCTTAGAGCAGGAAACTGTTCATTGTCATTGTCAGGACATTTGTAATTAATCATTATAGACCAATGCAGGTCACTACGGGCCACAAATTGCGGTCGGAGGCTTCCCGCGGGCGGATGCCTCTGAGCGAAATTTTTTTAACGAAAATACCCAACGGTCCCGGAGGAACGAACACTTGCGCTCCGAGGCTTAGATACACAGTCCAGCGCAGAGGCCCACACATCCCACGAGCGTACGGGCATCGCTGGGATAACATGGGCCTAGACCACCAATCAAAATGTAGTATTCTCAGTCATAGCAATGCGAGCTCCCAGCTCCCAGCTCCCGTTACTATCAATGAGAATACCCCTAAAAGTAAATTTAAAAAAAACATTTCACTTTTTTAAACTTAATAGCATTTGCATTAAATCAAATGTTTGAGAAAAATTTATTATTTTGAAATGTTTTAAAAATTGTTTCAATAGTGTTAAAATAAACTTACCTTCACAGACAGGGTTTTTAATATAAAAATAAGTAATAATATTTATTTATTAAAACGCTGATGCTGGTAAAAGCAGACCTTACGCTTGCTTTTACCGGGCGTAAGAGTTTGAAGAACATTTGCTGGGCAGGAGTTGGGCAAGTAGCCCAAATCTCCGCCCGAGAAGGCCTTTCTCCTGGGGATGCATGCGAGCTGTCAACAGACGTTTTGACAGATCACAAGTGTCGGGTTTAGGCGCATGTGCAGTGCACGCTAAAACCCAGCACTTGCGAGGCGTCTTCGAGCGCGTATGCACATTATACACACCCGGAGAGGTCGCAATGTATGGCTCACTATGTCGCAGTTCCTTTGTGCCCTTTGGCACTACTCTTTGGTTTCTAAAGTAATGCAAATTCAATGATGCATATTAATAAATGCTGAAAGTTTCAAGATTAATTTTACATCATGGTAATATCGAGGGAATAATAAAGGCCAGTCTGGTACGTCAGAGGTCTAAGGAGGACATTTAGAAAGATAGATATATATAACCTGACAGAAAAGAAGAATGCACGCTGTACTTCAATGTTACAATAATGGCCCTGAAATTCCGGTCGGACGATTCTTTCGGACGAATGTCTCTGACCGGAGAATTTTTCCGAAAGTACCTGGTGGTCCGGGGGGAGCGTGGGATTCCGGTGGGGAGGCCTTCTTTTCACGCGGTGCGAAGCGCGCTCCTGTCCTCCAGGTTCCCACGGAGACGGTGCCGTCACGTGTGAGTGCTCAACCAATCAGGTACAGTATTCCACAGCTTTCCCATTAATAGCAATGGGAGCTCTGTATCTACCAGTTCTCAGTGTTATTAATGGGAAAAAAAATGCACACACACTAAACACCATAATAAAAAATAAAAAACACACCTCACATAATTAAAATTAATTGAAATTAAAGTTAATAAATATCTTAGAACATTTTTTTCCCAAGTTTTTAAAAAGTTTTTAAGTTATGGTTTTATATAAATTTAACATGGTGGGCAGGGTTTTGAAAAATAAAATGTGTTTTTTAAATTTTATTTTATTATGTTTATGTGTGTTTTTAGACTCTTACCCCTGTAACAGTAGGCTATACGCCTGCTTTTATCAGGCGCAAGTGTTTTGAGGACATTTGCCGGGCAAGAGATGGGTAAATACTGCAACCTTGCCCGTGCAAATGTCCTCGCTCCCGAGATACGGAGGATCTGTCAAGCTGGAGCTTGACGGATCGGAAAAGCCGGTTTTCAGCGCATGCGCATTGTGCGCTGAAAACCGGCTTTTACGATGCCTTCCCGGGTCATTACACACTCCGCACACACTCCGCACACACTCCGCACACACTCCGCACACACTCCGCACACACTCCGCACACACTCCGCACACACTCCGCACACACTCCGCATGGACCCGGGGAGGCCAGAATTTCTGGGCCATAATAATTCAATGTTAATAAAGGTGCCGAAATTCAGGTCGGATGCTTTTATCAGTCGTAAGAATTTCACAGGCATTCGTTGGACGGAAGTTGGGGCAAATCACCCAAATCTCCGCCCCACGGAGGCCCTTTTCTTCGGATGCGTGCGATCTGTCGAGAGGATTCTTGACAGATCGCAAGTTCTGGATTTAGGAGCATGCTCAGTGCATGCCCAATCCCGCAACTTGCAAACATTTTATAAGGCTTTTCATGATGTGCTTATCAAAATAAAACAAAGAATCTTCTTACCTAAAGTTCCCTGAAGGCGCAGCCTCAAGTTATAAAACTTATATAAATATAAATCCAGTCTTAACCAGTCAGCTCAGCTAATCAAAGCTAAAGCACATAGTAATTGAACTTATCCTCAACTGTATTGTTTAAAATAATACCTGCTTTAAGAAGCCACAGGGGGCCCTGCTTCTCCTGACAACGGTTATGTTCATATCATAAAAAGTTGTTTTCTTTTCCTCTTAATTTATTTTTTTTTCATTTTTATTCAACGGAATTTCATATAGCACATCAATTACATTTCCAATATATTACCAATAAATTTAAAGATCTATCTAATGCTACTGTTTTCCTAACTGCTGACAATATATTACCCCTCCGCAACGTAAAAATACACCCGAACAATTGGACCTAATATTATCAGATATGAGAGGGAGTTAATACAGTCAGAATTTGATCTGGGTAAAAGAAATCAAAGAATCAAACCGGATGTACAGGAGGTGTGGAAGTGTGGGGTCGGGGTGGGGGGGAGCCAGTGGGGATAATGTTCTGCGAATGTGCTGGCCATAGTAAACCTCACTCGCCAGCAATGCATATCATGAAGTCGTGGGCAGCACCCCCACAGTGTCTGGCTATGTACGTGCCCTACCGCCATTGCACTGAGAAACCTATCATTTCAACTCCGACTGCAAAGAGTTTTCATTATAAATTGATGGGGGAATGATTCCATTATCGTTCAATCCCGGTGGGGGAGCACATCTCGGAAATCACAGGTGGATGGAAAATTGCAGGTGTGCATGTTCACGATCTCCGAAGATGCTTTGGGTGAGTGTTATTCCCCGCTGGGAGTGCCGGAGAATGGAATTGGTCCTCTGATTCCTTTGTGTCGGCTCACTTCAAACACATCTTCCAGCAGAACGGTGTCTTATTTTTTCTGAATGTTTCAGCTGAGCTCAATGTGAGGTATATAAGCTAAATAAAAATGTTACATTTATTTTGTGTGATGAAGTACAAAGACAGCAAATGTTATGAATAATAAATGTTCATACTTTAGGTTATTGTGTTATCAAACAAGAATAAAGAAACATGTGATTCTACTCACATTGTGGACTGGATTTTCTTGTATAATACCGTGTGGATTTGGTCAGTACACTGAAACAAAATACAGGAAAGTCAGGTGAGAAGTCCCATTCCCACCCTTACCACTGTTATCGTGGACTTCACTTTCGCTTACACCTCAAGGGGAGTGAGCCATTTCAGTAAATGATGGTGGGGGCAGGTGTACAACTCACTGCTTCTGCCAAAACTCAAGGACCACCAAGAGAGGGGTGACAGTATCTCAGAACATAAGAAATAGGAACAGCAGTAGTCCATACGGCCCCTCGAGCCTGCTCCACCATTTAATAAGATCATGGCTGATATCATCATGGATTCAAATCCACTTCCCTGCCCGCTCCCCATAACCCCTTATTCCCTTATCGGTTAAGAAACTGTCTCTCTCTGTCTTAAATTTATTCAATGTGCCAGCTTCCACAGCTCTCTGAGGCAGCGAATTCCACAGATTTACAACCCTCTGAGAGAAGAAATTCCTCCTCATCTCAGTTTTAAATGGGCGGCCCCTTATTCTAAAATCGTGCCCTCTAGTTCTTGTCTCCCCTATCAGTGGAAACATCCTCTCTGCATCCATCTTGTCAAGCCCCCTCATAATCTTATACGTTTCGATAAGCTCACCTCTCATTCTTCTGAATTCCAATGAGTAGAGGCCCAACCTCCTCAACCTTTCCTCATAAGTCAACCCCCTCATCTCCGGAATCAACCTTGTGAACCGTCTCTGAACTGCCTCCAAAGCAAGTATATCCTTTCTTAAATGGAAACCAAAACTGCATGCAGTATTCCAGGTGTGACCTGACCAATAACTTATATAGCTGTAGCGAGACTTCCCTGCTTTTATACTCCATCTCCTTTGCAACAAAGGCCAAGATTCCATTGGCCTTCCTGATCACTTGCTGTACCTGCATACTATCCTTTTGTGTTTCATGCACAAGTACCCCCAGGTCCCGCTGTACTGCGGAACATTGCAATCTTTCTCCATTTAAATAATAACTTGCTCTTTGATTTTTTCTGCAAAGTGCATGACCTCACACTTTCCAACATTATACTCCATCTGCCAAATTTTTGCCCACTCACTTAGCCTGTCTATGTCCTTTTGCAGATTTTTTCTGTCTTCCTCGCAAATTGCTTTTCCTCCCATCTTTGTATCGTCAGCAAACCTGGCTACATTACACTCAGTCCCTTCCTACAAGTCGTTTATATAGATTGTAAATAGTTAGGGTCCCAACACTGATCCCTGCGGCACCCCACTAGTTACTGGTTGCCAACCAGACAATGAACCATTTATCCCGACTCTCTGTTTTCTGTCACTTAGCCAATTCTCTATCCATACTGATATATTGGGCCCAAGTTTCAGGCCGCGCCGAAAACGGCGCAGCCCGGACCTGGACACCCGTATTTCGTGCCACAAAGTGCGCCTAAAAAAAACTTACCTATTCTCCAGCTCTCTGCAGGTCCTCTGGAGCTGGGCGCGGCGCAGCACGAGCTGTAGGGGGCGGAGCCAGGTCCCTGCGCTGAAAACAGTGCCGGGACCTCTGCACATGCGCGCGACAGTGGGTGCACATGTGCAGTAGCTGCAGGCGCCCAAAACTGTGGGAGAGACCCGAAGCACGCAACCCCTAGCCCTGGCCGAATGGCCTCACTGGGGCTGCGTGCATAAGGCTCCTCCCACCCGACTGGACCCGACCCAACCCCCGCCCCCCACCCCCGTGACTCTCTCTCATCTCCCCCTCCGCGACTCTCCCACCCCTCCCCGACCTCCGCGACTTCCCCCCCGGACCTCCGCGACTCTTTCCCCCCCAGCCCCCCCGGGACCTCCACGACTCTTCCCCCCACCCCCACGGACCTCAGCGACTCTTCCCCCCCCCCCTCGGGACCTCCATCACTCTTCCCCCCTCCCTCGGGACTTCCGCGACTCTTCCCCTCCCCCCCCCCAACCCGGACCTTCGTGACCTCCCCCGAGATCCGACGCCACCTTACTATAAATACAGCCCGAAGTCTTGGGCCCAGCCGTTCAGCCTTGTTCTCTCCCTTCCTTCCCTCCCTCCCTCTCTCCCTTCTCCCCTTCTCCCCCTCTCTCCCCTCCCCCCCCAGCCCCCCCCCACCTTCCCCCCTGTACACACACACTGACAGACAGAGAGATAGAGACACTGACAGAGACACACTGGGGGGGCCGTCCCAGCATGCTGTTGGAGGACTCCCGGTGCTGCAGTCGGTAAGTAGAAAATATTTTATTTATTGATTTAAAAAAAAAATGTTTTAATTAATTTTTTTTTATTGATTGATTTATTGTGTATTTATCATTTATTATTGATGATGGCTCTTTCTTTGTAAAACTGAAGTGGTTAATGTTTGTAAACTTCCCTTTAAACCCTAGCCCCCCCCCCCTCTTTTCCTACGCCTAATTTGTAACCTACGCCTGATTTTCTAAAGTGTAGAAAAGGTTTTTTCGAACGTACAAAAATCTTCACTTACTCCATTCTAAGATGTTTGGAGTAAGTTTTCACTGCCTAAACTTTTGAAAAAAAAATTCTGTTCCAAAGGGAAACTGTTCCAACTGACTAGAACTGGAGCAAACTAAATGCCGAGAATTCAAATTTCTAAGATACTCCATTCTAAACCAGTTGCTCCAAAAAATCAGGAGCAACTCGGGCCAAAACTTGGCCCCATTACCTCCAGCCCTGTGAACTTTTATCTTGTGCAGTAACCTTTTATGTGGCACCTTGTCAAATGCCTTCTGGAAATCCAAATACACCACATCCACTGGTTCCCCTTTATCCACCCTGTTCATTACATCCTCAAAGGACTCCAGCAAATTTGTCAAACATCTGACTCTGCCTGACCAAATTTTGCTTTTCCAAATGTCCTGCTACTGCTTCTTTAATAATGGACTCCAACATTTTCCCAACCACAGATGTTAGGCTAACTGGTCTATAGTTTCTTGCTTTTTGTCTGCCTCCTTTTTTAAATAGGGGCATTACATTTTGATGGGAGCTCCCCAGAATCCAGGGAACTTTGGTAAATTACAACCAATGCATCCACAACCCCTGCTACTACTTCTCTTAAGACCCGAGGATGCAAGTCATCAGGTCCAGGGGATGTATCCACCTTTAGTCCCATTATCTTACTGAGTACCACCTCCTTAGTGATTGTGATTGTGTTAAGTTCCTCCCCCCCATAGCCCCTTGACTATCCACTGTTGGAATATTGTTAATGTCCTCTACCGTAAAGACTGATACAAAAGATTTGTTCAGAGTTTCTGCCATCTCCATGTTCCCCATTATGGGGCAATGGCAGTAGAAGGCCTGTTGCTTGCTTTTTTGGAGGAGGAGCGATTGATAGTAATGGACATATGTTGCTTTCCTAAAGTCCCTTACTATTTTTCCCTGTCCAATTGGCTCATGGAGAGCCTCTTACACAAGAACATAGGAACATAAGAAATAGGAACAGGAGTAGGCCATTTGGCCGCTCGAGCCTGCTCCGCCATTCAATGAGATCACGGCTGATTTTCTACCTCAACTCCACTTTCCTGCCCGCTCCCCACAGCCCTTGACTTCCCCATCATTTGCAAATTTGCCTATTTGGCCCCTTTAAAATTGTGGTTCCCCCTCTTTTGTGCTGTAGCAGATGTCCCACTGCAGTACTGCGACATTTGGGAATCCCTGGACAAAGACCGCCCTAAGTGGAGGAAGAGCATCCGGGAGGGCGCTGAGCACCTCGAGTCTCGTCGCCGAGAGCATGCAGTAATCAAGCACAGGCAGCGGAAGGAGCATGTGGCAAACCAGACTCCCCACCCACCCTTTCCCTCAACCACTGTCTGCCCCACCTGTGACAGAAACTGTAATTCCCGTATTGGACTGTACAGTCATCTGAGAACTCACTTTTAGAGTGGAAGCAAGTCTTCCTCAATTTCGAGGGACTGCCTGTGATGATGATAAAGATTGCAGCACTGACAATTTCTAATTTCTGACGGTAGTAGACTCTCTATGGGTGACAGAGGTCCCACCAGGAGCGTGTGTTGTGTAAATAATCAGCCCTGATGTAGAGAAAGGGACCAGGGTTGGCTGGCAGACAAACACCCTATTCAACCCCAAACTGCCCCAACATGTCTCAAATTCATATTGTACCAGTTCCCTCTCCAAGCCAATTGTTATTTCACCATGCTGCTTCCGGTAATACCATTGAGATCATTGTTCGGTGTAAGCGTTCCAACTTCCAATTCTTGAGGTCAGCATGGAGAGGGTCATGATCCTGCTTTGGCTGTCCCTTGGAGTTGAGGATGACTTGATACGGATGGAAGATGCCGGTGCGTGAACTCTGTTATCGAGGGGTGGACATTGCACACCAGCCACCACACAGGCTTGACGGAGCAAGGTCTTGGTCCAGTGGCAAGGGGGATCCAAGACAACTGGAGACCAAGCTCTGCCGCATGGACTTAGCACACACACACACACACACACATATTCCACCTGTCCCCTCCCTCCTTCCCACGGGTCGTTTCTCCCTGGGTTTCAGAGAATGCAGTAATGGCCTCCCAACTTTGCTGCTGGCCCATGCTACACCTTCCCTGGGCCTCGACCTCGCTCCTGGGTCCCGACCCTGCTCGAGGGCCCCGACCCGCTCCTGGGTCCCGACCTCACTCCCGGGCCCCGACCTCGCTCCTGGGCCTAGACTTCACTCCTCCCCCTGACCCCGCTCCTGGGCCTAGACCTCGCTCGTTCCTGGCCTAGCCCTCGGTCCTGGGCCTAGACCTCGCTCCTGGGCCTAGCCCTCGGTCCTGGGCCTAGACCTCGCTCCTGGGCCCCGACCTCGCTCCTGGGCCCCGACCTTGCTCCTGGGCCTCGGTCTCACACGGTTGCGAAGTTCAGGATAGTGATAGAAGGACATGTAGCAGCTTGGGTAGGAATTCCTTGATTAAAAGAGGATGGAGAATCCTGCTCTGCCAGGCCTTACTCTTGAAAACAGTGGTAATGAGGCAGAGAACTGCCTGATCATAATCTGATTTTAGATGTTCGAAACAATGGACACAAAAACTGTCTAAACCAGTTGACTAGAGTTTTACTTGATTAGAAGTTTAAGATGCAAGTCAGTATTAAGAGTTCCAGCCCCTCGAAGAAATTACGGCGGCTTGGTCCCTTCGGAGGGTTGAACGCCAGGGAATCCCTTCAACTGTTCAGCGCCAGTCCCGGGATCCATTACAGACCCAATCCATGTCCGGATCAGGGTCAAACAGGGCTGTGTCATCGCCCCAACCCTCTTCTCAATCTTCCTCGCTGCCATGCTCCACCTCACAGTCAACAAGCTCCCCGCTGGAGTGGAACTAAATTACAGAACCAGTGGGAAGCTGTTTAATCTATGCCGCCTCCAGGTCAGGTCCAAGATCACCCCAACCTCTGTCATCGAGCTACAGTACGCGGACGATGCCTGCGTCTGCGCACATTCAGAGGCTAAACTCCAGGATATAGTCGATACATTCACCGAGGCATATGAAAGCATGGGCCTTACGCTTAACATCCGTAAGACAAAGGTCCTCCACCAGCCTGTCCTCGCCGCACAGCACTACCCCTCAATCATCAAAATTAATGGCGCAGTCCTCGACTACGTAGACCACTTCCCATACCGCGAGAGTCTTTTATCAACAGACATTGATGCGGAGATCCAGTGCGCCAGTGCAGCCTTCGGCCGCCCGAGGAAAAGAGTGTTCGAAGACCAGGCCCTCAAATCTACCAGCAAGCTCATGGTCTACAGGGCTGTAGTAATACCCGCCCTCCTGTATGGATCAGAGGCATGGACAATGTACAGAAGACATCTCAAGTCGCTGGAGATTTATCACCAACGATGTCTCCCCAAGATCCTGCAAATCCCCTGAGAGGACAGGCGCAGCGACATCAGTGTCCTTGTCCAGGCTAACATCCCCAGTATTGAAGCACTGACTACACTCGATCAGCTTCGCTGGGCATGCCACATAGTTCGCATGCCAGACATGAGGCTCCCTAAGCAATTGCTCTATGCGGAGCTCCTTCATGGCAAACGAGCCAAAGGTGGGCAGAGGAAACATTACCAGGACACCCTCAAAGCCTCCCTGGTAAAGTGCAACATCACCACTGACACCTGGGAGACCCTGGCCGAAGACTGTCCTAGGTGTTGAAAGTGCATCCGGGATGGCGTTGAGCTCTTCGAATCTCAACGCTACGAGCGTGAAGAGGGCAGGCGCAGGCAGCGGAAGAAGCGTATGGTAAATCAGTCCCACCCCCCCTTTCCCCGATGAATGTCTGTCCATCTATGACAACGTCTGTGGATCTCGCATTGGACTGTTCAGCCACCAAAGAACTCACTTTAGGAGTGGAAGTAAGTCTTCCTCAATTCCGAGGGACTGCCTATGATGATGATGAGAGTTTTACTGCTGCTGCCTTGCAGTAATGTTAACTAGGAACCGTTATGTATCTATGTAAACCTTACCAAAATGTAAGACTTGCCACTAGGGGGCACACCTGTGGGAGACCTAAGGGTCATCTGTGCACCCTAAGGGCAAGCAGGTATAAAAGGTGACTCACCATGCTGCTTCTCCACTCTAGAGTCTGAATAAAGAGATAAATTTCACAACAGTTTGATCTTGAGACATAGTCCTGTGGATTTATTGTGAACATAACAAATTGACAACGAGTAAAGGACCACGCACTTTCACATGGTAATGGCTGCCGTTGGTATTCTTGAGAGATTTGTTGAGAGTGATGATTGGGAAGCCTTCTTTGAGTGCCTCGACCAGTACCTTGTGGCCAATGAATTGGACACGGCTGAAACAGAGATCAAGCGCAGGGCGATTTTCCTCACCGTTTGTGGGTCATCGGTATATGGCCTCCTTAAAAATTTGCTGGCACCGGTCAAACTAACAGACAAATCTTACGCAGAGCTGTGTACGCTGGCTAAGGAATATCTCAGGCCAAAGGAGAGCATCCTGATGGCCAGGTATCGGTTTTACACGCACCGTCGCTCCGAGGGCCAGAACGTGGCGAGTTTTGTCGCCAACCTAAGACGCCTTGCGGGGCAGTGCGACTTTGCAGGGTCCTTGGGGGAAAGGTTGTGGGAGTTTTTCCTGCTTGGAATTGGCCAGGAGGTCATCCTTTGCAAACTGCTGTCTGCCGGATCCCGAGATCTGAGCAAGGCCATCACGATAGCCAAAACCTTCATATCCATGAGCAATAACACGAAACAGATATCTTCACAGAATTGAGGCTCACCGTGCACAAAATAATGTTTTCAGCAGGCAGAACGGCACAGGGCAGGGCCCACATGGTTGCAGAGGCCAGACCTAGGCCCAAAATGACTCAGAGTCCGCCGTGGGACGTGAATGTGTATCACTTAGCACCATGTTGGCACTGTGGGGGCAGCCATAGAGCTCATCAATGTCGATTCAAGCCCTATGTGTGCAAGGGCTGTGGAACAATGGGGCACCTCCAGCGAATGTGCAAACAATCTCTGACTCACTACGTGGCAGAGTCAGGCGAGGATGACCGATCCAGTGAGGATCAGGATGAACGAGCAGGAGAGGCAACTCAACCTGAGGGTGAAGAGGAAGTATATGGGATACACACCTTCATCACCAAAAGCCCTCCGATAATGTTAAAAGTTGAACTTAACGGCACTCCATTCTCCATGGAACGAGACACGGGGGCGAGTCAATCAGTCACGAGCCAGGAGGTTTTTGAGATGCTGTGGGGTGACAAAGCACAGCGACCCAAGCTGATCCTGATTCAGGCAAAGCTGCGCACCTACACCAAGGAACTGATACCAGTTATTGGTAGTGCGGACATAAGAGTATCCCATGAGGGAGCAGTGCACGATTTACCACAGTGGATTGTTTCAGGTGATGGGCCAACGCTGCTTTGGAGGAGGTGGATGGGGAAGATTCGATGGAACTGGGAACACCTCTGCATACCTTCTCCGGCGAACGAGGTCTCCCCTTCTCTAAGGCTGAGTAAACCCCCACTTCCAGTTGAACCAGGCATCGAAGTGCAGATCCATTTGCAGATCCCCGAGGCACAGGCCGCTCATCACGACCATGAGGAGGTAAAGTTCAACCGAGCAGCGGTACAGGCGTGGTACCCACCACCAAAGCCGACGACCTCATCGCGACGATGGAAGAGGCTCCAGGTCGACCATGCGGAGTGGGACTCCGGCCAAAACAATCCGAATGTGTCTTCCCGACGCCAGAGGCAAAATACCTGGGGAGGAAGATCACAGCAGTCAGCATCACGGACACGGACGAGAGTGCGTCCAGACCACGGGACGAGAGTGCGTCAAGACAACGGGATGTCACCACAACAGAACGGAGGAATGTGTCGCTCAGCAACAAAGACGACTGGGTTTGAGCCAAAGGTAAAGGGGCAGCCGCTGTGAAGGCCAGGAACCCACTACGCTCCAATAAGTTGTGTGGACTATGTAACCCTTTTGAGCGGTCGTTCGCGGCCAATGATATACCATTGTATGGGGTTGTGGGGTACCTTACAACAAGCCAAAGTAGCGGGCAAACAACAACCGGTCATATATGTATCTGACAAAGTACTTGTAACAAGTGATGTGTTAACACATGGGGTCGGGTGTGTTGTACAGCAAGCCAAAGTAGCGGGCGAACCCCAACCAGTTGTATATGTGTCTAACAAAGTATTCGTACCAAGTGAGATGTTACCGCACGGGGTCGGGAGTGTTGTGCAGGAAGCAAAAGTAGTGGGCGAGCCCCAAACGATTGAACATGTATCCAATAAGTTAAACAAAGCAGCAGCCAGTGTTCACAGGACTAAAGAGACGTACCAAAGAGTGTCCCAATGTGTGCTCGAGTCAGACAAGCTGCTCATCCCACAAGTTTGGGAGAGCAGAGGCACCATTATCGATGCGGTGTTTTGAGAATGTCCAACACTGTCTGTGCACTGTAACATGATCCGCCACGGGCCAGGCACAGAGAACGGCACTAATGTTCTCAGTTGGCCACCGTTGCTCACCCCCGGGGTGGGAACGGCGCAGCCTGCAGACCCACTCGCGGTGGTGGAAGTGCTTGAAAGCGAGGGGTCAACTGTAACGGCCCCCCAGCTTAGAACCTGGACCAGCCAGGATCCCAGGCTACCGCCTGCCAAAGGTGAACTGCTAGACGGGATGTGGCAACCTATCTGTCGCAGAGATGATAGACCCATCCCAACGTTGCATAGTAAGGCAGGGAGGCTACACACAGTCAGTGGTCCAGGGCCCCCATACTATGGCCCAGGGTCCACGGGGACCACTAGGCCTCCCGCCTCTACAGAAAGTCTCAGGGCCATTGCGGCCATCCTGGGCTTGCCAGACCTCAGGGTCAGCGACAATAGCCCGGAGCAGGCAGCCCAAATCATTAAACCCAGCAGCACGCGTGTCACAGTAGACTCCCGACAGACCCGGCGTCATCACTGAACAATAAGTGATGAAAATCACTCTGGAAAAGTGAATAGAATGTACAGTACTTGATGCATAAATATTGAAGGCTTTGTTCCTCTTCACTTGACCAGAGACCCAGTTGCTTTCAAATATTTTGGTAATAGGTGGCTGAGTGAACATAAAGACCAGTGCCTTCGCAAAGCAGCAGAAAGCAATTGGAATCAATGGGCCTCCGATGTTCATAATGATCAGCAGCATGAATATTTACAATAACAGCAGGACTACACGCAAATGCAGAAAGGGGAACGCGAGTAAGACAGGAAGCTAAGAAACATGTTCTTTTTTATATATATGTGAGAGAAATATGTTTTTTTGCAAATACTGTAAAACATTGTAATTAAATGAAGCCTTAAATACCCAAAGGTAGAAATTATGTCCAGTAATATTATATGAACAGTTTCCCAGTTCATATGAAATAGCTCTCTCTTAAGGGATATTAGTTTATTTAAAATGAACAGAATAGCCTACATTAAAAGAGCAGAGAAATAACTGACACTAAAGCATTAAGCATTTGCTTAATAATGGCCCTGAAATTGTGGTCGGAGGCTTCCCGCGGGCAATTGTCTCCGACCTGAAACATTTCTACGCAAGTACCTGGTGGTCCGGGAGAAGCGTGGGATTCCGATGGGGAGGCCTTCTCTTCCCGCGCTGTGAAGCGCGCTCCCGTCCTCCAGGTTCCCATGGAGACGGTGCAGTCACGTGTGACTGCTCAGCCAATCAGGTACAGTATTCCACAGCTTGCTCATTAATAGCAATGGGAACTCCTTATCAACCAGTTCTCATTGCTATTAGTGAGAAAAAAACACAAACACACTAAACGCAACATAAAAAGTACAAAACACACCTCACATAATTAACATTCATTTAAATTAAAGTCAATAAATGTGTTAGAAATAAAAATATTTTTTTTTTTTTGGCGTTTTGAAATTAGGGTTTAAAATAAACTTACCTTAGTGGGCAGGGTTTCTAACACAAAAATGTGTTTTAAAATTTTATTTTTATGTTTTTTATATGTTTTAAAACTCTTATGCTGGTAAAAATAGGCTATGCATCTGCTTTTATCAGGTGCAAGAGTTTTAAGGACATTTTCTGGGCAAGAGATAGCGCAATCTCACCCGCAGGAATATCCTTCTCCCCGAGATGCGTTGGATATGTCAAGCCAGAACATGACAGATCGGAAAAGCGGGTTTTCAGCGCATGCACATTGCGCACCAAAAACAAGCTTTTTCGATGCCTCCCCGCGTCCGTACGCACCCCGTACGCACCCCATACACACTCCGTACACACCCCGTACACACCCCGTACACACCCCGTACACACTCCGTACACACTCCGTACACACTCCGTACACACTCCGTACACACTCCGTACACACCCCGTACACACCCCGTACACACTCCGTACACACTCCGTACACACTCCGTACACACCCCGTACACACCCCGTACACACCCCGTACACACTCTGTACGGACCAGAGGAGGCCGGGGTTTCAGGCCCAGTACTGATGACAGTAATTTCTACTCTGCACAGTTAGGGGCACATTCTGTGTCAAAGTAACTCAAAACTGTAGCCATGGGGGGAGTATTTGGCTTTCTGTGTTGTACAGTTTGCTGTTGGACTCACAGACATCTAGCTTCAACTCTGGAGTGAAAGGGATTACAGTCCGTCTTTGCTAATTTGACAAAAAAAATATATATTTTTTTATTGTCATCTTGCAAGTTACGATGGGCTGAAGGACCTACTCCTGTGCTGGAAACTTCTGCAGTTCTTTCTTCGTCACTAGAATCAGCAAAGACAAGAATTTCAGTCCCAAGAAATAACGGTTGTTCACATAGGCTAAGCTCCTAATGATTTATGCAGCATAAATCAGTAATGCTTATTCATAAGAGATAACGATGATCACTTAATGTATAACGTCAGATTGTTGCAATGCAAAATGTATAGATTCGACCCCAACAATACAGATTTTATTCATCACACTATGAGCAGATTTAACACCATTGGAAGAAACTTACTGGAGTTATTATGAGAATATTTTACTTCAGCTTCACCCATCGCCTTGAGTCTTTCAAGGTTGATTAATCATGCCACCTTCATTTTTGAGGGTTGGCGATTGGCTCGACGGTTGAACAAAATCTTCACCTCCGTTGACTTTTAGAATATTTATTTTTCAAACTTTTGGCAAACCTCCTGCCAGGTTGAGCCCGTATTTTGAAATCCTGTTCAACTGCCGCATGACCTCCTACCATGCAGTTATCTAAACCCTGGGCTGGAGACATTCAGCTATATTCCCAGAGCAACAAATCCACCAATCGCTCTGGAGAATGTGGCTTGCAGCAATTATTTAGCCAAGGATTCCATTAATCAAACAAGCTCTGTTATCAGTATTGGTGCCCGGTTATTACGCTTTCTACTCTGCCTTTGAATCCTTTCAATTTGATTTTCGTCTTGCGCACGGCATCAACATCTTATTAAAGTTATCAGTGACTGTCACCGTGGTGCAGTGTGCCTTCTCGTATTCACTGTGACCTTTCGACACACTCAAGTCCACCACCTTCCCCTATCACTTCTCTTCCATAGCTTCTCTCTCACTGTCCCATCGCTATCCATGCCGATGTGGTCAGCAAATCGCTGCCAATGACTCATCCTTCTATAGCTACATGATTATGTCTGCTGTGCCCCACCGTGCTAACTTTGCCTCGCCCCTATTCCTCACCATGCACGCTGGCATTGTCTGTAAACAAAGTTTTAGCTTTCAAATGTATGCCAACGATACACAGCTTTATTATTCTCCCTTTCACCCTTGACTTCAGGGTGCGGATAAGGCCCGTGACCGCCGGTTTGTGGCGGCCATGCGGCAGAATCGAGTGGCCGCCGCTTTGCAGTCCATGGGCCGCCCCGACCCAAATTTAGCTCGGGGATTTTTCAGCCTGTCCACACTTCCGCCCCGCTGCTGCCACCTGCCGCTAGCGTGTCATTAAAACATGCCTCGCCGATCTCCTGTACCTCCAGAACACTCCGACCCAAATTTACCTAAAAAAAAATCATTGCCCCGTCGCACGGTGCCCCCAACAGTTTTCTCTGTCGCTGCACCTTCCCCTGACGGTGTGTGGCCCGGCAACGCGGTGGCCCTTCAAAGGGAGGGCCCACCACCGCGGACGCCATGTTTTTATTTTTGCCGGCCGACTTCCCGCTCGACCAGTAAATCATTGCCACGGGTTTGGCCAGGCCACCAACACAGCAGCCCGGCACCCCCTCTTGCGTGGCCGGCCGCTGGCCCAGCCGAAACCCTCCCTGGTGGCCCATTTGGTCGAAGCTAAAAAATCCCCGATGCTCTGCCCTTTAACGGAGGGGAGAGAGCGTGGGGACGCACACACGCAGTGATGTCATCACCGCTCCGCTGCTGAGTGACAGCGGCAGAGAGTTGATCCCGCCCCATCACCTCTGACCCTCAGCTGGACTTAGTGCCGTACTTCCGCCCCGACTATGACCGACTTCCAGTTCGACATCAAAAAAATTTCAAAGTGCCTAAAATCGCTCAAAAGTCCGCCTCATTGCTCCCATTGGAAAAACCAGGTAAGAAATGGTTAGTGCACCACCTTTCTGGCGACACTGAATTTCAGCCCCCCAGGACTGTTACCCTGTTGTTGGACATCAAGTTATGGATGAGCCAGAGTTTTTCTGTAGCTCAAATCAGCAACACCAAAGTCATCCTATTTAACTCCTGCCAAAAAATTGTCTCCTAGCCCTGATTCCATCCCTCTCCATGGCTGCCTGCACAAACATAAGAACATAAGGAATAGGAGCAAGAGTCGGCCATTTGGCCCCTCGAGGCTGCTCTGCCATTCATCATCATCATAGGCAGTCCCTCGAAACGAGGATGACTTGCTTCCACGCCAAAAGCGGATGAGTTCACAGGCGGTTCAATGACATTCCAGATCCCGAGCGACATGTTGAAGGGTGGAAGATGCCTGTGTGTGGATTTTTTTAACGTGTGGTGGCCGTTGCACACCAGCCACCACACGGGCTTGACAGAGCTAGGTCTTGGTCCAGTGGCAAGGGTTAACCAAGACTAACTGGAGACCAGCTCTGCTGCACAGACCGAGCGCGCAGACATCGCAGTGTGGGCGGGATAAGATTAGGGCTGATCTGATCTTGGCCTCAGCTCCACTTCCCTGCCCGCTCCCCATAACCGTTGACTCCTTTATCGTTCAAAAATCTATCTATCTCCACCTTAAATATATTCAGTGACCCAGCCTCCACAGCTCTCTGGGATAGAGAATTCCAAAGATTCACGACCCTCTGAGAGAAGAAATTTCTTCTCACCTCCATTTTAAATGTGCGACCTCTTATTCTGAAACTACGCCCCCGAGTTCTAGATTCCCCCACCAGGGGAAATATCCTCTCTGCATCTATCCTGTCAAATTCCCCCAGCACTGATCCTGTGGCATCATGCTAGTTACTGGTTGCCAACTGGTTGCCCATTTATCCCGACTGTCTGTTATTTGTTAGTTAGTCAATCCTCTATCCATGCCAGTATATTACCCCCAACCTCGTGAGCTCTTATCTTGTACAGTAACCTTTTATGTGGCACCTTATCGAATGCCTTCCGGAAATTAAATACACTACATCTACTGGTTCCCCTTTATCCACCCTGCTTGTTACATCGCCAAAGAACTCCAGCAAATTCATCAAATGCAATTTCCCTTTCATAAAACCATGCTGACTCTCCTTGATTGCATTATGATTTTCTAAATGTCCTGCTACTACTTCCGTAATAATGGACTCCAGCATTTTCCCAGTGATAGATGTTAGGCTAACTAGTCTATAGTTTCATGCTTTCTGTCTCCCTCCTTTCTTGCATAGAGGGCGTTACATTTGCAGTTTTCCAATCCGCTGGGACCTCTTCAGAATCCAGGGAATTTTGGTAGATTACAACCAATGCAACCACTATCTCTGTAGCCACTTCTTTTAAGACCCTAGGATGCAGACCATCAAGTCCAGGTGACTTGTCCACCTTTAGTCCCATTATTTTATTGAGTACTTTTTCTTTAGTGATAGTGATTGTTTAAAGTTCCCCCCTCCCTATAGCCCCTTGATTATCTATTATTATTGGGATGCTTTTAGTGTCTTCTACCGTGAATTATTTGTTCAAAGTCTCTGCCATTTCCCCGTTTCATAAGAACATAAGAACATAAGAATTAGGAACAGGAGTAGGCCATCTAGCCCCTCGAGCCTGCTCCGCTATTCAACAAGATCATGGCTGATCTGGCTGTGGAATCAGCTCCACTTACCCGCCCGCTCCCCGTAACCCTTAATTCCCTTATTGGTTAAAAATCTATCTATCTGTGACTTGAATAAATTCAATGAGCTAGCCTCAACTGCTTCCTTGGGCAGAGAATTCCACAGATTCACAACCCTCTGGGAGAAGAAATTCCTTCTCAACTCGGTTTTAAATTGGCTCCCCCGTATTTTGAGGCTGTGCCCCCTAGTTCTAGTCTCCCCGACCAGTGGAAACAACCTCTCTGCCTCTATCTTGTCTATCCCTTTCATTATTTTAAATGTATCTATCAGATCACCCCTCATCCTTCTGAACTCTCAACGAGTAAAGACCCAGTCTACTCAATCTATCATCATAAGGTAACCCCCTCATCTCCGGAATCAGCCTAGTGAATCGTCTCTGTGCCCCCTTTATTAATGTTTCCCATTATTAATTCCCCAGTCTCATCCTCTAAGGGACAAATGTTTACTGTAGCTAATGTCTTCCTATTTATATACCTGTAGAAGCTCCTACTGTCTGACAAAGCACACAGTTATGGTGTCCTGGCTGGTCCTAGGTTGAGCATTAAATTCCAAATCCAGTCCATCATCGAGATGATGCGGGAGGAATTCAGTCACCCCTCTGTTGTGGCTTTATCTCGGGCGGAGCAAGAAATTTTGTGTCGGTAAATTATTTGTATCTGCCGCTGGAAAATTCATCAACTGGGCCCTGAGTTTGGAGCGGAGCACTAAGGGAGGTGTTAGGATGCTCGGCCAGCTGAGCAAGTGAAAACCCCGGGCTAAACAACCGGCCTCG
This sequence comes from Pristiophorus japonicus, assembly GCF_044704955.1. Lineage (NCBI taxonomy): Eukaryota > Metazoa > Chordata > Chondrichthyes > Pristiophoridae > Pristiophorus > Pristiophorus japonicus. The sequence goes on from NC_091986.1 coordinate 6,899,354, forward strand.
GTGCTCCCTCGGTGATGTCTGGGGGGAAGAAAAAAGGAAAGGAAAACACCAAAAACATTCCCAATAAATAACTGACACCACCGCAACATATTGGCAACCCCCTGCCCCGCCCCACACAAAACAGCCACACTTACCCGAGATGGACATTACTTACCTCGCTGTGGTTGCTACAGCTCGGACCGCTCGCTTTCACAGGCGTTCTCAGCAGGGGGCATTGCGGGGTGTTACGGTTTGGGCAACCAAAAATCGAGCCGCTGTCACAACCAGGGCTGTTGCAAACCGGCTCGCCACTTCTGTGCGGTAATGCTCCACGCACCCGTCCAAACCTGCACCGACTGTCCCGGCGGAGCGCTAGAAGCTGGCTGCCAGCCCAGAAGTGCTTACCTCCGGGACGTTAACAGGAGCGGCAGAAGACCGAAAATCCAGCCCTCCCTCCGTCAATCACTAAAACATTGGGGGACGATTGTAACCTAACTCGTCTGGTCATTATCATCATCATCATAGGCAGCCCCTCGGAATCGAGGAAGACTTGCTTCCACTCCCAAAGTGAGTTCTTTGATGGCTGAACAGTCCGATACGAGAGCCACAGACCCTGTTACAGGTGGGACAGACATTCGTCAAGGAAAGGGGTCAGCGGGGTTGGTTTGCCGCACGCTCCTTCCGCTGCCTGCGCTTGACCTCTTCATGCTCTTTGCGTTGAGACTCGAAGAGCTCAACGCCCTCCCGGATGGACTTTCTCCACCACGGGCGGTCTGCGGCCAGGGTCTCCCAGGTGTCAGTGGTGATGTCGCACTTTACCAGGGAGGCTTTGAGGGTGTTCTTATAACATTTCCGCTGTCCTCCTTTGGCTCGTTTACCATGAATGAACTCTACATAAAGCATTTGCTTAGGGTGTCTCGTATCTTGCATGCGAACTATGTGACCTGCCCAGCGAAGCTGGTCGAGTGTGGTCAGCTCATGGTCTACAGAGCTGTAGTAATACCCGCCCTCCTGTATGGATCTGAGGCACGGACGATGTACAGAAGGCACCTCAAGTCGCTGGAGATATATCACCAACAATGTCTCTGCAACATCCTGCAAATCCCCTGGGAGGACAGGTGCACCTACATCAGTGACCTCGACCAGGCTAACATCCCCAGTATTGAAGCACTGATCACAGTCAAACTCGTGTGGTGGGAAACTGCTGGGATCAGGCATAGTGCTGATTTTACATCCTGCCCAGTTTTCTCTTCGTTGAAGTCACTGGAAAGTAATATCGGAATTGGGTGTAAATTCAGCATCTCACCTGAACCCGTTGGTTTCCCTACAGCCGAGTTAGGTTAAAACTTCCCTCATTGCCTCTGTGATAACCTTGTCCCCCACCACTCCTGAAAGTTTCACCACCCCTTTGACACCTCCATGTTCGACTTTTCCAATTTCCTGCTCTCTGGGATCCGAAGCTTCAACCTATGTAAACTCCAACCAGCCCAGAACTCTGCCATGCACATTCTAAACCCACACAATTGGGGGTAGGTTGTTCAACCTACCCCTCCCCTCGCCCCCCCCCCCCAAAAGTCCCTGTTTACCTCCACTGCCTCCTTCTTTCTCAGCACCTCAACTTAAAAATTCTCATCCACTTTAAACCTGCGACCACTCTAACAAAATGCAAGCCAAAAATATCACAAGATGGGTTCATTGTAAACCAAATGGGGCCCCTTGCATCTGCTTCCCTAAAAATGTCCTATTCTAGTTTCCTCACACTCTAAACTAAATTGTATTCAAAACATCAAGTACGCAGAACTCGTCCCCTCGGATCAGAATGACAGAATGATCAGAGCCGAACTCATCAAATGTAATGATTAGCCAGTGTAAACAATTGCGAGATCAGTTCCCAGGATGAATACAGATAGATTACATGACATAACTACTTATCTGCTTATTCAGCGAACCTTTTCCAATTTGATTGGAACAAAAAGATCCAAATTGTAAAACAAATTGCTGCACAGGGCATACATTTTAAAATTCCTAATGTTAAGCTCGACACAGCAATTTCCCCGACCCAGTGTTGTTCATTATCGCCACTCCATGCCGGCCATTGCAAAGCAGCCATATCTCTCGATCTGAGTCAACTCTAGCGTTAAGTAGATAGAGTCGCTCGCCCTGTGGTATCTTGCTGTCATGTTGCTGATGGAACAAGTTCTTATCTTCAGAGGAGAGGAGAGTGTTGGGGCATATAGACTGTTGCTGTCAGCAAAGCACCCAGCAACAGATACTCTCAAAATGCAACAGGACATTTGACCATGGGTAGTCATTAATTTTTAACGGCATACCCCATCCCGTGTTCACAGCGGTCCCACTGGCTTTTTACCATGCCGAAGGTGATGATACATCTCGCATCAAGAACCTGCATCAACCTAAACCAGACTGTTCGCAACCCAGGTGTCATATTTGACCCTGAAATGAGTTTCCAGCCACATATCCGCGGCAAAACTAAAACCGCCTATTTCCACCTCCATAACATTGCCCACCTCCGTACCTGCCTCAGCTCTTCTGCTGCTGAAACCCTCATCCATGTCCTTGATACCACTAGACTTGACCACTCCAACTCACTCCTGGCCGGTCTTCCACATTCCACACTATTTTCATTGTTGTGTCTGTAAGCACTCTAGTAATGACTCCACGAGGTAAGGTATTGTACTTGAACTGTTGTAACCTTAGGCCAAAGAGTTTCTATTGCTACTAGGGGGATCAAGGGGTATGGCGAGAAAGCTGGAATGGGGTACTGAAGTTGCATGTTCAGCCATGAGCTCATTGAATGGCGGTGCAGGCTCGTAGGGCCGAATGGCCTACTCCTGCACCTACTTTCTATGTTTCTATGTTTATTGCAGCTCCTGAATGAGGTTACAGTAAGGTGAGCTCCCTTTTACACCTGGTTACCTGCAGTGTGCAGGTGACCTCTAGGTCTCTACCAGTTGCATCCTCTGGTGGTACAGGCATATTGTATACAGTGTGAAGATACATTCAATGGTCTTATGTAGCTTATGACAGGTTATATACCATCATCATCATAGGCAGTCCCTCGGAATCGAGGAGGACTTGTTTCCACTCCCAAAGTGAGTTCCTTGATGGCTGAACAGTCCGATATGAGAGCCACAGACCCTGTTACAGGTGGGACAGACATTCGTCGGGGGAAGGGGTCGGTGGGGTTGGTTTGCCGCGCGCTCCTTCCGCTGCCTGCGCTTGACCTCTTCATGCTCCTTGCGTCGAGCCTCAAAGAGCTCAACGCCCTCCCGGATGGACTTTCTCCACCTCGGGCGGCCTGCGGCCAGGGTCTCCCAGATGTCAGTGGTGATGTCGCACTTTACCAGGGAGGCTTTAAGGGTGTCCTTATAATGTTTTATGCTGTCATCCTTTGGCTCGTTTACCATGAAGGAGCTCCACATAAAGCATTTGCTATGGGAGTCTCGTATCTGGCATGCGAACTATGTGACCTGCCCAGTGAAGCTGATCGAGTGTGACCAGGGTATATACATACACAACATCACTCCCCCCTAAGTCTTGTGCCACTGGCCTTTGCACTGTGTGCGCTGGCCCTCGACCTGAGTGCCCAAACCCTTGCACTTTATCTGTGCTTGGGGCTGACTCTCTCCCTGTGGACCCCCAAGTCCTTATTGCCACAATATTGGGAAATGGTCAGCAGTGGATGGTTGGAGTTTGAAGTGGGGGTTTGAGAGGGTTCTGGGTGTGATCCATGTGTGTCCATGGCTACATACATCCATTTCCCCACCCCCCACCCCCCATACATAGACCATGTGTGTGGCTCGACATCTGCAATTACATACATATACAGAGAATGGGAAAAAAAATAGGATTGGTTACATCATTGTTTGGGTACATATGACAGGTAAGGTACATACGTGGTATTACAGTCTTGCCCCTGGGGTGTAGGTGTAGGTGGGTGAGCACACTAGTTCCAGAGTAACCGGACTGTGTCCAGGTTGTCTGATGGCGGCTCTGCACCCCCTGCCAGCTGGGTGGGCTCGGATCACTCCTCTGGCTGAGTCTCAGGGCCTTTGCCATTGCCTAGTGGTGGGCAGAGCCACAGGAATGTGTGGCCTCCCTGTCCTCCTTTGAGGGCTGCAGGGTCTCCCTGCTGCCCTTCAGCGGTAGTGGGAGCCTGGTCATCCCAGGTCCCGTCGGGAGGGCTGGAGGGTGCTTGCTCCCGGTGCTGGCCCTGGTGGCCAGAGAGGTAGGGTCGATCTGGGGCAGGGTGCCAGTGGTGGTACCTGTGTCATCTGCTGATCACTGGCCCTCCAGTGGGTATGCTCCCTCTGTGTGTGTCCACACTCCCTGGGGCATCACATTGGTCCTGGAGGCTCGGATACATGATCGGGTAGCCCGATGGACCTGGGTGTTTCAAACAGGAGGTTGCCCTTGGATTTGTCGGCGTGCATATTGAACCTGGCATCACACATTATTCCATCATTTACATTCATGATATTTTGGCTCCGATCGCATTCAGGTATTAGTTCACATTTGTCAATTACATCTTTTTCCTCAATTACATATTTTCCCCGTGTATTGCTGGCATCGCTGTACAATATTACATTTAGATACTTGTATTCATCAATTACATCTTTTCCACGTATCCTACCAGCATCGCTGTTCAAAGGTTCAATTAATACTTGCATTTGTTAATTACATCTCTTACATTAATATCACCGGCATCGCTGTCCCTTTAATTGTTCTGGGTTGCCGATCTACCTTTAAGAGGGCCTTGCAATCTTTACCCCATATCCGGTTCGCTGCTCGGCATCACGTGTTGCTCCCTCAATGCTGCCCCTGGTGGTCTGGTTGCTGCCATCTCGATTTCAGGTGCTTCACCTCGTGGTGCGGGCGCCATCTTTTCTCTCTCCACGAGGTAGGCTGCGGTGATCCTTCTCTCCCCCGGTTCTGCCACTGAAGCCGGGAATTTACCTTCTGCATCGATCTTCTTCCCTCGGAGTCCTGCCACTGGAGCCCAGAAGGTGAGGTCTGGTCGTTCAGGTTGGATCATCTCACCATTGAGTTGTGCAGTCTGTGTCGTCGCCACGCAGTCGAGTTGGACGGTAGGATCTTCAGGTGCTGCGATGGATCCAAATTTGGGGCCATGTAGGTCGCCGGGCGCTGGAGGCTTTCCCAGCTCCAACAGATTTGGATTTGTTTCATCCATCTTCTTCCTAGCAGCGTTGGACCATCACCGACAACGATCCACAAAGGTGGCTTGTGCATCGTGCCTCCATGGGACACCTGGACATCCACGCTGCCAACCACTGGGGTGGTGTCATTTGTGTAAGTGAGCAGCTTCATCTCGATTAGTAGCATTCTGGGTTGTTCGATAGGATTGTCCCAGAGTTTCTCGAAGGCCGCCTGGTTCATCAGCGATTGGCTTGCACCCTGTGTCGACCTCCATCGAGACTGGAACACCGTTGATTTCGACTTCTATTTTCAACGGGGAACTCTCGGTGGAGCAGGTAAACACTCTGTACATCTCTTCCTGGGGCTGAGCTACCTTCTGGACTCTCTCTTCGTCTTCATCAGCGCTGGGGCCCGGGTGATCGGCCAACTCTTCAGCGGCTCGGTGAGTAAAGTTTCTTTTACACAGTCACTGGAGTTGGCCTTTAGTGTTACAGCCTTTGTAAGTATAGTCTCTGTATCGGCATTGCTGGGCCCTTTGATTTCCTCCACAGTGCCAACATGGGCTGGCAGGTTGGCCCCATCCAGCAGACTCAGGGTTTGCGGGGCTCAGGGTCGCAGTCTTGCCTCTGAAAGGCGCCATTCGGTTCACGGTACTTGCCGTGTTGGAGTCCTGGGGTTGAGTCATCATCCTCTTGGAACCGCAGGCCGAGGCCATGAACGCTTGGCTCACGTTAATTGCCTTCTGCAGGGTGACCATGGTGTCCGCAGAGAGCAGCCGATTTCAATAACAAAGATGTCCCTCAGTGCTTCGGTGAGGTGGTCGCCAAAATCACACGGTGCAGCCAATCGTCACGGGTCTGCAGCATATTTTGCGATTTCTTGGCCTTCGGGCCGCCGGTGTGTGTGGAACCGGTGTCTCGCTGTGAGGATGCTCTCTTTAGGCTTGAGCTGTTCCTGTATAATGTTACAAGCTCCATGAACGTTTTGGTTGTCATCTTCTCTGGGGCTAGCAAGTCCCTGACCAGGCCATAGACGGTGGGCCCACAACTACTGAGCAGGATAGCTCGGCACTTATCAGCCAGTGAGGTCGGTGTGTCTCCCGCCAGGTCATTCGCAATGAAGTCGTGTCCGAGCCTTTCCACAAAAGCATCCCAATCTTTCCCATCAGCGAATTGTTGAAAGTTGCCAAGGTTAGCCATTTTTCGCGTGGAAATTCGTATTCTCGTCGCCAATTGTTGTGTCTGTAAGCACTCTAGTAATGACTCCACGAGGTAAGGTATTGCACTTGAACTGTTGTGACCTTAGTCCATTTATTGCAGCTCCTGAATGAGAGTACAGTAAGGTGAGCTCCCTTTTATACCTGGTTACCTGCGGTATGCAGGTGACCTCTAGGTCTCCACCAGTTGCACCCTCTGGTGGTACAGGCATATTATATACAGTGTGAAGATACATTCAATGGTCTTATGTAACTGTATATTGAGTGTACAGGTATATACATACACAACATAAACTTGAAGTCATCCAAAACTCAGCAGCCCGTGTACTAATCCACACCAAGTCAAGATCACCCATCACCCCTGTGCTTTCTGACTTACATTGGCTCCCAGTTAAACAATGCCTCGATTTCAATATTCTCATCCTTGTTTACAAATCACTCCATGGACTTGTCCTTGCCTATCTCTGTAATCATTTTCAGCATCACAATCCCACAAGATGTCTGCGCTCCTCAAATTCTGGCCTCTTGATCATCCCTCATTATAACTGCTCAACCATCGGTGGCCGTGCCTTCAGCTGCCTGGGCCTTAAATCTCTGCGCCTCTTTACTTCTCTTTCCTCCTTTAAGACACTCATTAAAACCCACCTCTTTAAATAAGCTTTTCATCATCTGCCTTAATTTTTTCTGTGGCTCGATGTCAAATGTATGTTTGTCTGTAACACTGCTGTGAAGCGTCTTGGGACGTTTTACTACATTAAAGGCGCTATATAAATACAAATTATTATTATTATCAGTTCATCTGGTCTCAGAGAGTGTGGCTGTATCGATGTCATGGTTTGCCAGCCCTTTCTGGAGTCTCTAACATACTCTCGATCATTTGACATACCGATGCACAGTGTCCTCACATACAAACAAGCAAGTTTTAAAATTGTCGTTTTCAAGCCAGGAATAGTAAGGAATATTTTAGCCCAGGTAAAAGCCCCCTGTCAGGCATGTGGGCTGTGATGAAAGGCTTGTAAGGCCACAACATTTGCAAGTCAGCACAACTTCAGGTTGATGCCAGTTTTGAATTTGCTACAGGAGTTTTCCCCCTAGCATTTGTTCAACCAGTAACAAGCTGCACAGCAGTTGCACCTTTTTTAAATTGAGATTGTTTCCTCTATGTTCACTATACTTGGCTCCATTCCAACCCCATTCTCCTGCCAATTTGCTGCCCTCCAGCCAATCCTGCACTCTCCGACTCACACACATTGTCTGCTCACGTTTCAACATTCCCCAATTCTCTCTCTGGTGCCCAGCATCCCTTCTCCCCAACACAAGACCCAGCTCCTGACCCCACTCGCTTGGCGATTCACAACCCACTCACCCCTGCATTCACCGGCTCACCCACCGGCTCACTCACCGCCCAACCCTGTGCCCTCTCTGCACATTGCCTGTGCCCCCAGCCCCACATTCCACCAAAATCTCCATGTAAACATTCAGAATAGGAAAGCCCTATTTAACCATGTAAACACTTTCCCCATCTGTCTCAACAATAGTTACAGACCTCCTACCACTGGTAATGCAAAAGCACTGTGGCAAAGATTACTTGAGCTCTGCACTCACTGAAAAATGTACATTACCAGCACCGACTCCAAGGCCCTCCCCACTGGAACGTTTCATGTAGAGACCCCATATCTGGACACCGGCACCAACTCCATTTAGCTCTCACCATAACAAGCATCTACAGGGATATTCTTCATTCTTGCAATTTTTACAGTGCAGTTTGCCACAAAGTCCATGCATTTGTATGCTGTAAAATAAAGTTTTCATGAAGGATATTTCATTGTAAAAAAAGCTGGTGTCTCCAATGTATTGCATCTAGAAGAAGCGATATTATCGATTGCACCTCCCCTGAATGCTAATGCAGGGTATCACTCAGAAGTAATACATGTGTACAGCTGTCACCTTAGCTTATGGTAACAGATTGTGCAAGATGAAGATTGGTTTACACAATGCTTGGAGGAAATAGTCCCAGTTATTGAAGTAAAATGCATAGTATATTTCCATCACAGAATGAAACCCTCTCTTGAGATATGCATCTCCTGAACATCATTTTCCAATCCTCTCTGGCTACAGATGTAATGCCAGAGGACTGGAGAACTGCTAATGATGTACCTTTGTTTAAAAAGGGAGAAAGGGCTAGACCGAGAACTTACAGGCCAGTCAGCCTAACCTCGGTGGTGGGAAAATTATTGGAAAAGTCCTGAGGGACAGGATAAATCTTCATTTGGAAAGGCATGGATTAATCAAGGACAGTCAGCATGGACTTGTTAAGGGAAGGTCCTGTCTGACTAACCTGATTGAATTTTTCGAGGAGGTAACCAGGAGGATCGATGAGGGCAATGCGTTTGATGTAGTGTATATGGATTTTAGCAAAGCTTTTGATAAGGTCCTATTGGTCACGAAAGTAAAAGCCCATGGGATGCAGGACAAAGTGGCAAGTTGGATCCAAAATTAGCTCAGAAGCAGGAAGCAAAGGGTAATGGTTGATTGGTGTTTTTGTGTCTGGAAGGCTGTTTCCAGTGGGGTTCCGCAGGGCTCAGTACTGGGTCCCATGCTTTTGTGGTATATATCAATGACTTGGGAGTAAGATTAAGAAGTTTGCAGATTACATTAAAATAGGCTGTGTGGTTGATAATGAAGAAGAAAGCTGCGGCCTGCAGGAAGATATCAATGTAGTGGCAGGTGGGCGGAACAGTGGCAAATGGAAGTCAATCCAGAGAAGTGTGAGGTAATGCATTTGGGGAGGTCTAACAAGGCAAGGGAATACACATTAAATGGTAAGACACTGAAAAGTGTAGAGGAACAAAGGGACCTTGGAGTACAGATCTGCAGATCCCTGAAGGTAGCAGGCCAGGTAGATAACGTGGTTAAGAAGGCATATGGAATAATTGCCTTTATTAGTCAAGGCATGGAATACAAGAGCAAGGGGGTAATGCTTGAACTGTATAACACACTGGTTAGGCCACAGCTGGAGTACTGTGTGCAGTTCTGGTCACCACATTACAGGAAAGATATGATTGCACTGGAAAGGGTGCAGAGGAGATTTACAAGAATGTTGCCTGGACTGGAGAATTTTGGGCTATGAGGAAAGATTGGAGATGCTGGGTCTGTTTTCTTTGGAACAGAGGAGGCTAACGGGAGACCTGATTGAGGTGTGTAAAATGTTGAGGGGCCTGGATAGAGTGGATAGGACGGACCTGTTTCCCTTGGCAGAGGGGTCAACAACCAGGGGGCACAGACTTAAAATAATTGGGTGGAGGTTTCGAGGATAGATGAGGGGAAATTTCTTCACCCAGAGGGTGGTGGGCTCTGGAACTCACTGCCTGAAAGGGTGGTAGAAGCAGAAACCCTCACCACATTTAGAAAATACTTGGATGTGCACCTGAAGTGCCGTAACCTGCAGAGCTACGGACCTAGAGCTTGAAAGTGGGATTAGGCTAGGTAGCTCTTGGTCGGCCGGCGCGGACACGACAGACTGAAATGGCTGCCTTCCGTGCAGTAAATTTCTATGATTCTATGGTGGCAAAATTTATCACCTCACCGCCCACTGCTGCCGACATTCCTCTACAAGATCCGCCCAGTGCCACTTTGGACATGGCCTGGAGCAGGGGGAAGGGAGAGCCGCCGCGAACCGCCCGCTGATGTCAGCAGACAGCCGAGTGGCACAACTGACCTCCCGCCCGCGTAGCTCCCAGAATCCTGTGGTCGGGAGTCGGCGGGAGTTCGCGGCAGAACGGGGGCGGGCCGCTGGCTGGAGGCTGGTCTGTCCCCGACGGTGAGTGAAGAGCCTGAAAAAGAGGTAAGTGAACTTTAAAAAAAAATTTCCAGAGCGACTTACCTGAACGGGGTCCCCTGAAGGTCCTCCGATAGTTTTACATTTTTTTATTGCTGCATTTCTTTTCCAGCTCTTCGACCCTCCGTGGGCCCGACTTCATCCTCGGTAGTACTTGGGCGGCAAGCGCCTCTGCCGCCGAGAATGGGAGCTCCCGCCCCCTGCCACCCAGATTGGTGGCATACATCACAGATTTTCCACCCGCCGACCTTGGCCATGAAAACCCCGCCCAATGAACCGTCTGGGACCTCGGCGGCCATTGGCGGCACTTTGGGCGGCACTTGGGCGGGCGGGGGCCTTGATTCTATATGCATTAATATCAGAGTGGCTAAAAGAAAATTGCAATAAACAGCAAAGAAATGTGCTCAATCATGTTGTCTAGATATGTGCAAAAAAATACAAACATTCTTTGACAATAGAAAGCTAAGAGGTGTGTATGATGGAACAGAGAAAGCAATAGGTCTGTCAATCAATATAAGATTGTATCACTCAAATCCTGCAATGAAAATATCATCACTGATAAGGACAAGCAGATGCATTGCTGGGTGGAATATTATAATTAACATAATTCACATGAAATAATAACAGAAAATGCTGGAAATCTCAGCGGGTCAGGCAGCATCTGTGGAGAGAGAAACAGAGTTAACGTTTCAGGTCGATGACCCTTTGTCAGAACTAGAGAGTGTTGGAAATTAACAGATTCTTAAGGAGCACTGAAAGGGGGAGGGGAAGAAAGAACAAAAGGGAAGGTCTGTGATAGGGTGGAAGGCAGGAGAGATTAGAGAGACAAAAGGGATGGTGGGCCGACTTGAGATGGTAATGGCAGGAGTTAGAAATAGATTAGTCTAGCCAGGGTGTGAATCGTGGGGTGATTACCAGCTCTGTCATAACCCCAAAACAATGGTGGCAACAGAAACAATGCCGCAGGAAAATCAATGCTGGAGCAATCAAAGACCCTGCTAAGAAAGCCCTATTCAGCCAGCGTCTCACAAGCGACCTGACAATTCCCAGTGAACCAGAGACTCAGACTGTCCACAGCGCCTGGTCTGCCCTCAAGGCCTCCATAATTAACACCTGTGAAGAGATGCTTGGTCACTCGACCAGGAAGCACCAGATCTGGTTTGACGAGAATGACCAGGAGATCCAGGAGCTAATAAGCCGCAAGCGCAAAGCATTCTTGAACTGGGAACAGCATCACAACTCAAGAGCTCTACAGAGATCTGAAGGACAAGGTCCAACATAAAACTCGCGACCTAAAGAACGGATGGTGGGTGGAGAAAGCGCAGGAGATCCAGCAACTAGCCGACAACCACGACGTGCGAGGATTCTTTAGCGCAGTCAAGACCACATATGACCCAAGCACCCAAGGTCCTACCCCACTGAGGGTCAAGAACAGAGAGACACTCATCAAGGACAGAGAGGCAGTCAGTGCCCGCTGGAAGGAGCACTTTGAAGATCTCCTTAACCGAGACTCTGTCTTCAATGCAAGTGTCCTTGACTCCATCCCGCAGCTTGCTACCCGCCACCACCTCAGCACAACCCCAGCCCGGCCTGAGGTTGAAAAGGCCATCCAACAACTGAAGTACAACAGACAGAATCCCCGCCGAAACACTAAAGCATGGCAGAGACGCACTATTGGTGCGAATCCATTAACTCATTTCTCTTATCTGGAAGGAGGAGAGCAAGCCAGGGGATTTCAGAGATGCCATATTCGTGACCAACTTCAAGAAAGGTGACAAGTCTGACTACAGTAATTACAGAGGAGTCTCCCTGCTGCCTGCCACTGGGAAAGTCATCGCAAGGATCCTCCTCAATCCTCCTTCTCCCTGTGGTTGAAGAGCTCCTCCCAGAGTCGCAATGCGGATTCCGCCCACTAAGGGATACAATGGACATGATCTTCACCGCGCTCCAAATTCAAGAGAAATGCAGGAAGCAGCATCAACCTCTGTACATGGCCTTCTTTGACCTCACAAAAGCTTTCGACACTGTCAAGCGTGAGGGATTATGGAGCGTCATCATTAAATTTGGCTGCCATCAAAAGTTTGTCACCTTCCTCCGCCTGCTTCATGATGACGTGCAAGCCATGATCCTGACCGACGGATCCATTACAGACCCAATCCACATGCAGGACTGGGGTCAAGCAAGGCTGTGTCAGCGCACCAACGCTCTTCTCGATCTTCCTCGCTGCAATGCCACATCTCACCCTCGGCAAGCTCCCCGCTGGAGTGGAGCTAATCTACAGAACAAACGGGAAACTGTTCAACCTCCGTCACCTCCAGTCCAGATCCAAGGTCGTTCCAACTTCTGTCATTGAATTACAGTATGCAGACGATGTTTGCGTTTGCGCACACTCGGAGGGCAAACTCCAAATCCTCTTCAACACTTTCACCAAAGCATACAAGAGTAATGGGCCTTACATTAAACATCTGTAAGACAAAGGTCCTTTACCAACCTGCCACCACCACACAGTACTGCCCCCCCGATTATCAAAATCCATGACGAGGCCTTAGACATCGTGGACCACTTTCCATACCTCGGGACCAGTCAACAAGGGCAGACGCCAATGACGAGGTCCAACACCGCCTTCAGTGTGCCAGTGCAGCCTTCGGTCGCCTGAAGAAGAGAGTGTTTGAAGACCAGGATCTCAAACCTGGCACCAAGCTCATGGCCTGCAGAGCAGTAGTGATTCCCGTCCTCCTATATGCTTCAGAGACATGGACTATGTACAGCAGGCATCTCAAAGCGCTGGGGAAGTACCACCAACGCTGTCTCCACAAGTTCCTGCAAATCCATTGGCAGGATGGACGCACCAACGTCAGTGTTCTCTCTCGGGCCATAATCACCAGCATCGAAGCATTGACCACGCTCGATCAGCTCCAATGGCTGGGCCATATTATCTGCATGCCCGACATTAGACTCCCAAAACAAGCGCTCTACTCGGAGCTCCGACATGGTAAGTGAGTCCCAGGTGGGCAGAGAAAACACTTCAAGGACACCTGCAAAGCCTCCTTGAAAAAGTGCAACATCCTCACTGACACCTGGGAATCTCTGGCCCAAGACCGCTCAAAGTGGAGGAGAAGCGTCTGGGAGGGCGCTGAGCACCTCGAGTCTCTTTACCGCGAGCAAGCGGGGGTGGGGGGGAAGGAGGAAAGGGAGCAAGATATGGGCAGAGGTTATTGTCTGAAATTGTTGAACTTCATGTTGAGTCCAGAAGGCTGTAAAGTGCTAAACAAAAGATGAGGTGCTGTTCCTCGAGCTTACGTTGAGCGTCATTGGACCTCAGCGAAAGATAAGGTGTTGTTCCTTCCTAAACAAAACTATTGTAATTGAAGCAGCATTAGACGTGATTTCCAGGCTTCAGCCCATAAATGAACTTGAAAAGGAAAAAAAACCATCACTAGCCACATGAAACGTTGCAGGAAAAGTTTGAATTTCAGCTGAAGTACTGAAACAAAGAGGACAGGTTCCACTTAAACATCTGTCCAATGCCGTGATGCCTGTTGGATGGAAGGACGGGTACCACAAGACATGAAGTATGTCAACAGCATTCTCTTGTATAAAAACAAAGGTTATCAGAGTGATTGCAACAAATATAGGATTATTTTTCTCCTTGGTCTTACTGGGAAGGCATTTGGGTGAGTCATTCTTAAAATATTGCAGACACGTGTTGAACATGCTGATCCAGAGAATCGGAGCAGCTTCCATAATCGGAGATCAACTGTCATCATTGTCTTTGAACCCCAGCAACTGGAATAAAAGGAGCAGAGAAAGCTTCTCTGCATGACGGTTATAGCTCCTACAAAAGCTTTTGATCAGCTTAGCAGAAATGGACTTCTACAATTGATGGAGAGTGTCAGTTGCCCCTACAGTCCTCCTTCGATAATAGCATGAAGACAACAATCCAGTACAATGATAATCAATTTGAAAGCTTTGAAATCCATAAAGGGTGTCAAAAAAATATATATTTTGGCACCAACAGTCTTTAGTATATTTATCTCTTTATTGCTTCGTTGTACTTTCTAGTGCCAAAGATGCATTACTCTATACAAGAACAGATGAAAAACTCTTTAATAATTGCACACCAAAGAGCCAAGAGTAAAATCAAACATCTATTGATAAGAGAACTTATTTTCGCCAACAATGTCATGCTCTTTGTACATGGGGAATTGGAACTTTTACAACTTTACAACAATTTTTTGCGATCAATTTGGACTAACCATCAGTTCAAAGAAGGCAATGATCAAAGAACAATGACTGGACTGGAATTTTCAATAGCAAACAACACACTATAAGTTGTACAGAAGTTCTGCTATCTCGGATCAACTGTGTTGGATATAAATAATGAGCTAAACCCTCGCATTGGAAAAGCAGCTACCACATTCTGCCACTTGGTTAAGCAAGTGTGGAACAATAGGAAATTCATATTGATACCAAGATTCAGGTGTACTGAACAATAAAATGAGATCTGGACCACAAAGAGCAGATATGAGAGATGGTTAACATAAGAATATAGTAACATAACAAATAGGAGCAGAAGTAGACTATATGGCCCCTTGAGCCTCGTCCACCATTCAATATGACCTGCAAAAGGACATAGACAGGCTAAGTGAGTGGGCAACAATTTGGCAGATGGAGTCTAGGGCCCAAGTTTCCACCGGATAAAAAACGGGCGCCCCTCCAAGCTGGGCGCCCGTTTTTCGCGCCTAAAATGGCGGCAGAAAAAAAATGCGCTATTCTCGAGCGCTTTGCAGCTCCTTGTCTGTTTGGCGCGGCGCCCAGGGGGGCGGAGCCTACACTCGCGCTGATTTTGTAAGTGGGAAGGGGCGGGTACTAATTAAATTAGTTTTTTTCCTGCCGGCAATGCTGCGCGTGCGCGTTGGAGCGTTTGCGCATGCTCAGTGTGAAAAAAACATTGGCACTCGGCCATTTTTGTAGTTCTTTGTAGCTGTTTAATTTTTGAACATTTTTTAATAAAAGCACATTGCCATCAGCACATCAGCACTGAGGCTTCCCTTCTCACTGTCTCCTTCCCCTCCCTCCCCTCCACAACAACAAACCGCTTTCTCCTCCCCCCCCCCCCCCTCTCCCGCTCAGCGGCACGAATGTCTTTCTCCTCCCCCCTCCCTCCCACTCAGCGGCACGAACGGCTGCAGAATTCTCCCTGCCTGAAGCACTTTCACACAGGTAGGAAGATGGTTTATTTAATCTTTTCTTTGCTTATAAATGTTTATTCAGGTTGGATTTATTTGTATAATATTTGTAGAAGTATAAATAAGGATTTATTGTAGAATTTAACGAGTTCCCTTCCCCCCCCCCTCCCCCCCCACCTCGTTCTGGACGCCTAATTTGTAACCTGCGCCTGATTTTTTAATGTGTAGAACAGGTTTTTTCAGTTCTACAAAAATCTTCACTTGCTCCATTCTACTTTAGTTTGGAGTACGTTTTCACTGTGGAAACTTTCAAATCAGGCATCAGTGGCCGGACACGCCCCCTTTTGAAGAAAAAATTCTGTTCCAAAGTCGAACTGTTCTACCTGACTAGAACTGCAGAAAAAAAAATGTGGAGAATTGCGATTTCTAAGATAGTCCGTTCTCCACCAGTTGCTCCTAAAAATCAGGCGCAAATCATGTGGAAACTTGGGCCCATGGTGTTGGAAAGTGTGAGGTTATGCACTTTGGCAGAAAAAAATCAAAGGGCAAGTTATTATTTAAATGGAGAAAGATTGCAAAGTGCTGCAGTACAGCGGGACCTGGGGGTACGTGTGCATGAAACACAAAAGGATAGTATGCAGGTACAGCAAGTGATCAGGAAGGCCAATTGAATGTTGGCCTTTATTGCAAAGGGGATGGAGTATAAAAGCAGGGACGTCTTGCTTCAGTAATAAAGGGTATTGGTGAGGCCACACCTGGAATACTGCGTGCAGTTTTGGTTTCCATATTTAAGAAAGGATATACTTGCTTTGCAGGCAGTTCAGAGAAGGTTCACTCGGTTGATTCTGGGGATGAGGGGATTGACTTATGAAGAAAGGTTGAGTAGGTTGGTCCTCTACTCATTGGAGTTCAGAAGAATGAGAGGTGATCTTATCTAAACAAATAAGATTACAAGAGGGCTTGACAAGATGGATGCAGAGAGGATGTTTCCACTGATGGGGGAGACTAGAACCAGAGGGCATAACCTTAGAATAAGGGGCCGCCCATTTAAAACTGAGATGAGGAGGAATTTCTTCTCTCAGAGGGTTGTAAATCTGTGGAATTCGCTGCCTCAGAGAGCTGTGGAGGCTGGGTCATTGAATAAATTTAAGACAGAGAGAGACAGTTTCTTAACCGATAAGGGAATAAGGGGTTATGGGAGCGGGCGGGGAAGTGGACCTGAGTCCATGATCGGATCAGTCATGATCGTATTAAATGGCGGAGCAGGCTCGAGGGGCCATATGGACGACTCCTGTTCCTATTTCTTATGTTCTTACGTTCTTTTGATCATGGCTGAACATTTATATCAACTCCACTTCTCCACCCTATCCTCATATCTCTTAGTGCCCAAAAACCTATCGACCTCTGTCTTGAATATACTCATCAACTGAGTATCCCTCTGGGTTCGAGAAATCCAAAGATTTACAAGCCTCTGAATGAAGAAATTTCTCCTCATCTCAGTCCTAAATGTGCAACCCCTTATCCTGAAACTATTAACCCGGGTTCTCGACTCTCTAGCCGGGGGAAACAACCTCTCAGCTTCTACCCTGTCAAGCCCCCAAATAATTTTACATATTTCAATGAGGTCACCTCTCATTTTCTAAATTTGAAATAATATAGACCTGTTCTACTCAATCTCACCTCACAACACAGGACTGCAGATGTCCTGAAAACTCTCGCCTGATAAAAGCAGGTGCATAGCTTACTTTTACAGGCATAAGCGTTTTAAAACACACAAAAACATAATAAAATAAAATTTTAAAAACACATTTTATTGTTAAAAATCCTAGCCACAACTGTAAGTTTATTTTAAACCGTAATTTTAGAAACGTTTTTAAAAATCGGAAATTTTTATTTATTAACTTTAATCAATTAATTTTAATTATCTGAAGTGTCTTTTTTATTTTTTATTATGGTGTTTAATTTGTTTGTTTTTTCTGATCAACAGCAATGAGAACTGGTATATACAGAGTTCCCATTAATGAGAAAGCTGTGGAATACTGTACCTGATTGGCTGAGCGCGCTCCGCACCGCGGGAAGAGAAGGCTTCCCCACCGGAATCCCACGCTCCGCCCGGACCACCAGATAAATTCGTTAAAATTCAACGGTAGGAGGCGTTCGTCCGAAAGAATCGTCCGACCGGAACTTCAGGGCCATTATGTAATGTCTTGATGCAAAGTGAAATGGTGAGTCACAGCTTAACTTACAAAGTCAGATGTGATTCTTTCATCCCCTTGCCAATCCTGAAGTGTTCACTCCTTGCTGGGGGTTGTGTTTTTATGGGTATCAGTTGTCTTCAGTTACACCAGAAATGCTCCTAAATTTATGTATGCAACACGAGACCAGCAGATCAGAATTGTGTTTTTTGCTCTGCCCAGCATCAGCTGAGCTCTGCCCACTTGCTCTCAAATGTTGGGAAATGTTAATGTTGAGACACGCCAACATCATATTCAGATTTCTGCTAACATTAAGGGTTTCCGCTTTGGCACAATCGGTGAAACGGGCGCTAATTCTGCTCAAATTCATTTGCATATCGCTGGATGCAAAATCTGCCATGAACCAGTGCAATAAGGCAGCATTTTAAAACGTAATTCTTTTAAAAATTGCTTCAAAAATATTCCTTGATATACTTACGAGTGGTAACTTGGTGCAGTTTGATTAATACAACTGAAAATGTGTTTACAATTACAATTAATAAACATTTATAATCATTTATAAACATTTAGTATCAACCCACCACCTGTGAGTAACCCGATTTTAAATGACTGAAAATGATTTAAAAATTATGCACGAACATTTCTTGTTATACTCCAGTGCAGTGCTGAGGAAGTGCTGCACTGTCGGTGGTGCCGTCTTTTGGATGAGACGTTAATCCAAAGCCCCAGCTGCTCTCTCGGGTGGACGTAAAAAATCCCATGGCACTATTTCGAAGAAGAGCAGGGGAGTTATCCCCGGTGTCCCGACCCATACTTATCCCTTGATCAACATAACAAAAACAAACTATCTGGTCATTATCACAGTGCTGTTTGTGGGAGCTTGCTGTGCGCAAATTGACTGCCGTGTTTCTCACATTACAACAGTGACTACACTCCAAAAGTACTTCATTGGCTGTAAAGTGCTTTGAGGCATCCGGTGATGATGAAAGGCGCTATATAAATGCAAGGCTTTCATTCTTTGCTTCCTTCCTTCTTTCTTTCTTTCTCTCTTTCTCTCTTTCATTCTCTCTCTCTCTCTCTTTCTCTCTGCAATAATCAGCTTCTTAGTAAATAGAAAAAATACTTTCTAAAGCTTTTAAAACATTCCTATTAGTGCCCCTGCGCCCAAAAGAACCAGTTTAGTTGTACAGCCTCCTCGCAGGTCTGCAAACGAGCACGATTAGCAGAAACTCCCACTGGTGGGTCATTAACCCTGGGGGCTTGGCCAGTTTTGTGGGCGGGGCTAGTTCCAGCACACTGCAAATGATTGCGGGAACACGAGTTGCTCTGAATGTAATTTGTGCTTAAATTTCCTTGATCTTTTGTGCCGATTACTCCAAAAAAAGCATCGCAACCGAAACTCCAGGGCTAATAGTTAAGGTTAAAATGTTCCCAGGCGTTTTAAATGACTATACCTGGTGGGGGAGCCGAGCAGTGTGATACTATTTCCGTGAGGCCCTGCTCTCAATCTTGATTAGTTATGATGTACATCCTAAACCGCTTCATATTGACACAAAAATGGTTGTCGAACTGGCCCATTGAAGTCATTTAGGGAAGAACGTTTTAAACCATCAGTCTTTGCTGCTTCGAAGTTTCAGGAGTGAAAAAAACAATGTTTTAATCTACTGCACCATTCGGTCCCCTCTGAAGTTTTGATTCAATATTTAAAGAATGATTTCAGATGCCATTAAAAGAAAACCAGCCTTTAATGTTGCTTTATATAAGACGAAGGGTCATCGACCCGAAACGTTAACTTTGTTTTTCTCTCCACAGATGCTGCCTGACCCACTGAGATTTCCAGTTCTCTCTGTTTTTATTTCAGATTCCAGCCTCCGCAATATGTCGCTTTTGTCTTAATGTTGCTTTGCTGTCTTGGGAGCTTTGAGTCTTATCTCCAGGTCTCTGTTTTTCCTTTTTTGACCTCTCCTTTCATGGCAATGACTTGCGATCGTATAACCGGTTAAATTTATGGTACTTGGTTGCCGTTCGGCATTGATGTTATTGAAACATTAACTTGCCTTGCGCATCATTTTAAAAGTAATTTATGGTGATAAATTGTCAATTGGCAATCAGGGTGGAACAACGCACAGTCATTTGAGAGCGCTGCTTGTGTTTTGCCATGAATAAAGTGACAACAACAAGGCTATTTGCTCAAAATACATATCGGAGGCTAAAGCAAATGATCAGAAACACAGTGGGACTTGGTATAAGTTGCTTACACAGAAATTAAAACTTGTGAGTCGAGGTGCTTCAACAAGACATGCCAATTACTGGGCTCTGCATTAATACAAATTTGCCGCGGGCACAGATTAATTATCAGACTTTCAAAGGAAAAAACTGCAGTTATTCGAATGAGGTGGGTACTTTATAGATACACTTTTTGCTTTCTCTGAGGAAATGCACTGCCTCTCCTCTCCCCACACTGCTTTTTATCCATTTTAAAATTAAAAATGTTAAACTTTTTAAATCTCTGAGAAGAATTTATTACATTCAGGAGTGAGACTGAACAGTTAATATTGTTCCCTTCCTGGGACGGAGAGGTTGATTGGTATTTCATTCATAATTATCGTGGGAAAAGGTACTTACTTTGTTAAGTACGAGCCCTAACTTTCCGCAGCAAGTTTAAAGTGCAAATCCAGCAATTTCTTAAAAATAACAGGGTGGTTGAGGGCGATATGCCATTTGGATGGTGCTAAATCCTCCAGCAACTTGTGGCTATTCACAATTCACGGGATATATCTTCCTCGGCATATGTTGTTGTACGATTTACACAGTAATAATGGTGCGCATCGTTCACACAAGGTTATTTTGTCAGCAAATTCTAGGGCATCAAAATCTCATCTGCATGCAGTTAACCAGGTACATTGGCCCTCATAATTAGTTCTGATTGAACAAGTGCAGTGTAACTTCCATTACCGTACAATCAAAAATACATGGAACATCTCAGTCGCTCAGCGTCATATACTCTTTTCATTAATGCGAAACATACCATAGAAAACAGGTTAATAATTGCTCCTCTGGAGATCTTCCCTCCACAACCGGCAACCTCATAGTTCCCCAACCCCGCAAAACCCGCTTCTACCTCCACAAGATCCACAAACAGGACTTGCCCCAGTAGACCCATCGTTTCAGCCTGTTCTTGCCCCACGGAACTGGCTTCTTCCGATCTCGACTCTATTTTTTCTCCCCTTGTCCACTCTCTTCCCACCTACATTCCCGACTCTTCCGACACCCTCCACCAATTTAACAGTTTCCAGTCTCCTTTTCACCATGGCCGTCCAATCCCTCTATACTTCCATCCCCCACCAGGATGGTCTGAGGGCGCTCCGCTTCTTCCTCGAGCAGAGGCCCAACCAGTCCCCATCCACCACCAACCTCCTCCACCTGGCTGAACTTGTTCTCACATTGAACAATTTCTTCTTTAACTCCACTCACTTCCTCCAAATTAAAGGTGTTGCTATGGGAACCCGCATGGGCCCCAGCTATGCCTGCCTTCTCGTGGGATATGTGGAACATTCTTTGTTCCAGTCCTACTCAAGTCCCCTCCCTCACCTCTTTTTCCGATATATTGATGACTGTATCGGTGCCGATTCCTGCTCTTGCCCTGAACTCGAAAATTGCTTTCACTTTGCTTTCAATGTCCACCCTTCCCTCACCTTCACACGGTCCATCTCCGACTCTTCCCTTCCCTTCCTCGACTTCTCTGTCTCCATTTCTGGGGCTAGGCTGTTGACAAACATTCACTACAAGCCCACTGACTCCCACCCCGCATCCTGTAAGGACGGAATTCCATTCTCCCAGTTTCTCTGTCTCCGTCGTATTTGTTCTGATGATGCCACCTTCCATACTAGTGCCTCTGACATGTCTTCCTTTTTCCTGAACCGAGAATTCCCCTCCGCCGTGGTTAACATGGTCCTCGACTGTGTCCATTCTCTTTCATGCACCTCTGCTCTCACCCCTTCCCCTTCCTCTCAGAACCATGACAGGGTTCCCCTTGTCCTCACCTTTCACCCCAGCTGCCTCCACATTCAACGGATCATCCTCCGCCATATCTGTAACCTCCAGCGTGATCCCACCACCAATCACATCTTCGCCTCTCCTTCGCTCTGAGCGTTCCGAAGGGACCACTCCCTCCGCAACACACTGGTCCATTCCGCAGTCACCCCGAGCACCCGCTCCCGTTCCCACAGCACCTTCCCCTGTAAGCACAGGAGATGCAACAACTGCCCTTTTACCTCCTCACTTCCCACTGTCCAGGGCCACAAACACTTTCAGGTGAAACAGCGATTTACTTGTACTTCTTTCAATGTAGTATACTGTATTCGCTGCTCACGATGTGGTCTCCTCTACATTGGGGATACCAAGCGTAGATTGGGTGAACGCTTTGTGGAACACCTCCGTTCAGTCCGCAAGTGTGACCCTGAGCTTCTGGTCGCCTGTCACTTTAATTCCCCGCTCCACTCCCACTCTGACCTCTCTGTCCTCGGCCTCCTACACTGTTCCAATGAAGCTCAATGCAAGCTCGAGGAACAGCACCTCATCTTTCGATTAGGCACCTCACAGCCTTCGGGACTCAACATCGAGTTCAACAATTTCAGACAATCTCTGCCCATATTTTTTTCCCTTTTTTTCTCTGTTTCCCACGACAACTGGTGATGATTCCACCATTCACTCCCCATCTCGACTCATCTTTTGTTTCCTAACTTGTGCCATTACCATCTCAGTTTTGCCCATCATCCCTTTTGGCTCTCTAATCTCTCCTGCCTTCCACCCTATCTCAGATCTTCTCTTGTGTGCTTCCCTCCCCTCCCCCTTTCAAGGCCCCCTGCACTTCCTTATAAATCTA
Source organism: Pristiophorus japonicus (assembly GCF_044704955.1). Classification (NCBI taxonomy): domain Eukaryota; kingdom Metazoa; phylum Chordata; class Chondrichthyes; family Pristiophoridae; genus Pristiophorus; species Pristiophorus japonicus. The sequence continues at coordinate 6,921,834 of NC_091986.1, forward strand.
TTACGTCTCAAACTTTTCCAGTTCTGACGAAGGGTCACAGACCCAAAACATTAACTCTGTTTCTCTCTCCACAGACGCTGCCTGACCCGCTGAGATTCCCAGCATTTTCTGTTTTTATTTTAGATTCCAGCATCCGCTGTATTTTGCTTTTGTAATAATTAATCCTTTAGATTGTATAGAATTCGGTTGATACCAGTGAGGTCCGGTACATCTAATTTTAATAGCATTTACTTCTCAGAGTTAGATGAAAGAGATATTGTGTATATCATTACAATTCTCTCAAAATAAGTCATCGATTGTATTCAGCATTGTCGGAGGGGTGGGAAAAGTACGGAACATTTGGTGCGAAGGACGTCAAATATTTGAACATTGGCAAATACTTTAGAACCGAGTTTCTTTTCATTTCCAGACACCAAGCTTCTTCACAAGACCAAAGTATGCTTATTCGAGATAGGAGAGAAAGGATCTGATATAATTATCGCCGCAGCGAATTTCAGATGGCAGCGAAGTTGATCACGTGGCTCACTGTTTCCCAAAGGCGGGAAAGGCATAGGGGGCAACTTTGATGAACTCACCGCCCGCTGCCACCCACTGCAACCGAAATTCCAATGCCCGAACCGCCCAGTGCCACTTTCGATGTGGCCTGGAGTGGGCGGGAGGGGAGAGCCGCTGGGAAGCTCCTGCCGAGGTCAGTGGATGGCCAATGTGTGTAAGTGGACTCCCACCTGCGAGATGCCGGATTGGTGCGGGCGGGAATCGGTGGTGGATCGCTGCCAGGAGGCTGCTCTGTCCTGAACGGTGAGTGTGAAGATCTTGTAAAAAAAGGTCAGTGCAATGTTTTTAAATTATTTCTTTACTTGGGACTTACCTGGATGGGGTCCCCTGAAGGTCCTCAGATGTGTTTTTTTTTGTTGGTGCTGATTTTAATTTCCAGCTCTTCGACCCTCCGTGGGCCCGACTCCATCCTCGGCGGCACTTGGGCGGCAAGCGCCTCTGCCGCCGAGAATGAGAGCTCCCGCCCGCTGCCACCCAGATTGGCGGCGTACGTCGTCCATTTGCCGCCCGCCAACCATCGAGGGACCTCGGCCATGAATATCCCGCCCAAAGTACCGTCCGGTACCTCGGTGGCCACCGGCAGCACTTTGGGCGGCACTTGGGCGGGCGGGGGTCTTGACCAAATTCGGCCCCTTAGACTTAGCAATGAACTAGTGTGTAAAAGAAAATCAGTTTGTCTGTGTGTGTGTGTGTGTGTGAGGGAGAGAGAACGAAACATTCCTCCAAAATGATGAATCTATACCATTCCATAGCAATCCTCTGCTTTTTACGCACATACGAACAATGACGGACAGATAAAGACCATCTGGCCCATCGGCCCTGTCCCACACAATTGTGATACCTTGTGTATCACAACATATGCACTCCACCCCAAACCATGTGATCTCCTGGAATATGCGGTCTCAACTGTGCCTTCTGCAGAACTTGTCATCACGATTAACAGTGCCCTGCCATATGCACTGGAACGTATTTTAATTAAGTTTATTGTGTCAGCTGACAATTGCTTTATGGTCAGTGTTAATTTAACAGTTCCAGTGGTCATTGCATCTAAATTGACTTCAAGTTCCTCACTTAACAGGCAAATGTTAAAGGTCACTGTTACTACAATATACAGCGAAATCAATCGCAATATAACATTAGAAGACTTCAAGGCAGTCCGATTATCCCTTTCATTTGGGAAGTTAATTTTAAGAACACACATACTTATCCCATCTCTAACAATTACTTTTCTTTTAAATAGCTTCTAAATGCAAACACCTGTCCTTCTGCATTTGTAGTTACCAGCTCCAGGCCTCCCGAGAGTTAATCTGGATATTTGGAGTTATGTTATGAAGATTAACATTGGAACATAGAACGAGGAAAGTGTGCAGCCCATGATCCTGTGGTAATTATTGATTCAGCTAGAAGGTCTCTGACTTATTTTAAATTTGTCACATGTCACAGATTTATGTCACAGCCGGAGAAGGCACATGAGTTACAGTTCCAAGCTCGGTATCCAGTTTGATCGATCTTAATCGAATTTTAATGCCTTTATACCGACACCCACGTTTTAAACCTTTTTCTCACCACTTCTATGTGATTATTTGCCTGCCTCATATTTTGTATCATTCAATATTGATTTGATTATGTTCTGTCCTTGCAACCACAGGTTCATAATTCCCTTTTATTGACTACACTCCCAAACTTTCCAAGTTGTAGGCTGTGATGTTTCTTAGGCAGGTGCTTATCTTACGTAAGGCTTTAAGGCCACTCTTCCAATGGATGAACAAAGCGAGTTTTTCTGCCTGTCCTGTGTCTATGCTGAACCCTTTCTTTCCCATGTTTCCTATTAAGTTTTCTCATTAAGCTGGTAATTACAACTTGAGAGTTGCTGTACACTTCTAACTATTTTAAGATATTACAGTTTAAGAATCATACTACTCTACTTTGCTATCTTATTGATAGTTTCACTCTTGTTACTATTGTACCAAGTGAAAAATGTCTTTACAAATCTGTACCATTCCATAGCAATCGCCTGCTTTTTAAAAGGATTATGCAGTCTCAACTGTGCCCTTCTGCAGAACATGTAATCAATGATTAACAGTGCTCTGCCATATGCACTGGAATGTATTTTAATTAGGTTTATTGTGTCAACTGACAACTGCTTTATGGTCAGTGTTAATTTAACAGTTCCAGTGGTCACTGCATCTAAATTGACTTCGAGTTCCTCACTTAACAGGTAAAAGTTAAAGGTCATAGTTACTACAATATACAGCGAAATCAATCGCAATATAACATTAGAAGACTTCAAGACAGTTCAATTATCCTTTTCCTTACAGTAATGCCACAAACAAGTGAATCAACCAATGAAATGGGTGTCTAATATCTCACTCTATGATAGTGTGACTCGAGGAATGGGAGGCGATGGGTAGAGTAGCAGCAGGGTGTGAGCTGGATATTGCGTCTTCCACACGTGTCCTCAGAAGCGCTTTTCTCCGATCTTCTCGAAGGCTGACTGAGAAACACTCAGTGCATGGTTTCCTGATGAACCTGGAATATTGTGTTCAGTTTTGGTCTCCTAGTCTGAGGAAGGACATTCTTGCTATTGAGGGAGTGCAGCGAAGGTTCACCAGACTGATTCCCGGGATGGCTGGACTGTCATATGAGGAGAGACTGGATCAACTGGGCCTTTTTTCACTGGAGTTTAGAAGGATGAGAGGGGATTTCATATAAACGTATAAAATTCTGACGGGACTAGACAGGCTAGATGCGGGAAGAATGTTCCCGATGTTGGGGAAGTCCAGAACCAGGGGACATAGTCTTAGGATAAGGGGTAGGCCCTTTAGGACTGAGATGAGGAGAAACTTCTTCACTCAGAGAGTTGTTAACCTGTGGAATTCCCTGCCACAGAGAGTTGTTGATGCCAGTTCATTGGATGTATTCAAGAGGGGGTTAGATGTGGCCCATAATGGCTAAGGGGATCAAGGGGTATGGAGAGAAAGCAGGAAAGGGGTACTGAGGGAATGATCAGCCATGATCTTATTGAATGGTGGTGCAGGCTCGAAGGGCGAATGGCCTACTCCTGCACCTATTTTCTATGCTTCGATGTTTCTATTAAGACCGTTAAAGTTCTACTTACACACAATTTCCTGGCGAGTTTACTGGTTATCTCGTGGGCAAGTATCGCGAGTTCCCGCCCTTCCATGTATTTCAGTGCCGGTTCTCTCGGCTTCTAGAGGATTCGGGCAACATCGTCCTGATTTTCACCTTTAGCTGCGCATGTGCGGTCACTGGAAGCTATTCGATTTACACGTTAATAACTTTGAGCGCTGTTTGCCTCACTGTTATTCTGCAACATAATATGGCCCATTATTTAAAGCAGACCCGAACCTTGCCCCTTGCTTGTTCTCCCCGCCCTTCTGTTCCACCATTAGTGACAGAGCTTTCAACCACTGTAGTTGATTTCTAGAATCCTCTTTGTCAGCCTATTTTTCATATCCCTCTCCTCCCTACTTAAAATGCATCCAACAAAATTTACCGGGCTGGATTTCCGGCTCCTCTGTTCTCCGTTTCTCGCCCCGGAGCGGCGGCAATGGTGGGGGTGGGGTGTTCTGGGCGGGCGGTCAGCCTCCAGCGCCCCGCGATGATCCTCGGGTCGGGTTTAGCGGTGACAATGGCGGGGGTGAGGTGTTCTGGGCGGGCGGTCAGCCTCCAGCGCCCCGCGGCGATCCTCGGGTCGGGTTTAGCGGTGGCAATGGCGGGGGTGGGGTGTTCTGGGCGGGCGGTCAGCCTCCAGCGCCCCGCGGTGATCCTCGGGTCGGGTTTAGCGGTGGCAATGGCGGGGGTGGGGTGTTCTGGGCGGGCGGTCAGCCTCCAGCGCCCCGCGGCGATCCTCGGGTTGGGTTTAGTGGCGGCGCGGAGCAGCACCGCCCGGAAGAGCTGCGCCCGGTGTGTAATGCCCCCGGTTGTGACACCGGCGCGAGTTTTGACTCCCGCCCGACCCGTCCGCCCCGCAGCGCGCCCCGCACTGACCGCCTGGGAAATCAGGGCGGTCCCACCATCCCAACAGCGGAGAGGTGAGTAATGGGCTCCTGAGGTAAGTGCGATTGTTTGTTCTTTTAATGTTTTTGTGATTTGTGTTGTGGTGGCGTGGGCAATGTTTGGGGAATGTTTTTGTGGGTTTAGTTCCCCCCCCCCCAGGCGTCTCTGGGAGCGCTCCCGGCCCGGCTCTTTAGCTCGGGAGTTTCCCATCCTAGCGCCCAAGAGAGGTGTACAACGCCTCCCTTAGCGCTGCGCCCCCTGACTCAGGGCCCAGCTGCCCAATGTTACTGACTGAGGCACAAACTGTTCCCGGGCGCTAACTTTACCGCCCCACCGCCATTACCGCCCCAAAATCAGCAAAGCCCAAAATCCAGCGCACCATTTTTACCATGTTATGGTCATCTGTGTAACTTCTCCCATATTCCCTGTTTGATGTCTACTGTTTCCCTGCAAAGTGCTTTGAAATGTACTATGTGAGTGGGATTTTATAAGTGGCGATTGTTCCTTGGTCTTACTTTAAAGAGCAGTTTTTCTCTTACAAACTTGGTCATTTATTTTACCTGCTGTGCTCAGGGACACAACTGAAGCAGATCTATATAATATCCATTGTAAAATAATGGCCTTTGTTGTAAATGTGGAATCTGAGTTGATTGCCTGGGACAGCTCATTAGGTAGGTGAGCTGTATGTTGCCTCCAAATTGGTTCCAAAATTAAACTCACCCCAAAGGTGAGACTGTCTTAGTTTTTTAGTTTATAACGTCTTATTTTCTGAATATTGCACTCATCAACTTGAACAATGTTATTGCAGGGGAATGGAAAGTAGTCTCGAGTCAAGCAAAGGATAATTAAAGTGCAGAGTAAAGCTCCCTCTACTCTACTATGCATTGTGCTTTAACCCCAACCTCAGATATACAACCCTTTCTGTTCCATTCTCCACTCCCTCCATCCTTGTGGCTTTTCTGAGTGTGGTTGTCAATTTAGTAACAAATTTTAGTTTTTTGCAGTCTCATGTCCACTCGAGACTAGAGGATAAATATTACATTTCCTTTGACCAGTGACACCATTGCCAACCAGGGATCAAGAAACTAGATGGAGATCTGTAGTCCTCTCATTTTTGCATAGCTAGCCTGAAGGGCTCCATACAAAATGTGCACGTGATTCATTTCAATAGTTACGTGCATGCAAGTAAATTGGGGAGGCGTAATGTCCTGATTTATCGTGGGGGTATGCGCTGTGTGCTTACTATGCTCATATGAAATGGGTGATGGGGATTGCTCCAAGTCGATGCTGTTACCATTTGACTGCTCATGCGGACCAATTGAATTTTTCCCTGTGCTTATTTCCAAAATGGAGGCTTCAACAGTGAACTTCCAAGAGCTGTTTAATTTAACTTTTTTTTTGTTGTGTTCTTTGTTGGATTTTTGAGAAGTAACATGTTTGCTCCAATTAACTGAATATGGGAATTCCTTTGAGTATTTTTATGCCTTTTACAACAGGTTGAAAAGAAGGATGCAAAGCCAGTTCAACTGTACCACAGGCGTCCTATTCTTACTCGCCCTTGGTCCAGGAAGACTGCACCTGCAATCCCAGGCACATCTATCTGGAAGCTGACAGAATCGGCTCGACTGCCTATTTCATACCCTGTTTGACTTTACTTTCCACTGAGTTCAATGAAAAGTCAAATCGGCAGTGGGGTTAAATGGGAAGGCAATATGACTGATCCTGTCAGTCTCTGGCTGGCCGGATGAGGTTAAAATTACTCCCATGGTCTGCAGTGTAGGATTCCAGTAAGAGCAAATCTTCCAGTACTTCAGTCCATATGCGTCATTGTGGCCAAGAAGACATTGTGATGGTCAGTAACAAAGGGAAGAGGTGGTGGCTGGGCCTCTCCTCCTTCAATGGTGGCTGGGCCTCTCCTTCTCCACTGACGACCTGGCTGGTGCATCCATCTTCCCCTCCAGCACGTGATGAGCATCATCACGCAATGGCTGTGACCACCCTGACCTCCTTCCACTCTCAACACCAGTGGACCACTGACCTTCCCAATGCCTGCCCCCAGGCAACCCTCGGATCACCTACCATCTCAACAAAGGGCGCTACTCGGCACCGAGCTTGCAGCCTACATCTCGCCTTTGGCAATTAGGCTCATACAGCAGTGCCTGGTCTCCAGTCGTCTTGGAGCCCCTTGCCACTGGACCAAGACCTTGCTCAGCTAAGCCGGTGTGGTGGCTGGTGTGCAACGACCAGCCCACGTTAAAAGAACTCACGCACGGACATCTTCCACTCCGTTATCATGAAGTTCGGGACCTGGAACGTCAGGATCCTCATGGACAACCCCAACAATGACCGGCAGAAACGCGCACCGCCTGGGTTGCCTGGGAACTTAGACGCTTCAATGTCGACATTGCCGCCCGAAGCGAGACCATGGGATGGTGCAAGATAAAACCGGGCGGCAATGGGACAACTAAAGAGAGGATGTTTCCACTGGTGGGGGAGACTAGAACTAGGGGGCATAATCTTAGAATAAGGGGCCGCCCATTTAAAACTGAGATGAGGAGGAATTTCTTCTCTCAGTGGATTTGTAAATTTGTGGAATTCACTGCCTCAGAGAGTTGTGGAAGCTGGGACATTGAATAAATTTAAGACAGAGATAAGACCGTTTCTTAACCGATAAGGGGATAAGGGGTTATGGGGAGCGGGCAGGGAAGTGGAGCTGAGTCCATGATCAGATCAGCCATGATCGTATTAAATGGTGGAGCAGGCTCGAGGGGCCGTATGGCCTACTCCTGCTCCTATTTCTTATGTTCTTATGTAAATGATGGGGCTAGAGGAGTTGTAAATGCCAACCGCAGAACTATAACCAGATTCTGCTCTCCAAATAAATGGGGCATTGGTTATGATCTGAAATTGCTGAAACTGAAAGGTTGTAAAGTGCCCAATTGAAAGATGAGGTGCTGTTCCTCGAGCTTCCATTGAGCTTCATTGGAACAGTGCAGGAGGCCCAGGACCGAGAGGTCAGAGTGGGAGTGGGTTGAAGAATTAAAATGGCAAGCAACTGGAAGCTCACGGTCACCCTTGCAGACTGAATGGAGGAGATCAGCAAAGCAGTCACCCAATCTGCGTTTGGTCTCCCCAATGTAGAGGAGACCACATTATGAGCAGCGAATACAGTATACTAATTGAAAGAAGTACAAGTAAATCGCTGTTTCTCCTGGAAGGAGTGTTTGGGGCCCTGGACAGTGGGAAGGGAGGAGGTAAAAGGGCAGGTGTTGTAAAATGCTTACAGGGCTTGACAGGGTAGATGCAGGGAGGATGTTTCCCTGGGCTGGGGAGTCTAGAACCAGGGGTCACAGTCTCAGAATAAGGGGTTGACCATTTAGGAGTGAGATGAGGAGAAAGTTCTTCACTCAAAGATGAATCTTTGGAATTCTCTACCCCAGAGGGCTGTGGAGGCTCAGTCGTTAAATAGAGTTCAAGACAAAGATCAATAGATTTTTGGATATTAAAGGAATCGAGGGATATGGGGATAGTGCAGGAAAGTGGAGTTGAGGTAGAAGATCAGCCATGATCTCATTGAATGGCGGAGCAGGCTCGAGGGGCCGAATGGCCGACTCCTGCTCCTAATTCTTATGTAGCTCCTGCACTTGTGGGAAGGGAAGCGGGTGTTGGAGGTGACGATGGAGTGAACCGGAGTGTTGCGGAGGGAACAGTCCATTTGGAATGCTGAAAGGGTCGGGGAAACAGCCACCTTATAATGAGATTACAACTCTGGTGTGAACAGCACAATGCAGCGTAACTATCCTTATACCGTTCCTCTCTCAACTACAAAAGGAGGAAAGAGAAGATATTAGCCCCAGGGTCAATAATGGATCTGAAGTGTTTATATAAGTTACATGCCACCTTTGCAGAAATAGCAAATGTCTGTGTTTGCTAAAAGAGTCACAAACTTAATTTGCTAAGCGTGTTTATGACTTCTAAGCTATTGATTTGACATCATCTGACGAGTTACACTTGCATCCTACAGCTCATGACCTTCCTACTTTACATCAAATGACCAAAGTTCCCCTTGGCTTTTAACCGTACAGATTTTAGCTGCTAGCTCGTCGAGTTCATTTCTTTTGATATGCATCACTGCAGACACTTTACAATGGATGGCGACAGCATCGCAGACATCATGCCACTCATGCTTGAGACAAACTCCTCCAATCTCTCTGCAAGCCTGCACAGAGCAGCTGGAACGCCTGCCAGTACATTGCACATTCTCTGCTGCCGCTCCAGAAGTATCCTGTCCGTCAACAACCTCCGAAGTACAGCGCCTGCTGAACAGAGATCAGAGCAACCCGCGCTCTCCGACGCAGACTCCCCACTGCTGTCCCTGTCTGCACTGTCTGCTCTGGCTCGCTTGTGATGTGTGAGTCACCAGGTGAAAACCCAACAATACCCCGAGAGGTAACTCAGAGACACTATGCCCTCGCATTATTAAAGCTCAGTCATGACTCACTCCCAACCGAAACTGGTGGAAGGCAGGAGATGGTTGGGTCATTGTCTTCCATTGTCTGACCACACTTGGTCAGCTCCGTCGGGCGGGCCACATTGTTCACAAAGCAAATGCTCTACTCGGAACTCCTTCATGGCAAACGAGCCAAAGGTGGGCAGAGGAAAGTTTACAAGGATAAAGGGATCAAGGGGTATGGAGAGAAAGCAGGAATGGGGTACTGAAATGCATGATCAGCCATGATCTTATTGAATGGTGGTGCAGGCTCGAAGGGCCAAATGGCCTACTCCTGCACCTATTTTCTATGTTTCCATGTTTCTAAGGACACCCTCAAAGCCTCCCTGATAAAGTGCAACATCCCCACTGACACCTGGGAGTCCTTGGCCAAAGACCTCCCGAAGTGGAGGAAGTGCATCCGGGAGGCCGCTGAGCACCTCAAGTCTCGTCACCAAGAGCATACAGAAAACAATCGCTTCTCGGCCTTTTGGCTAAGATCATGCGTAACTGACCTGACAGGGGAGTAGCCACCATGACCTCCGGGTGGTTCTCCCTGGATCAGGAAGGTATATGCTTGCTTTTTTGGAAACAGGAGGTGGGTGGGGTGGCTTGACCCATCCACCTCCACGGAGGTGTGTGGGGGACCTGACCCATCCACCTCCATGGCACGAACCTGGTATTGCAGTACTTCCAGGAACGGTGCAGTGGCTCTAGGCCTTTTGGCTAAGAGCATTGGCGCAGAGTGATCCTTGGCGTGTGCAAGGTGACCTCTGGCGTTTGTGATTTGACAAAGAATTGGAACGATTGGCTACGAATTTCAAAAAAAAAAAAATACAGAAAACAAGGGCAGGCAGCGTAAGGAGCGTGCGGCAAACCTGTCCCACCCATCCTATCCCTCAATGACTATCTGTCCCACCTGTGACAGAGACTGTGGTTCTCGTATTGGACAGTACAGTCAACTGAGAACGCATGTTAAGAGTGGAAGCAAGTTTTCCTCAATGCTGAGGGATTGTCTATGATGATGATGTCTTCCAGGAGATAAGCTAGTTAAGCAAAATTGGTTTGAGATCGAAACCCATTACCTGCTAATGGGGGCCATCAACTCAGGAAATGACAGACATCCAGTAATCAGCACCCATTGTCTCTGCAGATGCAAGGCTTGGGAGCGGGAAAACAAAATATCATTTTTCACAAAGATTTCAAAGGCTACGAGCCACTCCAGGCCACGGTGGGGGGGGCGGGGGTCCAGACAGATCACCTGAGTCAATCCATCGGTCAGTATTGGTGGGATGAAAGGTGATGGGTTTTGAGGATACAGGGAGCCGTTTTGCAATGGTTCGAAGCTTTCTTCATTCAACGAAACACCGCCAGAAGCTGAGCGCTGCTCCTCAACCCTCACTAACGGACCACGACTCAGTCTGGAACTTGGACACTGTGTCGGTGGTACGGAATCAGGAGCGAGACGGACAGGAAGAAGCTGCAAGCAAGACAACGGACAATCAGGGTGGGCATACTGCCTGTGCCGACACACCCACAAGACCACTCAGCTGTGTGAGGGGGTGATTGTAAGTCCCAACCAAACCCAAGGGGCAAAGTGCTCGGAGGGGTCCTGTGTTCGTTTATTTCACGGGAGGGTTCTTTTATTAAGCCGTGGTAACTTAGCCAGGGTTGTATTGTTTTGTACTGTTTGAGTGGTGTTGTTAATCTTATTAAACACAATACGGTTGAGCCCGAAAAATGTGTTTCTGAGTCTGATCTGTCTATATAATCCCTATCGTCCAGAACTTAAAGTCGGAGGTGTGTTTTCGGTCCGCCCGAGAAAACCACCTGCACTGCATTGAGCAGTGTGTGAGGCTAGTGGTGCAGTTGGTAGGAGACGGCTTTTGAAGGTGCATTCACTGACCTTAGCCAGCGCGACACTGCTGGCAGTGACAGCCTTGGTGATGTAGTCCCACATTTCTGGAGGGCCTCCTGGCCCCTGTGGTTAGAGGGCTGGTCTTGCTGTGTTGATGCCCCTGCACAAAACTGGAGTGCTGCGTGTGGGACCTTGGGTGCCCCTTCCCTGCCTGCACCAGAACATCAAGGGTGGCATCGTTAAGTCTTGGTGTGGCCCTCTGCCTTTGTGTACCCATGAGTGACATTATTAGAACCTTTGTAATAGTAGCCAGACCTCTGGGACTGACCTTGTACACTCCTTCATCAGCCTTCAAATAAGCAAGGTTGCTTTAAATATCGGCGCTGGAAACGGGCCATCAATGATGTCATCAGACCCGCACTATTTAATTTGGCCCGGAAATGCATGAGTCTTTTAATTGGGTCGTTATGTAAAAGTTGCACTGAGCAGCGCGCTGCTCACACAGTGTTCCAGACTCGCTACGCGCCCCGCAATCACAACATGGCGTTCCCGACTCGCTATGTACCCCACAATTACAAAACTCCACGATAAACACAAACCAGTTTTGTCCAGTCCGGCAGTTCATCACTTGACTAGTGTAATGCAGCTCTATTACATAGTAGGCACCATCTCTTATTCAATATAACTTCATCTTATTTTTTTCAGTACACTGCCACAGTACTTCTGTATCCATAGCAACCCCTCTTAACTATCCTAAACTTAAGTCATGTGATACAATTTTCACCTGAGAATCTATTGTCTACAAACGTACATTTAACTCCCAGGCTGTTCTGCAGGGAAGTTGTTTTGACACATGCAGCAGCTCCTGTGTCTCGTTCGCTAGCACTATAGCACTTGTTACCTATCTATACTAATCTATACGGCAGCGAAGAGTGGCGCCAGCAAGGTCCAGGTCGGTGATTGGAGTGTGGACAGATACAGCAGGAGCAGCGAGGTCGGGGCGAAGGAGCGCGAGAGACCGTAGAGGGACGTGATCGGGGCCCAGGGGAGGCATAAGTTTGGGGCCAGGGGCCCAGGGGCAGCACGGGCCCAGCCCACACTGCGATATGTGTGCGCACTAGGTCCGTGCAGCAGAGCTGGTCTCCAGTCGTCCTGGTTAACCCTTGCCACTGGACCAAGACCAAGCTCTGTCAAGCCCGTGTGGTGGCTGGTGTGCAACGGCCACCCCACGTTAAAAAAAATCCACCCACAGGCATCTTCCACCCTTCAACATGTAGTTCGGGTCCTTCACTCGAAACACATGTGAACTCATCCTTTTTTTTGGTGTGGAAGCAAGTCATCCTCGTTTCGAGGGACTGCCTATGATATGATGATACTAAGTTAACTTATAATTTTTAAAAAATCCATATCAAGCTACTAACCTGTTAAGTGACCACTATTCTACATAGAGTAGGGAATTTTAATCCCCAAAAATAGTTGTGGGGAGGAGGGGGTTGTGTTTGGTGGGAAGTAAAAATTTAAAACATCTCAAACCTGCCTTGAGCCCGCCCACTTTGATGGAGGTGGGAACGGGGGCTGGCAACCAATCCGCTCCCAGGTCTCTCATTTAAATATTCAAATAAGGCTGTGTGGCTCAGATTGGTTCTCTGTTTGTGCTTCAATGCTGATCAACTGGATTTCCCAGGCCTCGGGAAATGTGGCAGCGAATGGGAGGAGAGGACTGCTGCATGGAACAGGTAAGTGCTTTTCCAGCTCTGTCTATGGGCCAGAAAGAGCACGCCTGCGTCCTCTCCCACCGCCCCACCCCCCCCCCAACCCGGATCACAAAAGAAATCCGTTAACCTCCACAGCAATCGGATCCCTACCCCTCCGTGATCCTCTTCCCTCCTCCCCTGATCTCTCCTGGCGCCTTCCACAATCTAGTCCCCTCCCTCACCAATCTCTCTTGGCCCCCCCCCCCCCGATCAATGTCCCCCCTCTCCCCCCTCTACACCCCCGAGCTGCGGCCTCGTACTGCAGGCTTACCCACCTGCCAGCCGGCGAGCCCCCCTCTCTGGCTATCTGGGGCCGGGAAGCCGATTTCAAAAAGCAGGAGCTGAGAGAAGTTCATTCCTCTGGGTTTCCCGACCACACAGCTGCCACCCCGCTCACTCCTCACCTTCCCGTAAATATCAAGGCCAGAGTGTCAGTTAACCAAAAGCCAAACAAAGTGGCTGTCTTCTGTGAATGGCTTTGAAGGAGTCTGTGGCAATGTTGCCCTTTATTGTCACTTGTATTACTTATCCCCAGTCAGTCCAAACTACCTTCATATGCTGCGCATCTGCTTTGGAAACAAATTGTGCTCTGGTCTAGTGTCAGCTTTGGCTCAGTGGGCAGCACGCTCGCCTCTGGGTCAGAAGGTCGTGGGTTCAAGTTCCACTCCAGGAACTTAAGCACAGAAATCAAGGCTGACACTCCAGTGCAGTGCTGAGGGAGCGCCGCATTGTCTGAGGGAGTGCCGCACTGTCGGAGGGGCAGTACTGAGGGAGCGCCGTGCTGTTGGAGGGTCAGTACTGAGGGAGCTTCCACTGCACTGTTGAGAGGCAGTACTGAGGGGGAGGGGCAGTACTGAGGGAGTGCTGCACTGTCGGAGGGGCAGTACTGAGGGAGTGCTGCACTGTCGGAGGGGCAGTACTGAGGGAGTGTTGCGCTGTCGGAGCGGCAGTACTGAGGGAGCTTCCACTGCACTGTCGAGAGGCAGTACTGAGGGAGTGGTGCACTGTCAGAGGTGCCGTCTTTCAGATGAGACATTAAGCCGAGGCCCCTGTCTGCACTCTCAGGTGGATGTAAAATATCCCACTGCACTATTTTGAAGAAGAGTAGGGGAGTTATCCCCATGTCCTGGGGCCAATATTTATCCCTCAATCAACATAACAAAAAACAGATTATTTGGTCGTTATCACATTGCTGTTTGTGGGAGCTTGCTGTGTGCAAAGTGGCTGCCACTTTTCCCACATTACAACATTAACTACGCTTCAAAAAGTACTTAATTTACTGTAATGCACTTTGAGATGTCCGCTGGTCTTGAAAGAAGCTATATAAGTCTGGCTTTTTTAAAATCTCCTTTTCCTGCTCCACTGCGAAGGACGCATTAATAGCTGTTACAAAGATGCCTTTGGAAAAAAAAAAGAGTCCTCTGTACTTCAATTAGTGCTGTGGTGATATTTCAAAATCTGCCTCTTTCTTAAACTCATTAACCTGTAGTAAAACACTTGCTTTTTGATGTGTTGCTCAACTGCAGACTACAGCACAAGTTCATTATTAATGATGCTTAACAAAGTCTTAACAAGCGCAATCAGGCAAAGTTAGCCTTGTGTTTCACAAGCCTTTTTTAACCCCTTTGTTACAGGGGTGGTGCCTGCCAGACCAGCACTGAACATGCACAAAATATTGGGGTTTCCTCCAATATTACTTTTTAAATCGCGTCTACCTTTTCACGAAAATGGGGGGACGATTGGAATGCTTGATGTGCTCAATCTGTTCGATGTAATGCAATCATATAAAATTCTGACGGGACTGGACAGGTTAGATGCAGGAAGAATGTTCCCGATGTTGGGGAAGTCCAGAACCAGGGGTCACAGTCTAAGGATAAGGGGTAAGCCATTTAGGACCAAGATGAGGAGAAACTTCTTCACCCAGAGAGTGGTGAACCTGTGGAATTCCCTACCGCAGAAAGTTATTGAGGCCAATTCGTTAGATATATTCAAAAGGGAGTTAGATGTGGCCCGTATGGCTAAAGGGATCAAGGGGCATGGAGAGAAAGCAGGAATGGGGTACTGAGGTGAATGATCAGCCATGATCATATTGAATGGTGGTGCAGGCTCGAAGGGCCGAATAGCCTACTCCTGCACCTATTTTCTATGTTTCTATGTTTCTATGATCCCTTTACACTTACAAAATAGGAGCGGGAGTAGGCCATTCGGCCCCTCGAGCCTGCTCCGCCATTCAATATCATGGCTGATCATCGACCTCAACTCCACTTTCCTGCACTGTCCCCATATCCCTTAATTCCCTTAATATCCAAAAATCTGTGTGTGCAGATAAGAATTTCTAATGTATAGAATAAATGATAACTGTGGTCTACCTCAATCAATAGGGTATATTATATTAATGTGCAATTATATTCAAATAACGTTGCCTTGAGCACCCCAGCAGTAACATCGAACATTTAGAATTCAGTGTTCTTTTTCTGTAATTAAGGTTTGGATTTGAAATGTTTAATATTATGTACAGAATGTTTCAAAGCTTATCCATACAGATAAGAGGCCAATAATTATGTTAAATCTTAGGGATGTTTTTCATTTTAATGACATTTGTTTGACCCCATAACCCATAGCGATGAATAATGTTAGTTTTGCTCATGCTGGGAAATTGGTGGGTGGTGATAGAGAGCTGTGCGACTACTCACTGTCTCCCTTTGAAATCTATATTAAAAGGGCAACTCCATATTGGGGAATCAAACACACGCATACTATCCTCTTTCTAAAATTGCCTTAACCTTTAAATTGCAAGTAGAACCAGGGAAAGTGTTTGTTATGTATGCAACACCATGTAACCAGCATTCTACCGCCACCAGAGGGCGCATCTGTTGGAGTCCCAAGTGATCCCAGCATCCCTTGGGAGCACTGTATATAAGCAGGCCTCCCATGCTATACCAGCACTCTGGAGTCAGAATAAAGAGACTAAGGTCACACTTATTCACGTCGACAGTACTCAGTTACATTGCTTTATTTGAGACATAACAACTGGCGATGAGATAACGAACCATCACGTGAAAATGCAGAGAGCTGTTGGCATCCTGGAGAAATTCTCATAAGGAGACAATTGGGAAGCCTTCGTGGAGTGAGTCGACCAATACTTCGAGTCCAATGAGCTGGAAGGGAGTGTGAACGCTGTCAAATGAGGGCGATCCTCCTCACCGTCTGTGGGGCAACAACCTATGGCCTCATGAAGAATCTTCTTGCTCCGGTGAAACCAACAACCAAATCTGTATGAAGAACTGTGTACACTGGTCCGGGAGCATGTAAATCCAAAGGAGAGCGTTCTGATGGCAAGGTATTGATTTTATACATGTCAACGGTCTGAAGGCCAGGAAGTGGCGAGCTACGTCGCCGAACTAAGGCGCCTTGCAGGACATTGCGAATTTGATGGATTCCTGGAGCAAATGCTAAGAGACTTTTTTGGGCTTGGCATTGGCCGTGAGGTTATCCTTCGCAAACTATTGACTGTTGAAATACCGAACCTGAGCAAAGCCATAACGATAGCCCAGGCATTTATATCCACCAGCGATAACACCAAACAAATTTTGCAACATAAAGATGTTTCGGCAAGTACTGTACACAAACTAACGTCGTTTTCAGGCAGGAATGGATATGGCAGAACGTACACGCCTGCAGCTGCATGACCTCAGATGACTCAGAGTCCGCCATCAAGTGTGAATGCGAGGCAATTAACTCCTCGTTGGCGTTGCGGAGGTGATCATCGAGCCCATCAATGCCGCTTCAAACATTATGCGTGTAAAGGCTGTGAAACAATGGGACACCTCCAGCGAATGTGCAGATGAGCTGCAAAACCTGCAAACCACCACGTTGCAGAGGAAGACCGATCCATGACAGATCAAACTGAACTAGAGACTCAAACCGAGGAGGCAAAAGTGTACGGGGTACACACTTTCACCTCGAAATCTGCACCGTTCATGTTAAAAGTTGGACTGAATGGAATTCCAGTATCCATGGAATTAGACATGGGTGCGAGTCAGTCCATTATGAACAAAATGGCCTTCAACAAGGCCCACAGGCCAAGCTGAGCCCTATTCATACCAAGCTGAGAACTTACACTAAAGAGCTGATCCCTGTAATTGGCAGCGCAGCAGTAAAAGTCTCCTATGATGGAGCAGTGCACGAACTCCCACTATGGGTTGTACCAGGAGATGGCCGCACATTGTTTGGCAGAAGCTGGCTGGGAAAAATCCACTGGAACTGGGACAACATCCGAGCGCTTTCGTCTGACAACGACGCCTCATGTGCCCAGGTTCTGAGCAAGGTTCCGTCGTTGTTTGAGCCAGGCTTTGAAAGTTTCTCGGGGGTGAAGGTACAGATCCACTTGGTTCCCGGTACACGACCCATCCACCACAAGGCACGGGCGGTGCCATACATGATGCGAGAGAAAGTGGAGATGGAGCTAGACAGGCTGCAGCGAGAGGGCATCATCGTGCTGGTGGAGTTCAATGAGTGGGCCAGTCCGATTGTCCCGGTTCTCAAGGGTGATGGCACGGTTAGAATTTGTGGGGACTATAAAGTACACGATTAACCGTTTTTCGCTGTAGGACCAGTATCGGATCAGTAAATAAACAACAGCTCTGTGGAATCAGAAAAAAACAATTGCTCATTCAGCTCACTCGACCATCAAAGAATTCATTCAGGATCTAAACTCACCATTTTCTATGTTTTCCCTATCTGAATCTCATACAGCTGCATTCTTTGCTGAATCAGAAATTGATTCATTTCCCTTTTGAATTGTTCAATGGGTTCAGCATTCACTGATCTTAGTGAAGTCAACAATGCTATGTACAAAAACGTTATTCTGTTATAAATTTTAGGTCTACTCGAAATATATTCATTCGTGCAGCATCAATGGTTACTCCTGTAAGCAAATTTCATGTCCCTTCGGGCCAGGACTTCATCTGTACAGGTTGTAGATTACTGAACTATGGCTAAGGGACCATGATCCAAGGTTTTAAACGAATGGAGATAATCAATAATATTGATGAGGAATTTTGTGAAAAGGTACAACATGAGCACAAGACGACACGATGAAGAGATGAAGAAGTTTGTCACATTTTGAGATGCTTGAATATTTTGCTGGAGAAAGATCTAGGCACGGTTTATATTGGAGTGTTACATTTAAGTTAATTTAACTTCATAAAAGTTAAATTTGGGCTGGAAATTCCCCAACTTTGAGCCGGGTTTTTTCGGCGATATTTTGTCGTTTTGGGCAGAAAAAGGTGCGACGGGAGAATCCCTGAAGTCTTGTGTCAGCGATTTTTAAATGCCACTGGGGAGCGGACTGCGGCGTGCAAGACTGCAAAAAGCGCTTCCACCCGATATTTGGCTCGGCGGTGACCCGTAGATGGGACCAAAATAAAATGCCGAGGAAAAAGCGCTCGGTGCAGTCCTTGGAATGGTGGTCGGTATGAAACCCTGCAAAAAAGGTAAGTTAAAGTTTTTCTTTTTTAATTATTTTGCAGCAATTCACTAGAAAAGGGTTTGTGAATGTTTTGTGATTTTTTTTGTTTATTGGAAAAAAACATTTTTCTGTTTTCCCTCCTCCCTAGGCTCAACTCGCAACAGTATCAGCCTTGGAGAAAAGTTGCAGAAAATTTGCGGTTTGCGCCACGAATCCTCGTGCAGTGCCGATTTTTCCCGCTGGGCGCATTTTTTCCCCCAGTTTACTTCCCGAATGTTAGACCTCGAAATCATGGCGGAGTCATCGCGGTATTTTTGGCGGGAAAAAAATCGTTATGACCCAAAATGGAATTTCTAGCCCTAAATAAAATCCATATTACAACCTGGGCTGATATTAATCCCTTGCACTTCACCCAACATGCCCTTGCCCACTCTTCAATCGTGATGTGCTCCGAACCACCTTGCTGTTTGCACCAGTATAATCTTCAACTTGCCACAAGCAATGCCACAGGATATTGGCTTGTGTATTGTGTAGGTCACTGCATTGGCAACAATGGGATCCCCGATATCCGAAAAGATTGAATGTTGCAAATTTTGAATGGAAGCGATTTTCTTACAATCGTGTTTGATTGAAAGAAAAGTGCTAATCAGGATAGCATTGCTGAAGAATTCTCTTTATGTTAATTTCTTTATATTAACTGTGATCAATAACTTCTCAATTGTAGCTGATCTCATGGCACAAGCAGTCTAATTAGCGCTCTGATATAAATAGGTCCTGTAGCTAACTTAACAAGGCCTTGAGAGCTTAGCGGCCTGAGTGGGTATGTAGACACACGGCATCTTGTAGGCAAGTCATCGTTCTAACTTCGCAGGGTCATTAGATGTCTGTAAACTGAATGTGGCAGAAAAGGAATGTATTGGTGAGACATATACATTATTCTGCTGTCGAGGAGGAGGTCCTGTCGCGTTGGAGGGGGCCTGTCACCACTGGAGGAGGTCCTGTCGCGTTGGAGGGGGCCTGTCACCACTGGAGGAGGTCCGATCGTCGTTGGAGGCTCACCTGGCTCGCTGGGCGCCGTCGAGGATCGGGGATCCGGTGGGGCAGCTGAGTCGACGTCGAAGGCGCAGATCGTCAGAGAAGGTTCGTCGAAGGAGGGGCCAGGTCCAGGTCGCTGCTGCAGCAAGAGGCTCGGTCATCATTGGTGGTCCGGTCATCGGCATCGGCGAAGTGTGGTGTGGGGTTAAGGAGGAAGATTCACGCCCGAGGTAGGCCAGGGTTTATGGATTATAGGAATAAGGGTTTCAGGTAAAATTTAAGAAAATGTACCCCCTATTAGGGTCGATTAAGGTTAGGGAAAGTTTAGGCAGTGGGAGGGGGGAGGAGGTTGAGAGTGAAAGTTGTCAGATGGCTCAAGATTCTAAGGTTAAGTTTGTTTTCTCAGTGGAGCTCCTCAGGGAGCTGCCACCCCGGCGGCCATCTTAGTCAACGATGAAGACGACTCCAACGACGATCGAATTTCCTCCAGCGGCGATCAGACCCTCTCCAGCGGTGATTGGAGCCCTCCAGTTGTGATCGGGCCCCTTCCAGCGGTGATCGGGCCCCTTTCAGCGGTGATCGGAGCCCTCCAGCGGCGATCGGGCCCCTCCGGTGGCGATCGGGCCCCTCCAGCGGTGATCGGGCCCCTCCAGCGGTGATTGGAGCCTTCCAGCGGCGATCGGGCCCCTCCAGCGGTGATTGGAGCCTTCCAGCGGCGATCGGGCCCCTCTGGTGGCGATCGGGCCCCTCCAGTGGTGATCGGGCCCCTTCAGCGGTGATTGGAGCCTTCCAGCAGTGATCGGGCCCCTCCGGTGGCGATCGGGCCCCTCCAGTGGTGATCGGGCCCCTTCAGCGGTGATTGGAGCCTTCCAGCGGTGATCGGGCCCCTCCGGTGGCGATCGGGCCCCTCCAGCGGTGATCGGGCCCCTCCAGCGGTGATCGAAGCCCTCCAGCGGCGATCGGGCCCCTCCGGTGGCGATCGGGCCCCTCCAGCGGTGATCGGGCCCCTCCAGCGGTGATTGGAGCCTTCCAGCGGTGATCGGGCCCCTCCGGTGGCGATCGGGCCCCTCCAGTGGTGATTGGGCCCCTCCAGCAGTGATCGGGCCCCTCCAGCGGTGATCAGAGCCCTCCAGTGGTGATCGGAGCCTTCCAGCGGCGATCGGGCCCCTCCGGTGGTGATCGGGCCCCTCCAGCGGTGATCGGACCCCTCCAGCGGTGATCGGAGCCTTCCAGCGGTGATCGGGCCCCTCCAGTGGTGATCGGGCCCCTTCCAGCGGCAATCGGGCCCCTCCAGCAGTGATCGGGCCCCTCCAGCGGTGATCGGGCCCCTCCAGCGGTGATCGGGCCCCTTCCAGCGGCGATCAGACCCGCTCCAGCGGTGATCGGGCCCCCTCCAGCGGCGATCAGATCCGCTCCAGCGGCGATCGGGCCCCTCCGGTGGCGATCGGGCCCCTCCAGCGGTGATCCGGCCCCCTCCAGCAACAACGGCTGGCATCTCCTCTTCCCTCAATAATGGCTGGACCTCAACTCCTCAACAGTGATCGGGCTTTCTTCCCCTTCAGCGACGACTGGGTCTCTCCTTCCCCGCTGATGACCTGGCCTCTTCTCCCCCAGCACGTGGTGGGTACCATGGCTGTGACCACCCTGACCTTCCACACTGAACTCTAGGGGACCACTGACCCTCTCAATGCCTGCCCCCAACCAAGCAGCAGGCCACCTCCCATCACGGGCGCTACTCAGCGCCGAGCTTGCGGCCAACATCTCGCCGTAGGCAACTAGGACCATACAGCAGTGCCTGGTCTCCAGTCATCTGCGACCCCCTTGCCACTGGACCAAGACCTTGCTCAGCTAAGCCCGTGTGGTAGTTGGTGTGCAACGACCATCCCACGTTAAAAGAACTCACGCACAGGCATCTTCCAATCATTTAATATGAAGTTCGGGATCTGGAACGTCAGGACCCTAATGGACAACTCCAACAGCGACAGGCCGGAACGCTGCACCACTATAGTTGCCCGGGAACTGCTATCTAGTCAATAGATTTCAGGCTTTTCTGTTTTTGGGGCAATAATGGCGGCGGGACGGGAAAGTTAGTGGCCAGGAATAGTCTGTGCCTCAGTCAGTAACATTGGGCAGCTGGGCCCTGAGTCAGGGGGTACAGCGCTAAGGGAGGCATTGTACACCCATCTTGGGCGCTAGGATGGGAAACTCCCGAGCTAAAGAGCCGGGCCGGGAGCGCTCCCAGAGACACCTGGGGGGGGGAACTAAACCCACAAAAACATTCCCCAAACATTGTCCACGCCACCACAACACAAATCACAAAAAATTAATAAAATAAACACTCGCACTTAATTTTGGAGTCCATTACCTTCCTCTCCACCACCAGGACCGTCCTGATTTCCCGGGCGGTCAGTGCGGGGTGCGCTGCGGGGCGGACGGGTCGGGCGGGAGTCAAAACTCGCGCCGGTGTCACAACCGGGGGCGTTACACACCGGGCGCAGCTCTTCCGGGCGGTGCTGCTCCGCGCCGCCGCTAAACCCGACCCGAGGATCACCGCGGGGCGCTGGAGGCTGACCGCCCACCCAGAACACCCCACCCCCGCCATTGTCACCGCTAAACCCGACCCGAGGATCACCGCGGGGCGCTGGAGGCTGACCGCCCGCCCAGAACACCCCACCCCCGCCATTGTCACCGCTAAACCCGACCCGAGGATCACCGCGGGGCGCTGGAGGCTGACCGCCGCCTTTCACATCACTGCCGGGCGAAACCCAGAGCGCAAAGGACCGGGAAATCCAGCCCAATTGTTTTAACTATCAAGGTAAGAAATTACAGTTCAAATGATTGCAAGAAGCACAATACCTAACTCTGGCGAGTAGCCTGTTTGTGTAAATTGCTACATGCACAAATACCTTTACAAGGGCATATCTCTCAAAGGATTGCGGCTCAGGGTGATCAGAATGTAACACCCTCACATTTTGTTATAAGGCCTTTGTTAGATTCAGGCCAATAAATCACAGATCAATCGGGGTGAAAACTATACCCTTGTCCGGGTGTTATAAAACTAAAGTCATTCATAAAGGGCATAAACAGAGGGTTAGGTCATGCTGCAACATGTGAATTGTCAGAGTAGGATGGGCAAAAGGGTATACAGGAGTAGGTGCTTGGGAGATACCTCAGAATTGGTCTGATCAATCTGGAAACTTTGATCTCAAAACTGTAACATGTTTTTGTATTCTCTGACAAACTCGCAAAGTTTGCCATAAGTTCTGCTGTTAAGTGCATGTTTAATTATTGTCAATATTATCACATGCTTAATAAATCTGTGAACATCTATCTGGAATGCTGCTAATCCTATTATTTTCAGGAGTAGTTTGTAAGCATTAACACCCATCCTCTGACAATAACGTTTACATAGAACATATATTAATGATTATGTGACATTAATAAAAAGATGTGTCTATTACTGCTACTTTAATCATAGACACTGACCCAGCATTTCCTGAAATGTTTTGGTGCAACTATGGTGCAAGAGCGGAGTTGTTAATATTTTTTGAAGGAAATTTGCACGCAACTGATACATGCTGATTTCGCACCACAACATTGCTACATGCAAGTGTCCTTGATCTTTGCACCGCTCCCGGAGCATGTCCGCAGAAACCCCACTTTGCTTATTAACATATTTCTGACTTCAGCCAAAAGATCAGAGAATGTGAGTTTTCTGCATTTTCTGCAGTTCTGAATAAGCATAAATGTGCACCCAAAGGCTTAGTGGCAGCAGGAACTGAAATCAGTTTCTCATGTTTTACAACGATTTTTAAAAATTTCTCCTCACTGAGACCTGCACTGTATTTTCCATCCTTTTGGATGTTTAGTTATGGCACCAGAATTTATTGCATGAAAAGGAGAAAAGCTTCCACAATGACTTGAAAATGCTGAGCTTCATGTGCATAAGCAACGGTTCGGTGGCTTCAAGCTTTACTTACCATGACACCAATAAGAAATCAAGGGACTCAAACAATGAAGATGTTGTATGTCCCGCTCTTCCCTTTCTATGTTTTTGCTGATTTCCCACTTGTTTTTTTATCTTCCAGTGTACGCCAATGAGATTCTCAGGAAATTCCGCCATAAGTTGCCATTGGCAATATCGGTGTGGAACTAGCATTGTGACGCACCAGCTCAAGGAAATTCCAGGCCGTTAAGTATTGTCGCTTGAACAGAAATAATTAAGGCTGTTAAAATATGAGCAGTAATGATTTTGCATCACTTTTCTGGGTGTTGTGTCTGCTTTTAAAGCACATTTGAAACAGGTCGTAATTCCTCATGTGAGAAAGACTAAATGTCAGTTTTGCGATATTCGATGGTATTTGTATTATCACCTCAGCTCATTACTTAGGACGATGATGTAGTCATGGGAAAGTTTTAGGATTGCTATTCATGGCATGAACTTTTTGACATAAGATGAAATTGAAAATCAGCCTGAGGAACAGCACCTCATCTTTCATTTAGCCACTTTACAGCCTTCTGGACTCAACATCGAGTTCAACAATTTCAGACGTAACCGCTGCCAATCTTTGGCTCCCCGCCCCCGTTTCTTTCTATGTTTCTCCTCTTCTCTAATGGCAGTTGGTCATTATCCCGCCATTCACACCCTATCTTGACTAATGTTTTTCTGACTCCTGACATTACCATTTGAATTTGGGCCACCATCCCTTTTGTCTCTAATCTCTCCTGTCTTCCACCCTATCACAGACCTTCCCTTTTGTTCTTTCTTCCCCTCCCCCTTTCAGTGCTGGTTAACAATCCGTTCTTTCCGAACACTCTCCAGTTCTGACGAAGGGTCATCGACCCGAACCGTTAACCCTGCTTCCTCTCTCCACAGATGCTGCCTGACCCGCTGAGATCTCCAGCATTCTCTGTTTTTATTCCAGATTCCAGCATCCGCAGTATTGTGCATTTGTGTCACTCTATTTCTGGACATGCTGCAAAATGTTTACTGCAACAATTTCCAAGACAACTTATGGGCTGGAAAACATGTCCTGCTTTATTTTCAATTTATTTTTGGACGGGCAGGATGCAGCAGCCGACTGGGAGCATCAATGATTTTCAGCTTGAGTTTCATTCTGCCAGATTTGTTTCATATTATAGGCTGCATCAGCTGACAGGCCCAGAAAAAATGTAGCCTAGTGAAGGTCAAGTTACACCATCGGTCATCATTGCTTGAAGGATACATTATTTATCTCCAGAAAAGAAAGGGGCATCCCTTTGAAAACGTAGGTCCCCTGCAGTCAGAATCAGGGGAAGTCATAACGGGGAACAAAGAAATGGCGGATCAATTGAACAAGTACTTTGGTTCGGTATTCACTAAGGAGGATACAAACAACCTTCCGGATATAAAAGGGGTCAGAGGGTCTAGTAAGGAAGAGGAACTGAGGGAAATCTTTATTAGTCGGGAAATTGTGTTGGGGAAATTGATGGGATTGAAGGCCGATAAATCCCCAGGGCCTGATGGCCTGCATCCTAGAGTACTTAAGGAGGTGGCCTTGGAAATAGCGGATGCATTGACAGTCATTTTCCAACATTCCATTGACTCTGGATCAGTTCCTATGGAGTGGAGGGTAGCCAATGTAACCCCACTTTTTAAAAAAGGAGGGAGAGAGAAAACAGGGAATTATAGACCGGTCAGCCTGACCTCAGTAGTGGGTAAAATGATGGAATCAATTATTAAGGATGTCATAGCAGTGCATCTGGAAAATGGTGACATGATAGGTCGAAGTCAGCATGGATTTGTGAAAGGGAAATCATGCTTGACAAATCTTCTGGAATTTTTTGAGGATGTTTCCAGTAAAGTGGACAAAGGAGAACCAGTTGATGTGGTATATTTGGACTTTCAGAAGGCTTTCGACAAGGTCCCACACAAGAGATTAATGTGCAAAGTTAAAGCACATGGGATTGGGGGTAGTGTGCTGACGTGGATTGAGAACTGGTTGTCAGACAGGAAGCAAAGAGTAGGAGTAAACGGGTACTTTTCAGAATGGCAGGCAGTGACTAGTGGAGTGCCGCAAGGTTCTGTGCTGGGGCCCCAGCTGTTTACATTGTACATTAATGATTTAGACGAGGGGATTAAATGCAGTATCTCCAAATTTGCGGATGATACTAAGTTGGGTGGCAGTGTGAGCTGCGAGGAGGATGCTATTAGGCTGCAGAGTGACTTGGATAGGTTAGGTGAGTGGGCAAATGCATGGCAGATGAAGTATAATGTGGATAAATGTGAGGTTATCCACTTTGGTGGTAAAAACAGAGAGACAGACTATTATCTGAATGGTGACAGATTAGGAAAAGGGAAGGTGCAACGAGACCTGGGTGTCATGGTACATCAGTCATTGAAGGTTGGCATGCAGGTACAGCAGGCGGTTAAGAAAGCAAATGGCATGTTGGCCTTCATAGCGAGGGGATTTGAATACAGGGGCAGGGAGGTGTTGCTACAGTTGTACAGGGCCTTGGTGAGGCCACACCTGGAGTATTGTGTACAGTTTTGGTCTCCTAACTTGAGGAAGGACATTCTTGCTATTGAGGGAGTGCAGCGAAGGTTCACCAGACTGATTCCCGGGATGGCGGGACTGACCTATCAAGAAAGATTGGATCAATTGGGCTTGTATTCACTGGAGTTCAGAAGAATGAGAGGGGACCTCATAGAAACGTTTAAAATTCTGACGGGTTTAGACAGGTTAGATGCAGAAAGAATGTTCCCAATGTTGGGGAGGTCCAGAACCAGGGGTCACAGTCTGAGGATAAGGGGTAAGCCATTTAGGACCGAGATGAGGAGAAACTTCTTCACCCAGAGAGTGGTGAACCTGTGGAATTCTCTACCACAGAAAGTAGTTGAGGCCAATTCACTAAATATATTCAAAAGGGAGTTAGATGAAGTCCTTACTACTCGGGGGATCAAGGGTTATGGCGAGAAAGCAGGAAGGGGGTACTGAAGTTTCATGTTCAGCCATGAACTCATTGAATGGCGGTGCAGGCTAGAAGGGCTGAATGGCCTGCTCCTGCACCTATTTTCTATGTTTCTATGTTTCTATGAGATTGACTTGATAATCGTGGAACATCAACAAGAACACAATGGATCACCTATTTGATATGTTTTGTCAGAAATCGGCACAGTCCCGGCCTGCAAGACCTTCAGGGGCCATTAGAGGGAGCAGCGTGCGGTGGCATAGAAACATAGAAACATAGAAAATATGTGCAGGAGTAGGCCATTCGGCCCTTCGAGCCTGCACCACCATTCAATAAGATCATGGCTGATCATTCACCTCAGTACCCCTTTCCTGCTTTCTCTCCATACTCCTTGATCCTTTTAGCCGTAAGGGCCATATCTAACTTCCCCTTGAATATATCCAGTGAACTGGCCTCAACAACTCTCTGCTGTACCACTGCAGGGAGCAGCGCGTGCTGCTGCAGGAGGGCAACGGATGACTGCAGTGCGGGCAGGTACAGCAGGAGCGGCGAGGTCGGGGCGAAGGAGCGGCAAGAGTCCATAGAGGGATGTGATTGGGGTCCAGGAGAGGCGTGAGTTCGGGGCCCAGAAGAGGCGAGGGCCCAGGGGCAGCACGGGCCAGCCCACACTGCGATATGTGTGCGCACTAGGTACATGCAGCAGAGCTGGTCTCCAGTCGTCTTGGTTAATCATTGCCACTGGACCAAGGCCTAACTCGGTCAAGCCCGTGGGGAGGCTGATGTGCAACAGTCACCACACGTTAAAAAAATCCACGGACAGGCATCTTCCACCCTTCTGGATGTAGCTCGGGACCTGGAATATCATTGAAACACCTGTGAACTCATCCCTTTTCGGGGTGGAAGCAAGTTATCTTCGTTTCGAGGGCCTTCCTATGATGATGATGATGATGTTTTCTCACAGTGGCCCCTGTACACTTGAGGAAGTTTGAGGAGATCTGGGAGGCACCTGATTGCTGTATTTGTTGATTTATTTGCACATTATTTCTTCAGTTGTTTAACGATCAAGCACTTTTTCTGCAGGACTATAATTTTTGTCCCTCGGGTATCTCACATTGACTTTCAACAGTTAGGACCGGGATCCTTGGAAGGCTGTTAATATTTGCAGGAAGCGTTAAAACAAAACACCTACCTACGTCATTAGAGCCATGGATCCAGACCAGGCATATCAGACATGTTTTTCTAATTAATCTTACCAGATCAGAAAGATAAAGGAAGAACATAACATTTAATCTTCATCATTAATTAATACCTCAGTCTATTCAGAGAACCTTCAACATCTCTTAGAAGATCTAAAGCTTTGGCGATAGGCACCATGGGGAACCATCAAAGATTTCTGGATCATTAATGATGGGTGAAGTATGCTGTGTTAATCAATAATTAATGCACAGAGTTTGGACTACTTTTGCGATTGAGGATAACAGTCCGGCTTAGATTTAGATCAGAAAAGCTTCATTTAGAAGACATTTTAAACAAAAGCCTTACGTATTCTACATGGAAGGGAAAACTGCAAATTTAAAGGAAAAGGGAGAGCTAGACATTGGAAAAGCAATCGTGCAGGGAAAATGTGTCACCAGAGGAGACTTGTGCCATAAATAAGGATAGTTAGGGGCTGAAACTGCCCCTTCCCTTAAGGCCTGTTACCGCCGGAAATTGGAGGCCGCGCTGTGGAGTGCAAGGGCCGCTGATATTCTTGTGCAATGGCCGCTTTTTGAAACTTCCACTCCTGCGGTATCCCGGCGGTGTGCTACTCCCCCTACTACCACTCCGCTGCTGCCGATCCGTCCTAAGTACATCATCAGTGCACGCACCGCCAATGTTCCCCCCCAAATTCCACCGAGAAAATCTTTCTCCCGCCGCTCAGTGCCACCGGCAGCTTTTTGTGTCGACGCGCTGAGCTTGGACTGGTTGTAAAATGGCGGCGCAGCTCCCGTTAAAGGGGAGGGCCTACTGCCATGGCCGCCATCTTATTTTTTTTTGTCGGGCTGACAATTATGGCCCCGGGTTCGGCCGGGCCGCCACCAGGCAGCCTGACATGCACCCCGCCCCCTCTTGGGTGCCAGGCCGCTGGCCCGGCCGAACCCCTCCCTGGTGGCCCAGTGGACCGAACATCAAGAATCGTAGCGGCCCTCCCCTTTAAGTGAAGGGGAGAGACGTGGTGACACGGCGCCGTGATGACATCATCAGCGCTCCGCTGATGAGTGACAGCGGCGGACACTCCGCCCGCCCCCCCCCCCTAACTTCCGCCCCTCTAGTGTGCGAACTTCCGCTCACTTCCGAACTTCCGCTCCCGTTATGACCGACTTCTGGTCCGCCGGAAAAAAAAGGCTAAAGAGCGGAATTTCGCTCAAGAGGCCACTGCATCCACCATGCCGGTAAAACAGCTGGAACAGGGTAGGTGTGCTGCGTTTTCGGCAGACGGCAATTTCGGCCCCTTAAGGTCAATATTTGTCAATTTAAAAGCCTCGCTTTTGAAAAAAAAAATGTATTTGTAGCATCAAATATCAAAGAGAAAATTAAAGGGAATAAATGAAACCCCCAGATCAGGGTGAATTTGAAGAAAATCAGCAAAAATCTGTTTTGATTTTCATCTTGACTAAAATGTAGTGCAGAACAGGAATAAGTTTTCTTCAATGTAATGCAAGTCCCCATGATCATGAAATAAAAAATGTATGTTGAAAGTAGGCCACGATAATGGCCCTGAATTTGCTCTCCCGATGATGGCGTACACCCAACTATTGCCCAGCAAATGCCCACAAAACTCTTATGGTTAGTAAAAGTAGGCATAGGGTTTTCTTTCAACAGCTTAAGGGTTAATATAAATCTTAAATAAAAGTGATGCACAAACACTTAAAATTACTTTACACAAATTTTGTCCTGAATTAAAAAGTTTAAATTATTTTTCAAAATGTTTTATTTTTATTGTATTCGCTGTATTGAATCGACTTTAAATTAAATTTGAAAATGAGAACATTTATATTTATTGGAGTTGTCTCAATTGTTTAGTTATTTGGGGATTCCGTTTGGAAATGACTGCAATGGCATTCTCCTTTCTCATTGGAGGACCTGGTCCATGTGATCCTAGGGACGCTTCCGAACCGCCTGCGCCCCTGGGATCCGTGGGCCTTTATGCAGGCGTGCGCTTGGAGGCCCCCAAGACCCGAGCTCTCCGTGGCTGTGGAGCCAAGAGGTAAGTTCGGAAATATTTCTTTTGAGTCAGAGGCATACTCCAGGGATATGCCTCTGACTGCAAATTTAGGGTCATTATTGTGAAGAACACAAATGCTTAAATATGACTGAAATATAAAATTGATGCTAAAATGTAATTTTGGAGTGAATAGTATATTGTAATCATCTTGTGCAGCAGTGTAGTTGTGCTCTTAGTGATACCTGCCCTCCTGTGTGGCTCAGAGACATGGCCCATATGCAGTAGACACCTCAAATTGCTGGAGAAATACCACCAACGCTGCCTCCGCAAGATTCTGCAAATCCCCTGGGAGGACAGACGCACCAACATCAGTGTTCTCGATCAGGCCAACGTCCCCAGTGCCGAAGCACTGGCCAAACTCAACCAGCTCCGTTGGGCGGGCCACATCGGCCGCATGTCCAACACATGACTCCCAAAGCAAGCGCTCTATTCGGAACGCCTACACGGCAAACGAGCCCCAGATGGGCAGAGGAAACGTTACAAGGGCACCCTCAAAGCCTCCTTCATAAAATGCAACATCCTCACCGACACCTTGGAGTCCCTGGCCCAAGACCGCCCTCAGTGGAGGAAGAGCATCCGGGAGGGCGCTGAGCACCTCGAGTCTCGTCGCCGAGAGCATGCAGAAAACAAGCGCAGACAGCGGAAGGAGCGTGCGGCAAACCAGACTCCCCACCCACCCTTTCCTTCAACCACTGTCTGTCCCACCTGTGACAGAGACTGTAATTCCCGTATTGGACTGTTCAGTCACCTGAGAACTCACTTTTAGAGTGGAAGCAAGTCTTCCTCGATTCCGAGGGACTGCCTATGATGATGATCATCATCATCATGAATGGAAACGATCCAACAAAGGCCAGCAGGATCTGGATCTTAACACCGAATGGCCAACTCCTGCACCTATTTTCTATGTTTCTATGTTTCTATCTATCAGCCTTGGTTCCGTAACCCCTAATCCCCTTGCCTAACAAAACTCGAGCAATCTCAGTTTTGAAATTTTCAATTGGCCCCCCCAACCTGAACAGCTTTTTGGGGGAGAGAGTTCCAGATTTCCACTGCCCTGCCTGACATCACTCCTGAACCGCCGAGCTCTAATTTTAAGGAATTGTGGAAGACAAACCGTGCAGGATCACCACCCAGGCACTGAAGACAAAAACCTAGCAGCGGGATATTCCCTGTATCACTGAATCAAATAATCCGATTATCAATGCTTGCTTGCTCACCTATTACATTATTGCTGCTGTTAAATCAAGTGAGTCAGTTACAAGAATTTTCCATCGAACGTTGGCTACCATGGCATAAAATATGGAACTGTTGTAAGAAATTACGATTACATTTATACACATTATATGATACAATATAATCTGGACCATATTCTAAGGCAGTAACACATCCATACATTGAGATAATGTTAATAAAATGTATAAGCTTCATAGTTAATTTGCATTGTAACATTTATACAGCAATCTTACTCCTGTTTACTCATCATAACTTCGTAAAATTTTGAATCGAAGCAATGGAGCTCCCCGCCCGATGGACACAAGCGAGTTGGGCAGTTACATTGGCCAAGTTTACTTACCCACCCTTGATGGCTGAGAGCTGTTTCTTCTCAATGATAACTGAGCAGGCAACGAGGACAGCGGCCCAAGTTGGCGGGGCCCTTTTTTTTACACATGCATGTCAGGGTCCCAATGATCTCAGTCGGCAGTGTGAGCAGGAAGTTGCAGTGGTTCTTCCCAGCAGGTGAAGGTAGTGGGAATGAGGATCGGGGCCAAAAGGGGCCCAAACGTCTCACACCCCCTTCAAGATGGTGAGACCCTCCGTGGGACAGCTCCAGCGAACGATCCCAGCCCTCCATCTGCTCTCAGTGGGGACTCTCCATGCCATGTGATTTTCCACCATTTCCCACCTGCAATGAGACTGTTGGACATTAAGGAAATTAAGGGATATGGGGATAGTGCAGCAAAGTGGAGTTGAGATATAAGATCAGCCATCACCATCATCATCATAGGCAGTCCCTCGGAATCGAGGAAGTCTTGCTTCCACTCTTAACATGAGTACTTAAGTGGCTGTAAATAGAAACATAGAAAGTAGGTGCAGGAGTAGGCCATTCGGCCCTTCGAGCCTGCACCATCATTCAATAAGATCAATGCTGATCATTCCCTCAGTACCCCTTTCCTGCTTTCTCTCCATACCCCTTGATCCCTTTAGCCATAAGGGCCATATCTAACTCCCTCTTGAATATATCTAAAGAACTGTCCAATACGGGAACCACAGTCCCTGTCACAGGTGGGGCAGATAGTCGTTGAGGGAAGGGGTGGGTGGGACTGGTTTGCCGCACGCTCTTTCTGCTGCCTGCGCTTGATTTCTGCATGCTCTCGGCAATGAGACTCGAGGTACTCGGCGCCCTCCGGGATGCACTTCCTCCACTTAGGGCGGTCTTTGGCCAGGGACTCCCAGGTGTCGGTGGGAATGTTGCACTTTATCAGGGAGGCTTTGAGGGTGTCCTTGTTGTAAAGTCCTGTCCCTGCAGTACAGATTCACACGAGGAACATACTGAAGTCAAGGTCACTCAGGATCTGCATCTTTATTACACAGCTCTCGAATGCCACACTTGCCTGAGACCTGTCCTTATATACCTGTCTGGGACAGGTATCCAGTGTCTCCTGCAAGTGCACCCCTGGTGGTAAGGTAAACTTGTGGTTACAGGTCATCTCGAGTTATAGTCATGTATAGCTTGGTAAGATACAGTTATGTACAGTAGTGTGAGATACATGACATCACCCTCCTCCAAGGTCTTATTGTATTTATAGGTTCAGTCTCTCAAGTGGCCTACGCTCTCGCGTGGAGCGTCTTAGTTGTGGTTCAGTTGTTTGCCTTGGTGCCTGTTTTTCTTTTGGTGTGATTGCTGGTATCTCGCCTGGGCTGTCTGGTGGGATTGCCCTTTCCTTAGGTTGTTCCCACTGTCTGTCCACCAAGTGTGGTGTGAGTTCCACATTGTAGTCTGCCTCTGGTTCCGCAGTGTTGTTGGAAAATCTACTTTTGACTTGGCCATTGTCCATTTGTACCACCAGTAGGCTGTTTCCATCCTTCCCTGTTACTGTCCCTGCAAGCCATTTGGGACCCCTGCCATAGTTTAGCACAAACACTTTGTCCCCTATCTCATTCCACCTCCCCCTCAAATTTCGGTCATGGTACTCGGTTAGCTTGCAGCGCTTTGCCTCAATGATTTCATGCATGTCTGGGAGGATTAATGAGAGCCTTGTCTTTAAGGTCCGTTTCATTAATAGTTGCGCAGGGGGGAACTCCAGTCAATGAATGCGGACGAGATCTGTATGCCAGCAGCAGTTGCAACAGGCGGCCCTGCAGCTTGGGATCTTGGATTTTGAGCATGCCTTGTTCAATGATCTGCACTGTTTGCTCCGCCTGGCCGTTGGAGGCCGGCTTGAACGGTGCCGTCTTAACGTGATTTATGCCCTGGTCACTTATAAAATCTTGGAATTCTGCGTGGTGAAGCACGGACCATTATCACTGACCAATATGTCAGGAATGCCGTGCATTGCGAACATGGTTCTAAGGCTCTCCACAGTGGTGGAGGTGGTGCTCGAGTTTAAAATGGTGCATTCGATCCACTTAGAAAATGCATCTACAACTACGAGGAACATTTTGCCCATGAATGGGCCCGCATAGTCTATGTGCACCCACGACCACGGTTTGGTTAGCCAGGGCCAGGGGCTCAGGGGGGCCTCCCTGGGGGCATTGCTGAGTTGGGCACAAATGGTGCACCATCGGAAGCAGAGCACCAAGTCTGCATCAATGCCAGGCCACCAAACGTGGGATCTGGCTATGGCCTTCATGAGAACGATCCCCGGGTGCTCGCGGTGGAGCTCCCGGACAAATGCCTCTCTGCCTCACAGAGGCATAACTACTCGGCTGCCCCACATCAGGCAGTCTGCTCGTAGTGACAGCTCATGCATGCGCCTATGGAAAGGTTTGATCTCCTCGGGGCAGGCATCGCGAGCCTCTGCCCAGTCACCAGTTAAGACACATCTTTTTACCAGGGATAACGTGGGGTCGCTGGCCGTCCAGGCTCTGATTTGGCGAGCCGTCATGGGTGAACCTGTGGACTCAAAGGCATTGATTGCCATGACTATCTCATAGTCCTGTTCATCAGACCCTTCCGTGGTCACAAGGGGTAGCCTGCTGAGCGTGTTGGCACAGTTGTCTGTGCCTGGTCTGTGCCTTATGGTGTAATCGTATGATGCCAGCATGAGTGCCCACCATTTAATGCGCACCAAGGCGTTGCCATTTATTGCCTTGCTCTCAGATAGTATGGACGTGAGGGGCTTGTGGTCGGTTTCTAATGCGGACTTGGCCCCGAAAAGGTATTGGTGCATCTTTTTGACACCATACACGCACGCGAGCGCCTCCTTCTCCACCATTCCGTACCCGCGCTCCGCCCGCGAAAGTGACCTGGAGGCATAAGCTATGGGTTGTAATTTACCCGCACTATTGACATGTTGCAAAACGCACCTGACCCCGTACGCTGACGCATCACATGTGAGAACTAGGATTTTTCTTGGGTCAAAGAAAGTCAAAACACTGTTGGAACACAGATGGTTGCGTGCCTTATTGAAGGCGCGTTCCTGGGCGTCCCCCCAAAATCAATCGCACCCCTTTCTGAGTACCACATGGAAAGGCTCCAGCAGCTTGCTTAATTTCTGCATAAAGTTCCCAAAGTAATTGAGTAGCCCGAGAAAGGCGCGCAGTTCTGAAACATTCCGGGGCCTGGGTGCCAGGCAAATTGCTTCTGTTTTGGACTCTGTTGGGCGGATTCCATCAGCGGCAATCCTTCTGCCCAAAAATTCAACCCTCGGGTGCGAGAAACAGGCACTTGGATTTCTTAACTCTTAGGCCTACCCGATCCAACCGCTTTAGTACTTCCTGCAAATTACGGAGATGGGAGTCGGTGTCCCTGCCCGCGATAAGTATGTCGTCTTGAAATACAACCGTCCCCGGGATGGACTTGAGTAGACTCTCCATGTTGCGCTGGAATATAGCAGCTGCCAACCTGATGCCGAATGGGCATCGATTGTACATGAAAAGGCCTCGATGTGTGTTGATGGTGGTGAGTAGCTTGGACTCATCGGTCAATTCTTGCGTCATATATGCAGATGTTAGATCAAGTTTTGAGAAACGTTTTCCTCCAGCCAATGTGGCAAATAAGTCCTCTGCTTTGGGCAGCGGGTATTGGTCCTGTAGGGAGACTCTGTTTATGGTAGATTTGTCGTCCCCACAGATTCGTACGGATCCATCAGGCTTCATGACTGGGTCGATGGGACTTGCCCAGTCGCTAAATTCCATGGATGAGATAATGCCTTCCCGCAGAAGCCTGTCCAGTTCATGTTCAATCTTTTCCCTCATCACATAGGGCACTGCTCTAGACTTGTGATGGACCGGTCTAGCATCTTGTGTGATGTAGATTCTGACTTTAGCCACTTTGAGGGTGCCCACAGCTGGCTGAAAGAGATGTTCAAATTGACTTAGAACTGTTGAGCAGGAGGTCCGTTCCTCTGACGACATGGCGTCAACATCATCCCATTTCTAGTTTAGTTTTGCCAGCCAGCTTCTCCCCAGCAGTGTTGGGAGATCTCCGGGGACAATCCACAGGGGAAGTCGGTTCACTGTCCCTTTGTGTGTGGCTGAGAGCATGGCGCTGCCGAGGACTGGTACGATTTCTTTGGTATAGGTCCTTAGTTTGGTATCGACCCTTGTGAGTTTTGGTCTGTCTCTTTTGTGCGGCCACAGCTGTTCAAATTGTTCAGCGCTCATGAGAGATTGACTCGCTCCCGCATCCAGCTCCATGTTGACGGGTATCCCATTGAGTAGGACCCTCATCATTATTGGAGGCGTCTTGTTGCAGTGGCCATTGATCGTGTTGACCCGCTGTACATCGGTGTCCCGGGTAGTGTCGCCACCGTCTTCTGGTCCGCTTTCCAACCCTTCCGATTTGTATACCAGCCAAGCTGCCGTTTTTCTGCACATGCGGGCCAGATGCCCTGTATAGTTGCAGTTTCTGCAAACAGCATGCTGAAATCGACACCCCCTTGATGAGTTCCTTCCCCCACATCTCCAGCACAGACCGCTTCCATTGTTTCCAAAGAATGAGCTGCGTCTGGCTGATCTCTCTTGAGCTTCTCTCAGTTTGTAGTTGATTGCTCGCATTTTGGGTTGATGAGGTGTTAACGGCCGTTCATGTGGGCCTTGATGGCTTCTGGCGCCACTGCCTGCTGTTGAGGACCTGCTCTCCTGCCTTTGTCTGTGTGTGGGGGTAGCAACTTTTTTCACGCTGTGAACCCCTTGTTCCGATGTTTCGTTAATTGTCTTACCCGCAGTGTAGATCAACCTCGTCTCTTCTTCTCCTGCCAGGAATGTCTGTGCAACCAGTGCTTCTGCCTCTAGGGTCAGGTTCTTGGTCTCAATGAGCTTTTGGAATATGCCTGCGTGGCCTATTACTTTAATAAAAAAGTCTCTCAGTACTTCTCTCCTTAGTTCATCGGAGAACTCACATAAGCTAACCAACCTCCGAAGTTCCGCCACAAAGTCGGGTATGCTCTGACCCACACAGCATCTGTAGTTGTAGAACCAGTGTCTGGCCATGTGTAAGCTGCTTGCTGGCTTCAGGTGGTCTCTTACCAGTGTGCTCAACTCTTTAAACGACTTGCTTGCTGGTTTCTCAGGTGCCAGCAGATCCTTCATTAAGGCGTATGTTTTCGAGCCACAGCTGGTCAAGAGATGGGCTCTCCTCTTGTCTGCCTTATCGTCGCCTAACCAGTCTTTGGTTACAAAGCTTTGTTGGAGCCTTTCTATAAAGTCCTCCCAATTATCTCCAGCATTGTATTTTTCATCTGACTGTTGGTTGCCATTCTGTGGATTCTGTAATCCCGTAACTCGTCGCCACTGTAAAGTCCTGTCCCCGCAGTTCAGATTCACATGAGGCATGTAGTGAAGTCAAGGTCACTCTGGACCTGCACCTTTATTTCACAGCTCTGGAATGCTGCACTTGCCTGAGACCTGTCCTTATATACCTCTCTGGGACAGGTATCCAGTGTCTCCTGCAATTGCACCCCTGGTGATAAGGTAAGGTTACAAGTCATCTCTAGTTGAAGTCATGTATAGCATGGTAAGATAC
This sequence comes from Pristiophorus japonicus, assembly GCF_044704955.1. NCBI lineage: Eukaryota > Metazoa > Chordata > Chondrichthyes > Pristiophoridae > Pristiophorus > Pristiophorus japonicus. The sequence goes on from NC_091986.1 coordinate 6,958,417, forward strand.
AGTTATAAAGAGTAGTGTGAGCTACATGACACTTGTAACGTTTCCGCTGCCAAATTTGGCTCATTTGCCGTGAAGGAGTTCCGAGTAGAGCGATTGCTTTGGGAGTCTCAAGTCTGGCATGCGGACAATATGGCCTGCCCAGCGTAGTTGATCAAGTGTGGTCAGTGCTTCAATGCTGGGGATGTGCAACGAGACCTGGGTGTCATGGTTCATCAGTCATTGAAAGTTGGCATGCAGGTACAGCAGCCGGTGAAGAAGGCAAATGGTATGTTGGCCTTCATAGCTAGGGGATTTGAGTATAGGAGCAGGGAGGTCTTACTGCAGTTGTACAGGGCCTTAGTGAGGCCTCACCTGGAATATTGATTTCAGTTTTGGTGTCCTAATCTGAGGAAGGATGTTCTTGCTATTGAGGGAGTGCAGCGAAGGGTCACCAGACTGATTCCAGGGATGGCTGGACTGTCATATCAGGAGAGACTGGACCAACTGGGCCTTTATTCACTGGAGTTTAGAAGGATGAGAGGGGATCTCATAGAAATATATAAGATTCTGACGGGACTGGACAGGTTAGATGCAGGAAAAATGTTCCCGAGGTTGGGGAAGTCCAGAACCAGGGGACATAGTCTTAGGATAAGGGGTAGGCCATTTAGGACAGAGATGAGGAGAAACTTCTTCACTCAGAGAGTTGTTAACCTGTGGAATTCCCTACCACAGAGAGTTGTTGATGCCAGTTCATTGGATATATTCAAGAGGGAGTTAGATATGGCCCTTACGGCTAAAGGGATTGAGGGGTATGGAGAGAAAGCAGGAAAGGGGTACTGAGGGCCATGATCTTATTGAATGGCGGTGAAGGCTCGAAGGGTCGAATGGCCTACTCCTGCATCTATTTTTTATGTTTCTATGTTTCTATGTTGGTCTGGTTGAGGACACTAACTTTGGCGCGTCTGTCCTCCCAGGGGATTTGTAGGATCTTGCGGAGACATTGTTGGTGGTATTTCTCCAGCCAGCAAAGATCAGCCATGATCTCATTGAATGGTGGAGCAGGCTCGAGGGGCCAAATGGCCTACTCCTGCTCCTATTTCTTAGTTTCTTGTGGGTGGAAAGTAAGCCAGTGGGATTTAAATGAAGCTGGGATTCAAAATACCCTTGGCCTCATATCTGGAGCAGTGAGTGAGTTTCTAACTCACACCACCACCCACACACCCACCCAAAATACGCCGAGAGTTAAAATCGGGATCATTTCTGGTTCACTTTGCTGGAAACTTCACCATTTCTAGTTTTTCATATTTGTATGATAGATTTTTTAAAGGAATAGTTGTCCCTGAGAATTAAACTCCAATACAGATACACACAAGTTAATAAATCTGTTGCTTAGCAAGAAAAGTGTACAGCTTCACTAGGATCAGGCACAAGTACCGTTAACATAGCCACATGATAAAAAAAATGTTCATCCTTCTCAAAGAATTGACATTTTCAAGACTTGAAGGTTAAACCAACACATCATCTTCTGTCAAACACAGTTTGCAAATCGTATCTGATGTTCAGATGTTGGGGAGACATTCACCATCAATTAAAGGGATTCCAGTTAATCTGTTCCTCGCCCATCAGTGACTGCTTAATGAGCTGTGAACTACAGCAACAGCATTACAAAGACTGTTATACAGTGGAGCTCTTGATATACTCGCCGGCAATTAAAAACATCCACTGAGTCGATTTGCACCCAACAGTAGGCCAGCGTTTAATTAATGGTACAGGTGTGCATAACAGCCCAGAATTTCTGCTTTGGCAAAATTCCAGGTGGAACAATAACAGGATGATATTGGTTCTCACTTCCTAAGCTCACCATTGGCTGGATTTTGCTCTCAGTGGCGAAGGAACGGCTTTGTCCATTCACCTCACATACAGTTGCCCAGACACCTTTAGCCGGCTTGTCAGCGGGGATTTTCAATGTAGCATTCCCCCACAGTGTACCAGGAGACTCCTCACCCAATCACATTGAAGTATCCTCACTGAAACACACAGAACGCAAACCAGAAATTAAAAATCAGGATATAAAAAATCGCATTTAAATGATGTACAGGAAGCAAAATAAATACTTGAAAATACAAATGGGACTAAGGGAGAGAGATACAAGAGACACACAGAAAAAGTCAAAAAAAATTACTTTTGATTTAAAAAAAAATCTGAAACATTCATTTTCTTCTGAGGGAATGACACTCCACACTTATAAAATTAACTTTTCAGAGCCAGAGAGGTTGTTCAGCAGTAATTGTTATGTATTATGCCATTAAAAACTCACTTATTCCTAAATGCACCAACCCTAATTTTATCAAATGGCTTGAGTGCGGAACTAGTGTGTAAATATCCTAAGTTCATGCCAATAGTGATTTCAATGTCAAGTCTATCAGCAAAGACTGCAACAGTGCACCCCATGGAGGAGCATGCTATCTTTAATAACATCTTCTGGATTTCTGCGTTTAACTGCGCATGTACGGACGCCACAACTTACTGTCAGATTTACCCTGCATTGTTAGCTTCGTTGTTAATATTATAGCAACATCTGGGCCAATAATGGCAACAAGCCCCCAACATCACGAACGCTACTCTATATTAACGACTTGGAAGAAGGGACTGAGTGTATACATAAACAAGTTTGCTAACGATAAAAAGATGGGATGAAAAGCAATGTGTGAGGAGGACACAAAAATCCTGCAAAAGGACATAGACAGGCTAAGTGAGTGGGCAAAAAAATTTAGCAGATGGAGTATAATGTTGGAAAGTGTGAGGTCATGCACTTTGGCAGAAAAAATCAAAGAGCAAGTTATTATTTAAATGGAGAAAGATTGCAAAGTGCTGCAGTACAGCGGGACCTGGGGTTACATGTGCATGAAACACAAAAGGATAGTATGCAGGTTCAGCAAATGATCAGGAAGGCCAAAGGAATCTTGGCCTTTATTGCAAAGAGGATGGAGCATAAAAACAGGGAAGTCTTGCTACTGTTATACAGGTTATTGGTGAGGCCGACGACAGAGGTTGCGGTGATCTTGGACCTGGCCTGGAGGCGGCGTAGGTTATACAGCTTCCCACTGGTTCTGTAGTTTAGTTCCACTCCAGCGGGAGCTTGTTGACTGTGAGGTGGAGCATGGCAGCAAGGAAGATTGAAAAGAGGGTTGGGGCGATGACGCAGTCCTGTTTGACCCCAGTCCGGACGTGGATTGGGTCTGTAATGGATCCATTGGTAAGGATCACGGCCTGCATGTCATCATGGAGCAGGCGAAGGATATTGACAAACTTTTGGGGGCATCCGAAACAGAGGAGGACGCTCCATAGACCCTCACGGTTGACAGTGTCAAAGATCTTTGTAAGATCGAAAAAGGCCATGTATAAGTGCTGGCGCTGCTGCCTGCATTGTTCCTGTAACTGTCGTGCTGCAAAGATCATGTCCGTTATGCCCCGTAGAGGACGAAATCTGCACTTTGATTCCGGGACGAGCTCCTCGGCCACAGGGAGAAGACGGTTGAGGAGAACTCTAGCGACAACTTTCCCAGTGGCTGACAGCAGGGAGATTCCCCTGTAGTTGCCGCAGTCGGACTTGTCCCCTTTTTTAAAGATGGTCACAATCACTGCATCTCTCAGATCTCCCAGCATGCTCTCCTCCCTCCAGATGAGAGAGATGAGGTCATGTATCCGCGCCAACAGCGCCTCTCCGCCATACCTTAGCGCCTCAGCAGGGATTCCATCCGCACCGTAGCCTTGTTATTCTTGAACTGTTTTATGGTTTTGCCTACCTCGTGTAACGTTGGAGTTTCACTGAGGTGGTGGCAGGTCGCATGCTGCGGCATAGAGTCGAGAACACTCGAGTCAAAGGTAGAGTCTCGATTGAGGAGATCTTCAAAGTGCTCCTTCCAGCGGGCTCTGACAGCCTCGGTGTCCTTGATGAGTGTTTCCCTGTTCTTGGCCAGCAGTGGGGTGGGGCCTTGGGAGTTTGGACCGTAGGTGGCCTTGACTGCAGTGAAGAATCCTCGCATATCGTGGCTGTTGGCCTGTTGTTGTATCTCCTGTGCTTTCTCCATCCACTACCTGTTCTTTAGGTCCCTGGTTTTTTGTTGGCCCTCAGCCTTGAGACGTCTGTAATGTTGCTTTGCTGCTCCCGAGTTGGGCTGTTGCTTGAGGCTCAGAAATGCTCTATGCTTGCGATCTATTAGTTCTTCGATCTCCTGATCATTTTCACCAAACCAGTCCTGGTGCTTTCTGGTTGAGTGACCAAGAGTCTCTTCACAGGCACCGGTTATAGAGGCCTGGAGGGCAAACTAAGTGCTGTGGGCATTCAGCATCTCAGGGTCATCAAGGCATGCCAGATTAGCTGTGAGGTGCTGACTGTATAGGACTCTCTTAGCTGGGTCTTTAACTGCCCCGGCATTAACTTTTTTGTGGCACTGCTTCTGCTGTCCCCTCTGCTTTGGGGCAATGTTAATATCGATGATGGATTGGATTAGGCGGTGGTCCATCCAGCAGTCGTCAGCTCCTGTCATGGCGCGGGTGATGTGCACATCCTTGCAACCCCTGGCTCGAACGATGACATAGTCGAGCAGGTGCCAGTGTATGGAGCGAGGTTGTTGCCACGATGCCTTGTATTTGTCCCTCTGGCGGAACAGGGTGTTGGTGATGAGGAGTTCGTGTTCTAGACATTTTGTCAGGAGTAGGGTACCACTGGAGTTGGCTTTCCCTACCCCTTCTCTGCCAATCACACCGCCCCAGAGGGCTGTGTCTTTGCCGACCCTGGCATTAAAGTCTCACAGGAGGATCAATTTGTCGCCCTTGGGGACGCGGGACAGGGGTGTCTTGAGGTTGGAATAAAAACCCTCTTTAGCCTCATCCGTTGCATCGAGTGTTGGGGCGTATGCACTGATGACTGTGGCGCATTGGTTCCGGGATAGGGTAAGGCGAAGGGTCATGAGGCGTTTGTTCACCCCGCAGGAGGAGTCTTTGAGGCGGTTAACGAGCTCATTTTTGACGACGATGCCGATTTCATGAAGGCAACATTCTTCCTCTGGTTTTCCTTTCCAGAAAAAGGTTTCACCTCCACCATGTTCCTTGAGCTGGCCTTCCCCTGCCCGTTGGGTCTTGCTTAGTGCAGCGATGTCAATGTCAAAACATCTAAGTTCCCAGGCAACTATGGCGGTGCGGCGTTCCGGCCTGTTGCTGTTGGAATTGTCTATGATGTTCCAAATCCCGAACTTCATGTTAACGGAGTGGAAGATGCCTGTGCGTGAGTTCTTTTAACGTGGGGTGGCCGTTGCACACCGGCAACCACACGGGCTTAGCTGGGCAAGGTCTTGGTCCAGTGGCCTACGGTGAGGTGTTGACCGCAGGCTCGGCGCCGAGTAGCGCCATTGACGGTCGGTGGCCTGAGGCTTGGTTGGGGGCAGGCATTAGGAAGGTCAGCTCTCCGCTGGGGTTCCACGGCATGTTTTGAAAAGTTTCTTCCAAGGTTTCCAAAGTTATTTAAAAGTTTCTATAAAAAGTCTAAAACATAAGTCAGTAGTAGGTTATAAAAGTTTTCCCAAATTGGTTAAAAGTTTAAAAATTAATTAAAAGTTGATTAAAAGTTTAATATGTAAGTCAGTAGTAGGAATTATATAGTGTTCAAGGAAAAACCCAGGTTAATATTTCCTATAAAATTAAGGATTCCGCATAGTTAGAGAATTTCACTTCAACAATAGAACTTGAGCCCTAATCATCTTATCAAGCATAACAATAACTATTAGATTGCTGGGGCATTCCATTTAATAGTTCCTTTGCCTTTACTTTTCATTTGTATATTGTGTTGAATCATAACACAATTCTGCTCCTTGTCTGATTGAATGTAATTTCTCCTGTTCAACATTGAAATTGCACTGTGCAAAAATAGTGTCCCATTATTGCAATTAAACTCGAGAAATTACTGATGTGATATTAGCAAATGGATTTAATGTGCTTGTACGACATCTTTTCTTCTGCTATTTTGGTGGCAGTGATAATCAATTTTTAAAAACGGCTTTGACACCTGGTTGCTAGTTGTTCCTTTCGAGCTATTAAGTCCAATCCAAATCCAAAACAAAGTCTTCTGAATTCTCCAACAATTTGATTTTTTTCTGAACAAACTTGAATTAGTCTAATTGTATTAACAGGATGTAGCTTTCAAAATTTCAAGCCTACCTCATCTGTTCATAATTTGCCAAATCCTAAAGTGTTCCATATTTCATACTGCTGCTTCGGATCAGTGGTGGAGCAAAGGGATTTAGTGTCCATATACGTAAATGTGGACAAAAGCAAAATACTGCGATGCTGGAATCTCAACGGGTCAGGCAGCATCTATAGAGAGAAACAGAGTTAACGCCTCAGGTCGATGACCTTTCGTCAGAACTGGAAATGTTCGAGACGTAACAAGAAGTGCAAGGGGGCAGTGACCAGGGGAGGGGAGGAAAGAACAAAAGGGAAGGTCTGTGATAGGGTGGGAGGCAGGAGAGACTTAATACACAAAATGGTTGATGGGTAAAAATGTGATGATAATGGCACAAGTTAGGAGGAAAGAGATGTGGCTGTGAAAGCGAGTCTTGGCAGAAACTAGATCCAACACGAAATGGGAAATAGAAAGGAATGAAAATGAACACGGTAAAAGAGACAAACGGAAATCCCGTCTGAGGGAAGAGCAGAACTTCTTCAAGGTGGGCATTCCTAGAAGAGAAGTGGCCGTGAATTAAACACTAATACAAAAGCAAAATACTGCGGTACTGGAATCTGAAATAAAACAGAAAATGCTGGAAATCTCAGCGGGTCAAGCAGCATCTGTGGAGAGAGAAACAGAGTTAACGTTTCAGTTCTGATATGTATATGGACACCTAGTGCTCAGGTACAAAGAGCAATCAAAATGGCTAATGGAATGATGGCCTTTATCTAAAGAGGGATGGAATTCAAAGGTGAGGAAGTGATGCTTAAGTTGAAAAGATCTTGGCCAGATCCCATTTAGAATATTGCATTCAGTTCTGAGCAGCGAATACCAGGAATACCAGAGCATCTTCTCCTCTTCTTTAAGAATTCCTAAGGGACCATTCCCTCCTCGATAGCCAGGTCCACTCCTCAATCATTCTCAACACCTCTTCCTCTTCCCAAGGCACCTACCCGTGTAAACGCAGGAGGTGTAACATCTGTCCTTTTACCTCCTCCCTCCCTTCCCATTGTCCCTGTTATGTATGTAAACATTGTAACTGTGTAAGGCTTGCCACCAGAGGGCGCAACTGTTGGAGGCACCTGCACACCTCGTGCAAGGGAGTATAAAAGGTTGTGTGCCATGCTGCTTAGGCACTCTGGAGTTGTAATAAAGAGACTAAGGTCACATCAGTTTTAGCTCACAGTATCAGTCTTGTGGAGTTCTTCCATACCCAACAATTGGCGACTATTAACAGATTACGGACTTTCACGTGGTCATGGCTGCCGTTGGTATTTTAGAGAAATTTGTAGAGGGTGATGATTGGGAAGCCTTCATTGAGCATATCGACCAGTACTTCGTGGCCAGCGAGCTGGATGGGGATGATAAAGCGATTAAGCGCAGGGCGATTCTCCTCACCGTGTGTGGGTCCACAATATACGGCCTCATTAAGAATCTGCTAGCACTGGAGAAATCAACAGAGAAGACATATACAGAGTTGTGTACGCTGGTTCGGAACCACCTTAAGCCGAAGGAGAGCGTCTTAATAGCCAGGTATCGCTTCTACACGCACCACCAATCCGAGGGTCAGGACATGGCGAGTTATGTCGCCGACCTGAGACGCCTTGCAGGAACTTGCAAATTTGCTGGATTTTTGGGGGAAATGCTGCTGGACATTTTTGTGCTTGGCATCGGAAACGAGGTCATTCTTCGCAAGCTGCTGTCCGCCGAATCCCTAGACCTGAGCAAGACCATCACGATAGCCCAGGCATTCATAGTCAATACCAGACAGATATCTTCCCAGCATCGAAGCTCACCGGTAAGTACTGTGCATAAAATAACGTCGCTAGCAGGCAGAACTGCATATGGCAGGGTCTACACATCTTCAGCTGCAAGACCTAGGATGCATTGGGCGTGAATGCAAATCCATTAGCACCATGTTGGCGCTGCGGGGGTAATCATCGAGCCCATCAATGTTGATTCAAGCGCTATGCGTGCAAAGGCTGCGAAACAATGGGGCACCTCCAGCGAATGTGCAAGAGTGCTGCGACTCACCACGTGACAGTCGGCAGAGGATGATCGATCCGGCGCAAATCACGCAGAACAAACAAGAGGCAACTCAACCCAAGGAAGAAGTGTATGGGGTACACACCTTCACCACCAAGAGCCCTCCTATTATGCTAAAAGTCAAATTGAATGGTATTCTGGTGTCAATGGAGTTGGACACGGGAATGAGTCAGTCAATTATGAGCCAGAAGGCTTTTGAGAAACTGTGGGGCAACAAGGCACAAAGGCCCAAACTGAGCCCGATTCAGACAAAGCTGTGCACCTACACCAAAGAGCTCATACCAGTCATTGGCAGTGCGACAGTAAAGATATCGTACGATGGAGCTGTGCATGATTTATCACTGTGGATTGTACCAGGCAATGGCCCAACGCTATTCGGCAGAAGCTGGCTGGCAAAGATTCGATGGAACTGGGATGACATCAAAGCACTATCTTCAGTGGATAATGCCTCGTGCGCCCAAGTGCTGAGCAAGTTTCCATCACTATTTGAACCAAGCATCGGCAACTTCACAGGCGCCAAGGTGCAGATCCATCTAGTCCCCGATGCAAAGCCCATTTATCACAAGGCTCGAGCGGTTCCATATATGATGAGGGAGAAAGTCGAGATCGAACTGGATAGACTTCAACAAGAGGGAATCATATCACCACTATTTTGTATCAATGCTGCCACTGTCCCTTTTATTCCATGGGCTTCAACTTTGCTGGCAAGTCTCTTATGTGGCACTTTGTCACATTCATTTTGGAAGTCCATGTACACCACGTCATCTGCATTAACCTCATCAACCCTCTCTGTTACCTCTTCAAAAAACTCAATTACACACGATTTGCCTTTAAAAAAATCCATGCTGGCTTTCCTTAATTAATCTACACTTGTCCAAGTGACTATTAATTTATCCCGGATTAATATTGCTAAAACCTTCCCCACTACTGAGGTTAACCTGACTGAGGCCTGTAATTGCTGGGTTTATCCTTACACCCTTTTTTAAACAAGGGCGTAGCATTTGAAATTCTCCGGCCCTCTGGCACCAGCCCCGTATCTAAGGAGGATTGGAAGATTATGGCCAGGACCTCCGCAATTTCCAACTTTACTTCCCTCAGCATCCTAGGATGCATCTCATCCACTCCTGGTGACTTATCTACTTTAAGTATAACCAGCCTTTTGAGTACTTCCTCTTTATCAATTTTTAGCCCATCCTGTATCTCAGCTACCTCCTCTTTCACTATGACTTTGGCAGCAGCTTCTTCATTTGTGAAGACAGAGGCAAAGTGCTCATTTAGTACCTCAGCCATAACCTCTGCCTACTTGCGTAGGTCTCCATTTTGGTCCCTAACTGGCCCTACCCCTCCTTTCACTACCCATTTACTATTTATCTGCCTATAGAAGACTTTTGTATTCCCTTTTATGTTAGCTGCCAATCTATTCCCATACTCTCTCTTTGTCCTTTTTTTTCCATTTTCACTTTCTCTCTGAACTTTCTATATTCAGCCTGGTTCCCACTTGTATTCTCAACCTGATATTGTTCATACGCCCCCTTTCTTTGCTTCATCTCACTCTCTATCTCTTTCGTCATCCAGGGAGCTCTGGTTTTGGTTACCCTAACTTTCCCCCTCGTGGGACTGTACCTCGACTGTACATGAGCTATCACCTCTTTAAAGGCAGCCCGTTGTTCTATTACAGTTCTGCCTGCCAATCTTTGATTCCAATTTACCTGGGCCAGATCCATTCTCAACCCACTGAAATTGGCCTTCCTCCAATTAACTATTTTTACTCTAGATTGCTCCCTATCCTTTCCCATAGCTAATCTAAATCTTATGATACTATGATCATTGTTCCCTAAATGTTCCTGTACTGACACTTGCTCCCCTTGACTGACCTCATTCCCCACAACCAGACCCAGCAATGCCTCCTTCCTCGTTGAGCCAGAAACATACTGCTCAAGAAAGTTCTGCTGAACATACTTCAGTAATTCTACCCCCCTCTGCCCTTTACACTATTACTATCTCAGTCTATATCAGGATGGTTGAAGTCTTGTATTATCACTACTCTATAATTCTTACATCTCTCTGTAATTTCCCTGCAAATTTGCTCCTCAAAATCCCTCCCACTACTCGGCAGCCTATGGAATACACCCAGTAGTGTAATGGCCCCTCTATTGTTTCTTGACTCTAACCAAATAGATTCTGTCCTTGACACCTCCAGGACACCCTCTCTCTCCAGCACTGTAATATTTCCCCTATCCAATACTGCCACACCATCTCCTATCTTTCCTTCCCTATCATTTCTGAACATCTTATATCCAGGAATATTTGGTACCCAATACTACCCTTTTTTGAGCTAGGTCTCTGTTAATGCCACAACATTGTCTTCCCATGTGGCTATTTTCACCTGCAGCTCACCCACCTTATTTACCATACTTTGTGCATTTACATCATCATAGGCAGTCCCATGGAATCGAGGAGGACTTGTTTCCACTCCCAACGTGAGTTCTTTGATGGCTGAACAGTCCAATATGAGAGCCCAGACCCTGTCACAGGTGGGACAGACATTCGTCGAGGGAAGGGGTGGGTGGGGCTGGTTTGCCGTGCGCTCCTTCCACTGCCTGCGCTTGGCCTCTTCATGCTCTTTGCGTTGAGACTCGAAGAGCTCAACGCCCTCCCGGATGGACTTTCTCCACCTCGGGCGGTCTGCGGCCAGGGTCTCCCAGGTGTCAGTGGTGATGTCGCACTTTACCAGGGAGGCTTTGAGGGTGTCCTTATAACGTTTCCGCTGTCTTCCTTTGGCTCGTTTACCATGAAGGAGCTCCGCATAAAGCATTTGCTTCGGGAGTCTCATATCTTGCATGCGAACTGTGTGGCCTGCCCAGCGAAGCTGATCGAGTGTGGTCAGTGCTTCAATACTGGGAATGTTAGCCTGGTCGAGGACACTGATGTTGGTGCGCCTGTCCTCCCAAGGGATTTGCAGGATCTTGCGGAGACATCGTTGGTGATATATCTCCAGCGACTTGAGGTGCTTTCTACACATCGTCCATGCCTCAGACCCATACAGGAGGGCGGGTATTACTACAGCCCTGTAGACCATGAGCTTGGTTGTAGATTTGAGGGCCTGGTCTTCAAACACTCTTTTCCTCAGACGGCCGAAGGCTGCGCTGGTGCACTGGAGGCAATGCTGAATCTCCGCATCAATGTCTGCCTTTGTTGATAAGAGGCTCCTGAGATATGGGAAATGGTTCACATTGTCCAGGGCCGCGCCGTGGATCTTGATGATTAGAGGGCAGTGCTGTGCGATGGATACAGGCTGGTGGAGGACCTTTGTCTTACGGATGTTAAGCGTAAGGCCCTTGCTTTCATATGCCTCAGTGAATACATTGACTATATCCTGGGGTTCAGCCTCTGAATGTGCGCAGACGCAGGCATCGTGCACATACTGCAGCTCAACGACAGAGGTTGGGGTGATGTTAGACTTGGCCTGGAGGCGGCGTAGGTTAAACAGGTTTCCACTGGTTCAGTAGTTTAGTTCCACTCCAGCTTGTTGATTGTGAGGTGAAGCATGGCGACACATGCACAGTAAACCTATCTCAGACCTTTTTGTATTCTCTCTTAACTTAACCCCATCTAATACCGTACTATTTCTTACTCTAGTGCTCTCTGTCTCTCCCAATCCTTTGCGCACGTTATTTCACCTTTCTAATGCTACAACCCCTGCCAAATTAGTTTAAACTCTCCCCAACAGCATTAGCAAATCCCACCTCTGCCCCCTCTCCCCACCCTCCCCCTGTGAGGTTTGGTCCCGGCTGTGTTGATGTTCAACCTGTCCGGCCTGCACAAGTCCCACCTCCCCCAGAAGGTCCTAATATTCCAAGAATCTAAAGCCCTCCCTCCTGCATCATCTCTCCAGCCAAGCATTCATCTGCCACATCCTCCTATTTGTATATTCACTAGCTCATATCACAGGAGTGATCCGGAGATTAACACCGTTCCAGTTCCCTGAAATCTGCCTGCAGGATCTCATCGCTCTTTCTACCGATGCTGTTGATACCGATATGGACCATAACCTCTGGCTGTTTCCCCTTATCCCCTCACAACTTCCACAGCTGCTCAGAGACATCTTTGACCCTGGCATCAGGGATACAACATGCCATCCTGAAATCACAGAAACGCCTGTCTGTTTCCCGAACTATTGAATCCCCTATCATTATTGCTTTCCCGATCTTCCTGTGCAGCTGAGCCACCCGTGGTGCCGTGGACTTGGCTCTGGCTGTACTCCCCAGAGGAACCATTGCCCTCACCGTTATTCAGTACCGGTTAGAGAGTGAAAAAGGGAGGGAGAGAGAAAACGGGTAATTATAGACCGGTTAGCTTGACATCAGTAGTGGAGAAAATGTTGGAATCACTTATTAAAGATGAAATAGCAGCGCATTTGGAAAGCAGTGACAGGATTGGCCCAAGTCAGCATGGATTTATAAAGGGAAATCATGCTTGACAAATCTTCTGGAATTTTTTGAGGATGTAGCTAGTAGAGTGGATAAGGGAGAACCAGTGGATGTGGTGTATTTGGACTTTCAAGGTCCCACACAAGAGATTAGTGTGCAAAATTAAGGCACATGGGATTGGGAGCAATGTATTGATGTGGATAGAGAACTGGTTGGCAGACAGGAAGCAAAGAGTGGGAATAAATGGGTCCTTTTCAGAATGTCAGGCAGTGACTAGTTGGATACCACAAGGTTCAGTGTTGGGACCCGAGCTATTTACAATACACATTAATGATTTAGACAAAGGAATTGAATGTAATATCTCCAAGTTTGCAGATGACACTAAGCTGGGTGGCAGTGTGAGCTGTGAGGAGGCTGCAGGGTGAATTGGATAGGTTAGGTGAGTGAGCAAATGCATGGCAGATGCAATATAATGTGGATAAGTGTGAGGTTACCCACTTTGGTTGGAAAAACTGTAAGGCAGAATATTATCTGAATGGTGGCAGATTAGGAAAAGGGGAGGTGCAACGCGACCTGGGTGTCATGGTACATCAGTCATTGAAAGTTGGCATGCAGGTACAGCAGGTGGTGAAGAAGGCAAATGGTATGTTGGCCTTCATAGCGAGAGGATTTGAGTATAGGAGCAGGGAGGTCTTACTGCAGTCGTACAGGGCCTTGGTGAGACCACACGTTGAGTATTGTGTGCAGTTTTGGCCTCCTAATCTGAGGAAAGACATTCTTGCTATTGAGGGAGTGCAGCGAAGGTTCACCAGACTGATTCCTGGGATGGCAATACTGACATAGGAAGAAAGATTGGATTGACTAGGCTTATATTCACTGGAATTTAGAAGAATGAGAGGGGATCTCATAGAAGCATATAAAATTCTGATGGGATTGGACAGGTTAGATGCAGGAAGAATGTTCCCGATGTTGGGGAAATCCAGAACCAGAGGTCACAGTCTAAGGAGATGAGGAGAAACTTTTTCACCCAGAGAATTGTGAACCTGTGGAATTCTCTATCGCAGAAAGTTGTTGAGTCCAGTTTGTTGGACATATTCAAAAGGGAGTTAGATGTGGCCATTATGGCTAAGTGGATCAGCGGGTATGGAGAGAAAGCAGGAGAGGGGTACTGAAGTTGCATGATCAGCCATGATCATATTGAATGGTGGTGCAGGCTCAAAGGGCCGTATGGCCTGCTCCTGCACCTATTTTCTATGTTTCGATGTTTCTATCACATCAATCTTCACACCCAGTTATCATGCACCCGAACCCATCCTTCTCTTTCTATGCACTCCCTCACATCCCCATCTATCCATCGACCACTGCTACTCATCCTCATCCCAATGAAATGTCATGCTCTCACTCAAAGTCACCTTCACTAAATACACTCCATCCATCGGGTGAATACATGCCATTACACTCCCTCATAGGCCTGTTCTTACCCCCCTTGCAGGACAAGAGAGCACAGCACATGTGTCAGAGGGAGAGAACAGGAGGTGAGCCTATGCAGATTTCCCAGCTCACAAGTGCAGAGGAGAATGGGCTGGAGATACATGGAATTTCAACATTCCCTGGTCAGACTTCTCCTCCTCCTCGGAATCGTCTGAGGATCTGAGCTCTTTGCCTTGTTCCTCACTGCTGCGCAGTGTTTTGCATCTACCAACATGCGATGTGGAATAGATTCAGAACAGATCAAGCAGCTCAAAATCTGCACATCCATCAGGCACTGTGGGTCCCTTTGCTATTCCTCCTGAGGTCCCCACCATCACAGAAGCCAGTCTTCCGACAATTTGATTCACTCCACGTGATATTAAGAAACGGCTAAGCGCACTGGATCCAGCAAAGACTTTCCTCTTCAGCCCTGAGGAGAAGTCCTTAATCCTGGCACTGGGCAGGCGACACAGCCTTCGGGGATTCACGCTCTCGGCTGCAGAGAACAGGATATGGGCCATGATAACAGAACGGCTATTGTGCTAAAGTCTCCAGAACTAGCCGTGCTTTTAGCCAAGCTATTCCGTTCCAGCTACAACACCGGCATCTACCTGACAATGTGGAAAACTGCCCTGGTATGTCCTGTCCACAAAAAGCAGGACAAATCCAATCCAGCCAATTACCGCCCCATCAGTCTACTCTCAATCATCAGTAAAGTGATGGAAGGTATCATCGACAGTGCTATCGAGCGACACTTACTCACCAATAACCTGCTCACCGATGCTCAGTTTGGGTCCCGCCAGGACCACTCGGCTCCAGACCTCATTACAGCCTCGGTCCAAACATGGACAAAAGAGCTGAATTCCAGAGGTGAGGTGAGAGTGACTGCCCTCGTCATCAAAGTAGCATTTGATTGATTGTGGCATCAAGGAGCCTGAGTAAAACTGAAGTCAATGGGAATCAGGGGGGAAAACTCTCCACTGGCTGGAGTCATACCCAGCACAAAGGAAGATGTTTGTGGTTGTTGAAGGCCAATCATCTCAGCCCCAGGACATCACTGCAGGAGTTCCTCAGGGCAGTGTCCTAGGCCCAACCATCTTCAGCTGCTTCATCAATGACCTTCCCTCCATCATAAGGTCAGAAGTGGGGATGTTCGCTGATGATTGCACAGTGTTCAGTTCCATTTGCAACTCCTCAGATAATGGAGCAGTCCATGCCCACATGCAGCAAGACCTGGACAACATTCAGGCTTGGGCTGATAAGTGGCAAGTAACATTCGTGCCACACAAGTGACAGTCAATGACTATCTCCAACAAGAGAAATTATAACTCCCTCTCCTTGACATTCAATGGCATTATCATCATCGAATACTCCACCTCAACATCCTGGGCGTCACCATTGACCAGAAACTTAACTGGACCAGCCACATAAATACTGAGGCTACAAGAGCAGATCAGAGGCTGGGTATTCTGCGGCGAGTGTCTCACCTCCTGACTCCCCAAAGCCTTTCCACCATCGACAAGGCACAAGTCAGGTGTGTGATGGAATACTCTCCACTTGCCTGGATGAGTGCAGCTCCAACAACACTCAAGAAGCTTGACACCATCCAGGACAAAGCAGCCTACTTGATCGGCACCCCATCCACCACCTTCAACATTCACTCCCTCCACCACCGGCGCACCGTGGCTGCAGTGTGTACCATCTACAAGATGCACTGCAGCAACTTGCCAAGGCTTGTTCAGCAGCACCTCCCAAACCCACAACCTCTACCATCTAGAAGGACAAGGGCAGCAGGCGCATGGGAGCACCACCAACTCCACGTTCCCCTCTGAGTCACACACCATCCTGACTTGGAAATATATCGGCTGTTCCTTCATCATCTCTGGGTCAAAATCCCGGAGCTCCCTCCCTAACAGCACTGTGGGAGCATCTTCACCACACGGACTGCAGCGGTTCAAGAAGGCGGCTCACCACCACCTTCTCAAGGGGCAATTAGGGATGGGCAATAAATGCCGGCCTTGCCAGCGATGCCCACATCCCAGATACAAATTTTTAACAACAGTTATAGGCATGTGCCCCTTTCCCCTTCTCCTCATCATCATCATAGGCAGTCCCTCGTATTGAGGATGACTTGCTTTCACACCAAAAAAGGGATGAGTTTAAAGGTGTTTCAAAGGACCAAATATTCCAGGCCCTGAACTACATCCTCAAGGGTGGAAGATGCCTGTGCGTGGATTTTTTTTACGTGAGGTGACCGTTGCACACCAGCCACTACGTGGGCTTGACAGAGCTAGGCCTTGGTCCAGTGGCAAGGGTTAACCAGGACAACTGGAGACCAGCTCTGCTGCACGGGCCTAGTGCTCACACATATCGCAGTGTGGGCTGGCCCATGCTGCCCCTGGGCCCTTAGCCCAAACTCACGCCCCTCTTGGGCCCCAATCACATACCTCCACAGTCTCTCGCTGCTGCTGCTGTGTCTGCCCATGCTCCAATAGAGCAGTTATGAATGCTTTTACAAAGTGCAGTTACATAATTGATCGTTGCACCGCCTAAGATTAAAGGCCTTGTAACTGAAAGCACTTATTGATTGGAAGTATGCATCACTGAAGATCAGTGCTCACATTTTCACAAAAACATTTGTGAAAGGGGCACTCAATGTAAATGAATGTGCTGTCTTGTAAGCTGTATGGGATGTCTCCGCAAGATCCGACAAATCCCCTGGGAGGACAGACGCACCAACATCAGCGTCCTCACTCAGGCTAACATTCCCAGCATTGAAGCATTGACCAATTTCGATGAGCTCCGCTGGGCAGGCCACATAGTCCGCATGCCCGACACGAGGCTCCCAAAGCAAACGCTCTACTCGGAGCTCCTTCATGGCAAACGAGCCAAAGGTGGGCAGCGGAAACACTACAAGGACACCTTGAAAGCCTTCCTGATAAAGTGCAACATCCCCACTGACACCTGGGAGTCCCTGGCCAAAGACCGCCCTAAGTGGAGGAAGTGCATCTGGGAGGGCGCTGAGTACCTCGAGTCTCCTCGTCGGGAGCATGCAGGAAACAAGCGCAGGCAGCGGAAGGAGAGTGCGGCAAACCAGTCCCACCCTCCCTTTCCTCCAACCGCTGTCTGTCCCACCTGTGACAGAATCTGTGGCTCCCGTATTGGACTGTTCAGCCACCAAAGAACTCACTTCAGGAGTGGAAGCAAGTCTTCCTCGATTCCGAGGGACTGCCTATGAGGATGATGGTGGAATCGGTGTAATGAAAGGGTTAACGTGGCCTAATACTGGGAAACACAATCAAATGAGAAAGTAAGCATCACAATTCAATCATCTAAGAGTTAAAAATGTCATCTCCCAGTTACTTTTTTAACAAGTGTAGGATCCAGTTTGTTCTCCTTTAATGACTGGCCTCTTGCAAATAAAGCCTGCTTTTCACAAATGGGGCTACAACACCTGACAAATGAAATCACTGTAAGCAGAGTAGCTCTGCTGCTCTGCTCATCCCTTTTCCTAACACCCCAGAAACTAACACAGAGGGGCATTTGGCAGAAGAAAATCGGCTCCACTCGGTTAATTACTCCCTCCCTAAATCCCCATAGTAGGGAGTAAAGAGGGCAGAGGAAGTGCTCAGCGCTGGGGGGGTGTTTAATCTGCCTGGTGCACCTTCACACTGAGAAACACCTGTTAAAAGCTGCTACTCACATTTCTTGAGCAGGCTTCGAAATGAGCCAGCATTTCCGCCTGAATACAGGCAGGGGTAACATACTGAAATCGGGTCCTATCCCACAGGAGCTTTGACGCAATATTGATGTTCACATGGTCGCAGTGTGCACTCCATCTAGTGAAACTGAGAGGCTTGAGCGAAGTAACCTATTACCCTTAAAGTGTCCATTGTAGGACACTCCAAAATACTCAAAGAAAAAGCAGTGCCACTGATTATTATGGGGCCAGGAGGACCCCCAATGCCAGGTCCTCCGGGACAGCTCTCTCTCCCTACTCCCCACCCCAACCCCCCCCCTACTTTATTCCTGGCTTGGTTCCACAGAGGCACCTCACCAATCAAACTAAAGTGGAGGCTCAACCATAACACGATCACTCCTTCCCCAATGGATGTGCAGACAGATCCACAGGTGGCCCCTGTTCTTTCAAAATCCAGAAGATGTGCACAGCTCTTAACCAGCAGGCAGTCAGGTAGCTGGCTGTTTGCTGCTGCCTATTTCTTGGAATGCCTTTTATCGAATGGCGGTTAATGCGTGCTTACCTCAGTGATTATGCACGGAGTGTGTTCAGGAATAAAAAAGGTAACTGTTACAGACAGTCCATTACTTTTCTACTGAACCTTTATAACAGGGTGGGAGGAGAGTGTAAGCATTCTCATACAGACCATTACTTTTACCCGCTGCTGACAGAGTAGTCATTATTAATAATGACGGTACCTATTTCCAGCTAACCGCAATATTCAGTGTTTTGACAAGGAGAATAAGTCAGGTGGGTGGTGATGTTATATAGGTATACACGTCCAGTAATGTATTTGTCATTATTTACGTTATTTAAAAGGCAGAAACGATCTGCATCAAAAATATAAGCTGTACTTATTTTTGATCAAAGTGATTAAAGTAAGGGGGATGAACATCTGCTGTAAAGAGCAACACTCTGCATATTGAACTAAATATGGATGGCTGTAGATCTGCATTGTGAATCAACATATGTTTTTTTTTCACCTGACTAGTTAGACACGGGTCTGCTTTTAATGAATCATTTATTTCATTTCACTTCCACAGAGTGGGAGAGAATGGTATGATATATTCTTTTCAACATCACAAACACAGATGGCAAGATGGCTCTACAGGAAGTTGTCATCATGTGACCCTGTCACATGATCCTTTTTATTGTATTTACATCAGTAGTTGCATTACCAGAGCAGTCCACTAGGTGGAGCAGTAGTCCACTAGGGAGAGCTATATATTACAAACGTTGTTTGTAAAATTTTCAAAACACTGCTGTAATGTATCTGTTTCATGAGCTCTTTGCTTAAGAATTCATAGCAACACATTGCTATTAAGAACTAGTTGGTTTATTAGCAAAGGTTTAACAATCACACTACACATTACCAGTTCATCCACCAGGCTCACAACCACCTGCCTCATCATGGACCCCCCGAACCCAACTGGCTGGGGTTTTATTGAGTCTTGTGAACGTCACGTGACTGGCTAAGCCACTCACAACTCAACAGCTCTACCAACCTGTGAGCATACTCAGAAGTGCATACATTACAACTGCTACCCATGTGGAGTTTTGACTCTCAGCGGGTTTCAGGCGAGCATGGGCTGAGTGAGTGTAAATGAAGTTATGAGGGTCCTGCCTGCTTCCAGCGGGTGCCTCAGTCACTGATCGGCAGTTCAAATGGTGGCCAGTATAATTCCAGCAGCATTGGGACGGTAAGACTGAACATCCCATTTCGCAGGACACTCGCCCATTCCCACCAGGCACAGCAGGTTCAAATTCCCTACGCAGTACGCGTGAAAAACCCACACTACCAGTGCTACAATGTTTTATTTCAGGAACTAAAAATCAGCATTGAAAATTGTCATGTATGTACATGCTGTTTTCTAGCCACCAGATGGCATCATTGTTGGAGGCCACTGAGCAGCACGCACATGGTGCTGCTCTGGTATAAAAGGCCAGCCATTTTGTGAGTCAGGCACTTTGGGCCGTAATAAAGCAGAGCCACGGTTGTACCTTGCTTCGTTAAACAGTACTCAGTTTGAACCTTTATTGCATACATAACAAAAATACAGAGAATGTTCTCCTTTTTCAGATTGGTGTAAGTTATATTGTTGCTGAAACGCTATTATATATATATATATATATATATATGTTTTAGGATTAAGCTTCATATTCCATCCTCAACACACTTGGCCATTTTCAGGAATATATTTGACAAATGTTGTTTTTTCAATATCAGCACCACCTCAGGAGAAAGTAAGTGTGTTGGGTAGATCCAATCTGAATTGTGCATTCTTTTAGAAAGATGGATATACCTTTTTGTACGTAAGAAACTATATCCATATCTCTGCATCAGGTCTGATGAAATGGATGTAGTATCAGCTGAGATAAGATAATGGTATTATTTAAGCGTTTGCTTTTTTTCATCCAGGAAACTTTCAGCCATGAACTCATTGAATGGCGGTGCAGGCTCGAAGGGCCGAATGGCCTACTCTTGCACCTATTTTCTATGTTTCTTCCTTCTATGAAACATAAATCACCCCTGGAGAACGTAATTTCTATTCCGAGTCCATAATTACAGCCAGTTAACCAACCTTCACATCGCTGTCATTGTGTACATCCTTTAAGGCTGAATGAGGGCTTTATTAACCTGGAGGAGCATGTGGGCCTTGGTGTGGGTGGGGGGTTAAACCCGGGGAAAATAGCAGCACATCGGGAGGCCAGATCCAACCCGCCAACTTCTGGGTCTGAGCGCAGCGCGTTAGACTGCTTGCACGCAACTCCCTGAGGACAGGCAGGTTGCCTATTAACATGTGATAATCGCTCAGTTATAGCGATATTTCAACTGACCTTTTACATTTAGCGGTGCATCCACGAGTTTCCCGGACTTCCTGAAAGTCGCTAGTGAAGGCAAGCTGAGAAAACAGCGACAATTCAGTGGGGATGATCAAACTCCTGGAAATACTGCATTAAATACTCAGTGATCACGGGTATTCCTTACCCGAGAGTGGGAAAGGGTTTATTCACAGTACTTCTCATAGAATCATGGAAATGTACAGCACGAAAGTGTTGTATATGTATATACCCTGTACACTCAATGTACAGTTACATAAGACCAATGAATGTATCTATACACTGTATACAATATGCCTGCACCACCAGAGGGTGCAACAGGTGGAGACCTAGAGGTCACCTGTACACCGCAGGTAACCAGGTATAAAAGGGAGCTCACCTTACTGTAACCTCATTCAGGAGCTGCAATAAATGGACTAAGGTCACAACAGTTCAAGTGCAATACCTTGCCTCGTGGAGTCATTACTAGAGTGCCTGCAAACACTACAGGATTGAGGACATTTCGGCTCACCTTGTCTGTGCCGGCCGACAAAGAGCTATCCAGCCTTATCCCACTTTCTAGCTCTTGATCTATAGCCCTGTAAGTTATGGCACTTCAGGTGCACATCCAAGCACTTTTTAAATGTGGTGAGGGTTTCTGCCTCTACCACCCTTTTCAGGCAGTGAGTTCCAGACCTCTGGGTGAAAAAAATTCCCCTCAAATCTCCTCTAAACTTCCTACAAATTACTTTAAATCTATGCCCCCTGGTTGTTGACCCCCTCTGCTAAGGGAAATAGGTCCTTCCTATTCACTCTCTCTCTCGGCTCCTCATAATTTTATGCACCTCAATAAGGTCTCCCCTCAGCCTCCTCTGTTCCAAAGAAAATAAACCCAGTCTGTCCAATCTACAAACCCAGTCTACCCAATCGACAAACCCAGAGAAAGAAAAGAAAAGATAAAAGAAGAAAAGAAAGAAAGACTTGGATTTATAAGAACATAAGAACATAAGAATTAGGAATAGGAGTAGGCCATCTAGCCCCTCGAGCCTGCTCCGCCATTCAATAAGATCATGGCTGATCTGGCCGTGGACTCAGCTCCACTTACCCGCCCGCTCCCCGTAACCCTTAATTCCCTTATTGCTTAAAAATCTATCTATCTTTGACTTGAAAACATTCAATGAGCTAGCCTCAACTGCTTCCTTGTATATTGGGAATGTGTCTCAGATCTCTGAGGTCAGCAGCAATGCACAACAGCGAAAAAAATTTGGTTTGTTTACACTAGTTTTACACCCAGATCTCAGCGCAATCAACGGATCCAACGCAAACGATCGGGGAATTTTAAACATGTGTTTTACGACCAAAACCACGCTCACTCATGTTTTCCACGATCTTTCCTGCTGGTTTCAAAATTCTCATCCTTATTTTCAAATCCCTCCATGGCCTCACCCCTCCCTATCTCTGTAATCTCCTCCAGCCCCACAACCGCTCCCCCCCCTGAGATCTCAGCGTTCCTCTAATTCTGCCTTCTTGAGCATCCCTGATTATAATCGCTCAACCATTGGTGGCCGTGCCTTCTGTTGCCTGGGCCCCAAGCACTGGAACTCCCTCCCTAAACCTCTCCGCCTCTCTACCTCTCTTTCCTCCTTCAAGACGTTCCTTAAAGCCTTCCTCTTTGACCAAGTTTTTGGTCACCTGTGCTAATTACTCCTCATATGTCTCGGTGTCAAATTTTTGTCTTTATAATACTCCTGCAAAGCACCTTGAGAATTTTTACTATGTTAAAGGCGCTATATAAATACAAGTTGTTGTTGTTGTTGGTTCAAGATTCAATTTGCCCACATGATCAGGCCCCGCCCAAAAATCCGTCCCCAGGTTGAAATTGCGAGACTCCCCCATTGTACTGGGCTCTACAAATTTTGTTCATTTTCTTTGCTGCATAAGCAATACTGGGCACATTTTAAACATGTTTTCAAATGAGGAAATATATAATTTACTGAGAAACTGACCAATGAAAATGTCACATGTTTCAGTATAGTTTTTTTAAGTTATTTTTAGTGATTTTAATTCAGGTTACTCACAAGGCAAGGGCTGGATACCTTTATTAAAAAAGCTTATTTTTGGTGATAAACCTATTTTCAGCTGTATTAATAAAACTGCACCAGGTTACCCCTCTTAAATAAAGCAACGGCTAGTTTTTAATGGATGACGTTCAATTGCGTTGGTTCATGGAGGATTTTGCGTTTGTGATTATGCAAATGAATTTTAATGAAAATTTGAACTGTAATCTAACCAGCACAATTTCAAGCACATATTGGGTGCAAGTTCCCTATTGTGCCCAAAGCAGGAAGTCTAATTTCTGGACTAGAGAATTTTAGCTATGAAGAAAGATTGGATAGTCTGGGGTTGTTTTCTTTGGAACAGAGGAGGCTGAGGGGAGACCTTACTGAGGTGTATAAAATTATGAGGGGCCTGGACAGTGTGTATAGGAAGGACCCATTTCCCTTAGCAGAGGAGTCAACAGCCAGGGGGCAGGGATTTAAAGTCATTGGTAGAAGGTTTATAGGCGATTTAAGGGGAAATGTCTTCACCCAGAGGGTGGTGTGGGTCTGGAACTCACGGCCTGAAAGGGTGGTAGAGGCAGAAACCCTCACCACATTTAAAAAGTACTTAGACGTGCACCTGAAGTGTCGTAACCTACAGGGCTACGGACCTAGAGGTGGAAAGTGGGATTAGGCTGGGTAGCTCTTTGTCGGCCGGCGCGGACACGATGGGCCGAAATGGCCTCCTTCCGTGCTGTAAATTTCTATAATTCTATGATTCTACCACAACTTCTCTCCCTTGATTTGGAGTGGGCACTGGTTTCTAGGTGATCGTCCCACATGGGCTCACCCGGGCCAATGGCTGTGTTGAGCCTGGATGTGCAGCTGGATTGAGTTGCGGACAAGTCGCGGGCTTGCGAACCGTGCTCTGCTCAAGGTATGCTGGAGCAAAGTGTCGAAATCCAGCTTCCATTCCTCGGAGTGATGAGCCCGGAGATCATTGTCGATGATGAAAGCACATCAAATGACTCTGTCTTCTATTTTAATGGAGGCTTTAACTGATTTATTTTAAAGCAGGCTAGCACATCCATTAAAAGAGCACAGGGAGGAATTTGATATTAGTGCATTAGCATCTGTTCAATATCACTGGCCACATGGTTTCACTGGTTGTTGATCGAGATACTACAAATGTTAACAACTGAGCGAGGTAGGTGATGAGGTTGAGTGGCCCTACACAGACCAGACTACTGATCGCATTATCCTGTTTGTTGTTACCGACTATATCATTTGCCTGTCCTCGCCACACAGCACTGCTTCCCCAGTCATCAAGATCCACGGCGCGGCCCTGGACAACGTGGACCATTTCCCATAACTCGTGAGCCTCTTATCAACAAGAGCAGACATTGACGACGAGATTTAACACCGCCTCCAGTGCGCCAGTGCAGCCTTCGGCCGCCTGAGGAAAAGAGTGTTTGAAGATCAGGCCCTCAAACCTGCAACCTAGCTCATGGTCTACAGGGCTGTAGTAATACCCGCCCTCCTGTATGGCTCAGAGGCATGGACCATGTACAGTAGACACCTCAAGTCGCTGGAGAAATACCACCAACGATGCCTCCGCAAGATCCTACAAATCCTCTGGGGTGACAGATGCACCAACATTAGCGTCCTCGACCAGGCCAACATCCCCAGTATTGAAGCACTGACCACACTTGATCAGCTCCGCTGGGCAGACCACATTGCTCGCATGCCAGACACGAGACTCCCAAAGCAAGCGCTCTACTCGGAACTCCTACACGGCAAACGAGCCAAAGGTGGGCAGAGGAAACGTTACAGGGACCCCCTCAAAGCCTCCCTGAAAAAGTGCAACATCCCCACTGACACCTGGGAGTCCCTGGCCAAAGACCGCCCTAAATGGAGGAAGTGCATCCGGGAGGGCACTGAGCATCTTGTGTCTCATCGCCGAGAGCATGCAGAAACCAAGCGCAGGCAGCGGAAAGAGTGTGCGGCAAACCTGTCCCACCCTCCCTTACCCTCAACGACTATCTGTCCCACCTGTGACAGGGTCTGTGGTTCTCGTATTGGACTGTTCAGCCATCTAAGGACTAATTTTAAGAGTGGAAGCAAGCCATCCTCAATTCCGAGGGACTGCCTATGATGATGATTGTATCATTTAGAGCTAACCTTTATAAATTATCTTACAGAATAATTCGTTGATCATGATTTCTTCTACTAATTAAAACTCTCTTTCAGTAACAGCATGAGGCATTAGCTTTTGAATTTACAGGGCTTCACTGCTGGTGTCTGGGCCCTGCAGGTGTTTTCGACAGGCTGTGACATCAGATGCAATCAGGGGCTGATGGGGGCCATGCAAGAGGCAACTGCAATTCATTGGGCCAGCTATCAGATCTCACGCTGAATTTCACAATATTTGGTGGAGCGCCCCACACACACACGCACACACACACACGCACACACACACACACACACACACACACAGTGTGTAGCTCCCCTTCATAAACTGGGCACAAAACAACCAAGCAGGCCTGTCCGGCTTTAGTTAAAAAAGACCAGGGAAGGCTGGGAAAAGCGAGAGCGTCCATTGGGAGGTTGGGCCGGGGCAGGAGGGAGATCGCGGGGGGGAGTGGGGTCTGGTTATTGTTGTGGGGTCGGATGTGCTGCTGGGAGGGAGCTAAGAGATTGGGGCTGGGGCCAGGGAACTCCCCCACTGCTGGCTCACCGGCTTTTAAATGCAAAAACTGCGTATACACGGATTGTTGAATGGGCCGCGCGGCCCAAAAAATAATTAGAAGGAACATTGGCCTGGAGTATTGTTGGTGGGTCGGGAGTGCTGCCGTGTGGGGGGGGGGCAAGGGGGTGGGGATGTACTAGGAGGTCGGGGCGGGACCCGGGAGGAGATTGGAGGGGACTGGAGGTTGGGATAGGGAGTGAGATCGGAGATCTGGGGACCGGGAGTTCCAGTGATTATGGTAAGTGCTTACATTTATTTAATTCCATGCTGTTTGGCTTTGTTTTTCCTGGAAGCAAACAACACTGGTGCTGGCTACCACTAGTTTGGCCTTTACCATAATGGCTTCCAGTGCACCCCACACCAGAATTGTTAGCACACGGTTCAGGCACCATTTTGGACACAAAACAGCATCCATAGCACCAAAAAAACAGGCGCTACGGAGACGAATTTCTATGCCAGTGTATATATTGCTCAACTCCAATTATTTTTGATTGCCATCCTTTCTCTACTTCCATAATTAGTATCTATAATTAGTATCTAGCATACTCATGACCCCAGTTGGACACTCCGGACAGCACAAATACAATGAAGCTCATGTCACCACCTGAGTTACTGCTGAGCATATTTGCGGAACAGGCTCGAGGGGCTGAATGGCCTACGCCTGTTCCTATGTTACTGTAGTAATGCTATTTTTCTCTACACTATTTTAACATGGGATAAAAAGGGCTGCAGCAGCAGGGACACAAAATTGGGTAAGGAACAGAGAGAGAGTTGCTGGGAATAGCTTTTTTTTGGGTTGGGGGAAGGTGTGTAGTGGTATTCCCCAAGGTCCACCGTAAGACTGGGGCCAGTGTTATTTTTGGCATACATTAATGACATGGACTTCACATGAGAGGTCTTCAGTAGAAGAGTGATGACCATGCACAGCAAATTGATCGGTGTAATGGCCACCTTGGTGCCGATGTCAAGGAGTGTGGAGGATTCTGCCTGCAACTTTGCACGGGGCTCTGCACAGAGCTTGTAGCCCAGGATTTCCAGGCAGGAAGCGATGGAAGACTCCCGAAGAGACCTTGTCGACCACGATGCAATGTGAAAGGCGATGTCGAGGTTGCCATGGCTGCACAGGTGCAAGCGATCCAACGTCTTAGTGCTGCAGCGCAAGAACACAGCGCTAACATGCAGCATGTGCTGGGTGCTACCCAAGTTCTGACTGCTGCCATCGTGGCTGGGTTTACCATCGTCGACCGGGAATCTCACGGTGACTCAGCAGGCCAGCAATGTGTGCTCCAGCAGATTAGTGCTGATGCTGAGGCCCCTCCCCTGGGAGAGTGGCAGTGGGTCAGTGGAGCAGGAACCTGTTGTCCTCTCTCAGGATGACAGCATTCCTGTTCCCACCACTGTCACTCCGCCAGTGCCCATTGCCGCTACCTGTCAGCCAGCCAGCCCAGACTGCTGCCGTCCAGGCCGAGATGGTGCTGTCTACAGCTGGGCCTTTTAGGGCCAGAGCTTCTCGGGGTCATCCTGCAAGGCCATCTGAAGTGTGTCCCCCCCCCCCATGGAAACGCAGCAGCCTTCCACCAGCCGTGCTGCAGCCACTGAGGGAGCACTTTGTGGGAGCACTAGGAGTGGAAAGGGCACCCGAACAAAAGGCACTAAGGATTTGAGTCATTCATATCGTTACTGTAAATATGTGTGAAGGTATTTTTGATCAATTTATTAATTTTGTTTGGAACCTTTTGCAGTGTCTCTCATTTCAGATTCGTACCCAGGAGAAGGCTGTGATATTCCATAATAGACCGATGGTAAGATGAGGATGTTGTGAGCGAAGGGGATCTGGGGTTTCATACATTGCAATCGGAGTCTGATGCGCCATTCATGGGCAGCCAATCCTGAAGCGGTCTGGCTGCCTGTCTCCTCCCTCCCTCCTTGTCCTCTTGCTCTTGCTCCTCCTCCTCCCCCTCATCCTCCTCCTGAGGTGGCCCGGTATCCCTGCTGGCAAGGGCTGTGCCTTCATGATGGCCAAGTTTTGAAGCATGCAACAGACCACATCAAAATGGGACACTCGCGAGTACTGGAAGGCTCCTCCGGAGCAGTCAAGGCAGTGGAACCGTTGCTTCAGTAGTCCGATGGTCTGCTCGATCATGTCCCTAGTGGAAACATGGCCCTCATTATACGAGTACTGGGCAGGAGTGTTGGGGTTGTGGAGGGGAGTCACGAGCCCGGTGAAGAGCGGATAGCCCTTGTCACCGAGCAGCCACCCTCGAGTTTGCTGTGGTGGCTGGAAGATTGCTAGCACACCGGACTGATGCAGATTGAAGGCATCGTGGCTGCTGCCAGGATCACGGGCATTGACCACCAGGAATTGCTGGGCGTGGGCGCACAACAAATGCACGTTAAATGAATGGTAGGCTTTGCGGTTACGGAAGATCTCAGGATTGTTAAACAGGTGGCCAAAAAGCTTTGTGTGTGCAGTTGATGGCGCTGTGAGCCATGGGGAAGTCCGCTATCCTGGCAAAGCCACATGTGCGCTAATCCTGCTTCTCTCTATTCAGAGAAAAGGTAACGTAGTCCCTTCCCCTGATGTAGAGAGCCTCAGCGATGGTCGGTGATCCGGGAGATGTTAGCTATGTCTCCTGCTGCAGATTGGAAGGATCCGCTAGTGTAGATATTGAGGGCCATTGGGGGAGCTGTGTTCGCCCTGCTCTCAGGCTGCAGGTCTGGTTGCAGGAGGTGGCAGAGTTCTGTGACCATCTCCTTGCTGGTCCTTCCAATACACTGCTCCTCGCTTAAATGGAGATGAGAAGTGCTCTCAGTAGACTCTAGGTGTGTAAGGCCTCCTATTGAGAGCCCTCCTGGCCCTCCTCCTCCCTCTCTGTGCATCTTCCCATCTAATGTGCTGCCTCCGCCCCCTCTCTCAAAGATACTCGAACACGAACACGAGACCCCTTGACTGTGAACAAGTGATGTGAGCAGCAGCCTTTAAATGAGAATGAAGACGTTCTCCATTTGCAACAACCCTCCCTGTTTCCTTAGGACCTTGAAAGAAGTTTATAAAGTGGGTGAAGTTGCAGAAGGTTCCACAGAGCCAGTCAAACTTCAGAAACATGTCACAAGAACACGAGAACACAAGGAATAAGAGCAGGGGTAGGCCATTTGACTCCCTGAGCCTGCTCCGCCATTTAATAAGATCATGACCTATCTGATCATGGACTCAGTTCCACTTCCCGGTCAGTCAGGGGCTTATAGCTCCTCGCCCGCTACCCATGCGCCGCTGCTCGGCCCAATTCTTCTGAAGCTTCTTCTGCAAAGGTGACAAGAGCATGGCATGGCATAAGATCATTGGTAGGTACTTTTACAGATAAAACAGATAGTAGATTACTGACAGATATCATATTATTATTATTATTACTATTATACGAGAAACACACAGACAATCCACAATTAGTCATCCCATGTTAATCATTGTCACCGTTAACGTTATATGCTATTACGCTTCGCATGCATGGTTATATCTACCATCTGAGAATAACTTGAATAAGATCGAGGTTAGGATTAAACGCATGACACCAATAACTACAATACATCAGATCTGCATTTAAATTAATCAGTGCATCATTAAAATGTATTAAATAAATAAATATAATACTCTGCCAGAACCAAGAAGAACGTTCCAGCACTTGCGGCATTGATTGAGCTGTTTCACATCGTGTCGTTGATGATATTACGTCTGCGACCTCAGTCCAGATGCACTGATATATCCTGGGGGGTGGTTTGGGTCAATTGGGCCCATCAATTCTCCACCTTGGAGACCAAGGCAGCATTGGCCTCCTCGGTGAAGCGCTTTGCGGCTTTCGATCCTCCCATCTCTCTCACTTCGACCACCTTCCTCCTCTTCCTCACTCACAACTACCTCCTCCTCCATAACTTCAATATTCTCCATTTTTCCAAAATCTGAACAAATTTACCACTAACAATGCAAAAACTCCAATAATCTCTCGACCAGCTTTCTCCTCTATCTCTCTCTCTCTCTCTCCTCCTCCTCTTTCACTCTCTTCTGCGCGTGTGCAGATGACCCCTGACCTCCTGAAACGCGGGAAAATACCGTTGCTATGGAAGCCGGCCTTGCACGACTGAATAAATCGCTAACGCCCATTTCACATTGCTACGGCTAATGCCCAAATTAAAAAGTGGAAACCAGCAGGTTTTGAAATGGGCAATATTCCGACGATCACAAAAAAATATATAATCGCTAACGTCGGAAATACCGCCCACTTTTGGACGATCTGGACGCCAATGCAAAGTCTAGCCCTTAGTGTTACCAGATTTTTGCCTAGACAGTCTGCATTTATTGTCAAAATTCAAAACAGGCAGCAGAAGTTTGTTTCTGAAGAAGGTCTAATTTTCTGGGCCACACGCATTCTCAGATTAATTAAAAATGATCTTAATTACGGAGACTCCTACTTTTCGCGCTTAGTTTCTGGGGTCCAAAGACAACTGGAAATGGAAGCTAGGCAGTAGGTCAACAGGAAGCCTTGTGATGGTAGATATCAATAGTGAAGAAGTACTGGAGGCAACTGTTGTTACACCCAGCACTGAGAGCGCCCAGCTCCAGGAAAATCCCACCATGTGGCTGTACCTCTTCAGTAACACAAGTAGAGACAAATCCCAATGTTTTTCCTTTCACATGCACCCAGAGATTTGCAGCTCGGTGGCTGTGATAATGATTTACTCCATTCTGTTAGATATTCTATAACTGCATTAACAATGGCTGATGTATTGCGGACATTATAAGCCTGCAGCTGTGTCAGACCTCCAAGATCTGATCCTCCTCGGGGCGGCTTACTGTGATAATTGTTTCCCAGTTTGAAATCTGCCTTGTTTAATCTCTATTCATCAGTTTTTATTTGTTAATCATTGCAAACAATACTGCCAGAAAACATCCCATCACTTGTGTGAGAAAAAGCTTGGCTCCGTTAGCAATTGGCAGTTACATCACAACGATTATATTCACCCACTGCTCACTGGGGGTGGTATTAGCCGATGTGCTAACCACAAGCATTCTAAACGGACCATCGGCATTTCAACCCACACATCAGCTTGTTGGCATTTCATGAGAAAAATCACCTGACTCCCCGAGATTGGAGCTCGTCGGAATCAAACATTCAGATTCGCTCAAAGGTGGAACTGAAGGCTGAGAGAAGCAAACAGATTGATTCAAGGGCAGCACTGGAGATTGTCAGAACCAATCAGAGAGGTCAGAGGTCGTATTATAGCTTGTCTCAATCTACCAATCAGCTGCTGCACCCATTGTTGGTTGCACATGAACGTGAGACAGAAAAGTTTTTAGATGAGCTGATGGTTTCTGAGAGTTGCAGTTACAGGTGCAGTTATTTAGTCCTTGTTCCTCAAACGTTACATATAATCCGCTTCTAATATGCAACTTTTAACAAAGTTATAATTTTCCTCAAGGACACTTTCTGAGGCATACATGCTACTTGTGTGAAAGTTTACTTACTTCAAGATTAATTCCAGTGCTTCTTAAAATAAGGAGGATATAATTTTTGTGAATGTATCGATGGATTTTATTTGAGCATTCCTGTCATTGCTTTTGTGGAATTACCAAGGTTTGGAAATAAAATATGAAATTATGTTGGACTATTACTTGACTTAGAAAATTAAATTGAAGATTTCTATATTGAGAGTTTTATGCTTCTGTGGTGTGATGTCGATAGTTGACTTGTTTATGGGTGAGTTACAGGACTTGGCTGTATTCTGTAATATTGAAAGATATTTTCAGTTATTTACATGCTGGTTACCATGTACCAGTCTGAAAGCGAGACCACACCATCCATATTAGAGTGGTTAACATCCATGGGGAAATATAGAGAGTTATATTAATAATGAATAACAGTATAATCGCTTTCAAACCCTGACTAAAGGCAATCAGTCAAATCTACCTAAGAGGGCCAAATTCAGCTCTCAGTGCCTAAAAATCACATGTTTAAATGATTCCAGTATGTACAACAAAATAAAGAGCTAGAAATTGCAACTGGTAACAAGTGCGTGAAGTATTCGGGTGGCATGGCACTGTCTGCTAACAACAACAACAACCTGTAATTACATAGTGCCTTTAACGTAGTGAAACGTCCAGCAGACAGTGCCATGCCATCCGAATACTTCACGCACTTGTTACTAATTGTAATTTCTAGCCTATGTTGCTCTTTATTTTATTGTACATGCTGAAATCATTTAAACAGAAAAGCTGTAGTGCACAAGCATGTGATTTTCAGGCACTGAGAGCTGAATTTGGCCCTCTTAGGTAGATTTAACTGAATGCCTTCAGTCCGTGGTTTGAAACCGATTATACTGTTATTCATTATTAATGTAACTCTTCACATTTCCCCATGGATGTTAACCACTCTAATATGGATGTTAACTGTTGTGTATGGAGAAAGAGTCAGACTGAATACTGTGAGCTCAAAGTAAAGTGTGACTTTAGTCTTTTATTGCAGGTCTCCAGAGTGCCTCTCCAACCTGTGAAACCTCCTTAAATACCTGTGCTCCCAAGGGATTAAGGGATCCCTTGGGACTCCAGGGGATGAACCCTCTGGTAGCTGTACAGAGTAAATACAAGTTTACATATATAACAACACTCCCCCGCCAAAGTCAATAGTGTAACTATTTACAATGTGAGTCGATTTGGGGCCCTTCTTGCCCTGGTTGATCGTCTCGGTGTGAAAGCTGGTGTTATTGAATCATTTGTTGGGCCTTCACTGGGCTGCTGTGCAGCTGGCCTTGCTGGGCTGCCTGGTGTGTTGGGCCCTGCAGGGCTGCTGTGGATGATGGGTTCTGCTTCATGGTCAACCGTGGTGTCGGTTGCCAAAGGTGTGTATGTTGGGGGGTCAAAAAGGTAGGGTCTAAGGTGGGTTGCTCAGGATAGTCCATGAATCTGAGTTTGATTTGGTCCAAGTGTTTCCGATGAATGAGTCCATTTGAAAGTTTGACCTGAAACACCCTGTTCCCCTCTTTGGCCACGACAGTGCCGGGAAGCCACTTGGGACCTTGTCCATAATTTAATACAAATACAGGATAATTGATTTCAATTTCGCGTGACACATTTGCGCTATCATGGTATGCACTTTGTTGAAGCCACCTGCTCTCTACCTGTTGAAGTAGATCAGGGTGAACGAATGAGAGCCTTGTCTTAAGTGCTCTTTTCATGAGCAGTTCAGCAGGTGGGATCCCAGTGAGTGAGTGGGGTCTCGTGCGGTAGCTAAGCAGGACTCGGGATAGGCGAGTCTGCAGTGAGCCTTCAGTTACCCACTTCAAGCCTTGCTTGATGGTTTGCACTGCTCTCTCTGCCTGATCAATCATGTCACATCTGCCTGGTTTAAACAGGGCAGATGTGACATGATTGATCCCGTTGAGGGTCATGAATTCTTTGAACTCAGCACCGGTAAAACATGGCCCGTTGTCGTTCACCAGGACATTGGGTAAGCCGTGTGTGGCAAACATGGCCCGCAGGCTTTCAGTAGTGGCAGTGGATGGGCTAGCCGACATTATCTCATATTCAATCCACTTGGAGTATGCATCTACAACCACAAAGAATATTTTAGCCAAGAACGGGCCTGCATAGTCAGCGTGTACCCTAGACCACAGTTTGGAGGGCCAAGACCATAAACTTAGCGGCGCCTCCCTGGGTACATTGCTTAACTGCGAGCATGTATTACATCTGTGAACGCGGGACTCCATGTCCGCATCGATACCGGGCCATCACACGTGGGATCTGGCTATCGCTTTCATCATTACAATGCCTGGGTGGGTACTGTGGAGGTTATTGATGAAGGTGTCCCTGCCCTTCTTGGGGACCACTACTCGATTGCCCCACACAAGGCAGTCTGCCTGTATAGACATTTCATTTTTGTGCCGTTGGAACGGCTTTATCTCTTCCTGCATTTCCACTGGGACACTGGACCAGCTCCCGTGAAGCACACAGCTTTTGACTAGAGATAATAAGGGGTCCTGACTTGTCCAGGTTTTGATCTGCCGGACAGCGACGGGTGATTGCTCACTCTCAAATGCTTCCATAACCATAACTAGATCTGCGGGCTGTGCCATTTCCACCCCCGTGGTGGGCAATGGCAGCCTACTGAGAGCATCGGCGCAGTTTTCTGTACCTGGCCTGTGGCGGATTGCGTAGTTGTATGCGGACAATGTGAGCGCCCATCTCTGGATGCGGGCTGATGCGCTGGTATTTATCCCTTTACTCTCAGAAAACAGGGATATAAGTGGCTTATGGTCAGTTTCCGATTTGAATTTTAGCCCAAACGGGTATTGATGCATTTTCTTTACCCCATAGTTACACGCTAAAGCTTCTTTTTCAATCATGCTGCAGACTCTTTCAGCCTTAGACAGACTCCTGGATGCATAAGCAACCGGTTGCAGTTTCCCAAAATCATTAGCTTGTTGCAATACACACCCGACGCCATATGACGACGCATCACATGCTAGTACCAAACGCTTACATGGATCATACAACACAAGCAATTTGTTTGAGCATAACAATTTTCTCGCTTTTACAAAGGCGTTTTCTTGGCTTTTGCCCCAAACCCATTCACTCCCTTTTCGTAGTAACACTTGTAGTGGTTCTAGCAGGGTGCTGAGACCTGGCAAGAAGTTACCACAGTAGTTCAAGAGTCCCGGAAACGACCGCAGCTCTGTCACGTTCTGTGGCCTCGGTGCATTCTCGATTGTCTCCGTCTTCGCTTTGGTGGGCCTGATGCCGTCCGCCGCAATCCTCCTTCACAAGAACTCCACTTCAGGCGCCAGGAAATCGCACTTCGAGCGTTTTAACCTGAGCCCCACGTGATTGAGTCGACTAAGAACCTCCTCCAGGTTCTGCAGGTGCTCGACTGTGTTCCGACCTGTGACCAAGATGTCGTCCTGGAAGACAACTGTGTGCAGGACCGATTTCAGTAAACTTTCCATGTTTCTCTGGAATATCGCCGCCGCTGATCAGATTCCAAACGGGCAAATGTTATAAACAAAAATACCCTTGTGCGTGTTGATGCAGGTGAGAGCCTTCGATGATTCCTCCAGTTCCTGCGTCATGTAGGCTGAAGTCAGATCCAACTTCATGAATGTCTTTCCTCCCGCTGGCGTTGCAAAGAGGTCATCAGCCTTTGGTAGTGGGTATTGGTCCTGCAGGGAGAAACGATTGATAGTTACTTCATAATTGCCACAGATTCTGACGGTGCCATCGCCATTGAGGACTGGGACAATAGGACTGGCCCACTCGCTGAAATCGATCGGTAAAATGATGCCCTCTCTTTGCAGCCGGTCTCACTTGATCTCTACACTTTCTCTCATCATGTACGGCACTGTTCTCGCCTTGTGATGGATGGGTCGCGCCCCCCGGAATTATGTGGCTCTGCCCTTTTGCTCCTTGGAATTTCCCGATGCCTGGTTTAAACAGCAAAGGAAAATTTTTAAGACCTAGGCACACGAAGTGTCGTCAGCGGGCGATAGCGCCCGGACGTCGTCCCAGTTTCAGCGTATCTTTCCCAGCCAGCTCCTGCCGAGCAGTGTGGGACCATTGCCCGGTACCACTCAGAGTGGTAGCTTGTGCACCGCTCCATCGTAGGAGACCTTTACGGTAGCACTGTTGCTTACAGGAATCAGTTCTTTCGTGTAAGTTCTTAGTTTCATGTGAACTGGAGTTAAGACTGTTCTTGAGGCCTTGTTACACCAGAACCTTTCGAAAGTCTTTTTGCCCATGATGGACTGGCTCATACCCGTGTCCAGCGCCATTGACACCGGGAGTCCATTTAGTTCAACATTCAGCATTATCGGGGGACAATTCGTGGTGAACTTGTGCACCCCATGTGATAAGTCCTTACTATACAGTATAAATGCACACGAGGCCCATACTTGAGAGAAGGTCACGCTGTGACCAGTTACCTTTATGACAAGACCTCAAGAGACAGAAGGTGGATGGAGCTTCACCTTTTATACCGGAAAGTCCAGTTTAGGAGTATCTCCCACAAGTTCGCCCCTTGTGGTCAATGTTCTCAAGGTTTACAACTTAGGTCAGCTTATACATGAGTTACAATGATAGTTGAATACATGACATCACCTCCCCACCAAAGTCTTATTGGGATCACAGGTTAAGTCTCTCTGTTGGTTCACGCTCCCATGTAGCGCGCCTGAGTTGGGGCTCCGGTTGTTGGGCGCTGGCCTGAGTGTCTGCTGTTTGCGGTGCCTCAGGCCTGTCCGGACTGCCCACAGTGACTAGGCTCTCCTCCACTTGGTTCCGGTGTTCGGTCACCTATGGTGGAGTAAACTCTACGTCGTGTTCTTCCTCTGCTTCTTCTATGGGGTTGCTGAACCTCCTTTTAGTTTGATCCACGTGTTTGCGGCAGATTTGTCCATTGGTAAGTTTAACTACCAAAACCCTATTCCCCTCTTTGGCAATCACCATGCCTGCAAGCCATTTGGGCCCTGCAGCGTAATTAAGGACAAAAACAGGGTCATTGACATCAATACATCGTGCCCTCGCATTCCTATCATGGTAGTCACATTGTGACTGACGCCTACTTTCAAAAATTTCTTTCATACTGGAGTGTATAAGGGATAACCTGGTTTTGAGCGTCCTTTTCATTAGCAGCTCTGTGGGTGGAACCCTGTGAGCGAGTGTGGTCGGGATCTATTAGCCAACAGGAGGTGTGATAAACGGCTTTGTAGGGAACCCCCTTGGATTCTGAGCATCCCCTGATTGATTATCTGCACTTCTCGTTCCGCCTGGTCGTTTGAGGCTGGCTTGAATGGTGCCGTTCTAACATGGTTGATTCCATTGCCTGCCATGAAGTCCTGGAATTCAGTGCTTGTGAAGCACGGGCCATTGTCGCTGACCAAAACGTCCGGTAGACCATGGGCGGCGAACATTGTCCGCAGACTTTCTACCGTGGCAGAGGATGTGCTCGAATTTAAAATGGCATACTCAATCCATTTGGAGTAAATGTCTACTACAACCAAAAACATTTTTCCCATGAAAGGACCTGTGTAGTCCACATAGATGCGTGACCATGGCTTGGCGGGCCAGGACCAGGGGCTAAGGGAGGTTTCCCTGGGTGCGTTGCCCAGCTGAGCACACGTGTTGCACCTGCGAACTCAAAGTTCCAGGTCTGCATCTATCCCTGGCCACCAAACGTGTGACCTGGCAATTGCCTTCATCATGACAATGCCCGGGTGCTCATTGTGAAGTTCTCTGATAAACCCCTCTCTGCCCTTCTGGGACATGACTACTCGGTTTCCCCACAGTAGGCAATCAGCCTGAATCGAGAGTTCATCCTTGCGCCTATAAAACGGTTTAAACTCCTCAGGGCATGACCTGTACATGGCTGCCAGTCCCCATTCAGGACACATTTCTTAACTAAAGACAGTAGCGTGTCTTTATTTGTCCAGACTTTAATCTGACGGGCTGTCACAGGTGAGACCTCATTTTCTAAAGCTTCAACAGCCATGACCATCTCAGCATCATGCTCAGTTGCCCCCTCAGTGGTGGCTAGTGGGAGCCTGCTGAGTGCATCGGCGCAGTTTTCAGTGCCCAGTCTGTGCCGAATTGTGTAGTTATAGGCGGCTAACGTAAGTGCCCACCTCTGTATGTGGGCCGATGCATTCGCATTTATGGCCTTGTTGTTGGCCAAAAGGGACGTTAGGGGTTTGTGACCTGTCTCCAGCTCAAATTTCCTGCCAAACAGGTACTGGTGCATTTTCTTTACCGCATATACACATGCAAGCGCCTCCTTTTCTACCATCCCGTAGCCCCTTTCTGCCTGGGACAGACTTCTGGAGGCATAAGCTACCGGCTGTAACTGACCATTAGCATTCACATGCTGCAACACGCACCCGACCCCATAGGATGACGCATCGCACGTTAAAACAAGTTTCTTACACGGGTCATATAATGTTAACAGTTTGTTGGAGCATAACAATTTGCGTGCTCTATCAAAAGCCCTTTCCTGGCTGTCCCCCCAGACCCAATCACGACCTTTGCGTAGGAGCACGTGTAGCGGCTCTAAGAGCGTGCTCAATTTGGGAAGAAAGTTACCAAAATAGTTCAGGAGCCCCAGGAATTTACGCAGCTCCATCGTGTTACGGGGTCTGGTTTTGGACGCAGTAGTCTGATCCCATCTGCTGCTACCCTCCTCCCCAGGAATTCTACCTCTGGAGCTAAGAAGACGCACTTCGCCTTTTTCAGTCGCAGCCCTACCCGGTCCAGTCTGCGTAGCACCTCCTCCAGGTTGTGGAGGTGTTCTTCAGTATCGTAACCCATGATGAGGATGTCGTCTTGAAAAACCACTGTCCCTGGAATCGACTTGAGGAGGCTTTCCATATTTCATTGAAAGATCGCGGCGGCCGAACAAATCCCGAAAGGACATCTGTTATACTTAAACAACCCCTTGTGTGTCGTGATGGTGGTCAGCTTCTTCGACTCACTCGCCAGCTCCTGGGTCATGTAAGCTGAGGTCGGTCCAATTTTGAAAAACGTTTGCCAACAGAAAGCATTTCAAAGAGGTCCTCCGCTCTCGGTAGCGGGTACTGATCTTGGAGTGACACCCGATTGATGGTGGCCTTGTAATCGCCACATATCCTGACCGACCCATCCGCCTTGAGCACCGGCACAATCGGGCTTGCCCAGTCACTGAATTAGACTGGCGAGATGATGCCTTCCCTCAGCAGGTGGCCCAATTCGCATTCTATCTTTTCCCGCATCACGTACGGCGCCACTCTGGCCTTGTGTGTACTGGCCTGGTGTCCGGGTTTATGTGAATCACTACCTTGGTCCCCATGAAAGTGCCGATGCCAGGTTGAAATAATGAGTCAAATTTGTCCAGGATCTGTGAGCATGATAATTGCTCCACAGAAGAAATTGCATTGACATCGCCCCATTTCCAGTTCATGACAGCAAGCCAACTCCTCCCCAGTAGTGCGGGACCGTCCCCCGGGACAACCCAGAGTGGCAACTTTTTCTCCGAATCTTTGTGGGTCACGACTACCGTGCCGCTGCCTAGCAACGAAATGATCTCCTTTGTATATGTCCGTAGCAGTGCGTCAATCGGCAATAATTTTGGCCTCCTGGCCTTGGACACCCACAACCTTTTGAACTGTTTGATACTCATCAGAGACTGGCTGGCCCCCGTGTCTAGCTCCATTAATACTGGGATGCCATTGAGGAGCACTTTCATCATTATCGGTGTATGAACTGTATTTGTGCTCCACATGAACTCACTGAACTTCAGCTTCCAGCGATTTCCCCCAGTATTCATTTGGCCTCGTAGGGCTTACATCAGGCCCATCCTCCTTGTACATCAACCTGGTTGCAGGCTTCCTGCACATACGCGGCAAGTGACCGCTGACGTTGCAGTTTCTGCAGGTATATTGCTGATACCTGCAAGCTCTGGCTATGTGTTTGCCTCCACACCTCCAGCATGAGCTGAAGGCCCCATTGTTGGAAACAAAAGGTCCATTACCAGTCGATCGTCTCTGACTGTCTCTGTAACTGTCCTTAAGCACACCATTAACAGGTGTTGATGGCCCCATTACTGGCTGCATTTTCCATTGTGATAGCCTGAATCGCCGTTCAGCTAGCCATTGTCTCTGTTGAATTACCCCTTTGGGTTCGACTTCATGCTGGGGCATGTCCGATTGTCCTTGTCTGCCTAGAGAACTGTGTGCCGCATTAACAATGTTGACTCCATGGTCGTTTGCTGCATTTGAGCCATGATTTTTGCCATAAATCACTCTGGTCTCTTCCTCCCCTGAGATAATTGTCTGGGCTATCAGAGATGCCGCTTCCAAGGTCAAGTCTTTGATCTCAATCAGTTTCCTGAAAACCCCAGCGTGCCCAATGCCCTCAATAAAAACGTCTCGCAGCATCTCCAATCTGCATGCATCTGGGAACTTACATCAGCTCGCCAGTCTCCGGAGATCTACCACGAAGTCTGGAACACTTTGCCCCTTCTTGCTGCTGGTGCGTGTAAAACTGGTGTCTCGCCATGTGCATGCTGCTCACCAGTTTAAGGTGTTCCCCGATCAACTTACTGAGCTCTTCGAACGTCTTGTCCGCCGGCTTCTCTGGCGCTAGAAGGTCCTTCATCGGGGAGTACGTTCTGGATCCACAAACCATCAGGAGATGAGCCCTGCATTTGTCGGATGAATCCTGTCCCAACTATTCCTTAGTGTCAAAACTTTGCTGTAGTCTCTCAATAAAATCGTCCCAATCTTCACCAACACAGTACCTCTCTTCTGTGCTGCTAGTGGCCATGCTCGCGTGGTTTAATTCCCAGTTTCTCGTCGCCAATAATATGTCCTTACTATACAGTATAAATGCACACGAGGCCCATACTTGAGAGAAGGTCACTCTGTGACCAGTAACCTTTATTACCAAGACCTCAAGAGACAGAAGGTGGGTGGAGCTTCCCCTTTTATACTGGAAAGTCCAGGTTAGGAGTGTCTCCCACAAGTTCGTCCCTTGTGGTCAATGTTCTCAAGGTGTACAACTTAGGTCAGCTTATACATGGGTTACAATGATAGTTTAATACATGACACCATTTAACTCTGCCTCCTCTATCTGAGGCTCTGGTTCGTCGTGATACTCCGTGGATCTGTCCTCCTCTGCAACATGGTGGTTTGCAGGTTTAACAGGCTTTGCAGCTCGCCTGCATACTCATTGGAGGTGTCCCATTGTTCCACAGCCCTTGCAAACGTACTCTTTGAATCGACATGAATGGAAACGATGATCACCCCCGCAGCGCCAACAAGGTATTAATGGCCTTGCATTCATCACCCTTAATGGTGGACTCTGAGTCATCTGTGGACGTGCAGCTGCAGATATGTGTGACTTGCCCTGTACGTTACGATACGAAAACAACATCACTTTGTTCACAGTCCTTATAGCAACATTTGTGTGCTGAGAGATTTGCTTAGTATTGTCACTGGTGGCAATGAACGCCTGGGCTATCGCTATGGCCTTACTCAAGTTTGGGGTCTCTACAGTCAAAAGTTTTTGAAGTATGGTTTCGTGGCCCATGCCAAATACGACAAAGTCTCTGAGCATGTGCTCCAAATGTCCTTCAAATT
This sequence comes from Pristiophorus japonicus, assembly GCF_044704955.1. Lineage (NCBI taxonomy): Eukaryota > Metazoa > Chordata > Chondrichthyes > Pristiophoridae > Pristiophorus > Pristiophorus japonicus. Next base: position 6,999,056 of record NC_091986.1, read on the forward strand.
CACAATGTCTTGCAAGGCGTCTTAGCTCGATGACATAACTCACCACTTCCTTCAGGCCTTCAGACCTTTTGTAGGTGTAGAACCAGTACCTCGCCATCAGAATGCTTTCCTTTGGGTTCAAATGCTCTCGGACCAGTGTGCAAAAATTGTCGTACGATATTTCTGTGGGTTTCGCTGGAGTGAGCAGATTCTTCATGAGGCCATACGTTGGTGCCCCACAGACGGTTTGGCAGCGCTCTCTTCCCCATCTAGCTCGTTGGCTATGAAGTATTGGTCAAGTCGCTCCACAAAAGTTTCCCAATCATCTCCCTCCGAAAATTTCTCCAGGATGCCCACTGTTCCCTGCATCTTTGGGTTCACTATCTGTATCTCATCGCCAGTTGTTGTGCATGGAGAAAGAGTCAGACTGAACACTGTGAGCTCAAAGGAAAGTGTGACCTTAGTCTTTTATTGCAGGTCTCCAGAGTGCCTCTCCAACTTATGAAGCCTCCTTAAATACCTGTGGTCCCAAGGGATTAAGGGATCCCTTGGGACTCCAGGGGATGAACCCTCTGGTGGCTGTACAGACTAAATACAAGTCCACATATACAACATTAACCACTCTAATATGGATGGTGTGGTATGGAGTATTATGTGATAAAAATTTGACGCCGAGCCGCATAAGTAGAAGTTAGCGCAGGTGACCAAAAGCTTGGTCAAAGGGATACGTTTTAATGAGCGTCTTGAAGGAGGAAAGAGAGGGAGAGAGGTGGAGAGGTTTAGGCAGGGAGTTCCAGAGCTTGGGGCCTAAGCAACAAAAGGCTCGCCAATGGTTGAGCGATTATAATAAGGGATGCACAGAAGGGCAGAATTAGAGAAGCCCAGACATCTCAGGGGATTTGAGGGCTGGAGGAGATGACAGAGATAGGGAGGGGCGAGGCCATAGAGGGAATTGAACATAAGGAGGAGAAATTTGAAATTGAGGCGTTGCTTAACCAGGAGTTAATATAGGTCAGCGAGCACAGAGGTGATGGGTGAGCGGGGCTCGGTGCGAGTCAGGACATAGGCAGCCGAGTTTTGGATCACCTCTAGTTTACGTAGGGTAGAATGTGGGAGGCTAGCCTGGAGTGCGTTGGAATAGTCAAGTCTAGAGGTAACAAAGGCATGGATGAGGGCTTCAGCAGCAGATGAGCTGAGGCAAGTTTACTTTAAATGGGTGAATGTCAATGTTAAAAAAGCGTAAATGTATTAAGTGTCTATCCATTATTATCACCAACAATAATTAATTTTTTCAGGTTGCAGAATCGGAAAAGGTTTGATCAGCATTTAACTGAGGAAAAGGTAGACTAACTTTTCAGTGTGGTCAGAACTTGATTGGAAAGTTTTGTTTCGATGAATCGACTCACCCTAATCCTTCCTGGAGCCACTTAAAAATAAACATTGTTTATTTAAAGTAGTGCAATCCAGTGGCCTGAATCCAATTCATTCCCATCTGTTCCTGGGTTGCCGTGGTTCCAGGGAAAGGACAGCTGCTTTTGTCTTGTGAATGTCGAACGGTTTGATGGGAGGTGCGTGTTGTAAAAGGTTTCAGCTCACAAATGACCAGGATCTATCTGGGGTTTGAAACCTGGTGAAAATAACACCCCTTTCCCACCAATAACCGGGAGCAACAGGAGTCTTACAGATCTCGGGTCTGCACTCTATATTCTCTCGGGTCCAGTGTCACCGGGCATTCCTGTAACTGGACCCTATTATACATTTAAAATATCGATACACCTTCCAGGATATATATTTTAGCTTGAAAGGCAAAATTACAGTACATTCTGAAATGGTTACATAATGCAAAAAACGGCTGGAATGTCCATGACAATCAGCGTAACCTCCAGAGAAATGGAAGACATTGGAAAATGATTGTTTACATTGTTTTTCTGCCGATTTCCTTCCAAAGTTATAGCAGGAAATTGAGAAAATATTTGTGGATTTTCAGGACAAAAGTATCAAAAAATACTATCCCCACTCGAAAATAAATGTCTTGCCTCGAGCGCTCACAATCCGATTCAGTAACTTCTAATTCACCACAGCTGCAACTTGCATGCTTGAGTACTGTTTTTAATATTGCCTCCGCAGTGACAGTAATGAAATGCTGGATATATCTGCAGCTTACGTTATGACAAGCCTTGTGTTCCACTGCACTTTTCACCGAATTTGTTGTCTTCATGTGTCAGAAAGTGGAAATTCAAGAACGTTTTCAACTGTCAGTTATTTTATGGCGACACCCTCAAAGCCTCCCAGATAAAGTGCAGCATCCCCACCGACATCTGGGAGTCCCTGGCCAAACACCGCCCTAAGTGGAGGAAGAGCATCCGGGAGGGCGCTGAGCACCTCGAGTCTCGTCGCCGAGAGCATGCAGAAAGCAAGCGCAGGCAGCGGAAGGAGCGTGCGGCAAACCAGACTCCCCACCCACCCTTTCCTTCAACCACTGTCTGTCCCACCTGTGACAGAGACTGCAATTCCCATATTGGACTGTTCAGTCACTTCTAGACTGGAAGCAAGTCTTCCTCGATTTCAAGGGACTGCCTATGATGATGATTTTCTGGGGTGGTGCCAGCTTCTTTGAAGTCATGATCTGCCATGCTAAATTAGTATTGGTGTAGAAACAGTCACAGTCGGGCAAGTAATACTCATTATAAATTGTTAGTATGTCTTTAGACACAAAATAGTGTCTTCAATCCACCTGGTTTCTGAAAATCTCCAGTGATAAATTAGTTTTCAAAAACACGGGAGATTTGGTTCAGTTCATTTCAAATAACACAACTAAGCTTCCGGAGATACTAGGGGACCGAGGGTCGAGTGAGAAGGAGGAACTGAAGGAAATCCTTATATGGTGGGAAATTGTTTTAGGAAAATTGAAGGGATTGAAGGCTTATACATCCCCAGGGCCTGATAGTCTGCATCCCAGAGTACTTAAGGAAGTGACCCTAGAAATAATGGATGCATTGATGATAATTTTCCAACAGCCTATCAACTCTGAATCAGTTCCTATGGACTGGAATGTAGCTAATGTTACACCACTTTTTAAAAAAGGAGGGAGAGAGAAAACGGGTAATTATAGACTGGTTAGCCTGACATCAGTAGTGGGGAATATGTTGGAATCATTTATTAAAGATGAAATAGCAGCGCATTTGAAAGCAGTGACAGGATCGGTCCAAGTTAGCATGGATTTATAAAAGGGAAATCACGCTTGACAAATCTTCTAGAATTTTTTGAGGATGTAACTAGCATAGTGGACAAGGGAGAACCAGTGGATGTGGTGTATTTGGACTTTCAAAAGGCTTTTGTCAAGGTCCCACAAAAGAGATTGGTGTGCAAAATTAAAGCACATGGTATTGGGGGTAATGCACTGACGTGGATAGAGAACTGGTTGGCAGACAGGAAGCAGAGAGTCGGGATAAACGGGTCCTTTTCAGAGTGGCAGGCAGTGACTAGTGGGGTGCTGCAGGGCTCAGTGCTGGGACCCCAGCTATTTACAATATACATCAATGATTTGGATGAAGGAATTGAGTGTAATATCCCCAAGTTTGCAGATGACACTAAGCTGGGTGGCAGTGTGAGCTGTGAGGAGGATGCTAAGAAGCTGCAGGGTGACTTGGACAGGTTAGGTGAGTGGACAAATGCATGGCAGAGGCAGTATAATGTGGATAAATGTGAAGTTATCCACTTTGGGAGCAAAAACACGAAGGCAGAATATTATCTGAATGGCAGATTAGGAAAAGGGGAGATGCAATGAGACCTGGGTATCATGATACATCAGTCATTGAAAGTTGGTATGCTGGTACAGCAGGCGGTGAAGAAGGCAAATGGTATGTTGGCCTTCATAGTTACGGGATTTGAGTATAGGAGCAGGGAGGTCTTACTGCAGTAGGTGAAGCCTCACCTGGAATATTCCGTTCAGTTTTGGTCTCCTAATCTGAGGAAGGGCATTCTTGCTATTGAGGGAGTGCAGCGAAGATTCACCAGACTGATTCCCGGGATGGCAGGACTGACATATGAGGAGAGACTGGATCAACTGGGCCTGTATTCACTGGAGTTTAGAAGGATGAGAGGGGATCTCATAGAAACATATAACATTCTGACGGGACTGGACAGGTTAGATGCAGGAAAAATGTTCCCGATGTTGGGGAAGTCCAGAACCAGGGGACAAAGTCTAAGGATAAGAGGTAAGCCATTTAGGACTGAGATGAGGAGAAACTTCTTCACTCAGAGAGTTGTTAACCTGTGGAATTCCCTACCGCAGAGAGTTGTTGATGCCAGTTTATTGGATATATTCAAGAGGGAGTTAGATGTGGCCCTTACGCCTAAAGGGATCAAGGGGTATGGAGAGAAAGCAGGAAAGGGAGGTGAATGATCAGCCATGATCTTATTGAATGGTGGTGCAGGCTCGAAGGGCCGAATGGCCTACTCCTGCACGTATTTTCTATGTTTCTATGTTTCTAAACAAATGCTTATTACAATGGATTTTGCAGGATAGAAATTCAATTGCAGTTCACCCATTTATTGGGCAAAGAATCGCCGTTCCATACAACACATTTGTAGTGGACATCCCGCTCCGGAAGTACACACAAAATACAATGGCCAACATATTCGTTTATGCTCTCCTTAGACATCCTCGGCGGCAGCCTGAAATGAAGGCTGAGTTTCGTAAAATATTTAAGTAGGCATAATGCACTCGCATTAGAAACCTTTAGGGAAATTGGTGCCTGGGAGCATTTGATCTGCTCAATCCTAAGCCCATCCTGGTGCAAACACTCAGGAAGCAGGCTGAAGCAGCGATATTTAAATGGCACTCCCACCTCCGTTACCATCAGTCTCTGGATAGTTGTTTATGGTCGCTGGGATTTTTGGAGCCATTCTTTGGCTGAGCAGATCCGCTGTGAGCCCGGTTTCGAACCCGTGAGGTGAAAGTCCATTGGATTTGAAGTTGAACATCTTAACCACTCGGCCATCACCGCTGTTTTTTGGACAGGAGGGAGGTATACAGCAGAATGCCCCATGGGTCAGTACTAGGACCACTGCTCCTCTTGGCATACATTAATGACATGGACTTGGGGCTGCAAGGCACAAATTTGAAATTTGCAGATGACTAAAACTCAGAAGTATAGTAAACACGAAGCAAGATAGGAATAGACTTCGAGAGGACATGGACAGGCTGGTGGAATGGGTGGCAGCATGGTAGAAGAAATTCAATCAAGCTCTAGCATTTATTTCTTGGGGGATATGGGGAAAGAGCGGGGGAGTGAAACTAACTGGATTGCTCTTCGAAAGAGCTGGCGCAGACTCGGTGGGCCAAAGTGTTTCCTTCTGTGCTGTACTATTCTATGATTCTATGATTCTATTGGTTGGACTATTCAGGCAATGTCCTGCTCCACAGGTCAGCTCAAGTCTCAAAATTGTCCCTATCTGGTGCACTTAGAATTACATGGAATATATATGTAGAATATATATGCCCAACCAGTCCATGCCAGTGTTTATGCTCCACTCGAGCCTCCTTCCATCCTTCCTTATCCAACTCTGAGCATCACCCTCTATTCCCTTCTCCCTCATATGCTTATCTAGTTTACCCTTAAATGCATCGATACTATTCACTTCAATCCCTCCCTGTGGTTGCGAGTTCCACATTCTTGCCACTCTCTGGGTAAAGAAGTTTCTTCTGAATTCCCTATTGGACTTCTTGGTGACTATCTTTTATTGATGGCCTCTAGTTATGCTCTTCCCCACAAGTGGAAACACACTCTCTGTATCCACTCTATCAAAACCTTTCATCATTTTAAAGACCTCTAAAAAAGAAGTCACCCCTGAGCCTTCTCTTTTCAAGTGAAAAGAGACCCAGTCTGTTCATCCTTTCCTGATGGGTATAACCTTGCAGTTCTGGTATCATCATTGGAAATCTTTTTCGAAGCCTCTGCCAAGCCTCTACATCCTTTTTATAATATGGTGCCCAGAATTGTAAGCAGTACTCCCAAGTGTGGTCTAACCAAGGTTCAATACAAGTTTAGAATAACATCTCTACTTTTCAATTCTATCCCTCTAGAAATAAATGTTAGTGCTTGGTTTGCGTATGCTGTGGCCTTTGACCTGCGTCAATTTATGTATTTGTACTTCCAGATCACTTTGCTACTCTACCCATTTAGATTCTTATTTTCCAAGTAATATGTGATCTCCTTATTTTCCTTACCAAAATGTAATAGCTCACATTTATCTGTGTTGAATTTCATTTGTCAATTATATGCCCATTCTGCAAGATTATTAATGTCTTCTTGTAAAATTTTACAATCCTCCTCAGTATTGACTATCCCTCTCAATTAGGTGTCATCTGCAAATTTAGAAAATGTGTTTTTTGATTCCAAATCTAACTTGTTAATATAAATTGTGAACAGCAGTGGTTCCAGTACTGATCCTTGTGGAACACCACCACCCACCTTCTGCCACTGTGAATAGTTACCCTTTCCTCTCTTCTTTTTGTCTTGCAGCCAACTAGCTATCCATTCTGTTATTTTCCCCTTGACTTTGCATTCTCTGATCTTATTCATTCATCTATTTTGTGGTACCTTATCAAAGGCCTCTTGGAAATCTTGATATATTACATCTACTACCTTACCCTAGTCTACTCTCTCTTTTACCTCTTCAAAGAATTCAATGAGATTGGTCAAATAAGACTTTCCCTTTTGAAATCCATGTTGACTATTCATTAATATTTTGGTATCTAGATTTATTTCTATTTTCTTCATTAGTAAGTATTCCATTATTTTTCCTACTACTGATGTTAAGATAACTGGTCTAAAGTTCCCTGGAAATGTTATATCTCCCTTCTTGAATATAGATACAACATTAGCTATCCACCAATCCTCTGGCACTGCATTTTTTCGAAGAGATTATTAAATATGTCTAATAGTGCCTTTGCTATCTCTTCCCTAGTTCATTTTAAAATGTGTAGATGCTATCCATCTGGACCAGGAACTTTATCCTCTTTTGAGTTTGATTTGTTTATTTAATATTTATCCTATTTATTTTAGATGCAGTTATGTAATTTCTAATCTCATTTTCAAATATCATGTCCACCTGATCTGTGTCCCTGGTAAATACTGAAGCAAAATAATTATTTCATATTTCTGCAAATTTTGCTATCACTGCCTGTGATTTTATCCTGTTTGCCCCTTAGTAGCCATATTCCCATTCCAACTTTCCATTTTTTATTTATTTACCTGCAGAATAATTTACTATTTTATTTTATGTTCTTTGATAATTTAATTTAATAGTTCCTCTTTGCCTCCCTAATTGTTTTTTTGACTTCTCTCCTAGTCTCTTTGTACTCTCTCTTATCATGCACTCCCCTGCTGTCCATGTACTTAGTGTTTGCCCCTTTCCTTACCCTCAATTTTTCCCTTGTGTACTTATTCATCCACGGTGTCTCATTAGTGTTTAGCTTGTTCTCGTTTCTAGTCCAAAATATTTTTTCCTGGACACTGTTGAACACAGTTTTAAATGTTTCTAATTGCTGTTCTACATCATTGTTTGCCAATAATGTTGTCCATTTGATTTTCCCAAGTTCTGTTCTCAGACCCTCAAAGTCAGCTTTTCTCCAATCTATTACCCTGGTCTTTGATATGCTTATGTCCTTCTCAATTATTATCCTGAACCATATTATATTATGGTCACTATTGCCTAGATGGTCCCCTACTTTTACTTCTCTTCTCTGCTCTGGATTATTCCCCATTCCCAGTAGCAAATCCTCCCTTGCATATCAGTTTAGAAACTAGTTCTTGCACACATTATAGGAACTGTATTTCCTTGTCCCCTTTACTTACCTCTTCTGACCAATTAATTTTGCGGTAGTTGAAATCCCCCATGATTAGTATTCTACGTTTTTTACACATTTCTCTAATTTGTTTGCAGATTTCTTCTTCCACCTCCCTTTCACTAGTAAGTGGTCTGTCGACTACACCTATTAGTGTGATTGATCCTTTATTATCTCTTATCTCTATCTGCGTGACTTCCATCTTGCTGATAGCTGCGTCACTTTTTTCTACTGCCATTGTTATAAGAACATAAGAACATAAGAAATAGGAGCAAGAGTCAGCCATTTGGCCCCTCGAGCCTGCTCCGCCATTTAATACGATTATGGCTGATCCGATCATGGACTCAGTTCCACTTCGCTGCCCGCTCCCCATAATCGCTTATTTCCTTATCGGATAAGAAACTGTCGATCTCTGACTTAAAGTTATTCAATGACCTAGCTTTCACAGCTCTCTGAGGCAGCGAATTCCACAGATTTACAACCCACTGAGAAAAGAAATTCCTCCTCATCTGAGTTTGAAATGGGCGGTCCCTTATTCTAAGATTATGCCCTCTAGTTCTAGTCTCCACTATCAGTGGAAACATCCTCTCTGCATCCACCTCATAATCTGAAACATTTCAATAAGATTAATATGTCTCTACTTATCTGTAGAATAACTCCACGAGGCCTAATGCTGTGCTTGAACTGCTGTGATCTTAGTCCTTTTATTGTAACTGCAGAGTGCCTTCACTGTGGGAAGTCAGGGACGCTTCCGGTGTCCCTGACGACTACGTGTGCAGGAAGTGTATCCGCCTGCAGCTCCTGATGGACCACATTGCGGCACTGGAGCTGCGGGTGGATTCACTCTGGAGCATGCATAATACTGAGAATGACGTGAATAGCACGTTTAGTGAGTTGGTCTCACCGCAGGAAAAGGGTACACAGCCAGATAGTAAAAGGGTGACCAGCAGGAAGAGCAATGCAAGGAATGTAGGGCAGGGGTCCCCTGCGGTCATCCCCCTGCAAAACAGATACACTGCTTTGAGTACTGTTGAGGGGGATGACTCATCACGGGGGAGCAGCAGCTGCCAAGTTCATGGCACCGTGGCTAGCTCTGCTGCACAGGAGGGCAGGAAAAAGAGTGGGAGAGCGAAAGTGATAGGGGATTCAATTGTAAGGGGAATAGATAGGCGTTTCTGCAGCCGCAACCGAGTCTCCAGGATGGTATGATGCCTCCCTGGTACAAGGGTCAAGGATGTCTTAGAGCGGGTGCAGGACATTCTGAAAAGGGAGGGTGAACAGCCAGTTGTCGTGGTGCACATTGGTACCAACGATATAGTTAAAAAACGTGATGAGGTCCTTCGAGACGAATTTAGGGAGCTAGGAGCTAAATTAAAAAGTAGGACCTCAAAAGTAGTAATCTCAGGATTGCTACCAGTGCCACGTGCTAGTCAGAATAGGAATTGCAGGATAGCTCAGATGACTACGTGGCTTGAGGAGTGGTGCAAGAGGGAGGGATTCAAAGTCCTGGGACATTGGAACTGGTTCTGGGGGAGGTGGAACCAGTACAAACCGATGGTCTGCACCTGGGCAGCACTGGAACCAATGTCCAAGGGGGAGTGTTGCTAGTGCTGTTGGGGAGGAGTTAAACTAACATGGCAGGGGGATGGGAACCTATGCAGGGAGACAGAGGGAAACAAAATGGAGGCAGAAACAAAACATAGTAAAGAGAATAGTAAAAGTGGAGGGCAGAGAAACCCAAGGCAAAAAACAAAAAGCGTCACATTACAGAAAAATTCTAAAGGGGCAAAGTGGGTTAAAAAGACAAGGCTGAAGGCTCTGTGCCTCAGTGCGAGGAGTATTCGGAATAAGGTGGACGAATTAACTGCACAGACAGCAGTTAACGGATATGATGTAATTGGCATCACGGAGACATGGCTCCAGGGTGACCAAGGCTGGGAACTCAACATCCAAGGGTATTCAACATTTAGGAAGGATAGGCAGAGAGGAAAAGGAGGCGGGGTGGCATTGCTGGTTAAAGAGGAAATTAATGCAATAGGAAGGAGGGACTTTAGCCCGGTTGATGTGGAATCGGAATGGGTGGAGCTGCGGAATTCCAAAGGGCAGAAAACATTAGTGGGAGTTGTGTACAGACCACCAAACAGTAGTAGTGAGGTTGGGGACAGCATCAAACAAGAAATAAGGGATGTGTGCAATAAATGTACAGCAGTTATCATGGGCAACTTTAATCTACATATTGATTGGGCTAACCAAACTGGTAGCAATGCGATAGAGGAGGATTTCCTAGAGTGTATTAGGGATGGTTTTCGAGACCAATATGTCGAGGAACCAACTAGAGAGCTGGCCATCCTAGACTGGGTGATGTGTAGTGAGAAGGGACTAATTAGCAATCTTGTTGTGCGAGGCCCCTTGGGGAAGAGTGACCATAATATGGTAGAATTCTTTATTAAGATGCAGAGTGACACAGTTAATTCGGAAACTAGGGTCCTGAACTTAAGGAAAGGTAACTTCGACGGTATGAGGCGTGAATTGGCTAGAATAGACCATTGTCGCTGACCAGAATGTCGGGCAAGTCATGGGTGTCAAACATGGCCCTGAGGTGGCAGTGGACCTGCTGGATGCCATGATTACACATTCGATCCACTAGGAGTAGGCGTCCACTGCAATGAAGAATATTTTTCCTAGAAAGGGGCCTGCATAATCTATGTGAAACCTGGACCATGGTTTTGAGGGCCAGGACCACAGGCTAAGTGGAGCCTCCATGGGGGCACTGATCAATTATGAGCAAGTGTTACACTGGTGCATGCACGACTCCAAGTCTGAGTCAATGCCGGGCCACCAGACGTGGGACCTGATGATAGCTTTCATCATGACTATGCCTGGGTGGGCACTGTGTAGGTCGTGTATGAAGGTTGCCCTGCCTTCTTTTGGCAGGACGATGTGGTTGCCCCATAAGAGGCAATCTAATTGGATGGACATTTCATCTTTACGACGGTGAAATGGTTTTATCTCGTCTTGCATTTCTCTTGGGACCGCTGACCAGCCCCCATTGAGGATGCAACTTTTTACAAGAGATAACACATAGTCCTGATTGTCTAGGTCCTGATCTGGCTTTCGAAGACATCCATGAACAGGCACAGGTTTGCGGGCTGCGCCATTTCCACCCTGGTGGTGGGCAACGGTAGCCGGCTGAGGGCACCGGGGCAGTTCTCAATGCCTGGCCTGTGACGGTTCGTATAATCATAGGCCGACAGTGTTAGTGCCCATCTTTAGATTCACGACAAAGCATTGGTGTTTATGCCTTTACTTTCTGAAAACAGTGAGGTTAGGGGCTTGTGGTCGGTTTCTAACTCGAACCTGAGTCCGAACAAATACTGGTGCATTTTTTTTACCCCATAGACACAGGCCAAAGCCTCCTTCTCGACCATACTGTAGGCTCTTTCAGCCTTGGATAGACTTCTAGATGCATATGCAACCGGTTGGAGTTTGCCCGCTACATTCGCTTGCTGTAAAACACACCCAACACCGTACGACGACGCGTCACATGCTAAAACTAGACGTTTACCTGGGTTATACAATATAAGCAAATTGTTCGAACACAGCAAGTTTCTGGCCTTTTTGAAGGCGGCCTCTTGATTTTGACCCCAAACCCAGTCGTCTCCCTTGTGTAGCAACTTGTGCAATGGTTCGAGCAAGGTGCTCAACCCTGGAAGAAAGTTACCGAAATAGTTGAGGAGTCCCAGGATCGAGCACAGCTCCGTTACATTTCGTGGTCTGGGTGCATTCTTGAAGGCCTCTGCCTTTGAGTCCGTGGGCCTGATGCCGTCTGCTGCAATCTTCCTCCCCAGGAATTCTACCTCTGGCACCAGGAAGACACACTTGGATCTTTTCAGCCGGAGTCCAACTCTGTTTAGTCGACTTAAAACCTCTTGCAGGTTGTGCAGGTGTTTGGTGGTGTCGCGACCAGTGATTAGGATGTCATCCTGAAATACAACGGTGCGTGGAACCGATCTCAACAGACTCTCCATGTTCCTTTGGAAGCTGGCTGCAGCCGAGCGGATCCCGAACGGGCACCTGTGATACAAAAACAGTCCCTTGTGTTAACGCACGTTAAATTTTTTCGACGACTCAGCCAGTTCCTGGGTCATGTAAGCGGATGTTAAATCCAGCTTGGTGAATGCCTTTCTCCCTGCCAATGTCGCAAAGAGACCATCGGCTTTGGGTAGAGGGTACTGGTCCTGTAATGAAACTCTGTTGATCGTTACCTTGTAGTCGCCGCAGATTCTGACCGTGCCATCGTTCTTTAGTACCAGAACAATCGGGCTGGCCCACTCATTGAATTCGACTGGTGATATGATTCCCTCGCGTTGGAGTCTGTCCAATTCGATCTCCATTTTCTCCCTCATCATGTAAGGGACCGCTCGAGCCTTGTGATGAACAGGCCGTGCCTCGGGGACCAAGTGGATCTGCACTTTGTCACCTGTGAAGTTGCCGATGCCTGGTTCAAATAAGGGTGGGAACTTGCTCAGCACTTGAGCACAGGAAGCATCGTCCACTGAAGATAGTGCTCTGACGTCTTCCCAGTTCCACCAAATCTTCCCCATTGTAGGGGGTGGTGTGTGGGGATCAGGTTCACCTCTGACCTTCTGAGCGGTTCGACTCGCTCCCACTCCCTGGGTTCTAGACTCTGGATTTATTTGGGGGATGTGATAAAGTGCAAGAGACAACGGGTTTGGTGCAAAGAACTTCGATTTTATTAAGGACAAGGAAATACAATGTCAAACTTGTAATCATTCAAATAAAGAACACTATATCACACATTCAAAGGGGTTACAGAAATAATACACCTCCCACCTCCCAATGCCGAACACTGACTAGGTTAAACTCCAGGGCAAACAGGGACTATGCTCACCGATCCTTTATTGTCATTTGGCGGTGGTTCGCGATTTTGAGGTTCGCTGGACTCTAAGTTCTGCTTGCCGTACCCCGAACATCGTCGAAGACTTCTAACTGCGTAGTCTTCAGTTGGGTGGTGTCCGCTGATGCGGTAGGGTGCATATTGGACTTATGGGGTGAGTACACACTTTCTTTCGTTAGCAATAGGTTTCAAAAGTCTCTTTAGTTAATGCTTCACCTGTTGGTAGTCAGGACTAGATTGTAGAATGGAAACTTTCGAATCATCGATTTCTTCTTTGAGGAGTTTTGTTTCGGAGTTGGTCGATCGCGGTGTTTTCGATGGTCCCACGTTGTTTGTGATCGGTTGCTGCCGTGATGGTGATGTCCAGATTACTGGGGCTGCTTTCTCTGCCATGATGATGTTCTTCCTTCTTCTTTGATAGCAGGGTAGCATGGCCCTGGGAGTGTCGTCGAGGCTGGAGAGATTTGTTAAAACTGCTACGGTGGTCTCTCTCCTTGCTCCCTCTGATGCATTGCCTACATTCGTTAAAACAGGGCCCCAGTTATACCTTGGGAGCTGTTCTAATCTTTGTGCCAAATTAGCCCTGAATCTTTGTTTAAATTTTTGGCAGACTTGATTTCTCATTGTCATATTTTTAGCAGGCCCATTAATGTTAACCTGTCTCGGATGTGTCGATCTTTTAAATTTGTTTTTTGATCAGGAAAAATTAGCTTTGGTATTTGCAATGTCTGCCTAAGCCTGGGTTTTCCATACGGGTTGGATGTGCTATTGTCATTATGTATATGCGCTGGAATGGGTTTCCTGCTCAGGGTGATGGCTGGCTATCTCTGCGTTGATTGTTCCTATGTTAATGTCTCCCGGGGAGAAGGGTTTTCGAGTTTACACAATTCCCCAGACAATTTGTTTCAGCTTCCATACCCCAGCCAGCTTCAATACTCAAAACTGGTTTCTTTTGAAGGATAGTTATCCTTTAGTTTTCAGCCCTTCCCACACGGACCCAATCTGCCTTGTAAAATCCCAAATTCGATTAAAACTCGTAATTTCTTCCATGTGCACTTCAGGATCTCAAACTTTCTGGTTGATAGTTCCAAATTAAATTTCCTTTCCAATGAGTCCAAACACTGGGGTGGGGAGTGGGATGGGCGTTTCCCACGAATTTTGCAACCTTACACCATCCAGTTTCTGCCATGCAGCATTGGCCCTTTGCTTGGTACAACTCACACTGGTAATTTGTGTATCTCTCCATCATAGGATACTTTTACCTTCGCACTGCCAATAACTGGGATCAGTTCCTTGGTGTAAGTGCGCAGCTCGTGTCTTTGTTCTTTGTTGCCCCACAGCCTCTCAAATGCCTTCTGGCTCATAAGTGACTGACTCGCCCCCGTGTCCAACTCCATGGAAACAGGAATGCCATTTATCTTGACTTTCATCATCATGGGGGGACTTTTGGTAGTGAAGGTGTGCACCCTGTGCACTGCTTCCTCGGGCTGAGCCGCCTCTCTAGCTTGTACTTTATGATCCTTGCTGGATCGGAAACCTCCTGCCAACTCCTCTGCCACGTTTTAAGTCGCAATTCTTCTGCACATTCGCTGTGGGTGGCCCTTTTGGCCGCAGCCTTTGCACACATAGTATCTGAATCAACACAGACGGACCCAATGACTACCCCTGCAATGCCAGCATGTTAAATGATTCACATTTACACCCCTTGGCGGGCTCTGAGTCAGACTAATTCTTTGATCAACAGTTATTTTCTGCACAGTACTTGCCAGTGAGTTTTGATTCTGGGAGAATCTCAACGTTGAGGTCGTGAACGCCTGGCTTAAGGTGATGGTCCGCTTCACATCCCGTCCTGTCGCGAAAATGTCCCGCAACATATTGTTGAGGAGTTCGCCAAATTCGCACGGTTCCGCGAGCCTTCGTAGGTCTGCGACATATTCCGCTAAATCCTGGCCCTCGGTGCGGCGGTGTGTGTAGAAGCGATGCCTGGCCAGCGATACCCGAGTAAAGGCTTCATCCTCTGTAAACTTTTCTAGACTACCAAAGGCAGCCATCTCTGCGTGTAAGTCCATGATCTGTACTCATCGCCAGTTACTATTCTCTATTTATCTGTAGAATAACTCCACGAGGCCGAGTGCTGTGTTGAGCTGCTGTGATCTTAGTCTCTTTATTGAAACTGCAGAGTGCCTTCATCGCCTGGTGATCAGCCTTTTATACAGGTCCTGCGTGGGCCTCCCACAGTTGCACCCTCTAGTGCTACCAGCATAGTATATACACAGAGTATACATATATCACAGAGATCACCTCTCATTCTTCTGAATTTCAATGAGTAGAGGCCCAACCTACTCAACATTTCCTCATAAGTCAACCCCCTCATCTCTGGAAGGAACCTAGTGATCCAACTCTGAACTGCCTCCAAAACAAGTATATCCTTTCTTAAATATGGAAACCAAAACTGTACACAGTATTCCAGGTGTGGCCTCATCAACACCCTGCATAACTGTAGCAAGATTGCCCTGCTTTTATACTGCGTCCCCTTTGCATTAAAGGCCAAGATACAATTGGCCTTCCCGATCACTTGCTGTATCTGTATACTAACCTTTTGTGTTTCATGCACAAGTACCCCCAGGTCCCGCTGTACTGCGGCACTTTGCAATCTTTCTCCATTTAAATAATAACTTGCTCTTTGATTTTTGTCTGCCAAAGTGCATGACCTCACACTTTCCAACATTATACTCCATCTGCCAAATTTTTGCCCACTCACTTAGCCTGTCTATGTCCTTTTGCAGGTTTTTTTGTCCTCCTCACACATTGCTTTTCTTCCCATCTTTGTATTGTCAGCAAACTTGGCTATGTTACATGCAATCCCTTCTTCCAAGTCATCAATATAGATTGTACATAGTTGGGGTCCCAGCACTGATCCCTGCGGCACCCCACTAGTTATTGATTGCCAACCCGAGAATGAACCATTTATCCCGACTCTCTGTTTTCTATTTGTTAACCAATCCTCTACCCATGCTAATATATTACCCCCAACTCCGTGAACTTTTATCTTGTGCAGTAACCTTTTATGTGGCACCTTGTCAAATGCCTTCTGGAATTCCAAATACACCACATCCACTGGTTCCCCTTTATCCACCCTGTTCATTACATCCTCAAAGAATTCCAGCAAATTTGTCAAACATGACTTCCCCTTCATAAATCCATGCTGACTC
The DNA here is from genome assembly GCF_044704955.1 of Pristiophorus japonicus. Lineage (NCBI taxonomy): Eukaryota > Metazoa > Chordata > Chondrichthyes > Pristiophoridae > Pristiophorus > Pristiophorus japonicus. The sequence goes on from NC_091986.1 coordinate 7,015,017, forward strand.
TGCCTGATTGAATTTTGCTTTTCCAAATGTCCTGTTACTGCTTCTTTAATAATGGACTGCAACATTTTTCCAACTGTACTTATAAGTTATACTTATATGTTGAAGGCAGCTGTGCTATGGGCAAAAACTGGTTTGGAAGAGATCCCAAATCGCTGACAGACTTTTCCTCATAGCAATTCCTATCTCTGATCAGAAAGCTCTTTCCTCAGAGCTGCCCTTATTTAAGTAATTCATTGAGCACAATATAATGTGTGGAGGTATTGAAAACAATAACACATTGATCTGAATTTGTGGAGGTGCTTCCCACCTTTACATTTTTTACCAACCGGCAGTGTTTCTGAACAGTAGGACTATCGGACATTAATACTGCTGTTGATAATATTGGGAGAATTTAATTCTGTAAACCATTTCATGTCATTGACTTTCAGTCCACATCCTACTGGAACAACAACTTGCATTTATATAGCGCCTTTAACATAGTAAAATGACCCAAGGCGCTTCATATTTGGCACCAAGCCATATAAGGGGCTAATAGGACCAATGACAAAAGCTTGGTCAAAGAGTTAGGTTTTAAGGAGCATCATAAAGTAGGAGAGAGAGGTAGACAGTTGAAGAGTTTAGGGAGGAGATTCCAGAATATAGGCAGCAGAAGGCACGGCCACCAATGATGGAGGTGAGGTCAGCATTAGAGGAGAGCAAAGATCTCGGAGGGTTGTAGGACTGGAGGAGCTTACAGGGATAGGGAAGGGTATAGGCCTGGAGGATACAGAGATAGGGAGGGGTGTAGGGGCTGGAGGAGGTTAGTGATAGAAAGGGCTGGAGGGCTGGAGGCGGTTACAGGGATAGGGAGAACATAAGAACATAAGAACATAAGAATTAGGAACAGGAGTAGGCCATCTAGCCCCTCGAGCCTGCTCCGCCATTCAATATGATCATGGCTGATCTGGCCGTGGACTCAGCTCCACTTACCCGCCCGCTCCCCATAACCCTTAATTCCCTTATTGGTTACAGGGATAGGGAGGGGTGTAGGGCTGGAAGAGGTTAGAGATAGGGAGGGCTGTAGGGCTGGAGGAGGTTACAGGGATAGGGAAGGATGTAGCGCTGGAGGAGGTTAGGGACAGCGAGGGTTGTGGGGGCTGAAGGAGGTTCAGAAACATAGAAACATAGAAAATAGGTGCAGGAGTAGGCCATTCGGCCCTTCGAGCCTGCACCGCCATTCAATGAGTTCATGGCTGAACATGCAACTTCAGTACCCCATTCCTGCTTTCTCACTATACCCCTTGATCCCCCTAGTAGTAAGGACTACAGCTAACTCCTTTTTGAATATATTTAGTGAATTGGCCTCAACAACTTTCTGTGGTAGAGAATTCCACAGGTTCACCACTCTCTGGGTGAAGAAGTTTCTCCTCATCTCGTTCCTAAATGGCTTACCTCTTATCCTTAGGCTGTGATCCCTGGTTCTGGACTTCCCCAACATTGGGAACATTCTTCCTTCATCTACCCTGTCTAATCCAGTCAGAATTTTAAACATTTCTATGAGATCCCCTCTCATTCGTCTGAACTCCAGTGAATCCAGTCTTTCTTGATATGTCAGTCCCGCCATCCCAGGAATCAGTCTGGTGAACCTTTGCTGCACTCCCTCAATAGCAAGAATGTCCTTCCTCAAGTTAGGAGATCAAAACTGTACACAATACTCCAGGTGTGGCCTCACCAAGGCCCTGTACAACTGTAGTAACACCTCCCTGCCCCTGTACTCAAATCCCCTCGCTATGAAGGCCAACATGCCATTTGCTTTCTTAGCCGCCTGCTGTACCTGCATGCCAACCTTCAATGACTGATGTACCATGACACCCAGATCTCATTGCACCTCTCCTTTTCCTAATCTGTCACCATTCAGATAATAGTCTGTCTCTCTGTTTTTACCACCAAAGTGGATAACCTCACATTTATCCACATTATACTTCATCTACCATGCATTTGCCCACTCACCTAACCTATCCAGGTCACTCTGCAGCCTCATAGCATCCTCCTCGCAGCTCACACTGCCACCCAACTTAGTGTCATCTGCAAATTTGGAGATACTACATTTAATCCCCTCGTTTAAATCATTACTGTACAATGTAAACAGCTGGGGCCCCAGCACAGAATCTTGCGGTACCCCACTAGTCACTGCCTGCCATTCTGAAAAGTACCCATTTACTCCTACTCTTTGCTTCCTGTCTGCCAACCAGTTCTCAATCTACATCAGCACACTACCCCCAATCCCATGTGCTTTAACTTTGCACATTAATCTCTTGTTTGGGACCTTGTCGAAAGCCTTCTGAAAGTCCAAATACACCACATCAACTGGTTTTCCCTTGTCCACTCTACTGGAAACATCCACAAAAAATTCCAGAAGATTTGTCAAGCATGATTTCCCTTTCACAAATCCATGCTGACTTGGACCTATCATGTCACCTCTTTCCAAATGCGCTGCTATGACATCCTTAATAATTGATTCCATCATTTTACCCACTACCGATGTCAGGCTGACCGGTCTATAATTCCCTGTTTTCTCTCTCCCTCCTTTTTTAAAAAAGTGGGGTTACATTGGCTACCCTCCACTCCATAGGAACTGATCCAGAGTCTATGGAATGTTGGAAAATGATTGTCAATGCATCCGTTATTTCCAAGGCCACCTCCTTAAGTACTCTGGGATGCAGACCATCAGGTTCTGGGGATTTATCGGCCTTCAATCCCATCAATTTCCCCAACACAATTTCCCGACTAATAAGGATTTCCCTCAGTTCCTCCTTCTTACTGGATCCTCCGACCCCTGTTATATCGGAAGGTTGTTTGTGTCCTCCTTAGTGAATACCGAACCAAAGTACTTGTTCAATTGGTCTGCCATTTCTTTGTTCCCAGTTATGACTTCCCCTGATTCTGACTGCAGGGGACCTACGTTTGTCTTTACTAACCTTTTTCTCTTTACATATCTATAGAAGCTTTTGCAGTCCGTCTTAATGTTCCCTGCAAGCTTCCTCTCGTACTCCATTTTCCCTGCCCTAATCAAACACTTTGTCTCCTCTGCTGGGTTCTAAATTTGTCCCAGTCCCCAGGTTCGCTGCTATTTCTGGCCAATTTGTATGCCACTTCCTTGGTTTTTCTACTTTCTCTGATTTCCCTACATAGCCACGGTTGAGCCACCTTCCCTTTTTTATTTTTACGCCAGACAGGGATGTGCAATTGTTTCAAGGATAGGGAGGGGTGTAGGTCTGGAGGAGATTACAGAGATAGGTAGGGTTGTAGGGCTGGAGGATGTTACTGAGATAGGGCAGGGTGTTGGACTGGAGGAGGTTAGAGGTATGTAGGGTTGTAAGACTGGAGGAGTTTAGAGATAGGGAGGGGTATAGGGCTGGTGGAGGTTTCAGAGATAGGGAGGGGTGTAGGGCTGGAGGAAGTTACAGGAATAGGGAGGGGTGTAGGGGCTTGTAAGGGGGTGGTCCCGGGGGTCAGGTTCACTCTGACCTTCTGAGCGGTTCGAATCGCTCCCACTCCTTTGGGTTCTAGACTCTGTTTTTTGGGGGGAATGTGATAAAATGCAAAGGACAACTGGTTTGATGCAAAAGAACATTGACTTTATTAAAGACAAGAAAATACAATGTCAAAACTTCGAATTACTCTAATAAAGAACATTCAAAGGAGGTTACAGTAAAAATTACACTCCCACCTCCCAATACCTAATCCTAACTAGGTGAGACACCAGGGCAGGCAGAGGCTATGCTTACCAATCCTTTATGGTCAGTTAGCGGTAGTTCGCGATTTCGGGGTTCGTTGAAATCTGTAGGTTCTGCTTGCCGTACCCCGAATGTCGGAGAAGACTTTTAGCTGCGCAATCTTCAGTTGGCTTGAGTGCGTTGATGCGGTAAGGTGCGTTTTGGATTTATGGGGTAAGTACCCGGTTTTCTTCGTTAGAAATAGGTTCAAAGTCTCATTAGGTAATGTTTTCACCTGTTGGTAGTCAGGCCTTAGATTGTAGAGTGGAAACTTTATGATTCTTTGGGTTTTTTTCCCGCTGGCATTTTGTTTCGAGTTTGGTCGATCGCGGTGGTATTCGGTTCATACCATGTTGGTTTTGGTCGGTTGCTGCCGCGATGGTGATGTTCTTTCTTCCTTCAGGACTTCAGGACTTCGAGGCTGGAGAAGTTAGTTTACAACTGTCGCGTTGGTTTCTCTCCCTTCTTGATGACATAGTCATAGTATAGCACGAGCAATATGGCATCGTATGTCATCTGAGGTGGTAGCAACCGCGTAGCTACCTAGCAACCTAACCTCTGTTAAAAACAGGGGCCAGTTATACGGTTTGAGTGGTTTTAATCTTCGCGCCAAATCAGTTCAGAATTCTTTGTTTAAATTTGGATGGCTTGACTCTTTCAAATATTTTGGCGGGCTCGTTAAAAGTTAATATGTCTTGGGTAGGTTGATGTTTGAAAACTGTTTCCTAATGGAAATATTAGCTTGGTAATCACAATATCCTTTTTTGCTTAGTTTTCTGCATACAGGCTGGATTGGGCCTCTTTGTGATGTACATGCTGAAATGGTTTTCCAGATTCAGGTTGATGGTTGGCTATCTCTGGGTTATTTGTTGTAATGTTAATGTCTCTTGTAGAGAAGGATTCTCGAATGCCCATTTCTCCAGACAAGTCAACTTAGTCCCAACACCCAGACAATTCCAATAATCAAGTTGCCTCCTGTTAGTACTTTAGGCCTGCCCACAGCCTTGAATTTGTCTTTTAAAAGTCCAGAATTCGATTAAAGTTTGTAGTTTCTTCCATAAGCACGTTAGGATTTCAAACTTTCCGGTAGATAGTCCCAAATTAAATTTCCTTTCGAATGAGCCCAAACACTGGGGGGAGGGGTTCTTGTGAATTTTGCATCCTTTCAGGCTGGAGGGAGTTACAGAGATAGGGAGGGGTGTAGGGGCTGGAGGAGGTTACAGGGATAGGGAGGGGTGTAGGGGCTGGAGAAGGTTGCAGAGATAGGGAGGTGTGTAGGGGCTGGAGGAGGTTGCAGAGATAGGAAGGGGTGTAGGGGCCTGGAAGAGGTTACAGAGATAGGGAAGGGTGTAGGGGCTGGAGGAGGTTACAGAGATAGGGAGGGGTGTAGGGGGCTGGAGGAGGTTACAGAGATAGGGAGGTATGTAGGTGCTGGAGGAAGTTACCAAGATGGGGAGGGGTGTAGGAGGCTGGAGGAGGTTACAGAAACAGGGAGGGGTGAGGCCCCTCGGCCCCTCTAGTAGTCGTTCTTTAGTTGTGGATATTAGTTTTAATCTACAAATAATAGCAAGTCATGTAAATGTTTTTTGACCCCATTCCCAAGGACCTGTTAGAAGTTTTGAGTCTCTTTATCTATACTTGAGTTTTCTTTCAATTTCAATATTTTAAACAGGAAGTTCACTCCAATTTTTGGGTGAAATTTTGAATATGTTTTTACGTGGTTCAGGTGGCAGGGGTGAGGAGGGGGGGGCGGAGGTGATAGTGCTATCACCTAATTGAGTATCTTACCTTTCTACCAGGTGAAAACTTACCTCATGCTCATATGTGGTTTCATTGTGCAAGACAATATGATGTAGAGTTGAAGGCAGATTTTTGTCTCATAGCTGATAAAATTCTACCTATACCAAACTTCCTGTCCAAGAAATATTAAGATTCTGATTCCAATGTTCAAAATCTTTGGAAAATAATTAAAGGGTTAATAACTCTTCTTGTTCAAGTAGTTAAGAAAGGAAGATTATAATAAAAACCTTTCCAGTTTAGTCAACCCAAATATAATCAATTACCAATGTTTATAAGGAAAGATTTTGGTTGCTATTTGCTCCACTGAAATATATTTTCAATTTAAATCTCTCTCTCTTGAAATTATTTGGCTTAAAATATGAAGATATTGGGAGAAAATCAATAGTCAGCTCAAAGAATAAACATCCATCTATTTCAAAGCTTTTAGTTGCATGGGAGTTTATGTTCCCAAACTAATTAAAAATAATGTTTGGCCCCACGCAACCAGATCCCAGGTGACTGAATCCAAAACTCGCACATATTTCTGCTTGCTGAGTTCTCTGTATTGATAGCTGGTAAACAAGGAGATCTGCCAGAAATAATTACAGTTAAGAAATAGAGCTGGATCTGACTGTGAACATTTGAACATGGGAACAGGACGAGGCCATTCAGCTCCTCCAGCCTGTTCCATCATTCATAGAAACATAGAAGCATAGAAAATAGGTGCAGGAGTAGGCCATTCAGCCCTTCGAGCCTGCACCACCATTCAATATGATCCTGGCTGATCATGCATCCTCAGTACACCATTCCTGCTTTCTCTCCATACCCGCTGATCCCTTTAGCCATAAGGGTCACATCCAACTCCCCTTTGAATATATTGAATATATTAAATTAGGTCATGGCAGATGCATATCTTAACTCCATTTACCCACCTTGGTTCCATAACCCTTGTCTAACAAAAACTTATCAACCTCCGTTTTGAAATTTTCAATTGAGCCCAACCTCAACAGTTATTTGGGAGAGAGAGTTCGTGATTTCCACTACCCTTTATGTGAAGAAGTGCTTTCTGCCATCACCCAAGAATGGCCTAGCTTTAATTTTAAGGTTATAATTCCCTTGTTCTGGACTCCCCCAACCAGAGAAAATACCTTTCTATCTACCCTATATCTACCCTATCCCTTAATCATCTTAAAAAACCTCAATTGAATCACCCCTTAATCTTCTATACTCAAGGGAATACAAGCATAGCCTATGCAACATATCCTCACAATATAATCCTGTTCGCCCTGGTGTCATGCTGGTGAATCTGCGCCCCTCCAAGGCTGACATACCCTTCCTGAGATGCAGTGCCCAGAACTGAACGCAGTGCTCTAAATGGGGTCCATTTGCCATTTATATTATTTTCAGTACCTGTGCATTAGCTTTTAATGATTTCTATACTTGGATCCCTAAATTTCTCTACTCATCCACAGTGCCCAGCTTCTCAGCATTTAGAAAATACACTGATCTATCTTACCTAGGTCTGAAGGAGATGATCTCATATCTCCCCACATTGAACTCAGTTTTGCCCACTCACTCAATCTATCAATATCCCTTTGCGACTTTCTGCCCCCATCTCCATTGCTTCTGTGCCACCTAACTTGGTGTCAGCAGCAAACTTGGATACACGGCCCCCTCTATTCCTTCATCCATGACATTTATAAATGTAGTGAAAAGCTGAGGCCCCAGTACAGATATCTAGGGGACACCACGCGTCACATCCTGCCAATTGGAGTACATACCCTTTACAGCTACTCTCTGTATCCTGTCTCCTAACTAATTCCCTACCAATGTCAGTAGGTTGCCTTCAATTCCATATGTTCTCATTTTTTTTAACAGTCTCTTTTGTGGAACCTTATTGAATACCTTCTGGAAGTCCATATAAATAACATCCATTGACACTCCCTTATCTACCACATTAATTACCTCCTCAAAATTTTCAACTAGGTTCGTTAGAAAAATCCATGCTGGCACTCAGATCAGTTCATGTTTCTCCAAGTGTTCAATCACTCTGTGTTAATAACACATTCCAGTAACTTCCCCATAACAGACATGAGACTCCTACACCAAGAATGTCCTAGTTCATCTCTCTTATCCTTCTTAAGCAGTGGAGTAACATCACCAATTTTCCAATCTAAGAGGATAATTCCCAAATCAAGAGAGTTTTGGAAGATCATGACGAGAGCACCTACAATTTCCTCACTTACGTCTCTAAGCCTTAGTGTGGAAGCCATCTGGTCGTGGAAATTTATCCACCTTTTGTCTCATTACCTTCTCCATTATAATTTTTTTACTTACATTAAATCTAGTAAGTTCCTCTCCTTGGTTAATTTTTGCTTTTCCTCGACTCTGAAGATCAATGGAAGGTAAATATTTAGCAAGGCTGCCATGTCCTTATTTGCAATTACAATATTGACAGTGACTGTCTTTAAGGGGCCCATCATCATCATAGGCAGCCCCTCGGAGTCCAGGATGACTTGCTTTCACACTAAAAATGAGATCTCAGGTGACTGAAGAGTCCGATGCGGGACCTACAGTCTCTGTCACAGGTGGGGCAGACGGTGGTTGAAGGGACGGATAGATGGGGTGCCTGGGTTGCTGGCACGCTGCTTCCGCTGTTGACACTTGGCTTCAGCTTGCTCTCGGCGAAGAGATTCGAGGTGTTCAGCGCCTTACTGAGTGCTTTTCCTCCACTTTGGGCGATCTTGGGCCAGGAATTCCCAGATGTCGGTGGGGATGTTACATTTTTTCAAGGACTCTTTGAGGGTGTCCTTGAAGCATTCCCTCTGCCCACCTGGGGCTCGCTTGCTGTATTGGAGCTCCGAGTAGAGTGCTTGCTTTGGGAGTCTCGTGTCGGGTATGCGGACGACGCGGCCCGTTCTGTGGAGCTGATCGAGCATGGTTAGTGCTTCGATGCTGGGGAGTTTGGCCTGAACAAGGACATTGACGTTGGTGCACCTATCCTGCCAATGAATTTGCAGTATCTTGCGGAGGCAGCGTTGATGGTATTTCTCCAGTATTTTGAGGTGCCTGCTGTACATGGTCCATATCTCTGAAGCATATAGGAGGGCAGGTATCATTATAGCCCTGTAGGCCATGTGCGTGGTGCTGGGTTTGAGGTCCTGGTCTTCAAACACTCTCAAACTCAAGCGTCCGAAGGCTGCACTGGCACACTGAAGGCGGTGTTGGACCTCGTCGTCGATAGCCACTATCTTTCTCTTAATATATTTGTAAAATCCTTTTGTGTCGATCTTGATATCCCTCAAATGTTTTTTCTGATAGTCCTTTTTTGCAGCTCACACTACTTGTTTAGTATTCTTTAGCTGTTCTTTAAATCTTGCCCCGCCTGTGGGATCCCTACGGTTCTTTGCATTCATATAATAAGCCCGCCCTTTTAGTTTTACACGACTTCCTGCTTCTCTTGTTGACCAGGGTTGTTAAGTTACACAAGTAGACCCCTTTAGCAGTAGGAAGACTTCTTTGAAGACTTCCCACTCTTTTTCTGTGGTTCTGCCCAGTCAACTGTGACCAATTTCTGTCTCATCCCTCCAAAGTCCTCCTCACCTAGATTTAAAACTTCGACTCGTGACTCACCCTTCTTCCTCTCAAAGCTAACAGCGAATTCAATCGTGATATGGTCACTGTTAGTTGGGTTCTTGACTAATTCAGGTTCATTACTCATCACTAAATGTAATATAGCCTGAAGTGGTTTGAATTTGGCAATAGTTAGGTGTTGCTGAGTTAACCCAAGTGGCCTCAAACAGGTCATTTCAGCTGTTGGCTCCAGCATTCTCTGCTTTATTTAAGCTGTTGAATTCAGTTTGGATCATTTTTGTAGTATTTATTTAATTTGCTGGATTGATATCCTGAAAAGCTTTGTGAAAGAGAATGGAGCCTCGTTTATAAAACCCAGCATGGAGCATTTAATCATTGCGCAGGCCAGTGATAAGGACATTCTACTATCTGTAATTAAGAATGCTTCATTTAACATAAATAGATTTCCATTAGGCAAATAAAGACTTCACAGTTTAATTTTAGGCAGTAGATTGTTACTCGTGCTTGTCTTAGTACCTGGAGAATGTAAGTAGTGATGCTGCACAAGACCTCTGGGGGGGGATTTCCAGCTCCTCTGTTCTCCGTTTCTCGTCCCGGAGCGGCGGCAATGGCGGGGGTGGGGTGTTCTGGGCGGGCGGTCAGCCTCCAGCGCCCCGCGGTGATCCTCGGGTCGGGTTTAGCGGTGACAATGGTGGGGGTGAGGTGTTCTGGGCGGGCGGTCAGCCTCCAGTGCCCCGCGGTGATCCTCGGGTCGGGTTTAGCGGTGACAATGGCGGGGGTGGGGTGTTCTGGGCGGGCGGTCAGCCTCCAGCGCCCCGCGGTGATCCTCGGGTCGGGTTTAGCGGTGACAATGGCGGGGGTGGGGTGTTCTGGGCGGGCGGTCAGCCTCCAGCGCCCCGCGGCGATCCTCGGGTCGGGTTTAGCGGCGGCGCGGAGCAGCACCGCCCGGAAGAGCTGCGCCCGGTGTGTAACGCCCCCGGTTGTGACACCGGCGCGAGTTTTGACTCCCGCCCGACCCGTCCGCTCCGCAGCGCGCCCCGCACTGACCGCCCGGGAAATCAGGGCGGTCCCACCATCCCGACAGCGGAGAGGTGAGTAATGGGCTCCTGAGGTAAGTGCGATTGTTTGTTCTTTTAATGTTTTTGTGATTTGTGTTGTGGTGGCGTGGGCAATGTTTGGGGAATGTTTTTGTGGGTTTAGTTCCCCCCCCCAGGCGTCTCTGGGAGCGCTCCCGGCCCGGCTCTTTAGCTCGGGAGTTTCCCATCCTAGCGCCCAAGAGAGGTGCACAACGCCTCCCTTAGCGCTGCGCCCCCTGACTCAGGGCCCAGCTGCCCAATGTTACTGACTGAGGCACAAACTGTTCCCGGGCGCTAACTTTACCACCCCGCCGCCATTACCGCCCCAAAATCAGCAAAGCCCAAAATCCAGCTTGTACCACTCACTTTGTAGCTCACTGTATTGACATGCTTCTGTTAGTGTAATTATTTCAGATTTGACTGTGCCTTTGCTGTCTGCCACTACTGCTTTATATGGTTGATGTTGAAGTAGAGCCACAGCTATAATTTTACCTTGAGGTGGTGAAGCCAGATCGTTGCATCAGGAGTAGTGAAGTGTATCACTGTGATGCCTCCGTCAGATTTGTGAATCGGGCATGAAATCATTAATGTTCCATGATCTGTTGTGGGTGACCTCAGTCATCAGTCGTCCAGGACTGACATTTGGTTGCACTAATGATCTAATGTTAAACTGACCAGTGCGGGGTTAGTCCCCAGCAATCGGAGCAAATCGTGGCATGGTGGCGGTGGTGGTGATGTGGGGGTGGCTTGGAGTGTGGTGCCAAAAACAGAGGGAGGCAAAGATCGGGGCGTGGTGGAGCGGGGATGGATAAGAGCATGATAGTGAGGAGGGTGAGAGGGAAAGATCGGGGAATTGTCGGGAGTTTCGGCAGATTGTCGGGAGGGAGGGGAGGGGTCAGCCGATCACTGGTAGGGTCAGCAGATGGCGGAAGAAGATTTGCTTGAGGGGCCAGGGGTGGGGAAACACTCCTACTCCTCCTGGCCCACAAGCAGTGCTGTAGAACGGCACTTACTTTGTTGGATTGGTCAGCTCCCGCCTCACTTTGTCTGCCGGGTTTCCCGAACCCTGGGAAACCCAGCTGGCCAGCGTGAAATCTAAATGGTTGTCAGAATCTGAGAAACGGTACCTCATTAACATATTAGAATCACAACGCCACCTCTCCAGAGTGGGGTACTTGAGATGCTCCCAAACCCGGCCCGGTTAAACCGGGAGTCGGTGGCTTCATGGTGGATTGAGGTCAGGTTTCATATATTTTCAAATGTAATCTCCCCCAGCATCGAATTTAATCTCCCCCAGCATCGACCCTCTCCTGCCCATTGTGGGGGGGTGGAGGCAGGGTTAAATTGACCCCCATTGTCTTTCAGAGAGGATGTTAAATTGAGGTCCTGTCTACCTGGTTAAGTTGACGTAAAAAACCCCGTTCCATGATTAGAAGAAGATCAAGGTGTTCCCCCAATATACTGACTTACATTTCTCTCTCTACCCAATGGTACTAAAACACATTAACTGGCCATTCACCTCAGAGCTATTTGTTGGGATTTTGCCCCGCATGAAATGCTTGCCGTGTTTCCTTATGTAACAACAGTGTTTCAGAAGTTTACTTCAGAAGTAAACACATGAGAAGTGCCTTGCGATATCAGGGAGACTTGAAAGTGACTTTAGAAATGCAGCGGGTGGAACTTTAACCCCTAAAATCGGGTGGGGTTGGGCTGGGTGAGAGGTTAAGAAGTCAAAATCTGAAACATGAACCCAACTGACCTCGACCCCGCCCACTTCCAGTTTTGACAAGGTGTGGGGGAGGGGGTTGCTGGGCAGGGCGACCAATCAGCTCTCAGGAAGCGGGGTGGTTGTTGAAACCTTTTAAGGAGGCTACATTTTTAATCCCCGGTTGGCCAGGAAACCCAGATGGTAAGAGGAAGTGAGTGGAGCTGGATCATGGAGGTAAGTGCCTTTACAGCCTGTCAATCAGGCTGGCTGTCAGGTGGGAACCTGGAGAAAAACGTCGGCCATTTGGGAATCCCGCACTTCTGGGTTTCCTGTCCTTAACTTCCCCGCCACCCAGCCTCCCCCCACTGCTGCTCTGAGTGTGCAACACCTAAGTATCGAGATGGTAATGGCTGTAATGTATTTGCTTCATGGGTTCTTTGCTTAAGAATTCAAAGCAACACATTGCTATTATGAACTAGTTGGTTTAGTAGCAAAAGGTTTAACAATCATCATCTTGATGGCATTCTCGACTCTGCCATTGGACTGTGGGTCATCATCATCATAGGCAGCCCCTCGAAATCGAGGAAGACTTGCTTCCACTCTAAAAGTGAGTTCTCAGGTGACTGAGCAGTCCAATACGGGAATTACAGTCTCTGTCACAGATGGGACAGACAGTGGTTGAAGGAAAGGGTGGGTGGGGAGTCTGGTTTGCCGCACACTCCTTCCGCTGCCTGCGCTTGTTTTCTACATGCTCTCGGCGACGAGACTCGAGGTGCTCAGCGCCCTCCCGGATGCTCTTCCTCTACTTACGGCGGTCTTTGGCCAGGGACTCCCAGGTGTCAGTGGGGATGTTGCACTTTATCAGGGAGGCTTTGAGGGTGTCCTTGTAACATTTCCTCTGCCCACCCGGGGCTCGCTTGCCATGTGGCAGTTCCGAGTAGAGTGCTTGTTTTGGGAGTCTTGTGTCGGGCATGCAGACAATCGCACTACACATTACAGTTTATCCACCAGGCTTACAACCACCTGCCTCATCGTGGATCCCCCGAACCCAACTGGCTGGGGTTTTATTGAGTCTTATGAACATCATGTGACTGGCAAAGCCACTCCCAACACAACAGCTCTACAAACTCGTGAGTATACTCAACGGGGCAGACATTACACTGGGGATATTCAAAGTAGAATTAGTTGCATTTCTTACTGTATTCATCTTAGTGTGGCAAACTTCTAAGGATCACTGGTAAAATGTGATTTCTCTTTACCAATGTAACTCATTCTAAAGTCAGCAATGGGGCAGATATAGCTCTGTTACGTGTAGCAAGATCATAAATTAATTTCTAAAGAACACAGATACACATTTGTTACAATTAGAGGAAATCTTTCTGCTACACTATCTCACCAAACAAGAAAATGTATTTCTGGTAATTCTGATTGATTTATAAGGATATTGCCTGTATAATCATTATTGTAACAGCTTACCACTCAGAAATTGCCTATCATGTCATTATTGGTTCTGTAACAAAGAATCTATATTCTGACAAAATATACCAGCCAAGTATCAGGTCTCGCTACAGATTGAAGCCAGATCTGCTGCTTACATGTGTCTTCAGCCCGTAGTTTCCAGAATTATTTAAATTTAGACAAAGGGACACACTATCATTCTGCTTGACAGAACTTTCTCTTCTTCTTCTTAGGCAGTACCCTGGAGTGGAGGATGACTTGCTTCCACACGAACATGAGTTCTCAGGTGACTGATGAGTCCGATGCGGGAACTACAGTCTCTGTCACAGGTGGGGCAGACGGTGGTTGGAGGGACGGGTGGGGGGGTGGGGGGCTTGGGTTTGCCGTGCGCTCCTTCCGCTATTTGTACTTGGCTTCTGCGTGCTCCCGACGAAGAGACTCGAGGTGTTAGGCGCCTTCTCGGATGCTTCTCCTCCACTTTGAGCGGTCTTGGGCCGGGGACTCCCAAGAGTCGGTGGGGATGTTACATTTTTTTAAGGAAGCTTTGAAGGTGTTCTTGAAGCATTTTCTCTGCCCTCCTGGGACTCGCTTGCCGTGACGGAGCTCCGAATAGAGCGCTTGTTTCAGGAGTTTTGTATCGGGCATGCAGACAACGTGGCCCATCTATCGGAGCTGGTTGAGCATGGTCAATGCTTCGATGCTGGGAATTTTGGCCTGAGAGAGAACTCTGCCATTGGCGCGCCTATCCTGCCAATGGATTTGCAGAATTTCTAATGATTGGACAAATAATGTATCGATAGAAAGTCTACCTGGATACATATATCATGGTTTCCATACTTGGGGGTTACATTTCCCTGCGTGGGGGGGGTGGGGCATAATTGGGAAATTTCAACTGAATTATGCTAATTTGTGTGGCCATTTTGCCAACAGATTTTCAGCATTGTCCAACCATTTATTTATTCTGTTAATTTAACTGATGATTAATCAAACATTCAGAAGCTGAAATAAACCCGGACATCTAGAATGTATTTTCTACCAATGTGCTATAATGTGAATTTTCATCTTAAAAAGATGTCACTGCTTGCATCCTCTGAACAATTGTGTGAATCCAATTGCCCATGTGCTGCAGTGGAACAGAATTATGCCTCCATTATTATAAAATCATAGAGTGTTACAGCATTGACACCGGCCAATCAGACCATCAAGTCTTATTGTCCAGTGATCTAGAATACTGAAGCTAACACCCCAATTTACTTAGTTTTGAAGTGTTAACATGTTAAAATTCTTAAATTGTATTAAATCTTCAAAATATAAGCACCATTTACCTGCATAGTTCTATTGTTAGAAAATGACTGCCGAAATTGTTATTATATAACACTTAATGTACTCGTATCCAATTCCATTCTTCCATTAAATTGGAAGAGGCCTTAACCAATCTAAAATAAAATGGGTTAACATCTCCTGTAAAATTGTAGATGAGGAATTCTATATAAATATATTCAGTATTGTATGATAACATCACTAAAAGTAAAGTAGGGAAGAACTAGCCTTTATATAGCGCTGTTCATGTCCTCCGGATATCCCAAAGTGTATTTCAGTCAGTTAACTACCTTTTGAAGTGTAGTCGCTGCTGTACTCTAAAGGAAAAATGGCAGCCAGTGAGCGCATAGCAACGTCCCACAAACAGCAACAAGAAAGATGACTAGATAATCGATTTTTCGGTGTTGGTAGAAGAATGAATGTTGGCCAGGGCATTGGGGAGAACTCCCCTGCTCTTCTTCAAATAGTGCCAAGGGATCTTGTAACTGCACTTGAGAAAGCCTCGGTTTAACGTGTCATCGAAAAGTTAGCTCCAGAACAGGGGTGGCCAATTATTTGGGCTGGAGGGGCACATAACAAGTTTTGGGGAGCTGTTGAGGGCGGCCCACCAATGTTGTCCCTAAGGCGCGTGGCTGCACAATTGACCAACAGTCACGCGGTCCCGCAGGCCACTCCCCAGCTCCTGCCGCTGGAAGAGATACTGCGCATGCGCGGCTAAATAGTGGCCAGTCGCACGGTAAGTTTAAAGGGACCACATGTGAAAAATAATTAGAGGGAACATTGCATAAACATAAATTCAGATAGAAGTCCGATGCTATCTTATATATACAACATGTGAAAATATTGTTGTGGTATCTTGTGGTCTCTGTAAAGCAGTGATGTGAAATAGAACTGAACCCTCTTTAGAGCCCTGTGTCAACATCATAGAAACATAGAAAATAGGTGCAGGAGTAGGCCATTCAGCAATTCCCCACCTCAATCATCCTTCGGCCCTTCTGCAAAGATTACCCAATTGCCAGATGAGAACTCCGCTGACGTCATACTCTGGGTACCGGTAGAGGAAAGATGCAGCACCGGTAACTTTCTCTGGTAAAAGAGTTCTGGCGATGAGCAGCCATGACTCCACTCTAAACTGCATAGGGCATATTCGAGTACACAGTGCATTCTGGGTATGGACATCCGCCATTGGGGCCCAGAATCACAGAAAAGATCCTTTTAAGATCCATCCAGGGAGAATCGCTTTTGCGAGTTATGAATTTGAATGAAGTATTACTATAGGTTTTTCTTGGCTGCAGCTCGGGTCTGTCTCTGATCCATAAGAAGGGAAAGTGGATAGACGAATGAGCAGCTTGAGCGCTGGATTGCGTTCTATTCCAGTGGGCCGGATAGAATGACCTGGCAAGCCGGATATGGTATATTGCCCACCACTGCTCCAGAAATTAGAAACCTTTTCCTGAGTTGCATGAGAATGGGGAGGATAACGTATTGGAGTGGATTTTAACTGACTCTGCCGGGTGGCAATTAATGGGAGCAGATTGGTGGGAGGAGAATTGGGCGTGGTGTGTGACAGGCAGCTGATCTGCCCCTTCGCTTCCCAGTGGGGAATGTTAAAGTCTGCTCAATTATTTTCTATTTTGTGCCGGATATTCAGACCGTTTTAATTTTAATTAATTCCACCACAATGGCTATAACATATTGCATAATTATTTATTGTTAATGTTTGTTATTTTAGTGTAATGATTTTGTGTGTACTGCATTTAAATTTCAAACTTCTGCGCTTAATTTGTGAAATGGTTTACATTCATGGTTCATTTTAACGTTCTCATATACTGTATTTCAGTTGTCAGCAAATTTGATTAAAGCAAATGTCAATCATGGTCAACATTAATGTATTATGGACGGAAAGGAAACTGCTATGATTTATTTCCTAATAATTGCATGATCTTTGCCAGTTTTGGCATTCCTGCATAACATATTTCAAGAGACAGATAAATATTACTTCAATAAAATAATAAAGCACAAAGTTAATTGTGATTACTCAAAAGATATTTGTAATTTAGTGTCAAGTAATAATGTGTAAAACAATGGAGGAAACAACAGTTGTCTCATTCTGTTAAATATTTTGCTCATATACAGGGACCTGCAGTGTACAGATTTACCACAAGATGTCAATGTGAGAATGATAGCTGACATCATTTCTGCCAGGGAACGTAGTCATGCAAAAATATTTGCAGATGAGAATGGTGAAAAACTGATATTTTCCCAGTCCACAGCAGCATTAATTTTCTAAGGGCTGGATTTTGGGCTTTGCTGATTTCGGGGCGGTAATGGCGGCGGGGCGGTAAAGTTAGCGCCCGGGAACAGTTTGTGCCTCAGTCAGTAACATTGGGCAGCTGGGCCCTGAGTCAGGGGGCGCAGCGCTAAGGGAGGCATTGTACACCTCTCTTGGGCGCTAGGATGGGAAACTCCCGAGCTAAAGAGCCGGGCTGGGAGCGCTCCCAGAGACGCCTGGGGGCGGGAAAAAACAAAAAACCCCCACAAAAACATTCCCAAAAATCGCTAAATAAATGAAAAGAAAAAACGACCTGAATGGTCCATTACTCACCTCTCCGCTGTCGGGATGGTGGGACCACCCTGATTTCCCGGGCGGTCAGTGCGGGGCGCGCTGCGGGGCGGACGGGTCGGGCAAGAGTCAAAACTCGCGCCGGTGTCACAACCGGGGGCGTTACACACCGGGCGCAGCTCTTCCGGGCGGTGCTGCTCCGCGCCGCCGCTAAACCCGACCCGAGGATCGCCGCGGGGCGCTGGAGGCTGACCGCCCGCCCAGAACACCCCACCCCCGCCATTGTCACCACTAAACCTGACCCGAGGATCACCGCGGGGCGCTGGAGGCTGACCGCCCGCCCAGAACACCCCACCCCCGCCATTGTCACCGCTAAACCCGACCCGAGGATCGCCGTGGGGCGCTGGAGGCTGACCGCCCGCCCAGGACACCCCACCCCCGCCATTGTCACCACTAAACCCGACCCGAGGATCACCGCGGGGCGCTGGAGGCTGACCACCCGCCCAGAACACCCCACCCCCGCCATTGTCACTGCTAAACCCGACCTGAGGATCACCGCGGGGCGCTGGAGGCTGACCGCCCGCCCAGAACACCCCACCCCCGCCATTGTCACCACTAAACCCGACCCGAGGATCACCGCGAGGCACTGGAGGCTGACCGCCCGCCCAGAACACCCCACCCCCGCCATTGTCACTGCTAAACCCGACCTGAGGATCACCGCGGGGTGCTGGAGGCTGACCGCCCGCCCAGAACACCCCACCCCCGCCATTGTCACCGCTAAACCCGACCCGAGGATCGCCGCGGGGCACTGGAGGCTGACCGCCCGCCCAGAACACCCCACCCCCGCCATTGTCACTGCTAAACCCGACCTGAGGATCACCGCGGGGCGCTGGAGGCTGACCGCCCGCCCAGAACACCCCACCCCCGCCATTGTCACTGCTAAACCCGACCTGAGGATCACCGCGGGGCGCTGGAGGCTGACCGCCCGCCCAGAACACCCCACCCCCGCCATTGCCACCGCTCCGGGGCGAGAAACGGAGCGCAGGGGAGTTGAAAATCCAGTCCTAAATGTTTCTGCCTTTTTTCATCAATTGTTTCCCTTTCTTTTACTGAAGACACTGATTCACGGCTGGATATGGCTCCATTTGTGCTGGTTCTACAGATGAAGAATGACCTCTTGGTCTGGGTAAGATGCAGTGATTGTTGGATGGCTACTTGGCCACTCGAAACTCCAATCAACATCCAAACATGCGCAACCGTTCAGGAGGGTGCTGAGCATCTCGAGTCTCATCGCCGAGAGCGTGCCGAAATCAAGCGTGGGCAGCAGAAGGAGCGTGCGGCAAACCAGTCCCACCCACCCTTACCCTCAACGACTATCTGTCCCACCTGTGACAGGGTCTGTGTTTCTCGTATTGGACTGTACAGCCACCTAAGAACTCATGTTAAGAGTGGAAGTAAGTCTTCCTCGATTCCGAGGGACTGCCTTTGATGATGATAATGCACAGCCGTTAGCAGCCGTCACTGAATACCGAGAGGAAAAGCTAAATCACATTTTATTTTCTCCTCCCAAACCTGGGTAGACTGAAGCCCCTCTGGTGCACAGGTTGAAATCAACCATCTCAGCAGCGACAAGGAATCAATTGCATTTTTTCATCAGTATGGCTCACTAATACCCTAAACAATGCGTTAACCCATTGAGCAATATTTCCACATTGTGGGACAGTGAACAACTGTCTCTGTTTCACATGCATACCACAAGGCTGTCTATTGCAATGCACTTTTTAATAGCAACATAATTTGGGGTTGAATAATTCATGAACCACTAAAGTGTATTCTTTGACCTATAACTAATTTAACAATGTTCATTTCATTTCTTTATAGCTAATGTAAACTAATATCACACAAAAGGTATAAATGAATAGATTCCATGGGGATCGCCATGAGTATGTAGGGGGAGAAATTCGGGGCGCTAACGTTTGCGGTAGCACAAATATATCGCCGGGCGCTACGCAAGTGAAGCCGAAGCGAACTTCGGGATTAGCGTTCCTTGCAGGAATTGGTGCACTAAATCAAACGTTACCACTTCCTTTGGAACGCTGAAGTTGGGAAGAGGGGCGATAGCGATGCAGCGTTGCCCAATGTCGAGGGGAGCACTGCCACGATCCGAGGCTCCTTCCCACCCTTAAAGGGAAGGGCCATTGCTGCAGGCTCTGCATTATTTCGATTTCCACCCTCAGCAACAGCAGCCACAATCTGCGACGATCAGCCTTAAGCACTCCAACAGAGCGCAGGGCTCATCAATCGCGGCACAGCAAAATGGTGAAAAAATGACCTCGGGGGTGATAACAATTACTTACCCAATCGGCCTGACCTTTAGCTACCGCACCCCAAGCGTCCGGCCCCCATAACAATGCCTACTACCGATGTTGACGCCCGGCGATGCTGCAGGGGGTGGAACCAAAGTTCGGATCCGGGTCGCTGTGCAGCCGGATGATGTGATGATCTATGGGGCACAGGAGATCGTGGCGTTCAGGGTTACCGCCGCCGCAAAGCTCCATGCCAAGTACTCTCACCGCGCCCAGTTGCAGAGCAAGTAGCACCCTGTTATCGCCCCTTGGAGGTGCTAATGAGAGGCACAAAGGAGGCCAATTTCTAGCCCTAATGGTCTTCAAATGCAAGACGCTCTCAGCATCAAACTATTACAGTTCAGAAATAAGTTTGAATCTAAAAGACCGAACGGGATCGAAATTATCCCTCTCCTTCAGGCCTGTCACCACCGCAGATCAGCGGCCATGCTTTGGAGCGGAGTGGTCGCCACCGTTTGGTGGAATGGCAGCGGATAGCCCAATTGCCCTCCCGAGGTTTCCTGGCGGTGCCCCAATCCCACTCCCACTACCGCTTCGCTGCTGCCGATCCGTCTTAAGGGAAAAATCTACTTACTCTCGTCCTCACCAATCGACTGACATAGAGTTTTCTGTCCATGACAGCATTGGTATCAGTGACCACCGCACAGTCCTTGTGTAGACCAAATCCCACCTTCACACTGAGGACACCTTTCATCGTGTTGTGTGGCACTACCACTGTGCTTAATGAGATAGATTCAGAACAGATCTAGCAGCTCAAAACTGGGCCTCCATGAGGCGCTGTGGGCCATCAGCAGCAGCAGAATTGTATTCCAACACAATCTGTAACCTCCTGGCAAAG
The DNA here is from genome assembly GCF_044704955.1 of Pristiophorus japonicus. Taxonomy (NCBI): domain Eukaryota; kingdom Metazoa; phylum Chordata; class Chondrichthyes; family Pristiophoridae; genus Pristiophorus; species Pristiophorus japonicus. Next base: position 7,035,474 of record NC_091986.1, read on the forward strand.
GCCTTTGACGCTGTCAACCGTGAGGGCTCATGGAGCGTCCTCCTCTGTTTTGGATGCCCCCAAAAGTTTTTCAACATCCTTCACCTACTCCACGATGACATGCAGGCCGTGATCATTACCAATGGATCCATTACAGACCCAATCCACGTCGGGACCGGGGTCAAACAGGGCTGCGTCAGCGCTCCAACCCTCTTCTCAATCTTCCTCGCTGCCATGCTCCACCTCACAATCAACAAGCTCCCCGCTGGAGTGGAACTAAACTACAGAACCAATGGGAAGCTCTTTAACCTACGCCGCCTCCGGGCCAGGTCCAAGATCACCCCAACCTCTGTCGTTGAGCTACAGTATGTGGACGATGCCTGCGTCTGTGCACATTCAGAGGCTGAACTCCAGGATATAGTCGATGTATTCACCGAGGCTTATGAAAGCATGGGCCTTACGCTTAACATCTGTAAGCCAAAGGTCCTCCACCAGCCTGTCCTCGTCACACAGCACTGCCCTCTAATCATCAAGATCCACGGCGCAGCCCTTGACAACGTGGACCATTTCCCATACCTCGAGAGTCTTTTATCAACAAAGGCAGACATTGATGCGGAGATTCAGCATCGCCTCCAGTGCGCCAGTGCAGCCTTCGGCCGCCTGAGGAAAAGAGTGTTCGAAAATCAGGCCCTCAAATCTACCACCAAACTCATGGTTTACAGGGCTGTAGTAATACCCGCCCTCCTGTATGGATCAGAGGCATGGACAATGTATAGAAGACACTTCAAGTCGCTGGAGATATATCACCAATGATGTCTCCGCAAGATCCTGCAAATCCCCTGGGAGGACAGATGCACCAACATCAGTGTCCTTGCCCAGGCTAACATCCCCAGTATTGAAGCACTGACTACACTCGATCAGCTTCGCTGTGCAGGCCACATTGTCTGCATGCCAGACATGAGGCTCCCTAAGCAATTGCTCTATGCGGAGCTCCTTCATGGCAAATGAGCCAAAGGTGAGCAGTGGAAACGTTACAAGGACACCCTCAAAGCCTCCCTGATGAAGTGCAACATCCCCACTGACACTTGGGAGTCCCTGGCCAAAAGCCGCTCTAGGGGGAGGAAGAACATCCGGGAGGGGACTGAGCTCTTTGAATCTCAACGCCACCAATGTGGAGAGGTCAGGCGCAGGCAGCGGAAAGAGCGTGCGACAAAGCAGTCCCACCCAACCCTTCCCCTGACGAATGTCTGTCCCACCTGTGACAGGATCTGCAGCTCTCGCACTGGACTGTTTCAGCCACGAAAGGACTCACTTCAGGAGTGGAAGCAAGTCTTCCTCGATTCCGAGGGACTGCCTAAGATGGATGTTTGAAGACCAGGACCTCAAACCCAGCACCAAGCTTATGGTCTACGTAGCAGTAGTGATACCCACCCTCCTATATGCCTCAAAGCACTGGATAAGTACTACTAACGCTGCCTCCGCAAGATCCTGCAAATCTATTGGCAGGATAGGCGCACCAACTTCAGTGTTCTTGCTCAAGCCAACATCCCCAGCATCGAAGCACTGACCACACTCGATCAACTCCGTTGGGCGGGCCATGTCATCCGCCTGCCGATACAAGACTCCCAAAACAAGCGCTCTGCTCGGAGCTACGACATGGCAAGCGAGCCCCAGGTGGGCAGAGGAAACATTTCAAGGATACCCTCAAAGCCTCCTTGACAAAGTGCAATACCCCCACCGACACCAGGGAGTCCCTGGCCCAAGACCGCTCAAAGTGGAGGAGAAGCATCTGGGAGGGCGCCGAACACCTCGAGTCTCTACTGTGAGAGCAAACTGAAGCCAAGCGTGACAGCGGAAGGAGCGCTCGGCAACTCAAGCACTCCACCCACCCTTTCCTTCAACCATCGTCTGCCCCACCTGTGACAGAGGCTGTAGGTCCCACAGTGGACTCATCAGTCACCTGAGAACTCCGGTTAGTGTGGAAGCAAGTCATCCTCAACCCTGGGGGACTGCCTAAGAAGAGAAGAAGTAACCTCATAGCCCGGCATATCCCTCACTCTACCATTACCATCAAGCCAGGGGCCCAACCCTGGTTCAATGAGGAGTGCAGAAGAGCATGCCAGGAGCAGCACCAGGTGTACCTAAAAATGAGGTGCCAACCTGGATAAGCTACAACACAGGACTACATGTGTGTTAAACAGCGGAAGCTGCATGCTATAGACAGGGCTAAGAGATCCCACAACCAATGGATCAGATCAAAGCACTTTAGTCCTGCCATGTCCAGTCGTGAATGGTGATGGATCATCACACAAATAAAAGGAGGTGGAGGCTCCATGAATATTCCCATCCTCAATGATGGTGGAGCACAGCATGGGAAGAAAAGACAAGGCTGAAGCGTTTGCAACAATCTTCATCCAGAAGTGCCAAGTGGACGATCCATCTCGGCCTCCTCCTGAGGTCTTCACCATCACAGAAGCCAGTCTTCAGTCAATTCGATTCACTCTTCATGATATCAAGAAACGGCTGAGCGCACTGGATACAGCAAAGGCTTTGGAACCCGACAACATCCCGGCTGTCGTGCTGAAGACTTGTGCTCCAGAACTAGCCGCACCTCTAGCCAAGCTGTTCCAGTACAGCAACAACACCGGCATATACCCGACAATGTGGAAACTGCCCAGGTATGTCCTGTCCACAAAAGGCAGGACAAATCCAATCCGGCCAATTACTGCCCCATCAGTCTACTCTCAATCATCAGCAAAGTGATGGAAGGTGTTGTTGACAGTACTATCAAGCGACACTTACTCACCAATAACCTGCTCACCGATGCTCAGTTTGAGTTCCGTCAGGACCACTCGGCTCCAGACCTCATTACAGCCTTGGTCCAAACATGGACAAAATGATTGCACAGTGTTCAGTGCCATTCGGAACTCCTCAGATAATGAAGCAAGCATGCCCGCATTCAGCAAGACCTGGATGCTATTCAGGCTTGGGCTGATGAGAAGAAAGTAACATTTGCGCCGCATATTGCCAGGCAATGACCAGAAAGCGAGAGTCTAACCACTGCCCCTTGACATTAAACAGCATTACCATCGCTGAATCCCCCACCATAAACATCCTGAGGGTCACCATTGACCAGAAACTTAACTGGACTAACCACATAAATACTGTGGCAATGAGCAGGTCAGAGGCTGGGTGTTCTGCAACGAGTGTCTCACCTCCTGGCTCCCCAAAGCTTTTCCACCATCTACAAGGCACAAGTCAGGAGTGTGATGGAATACTCTCCACTTGCCTGGATGAGTGCAGCTCCAATAACACTCAAGAAGCCCAACACCATCCAGGACAAAACAGCCCACTTGATTGGCACCCCATCCACTACCTTAAACATTCACTCCCTCCACCACCGGCGCACCGTGGCTGCAGTGAGTACCATCTACAAGATGCACTGCAGCAACTCGCCAAGGCTTCTTCTGCAGCACCTCCCAAACCCGCGACCTCTACCACCTAGAAGGACAAGGGCAGCAACCGTGTGAGAACACCATCATCTCCACGTTCCCCTCCAAGTCACATACCATCTTGACTGGGAAATATATCGGCCGTTCCTTCCTTGTTGCTGGGTCACAATCCTGGAACTCCTTCCCGAACAGCACTGTGGGAGCACCTTCACCACACGGACTGCAGCGGTTCAAGAAGGCGGGTCACCACCACCTTCTCAAGGGCAATCAGTGATGGGCAATAAATGGTGGTCTTGCCAGCGAGACCCACAATCCGTGAATGAATAAAAAACAAGTAACAGTGTAAAGGGTAAAGCGAGGGAGGAATTCCTGAAATATGTACAAGAGAACTTTCAGTGTGTTTCCAGCTCAACCACGCAGGAGACAGTACTGGATCCAGTTCCGATAAAGAGGGGCAAGTGGAGCATGTTTCAGTGGGAGAGCATTTGGGGAACAGTGATCATAATATCATCAGGCTTAGAATAGATATGGAAAATGACACGGCTCAATCAAGCATAAATATACTTAACTGGAGAAGGGCTAACTTCAGTGAGTTGAGAAGAGATCTGCCCCAGGTGGATTGGAATCAAATATTTTGAGAAGAGATCTGCCCCAGGTGGATTGGAATCAAATATTAGTCAATAAAATAGTCATTGTACAATGGGCCCAATTTTGGCCATGACTTGCATCAATTTTTTCGGAGTAAGTTGGTTTTTCTGATGTAAGTTTAAAAAAAAAACATTTTTCCCAATAAACTTGCTCCAGAGTAACTTAGTTAGGTACGATTTTTTTAGTTCAAAGGGGGGCGTTCCCAGACACTTACGCCAGTTTTGGCCATTGATGCCACTTTGGCCAGCTAACACTTACACCAACTTAGGTCAGCGTATGTTGCCTGCTCTGAAAAACATTGCAAGCAGTAAAGAAATCCACACAGGTAAGTAAGTAAGGACCTGCACCCAAGCACCAAGCAGCAAACGTTCCAAATAAAAGTTAAAATAACTAATTAAAAATAAAAAACTCAGGTCAACAATTGATGAACAATTAAATCCTACCTTGCGCCGGGGAAGGCAGTGGGCCGGCCCATACCGGGGGCCATCCGGTGTGGGATAGGGGCGGCTGGCAAAGACACATCAGGAGGCTGGGGGAGGAGGGGTAGGGGGTGGGGGTGCGGAGTGAGGGAGAGGAAAGGCTGGGCTCAGCGGCATCGGGGCACGGCACGGGATGAGGGGGAGGGAGAGGAAAGGCTGGGCTCGGCGGCATCTCGGGTAGGGTTCTGGCAGCCTGGGCTGCACTCAGACGCGGGCGACCATTCCGCCACGGCTAGGAGCGGCGAACATCGGGTCCTGCTGACAGCTTGCAGGACACGCTAGGAGGGTGAGGAGCCTCTGCGCATGCGACAGCTGCCGGCGTAAGGGGTTATGGGGAGTGGGCAGGGAAGTGGAGCTGAGTCCATGATTGGATCAGCCATGATCTTATTGAATGGCGGAGCAGGCTCGAGGGGCCATATGGCCGACTCCTGCTCCTATTTCTTATGTTCTTATGTTCTTCTCTCAGAGGCTCGTGTATCTGTGGAATTCTCTGCCCCAGAGAGCTGTGGAGGCTGGGTCATTGAATATATTTAAGGCGGAGAAAGACAGATTTTTGAACGATAAGGGGATAAGGGTTATGGGAAGCGGGCAGGGAAGTGGAGCTGAATTCATGATCAGATCAGCCATGATCTTATTGAATGGTGGAGCAGGCTCGAGGGGCCGTACGGCATACTCCTGCTCCTATTTCTTATGTTCTTATGTTCTTACCAAAATTATGATAAGCTGGACACTGGCAGGAGCAATACAACAACAACAACTTGTATTTATATAGCGCTGTCACGTAGAGAAATGTCCCAAGGAGCTTCACAGGTGTATTATAAGATAAAAAATTTCACACCGAGCAGCATACGTAGAAATGACAACAAAGAAACATAGAAAATAGGTGCAGGAGTAGGCCATTCGGCCCTTCGAGCCTGCAACCCCATTCAATAAGATCACGGCTGATCATTCACCTCAGTACCCCTTTCCTGCTTTCTCTCCATACCCCTCGATCCCTTTAGCCGTAAGGGCCACATCTAACTCCCTCTTGAATTTATACAATGAACTGGCATCAACATCTCTCTGTGGTAGGGAATTCCACAGGTTAACAACTCTCTGAGTGAAGAAGATTCTCCTCATCTCAGTCCTAAATGGCCTACCCCTTATCGTTAGACTGTGTCCCCTGGATCTGGACTTCCCCAACATCGGGAACATTCTTCCTGCATCTAACCTGTCCAGTCCAGAATTTTATACGTTTCTATGAGATCCCCTCTCATCCTTCTAAAGTCCAGTGAATACAGGCCCAGTCGATTCAGTCTCTCCTCATATCTCAGTCCAGCCATCATAGGAATCAGTCTGGTGAACCTTTGCTGCACTCTCTTGATAGCAAGAATGTCCTTCCTCAGATTAGAAGACCAAAACTCAACACAATATTCCAGGTGAGGCCTCACTAAGGCTCTGTACAACTACAGTAAGACCTCCCTGCTCCTATACTCAAATCTCCAAGCTATGAAGGCCAACATACCATTTGCCTTCTTCACCGCCTGCTGTACCTGCATGCCAACTTTCAATGACTGATGAACCATGACACCTAGGTCTCGTTGCACCTCCCCTTTTCCTAATCTGCCGCCATTCAGATAATATTCTGCCTTCCTGTTTTGCCCCCAAAGTGGATAACCTCACATTTATCCACATTATACTGCATCTGCCATGCATTTGCCCATTCACCTAACCTGTCCAAGTCACCCTGCAGCCTGTTAGCATCTCCTCACAGCTCACACCGCCACCCAGTTTAGTGTCACCTGCAAACTTGGAGATATTACACTCAATTCCTTCATCTAAATCATTAATGTATATTGTAAATAGCTGGGGTCCCAGCACTGAGCCCTGCGGCACCCCACTAGTCACTGCCTGCAATTCTGAAAAGGACCCGTTTATCCCGACTCTTTGCTTCCTGTCTGCCAACCAGTTCTCTATCCACATCAGTACATTACCCCTAATACCAAGTGCTTTGATTTTGCACATCAATCACTTATGTGGGACCTTGTCAAAAGCCTTTTAAAGTCTAAATACACCACATCCACTGGTTCTCCCTTGTCCACTCTGCTAGTTACATCCTCAAAAAATTCTAGAACATTTGTCAAGCATGATTTCCCTTTCATAAATCCATGCTGAATGGAACCGATCCTGTCACTGCTTTCCAAATGTGCTGCTATTTCATCTTTAATAATTGATTCTAACATTTTTCCCTCTAACGATGTCAGGCTAACAGGTCTATAATTACCTGTTTTCTCTCTCCCTCCTTTTTTAAAAAGTGGTGTTACATTAGCTACCCTCCAGTCCATAGGAACTGATCCAGAGTCGATAGACTGTTGGAAAATGATCACCAATGCATCCACTATTTCTCGGGCAACTTCCTTAAGTACTCTGGGATGCAGACAAGAGACAGCAAATGCTGCAGTGTCATTTTCCTCAAGCTACAGCCCTTCTCTGTCTATTGGGTGGAAAAAAAATCTCGCATGATAAATATTATAGCTGACAAATGCTCATTGTTTCATTTGCTGGCAAATATTGCTTCCTCTTTACAATCAGGAATGACTGCGTGGCAATTTTAAGGTTGGTTAGTAAAAGACTAATACAGATTTCGTCTTTCATAGAGTTTCCAATACAACTTAGCTAAATCTGGCTAAAGTGCTTGTTCCCCTTTGTATATTTTCAAGATGACATGAATATACCTTCAATGTACATAATACCATGATTTTAATGTTCCAGGCAAAAGAGATTCTGAATGGGGGCTGTCATTGATCAATGTCAGTAGCACAAAATGTGTTACTATCTTTTTACAATGTGCTTGAACACGTGGGCATAATGTAAAATGGAACGCTGGTCACTACCGACAGCAATTTCACCCCCAATGTGTTTAACTGTTGAAATGACATAAAAAAATAGCAAACACATAATAAAATGGAGAATTTAATTTAACGATTGGGAGCATACACTCAATGGAAAGATGCTGTAAGGTTGAATTCTCTGAATGAAGGTCTCTGGATGAACAGAGACCTCGGGGTTTCAAGTACAAAGGCTGGAATTTTCCTGTTGCTGACCTTGCAGCTTTGGAGGTGGGTCGGCTGTAAAAATAACGGGAATAGGCAGCGCGTCGGAACCCCGCCTTCATCCCGTCTTCTCGTGCCTTTAACTCACGCGTGTTTCCCAGCATGCCATGGACCCGGTCGACAGAGGCGGGCGACCTCATTCAACTCATTCACTGCTTGTTATCAGACCCAGAGAAGGGTTTTTAACAGCAGCTTCTGAATTTAACAACACCAGCCGGGAAGCACGTAGCTCGGGATCCTCGGCTGCGAAGGGGAGACGGAATCTCAGTGGCCCTTGGGCGACGGCATTAATTGAGAGCTGGGAAAGACACATAAATACACACACCTTACGCCTCATTAGTTGCCGAAGAGGAAGGCTCTTGCTCACTCCATTTTGTGCACAGGATTAGGTTTCTGGAGTTTGCTGGTCATTTCTGCAACCTCGGAAACCACTCTCACCACATTGCTGCTCACTATCACAACACTGAGGGACTGGCCCTCTCATCCCCACTTTACCTGCCACCTACAACATCAGCACGGGTGCCACTTACACTGGCTCAGCATGGACCTCAGAATCGGATCACGGTGAGCCTCACCAACAACAACAGCTGCCACACCAGCAGCAGCATCAGCAACCACAACAGCTGCCTTCTCCTCGATGACCGGAAGCCGCACAGGAGAGAGGGGGGCACCTCAGGGCTGCACCGAGCCGGAGGCGGTTACCCCAACACAGGGTCTACAGGCAAAGGATGAGCTTCCTCAACAGGACTGGGCAGCGGTGCTTCAGGTGGCTCAGAGGTCCTGATGGACACCGTCCAGTTGCTGTCAAAGTGACCAACTTCTTCACCTCAGGCACCTTCCAGGGTACTGCAGCAGACATTTTCAGGATCTCGCAATCGGCTGCCCACAGATGCATCACCCAGGTCACTGATGCTCTGTTTGACAAGTCAGCCAATTATATCAACTTTGCCACTGATGAAGCCAGCGTTACTGAGCGTGCGCTGGGCTTTGCAGCTCTGAATGGCTTCCCCCAGGTGCAGGGCATCATTGACTGCACACATGTGGCCAACAGGGCACCCCCTCATCACCTCGGAGTGTTTGTGAACCACAAGGGCTTCCACTCCCTCAATGAGCAGCTTGTCTGCAACCATAGGAAGATCACCATGCATGTATCCTCCTTCTGTGGTGTTACTTGCTATGATTGCAATGGGATGAGAGTGCATGTAAGGAGTGGTTAGTCAGATGAGGGTGTGAGTATGTACATAGAGAGCGAGGGGTAGGTGGTGCTGGAAGATATGTTGGTGTGAGAAATTATGTGCAGGAGTAGGCTTGGGAAGGCAGAGTAATGAGGATTTAGTGACATGAGCAGGATGAAGGTGAGTGTGGCTTGGCACTCTGTTTTTTTCTGCTGTGATTGGTGAGTAGAGAATAGGTCAGTATATGAGGAATATGAGTTGCGGCGAATGTTTGTAACGGAGGAGCGGCGAGAGATCATGGCGGAGGTGCGGCTAATGTTTGCGGCTGAGGAGCAGCAAGTGAGGGTATGGGGCCCAGAAGAGGCGAGGGCCCAGGGGCAGCATGGTGTGTGTGCACTAGGTCCGTGCAGCAGAGCAGGTCTCCAGTCGTCCTGGTTTACTTTTGCCACTGGATAAAGACCTAGCTCGATCAAACCCGTGTGGTGGCTGATTTGCAAGTACTGATAAATTTGCACAACACATTGATTTGATCACAGTACAGGTTGAACTTCCCTTATCCAGAACCCCTGGAGTTCAGGACTGGAATATTGGGTCCTTCATTACAACATCTGTGAACCCATGTGGAAGCAAGTCATCCTCGTTTGAGGGACTGCCTATGACCTTTCCTGACTTCATCAGATCATTGAATCTCTTCCTGCACTGGATCTGAGTCCTTCTCATGACCTCCTTGCCACTGACCTCCTCTGCTATTTCCAGCCAGGCCCTTTTAGTCTTTTGGGGAGGTCTCCAGCGTCCATCTGCTGGGAAGAGGACCTCCTTGCATGCTTGTCGATCAGAATATGCAGTGAGACCTCTGTTAACTGGGGTGTGGCCCTCTGCCTTTGGGTGTTCGTGTTTTTATGTTCGCAAAATAAATCCAAACTTTACAGTGGTGTGCTTCCATACGCCTTTACCAATCTTCAAATGACTTGCGTGCAAGGGCTGCTTTAAATATGGGCACTGGAAATGAGTTGCCGATGGCATCATCAGACCTATATCCTTTAATAGGGCCAGGGAATGCACATGGCTGCTTTAATTGGGGCCGTTATGGTAAAGTCGCACTGAGGTGTGGGCTGATCAACACATCGCATTCTTGACCCGTTACCCAGCCCGCCCGTACCCATCCTGACTCTGATGTGAAAATGCAAGCCAAAATGTCCCGAAAGTTTGAGTGTAGGTAGTTAAAGCCATAAAAAAAGCAACTGCGTTTTGAGTTTTATGAGCAGGGGCATCCAGCATTAGAATAAAGAAGTACTGATAAATTTGCACAACACATTGATTTGGTCACAGTACAGGTTGAACTTCCCTTATCCAGAACTCCCTTATCCAGAACCACCCCTCGTCCAGAACCATTCCCGGCCACCGGGTGGCGCAGGTGCAGAACTCCGACATGAAAATATTGAAGTTCTTCATCCCTGCCAACTCCCGCAATCGCTGGCCTGACCCCGTGATCCACCGACGACGCCCCCCCAACCCCCCCCATGATCTCTCTGCCGCACTCCCAGCCCCAAGTCAACCAGCCCCGATATCCCTTTGCTCAGTACCTGTACCATCCAATTTAACGTGACCACCCCTCATCCAGAAAAATCCCTTATCCAGAACAGGCCAGGTCCTGAGGGTTCCGGATAAGTAAGGTTCAGCCTGTAGTGTCATGTGTGCCATTTTGGGCACCTCATTATGGAAAGTCAATAAAGTCACACAGAGAGTACAGCATAGATTTATCACGATGACGCCAGGAATGATAAATCGATAGGATGAGACACTGGGGATATTTCCATTGGAGTAGAGAAGACTATGAGGAGCTCTAACAGTTATCTTTTTAAATTGTGAAGGGTTTGATAGATTGAAAATGAAAATACGACATCCTGTGGTTGGTAAGTCATTGATGAGCGGTGATCAATTTAAAATTGTCACTGAGAGAGTACGGAGATGAGTTGTGAGAAATTTCTTGATGCTGTGAGTTGTTGAACATTGAATGCTTTTATACTGGAAGCAGCAGAGACCATTGGAGCTTTTGACGGAATATCCCGATCCACAGCTCTGCAGAGAGAGCAGAGATAATGGGATTAATTTGGGATTGTTCTATTTAAGGGCTAGCATTGACACAATGGGCAAGATGGCCGACTTTTGTGGTGTAAACTTCTATAGTTCAGTTTTATAGCTCTCATGATGCAATTACACTTTGGTCATTTTTCTCAGGAATTTGCTTACCCTAGTTCAAAGATTTTTTTAACAATATTATTTTACAAGATTATTTACAATAACGTGACGTCTGGTCTGTGATGCCATATATTCTTTGCACTTTGTGACACAGGGAGATCACGGGCCGGATATTGCAGCCTCTCCGGGTGTGTATGATGTGCGCACGGATCCGACGAGGCCTCGCAATATGCCGGTTCTCGGGGCGCGATGCGCATGCGCAGAGAATCAGCTTTTGCGATCTGTCAACATTTATTTTGGCAGATCCAACGTTGCCCTGGGAGAAGGACATCAGAGGGACAGAGATTGGGTTTTCCCTCAGCTCTTGCCCAGAGAATGTCCTTCAAACTCTTACGCCTGATAAAAGCAGGTATATAGCCTACTTTTACCAGAGGAAGAGTTTTACAACATAGACAAATTAAATATCATCACTCATTTTTATATTTAAAACCCTGTCCATTAAGATAAGTTTATTTTTACTCCTATTAAAACACATTAAAAAAAAGTCAAAAAAATATTTTTTTTCTAAAACATTTAATTATATTCAATTTTAATTAATTTTAAATATGTAATTTTTAAACATTGTTTCTTGTTTTAGGAGTTCCCATTATTATCAATAAGAATACTGCATCGTGATTAGTCGTCCAGGCCCATGTGATCTCAGATCCCAGGATACGGAAATATACCTGGAAAACATGTTCCTGTGCGCTGGACTGCGAATCTAGGCCTCCGACCGGAATCCCACATTCCCCCGGGATCACAAGGTATTTTCGTAGATTTTTTTGGGGTCGGAGGTGTTCGCCCGAAGGAAGCCTCTGACCGCAATTTCCCCCCCACAGCCCATGTGTCTCACATTTGGCACTCTCTCTCTATGATGTGTCTAGGTTGGGCTGGAGACTCATGGAGCTCAGCACTATCTCCAGCAACTCCTGTAAGTCTGACGTGTTATATACTTCATAAAACGTCATTACTTTCTGAAATGTTTGACTTCGATTACTCTCTAAAGAGATACCAACACATGGTGGCAACGGTGGAACTGATTGCTTAAACAACTTTCACTGTTGGTGGATTTATCTATGGTCTGCATGATTTAAGAACAGTCACATGACAACTAAAGGGTGTTCACGATGGCGTCAGGGTATGCTCTACTATCACCTCTGACACTCGACATCCACAACACAAATACTGCAGAAAAGAGTAAGAGTTTCGAGCGAGTCTGGAAAACTACTCCCTTGCGAGGTAGCTGGACAACAAGATGGAACAAGTACAGGTAGCAACACTTCTAACAGTGATTGGGGAAGAAGCACGTAAGGTCTATTCCACGTGGTCGGACTGGGCTAAAGCTGGATACACAGACAAGATGGTATCGGTGCTGACAAAATATTCTCAATACAGCCAGCCATGCAAGCACTTTCTATTTGAGAGATATAAGTTCAACAGGAGAATGCAAGAAACTGGAGGGAGATACGACCAGTATCTTATGTCAGTGGACATCAACTCGTAGTGTCAGCTGTACTACATAAGGAACGAAAGTTACTCGCACATTTAATGCTCATAGGCATTCAAGGTTGTATCTGCAGAACCCGCTATAGCCTGTATTGGCCTATGGTTTTCAACAGAGCTCAAACAATACATCGTGAAGTGTGATATCTGTTTGGCTCATTGCATTTCTTCAAGCAAGGAACCACTGTTACAGCATGAGATTGTGGCTAGGCCTTGATCGAACATTGGGGCTGACCGTTGTGAGCTACCTGGCTGTAGCCCGCCCGTTGTGTGTGATTACTACAGCAACATCATCGAAGTAGCCAGCTTCACTTCAGTTACTCCATGCAGTGTTTTGAGAGAACGCAAGGAAATGTTTGTGATACTTGGACTGTCAGACATCCAAGTATTGAATAACTGGCCACAATTTGCATCAGCAGAATTTACAGGACATGGGGAGTTAAACGTGACATCATGATCTCATTACCCACAGTCCAAGGTCCAACACCGCCTCCAGTGCACCAGCGCAGCCTTCGGCCGCCTGAGGAAGAGAGTGTTCGAAGATCAGGCCCTCAAATCTGGCACCAACCTTATGGTCTACAGGGCTGCGGTGATACCCGCCCTCCTGTATGGCTCAGAGACGTGGACCATGTACCGTAGACACCTCAAATCGCTGGAGAAGTATCACCAATGATGTCTCCGCAAGATCCTGCAAATCCCCTGGGAGGACAGATGCACCAATGTAAGTGTCCTCGACCAGTCCAACATCCCCAGCATTGAAGCACTGACCACACTTGACCAGCTCCGTTAGGCGGGCCACATAGTTCACATGCCTGACACAAGACTCCCAAAGCAAGCGCTCTATTTGGAACTCCTACACGGCAAGCGAGCCCTAGGTGGGCAGAGGAAACATTTCAGGGACACCCTCAAAGCCTCCTTGATAAAATACAACATCCCCACCGACACCTGGGAGTCCCTGGCCAAAGACCGTCCTAAGTGGAGGAAGAGCATCCAGGAGGACGCTGAGCACCTCGTGTCTCATCGACGAGAGCATGCAGAAAGCAAGCGCAGGCAGCGGAAGGAGCGTGCGGCAAACCAGTCCCACCCACCCTTTCCTTCAACCACTGTATGTCCCACCTGTGACAGAGACTGTAATTCCCGCATTGGACTGTTCAGTCACCTGAGAACTCACTCTTAGAGTGGAAGCAAGCCTTCCTCGATTTCGAGGGACAGCCTATGATGATGATGACCCACAGTCCAATGGCAGAGCCGAGAATACCATCAAGACCATCAAAGGACTCTTCACGAAATGTAGGGAGTCTTGTCAATCAGAGCTGTTAGCTCCATAAGATTGGTGCAACACGCTGAGTGAAGGTGTAGGTGCAAGCCCCCCACAGAGACAATGTGTTGTAGGAGCGAGACACTACTTCCTGTAGCTGGAACCATCCTGCAGCCTTGATATTCGACTGAGGAAAATACTTGTGTTCTTGTCTGCATGAAGCAACGTTAGCAGCATTAAATATAACGTGCATGCTAAACCATCTCAAGCAATGCACCCTGCTGATACAATGTGGGTCCCTGGCCAGAGTACTTGGCCTACTGCTACATGTGCAAGTGTGGTGGGCCCTAGAAGTTGTGGTGTGCTTGTCAGAAACTCATTGTACCGCAGGAATCGCCGTCAGTGGATTCGTGCTAACGAGCGATCTGTAAACAACAGTCCTGAGATTGGGGACATTTCTCAAACGTAGGTCACCAGCAGCCCTCTAAAACGTCTCGGCCACTTCGTAGACACGCAAAGCCGGCCTGATCCAATTTTCAGGTGGGCCTGTAAATGGGCAAGCAGCCCACCCACCTGATACAGAAAGAAAAGAAAAGAAAAGAAAAGAAAAGAAAGAAAGAAAGAAAGAAAGAAAGAAAGAAAGAAAGAAAGAAAGAAAGAAAGAAAGAAAGAAAGAAAGAAAGAAAGAAAGAAAGAAAGAAAGAAAGAAAGAAAGAAAGAAAGAAAGAAAGAAAGAAAGAAAGAACGTACTTTCAGGACCACACAAAGTACTGTACAGCCAATGAAGTACCTTTGGAGTGTAGTCACTGCTGTAATGTGGGAAACGCGGCAGCCAATTTGCTCACAGCAAGCTCCCACATACAGCAATGTGATAATGACCAGATAATCTGTTTTAATGATGACCAATGAGGGATAAATATTGGCCAGGTTATCGGGGAGAACTCTTCTTCATAATATTGCTGAGGAATCTTTTACGTCCACCTGAGAGGGCAGACGGGGCTTTGGTTTAGCACTTCATCGCAAAGACGGCACCTCTGACAATGCGGCACTCCCTCAGCTCTGCACTGGGAGTGCTGGCCTAGATTCATATGCTCAAGTCTCTGGAGTGGGGCTTGAACCCACAAGCTCTGACTCAGAGGTGAGAGTGCTACTCACTAAGCCAGGCAGCGTAACCAAACCAGCAGCTCTTAAAGTGAGTGATGGAGGCTGCCCAGAAAACGGCCCAGGAAGTTGTTTATTTTTATTTTCGAGGACTAGGGGGGGAGCAGCAGTGCTCAGCCTGGGCCCATGATAAAGCTCCGATCGTCCTGACTGGGATCACCTCCACCCCCTGCAGAATGACCTGTCAGCTGGTTCAGGCTGGCTCAGGCACAAACATTTCTCACTCAACGCATCTGCTCATTGGTAGCTCACGCCTCATGGGAGACAGTCACGCGAGGGTTAAACTGAACATAGTTTGATTCCTCAACATCGACGCAGAGTGGCCGATGTTGGTGGGGGGTGGAGGAGCAGATATTGTCTCGACTATCGTTGTGGGCGGAAGTCACTGATTGGCCCCAATGAGAAGCACATTGATAACAAATTTAGCAAAATATCTGGTCATTATCTCACTGCTGTTTGTGGGACCTTGTTGTGTGCAAATTGGTTGCCGCGTTCCCTACCTTATAACAAGAGTTCGTAGAGAGATGGGATCGGGGCCCAGGAGAGGTGCGAGTTAGGGGGCCCAGGGGCAGCATGGGCCAGCCCACACTGCGATACATAGAAACATAGAAACATAGAAAATAGGTGCAGGAGTAGGCCATTCAGCCCTTCTAGCCTGCACCGCCATTCAATGAGTTCATGGCTGAACATGCAACTTCAGTACCCCATTCCTGCTTTCTCACCATACCCCTTGATCCCCCTCATAGTAAGGACTTCATCTAACTCCTTTTTGAATAGATTTAGTGAATTGGCCTCAACAACTTTCTGTGGTAGAGAATTCCACAGGTTCACCACTCTCTGGGGAAGAAGTTTCTCCTCATCTCGGTCCTAAATGGCTTACCCCTTATCCTTAGACTGTGTCCCCTGGTTCTGGACTTCCCCAACATTGGGAACATTCTTCCTGCATCTAACCTGTCTAAACCCATCAGAATTTTAAATGTTTCTATGAGATTCCCTCTCATTCTTCTGAACTCCAGTGAATACAAGCCCAGTTGATCCAATCTTTCTTGATAGTTCAGTGCCGCCATCCCGGGAATCAGTCTGGTGAAACTTCGCTGCACTCCCTCAATAGCAAGAATGTTCTTCCTCGGGTTAGGAGACCAAAACTGTACACAATACTCCAGCTGTGGCCTCATCAAGGCCCTGTACAACTGTAGCAATACCTCCCTGCCCCTGTACTCCAATCCCCTCGCTATGAAGGCCAACATGCCATTTGCTTTCTTAACCGCCTGCTGTACCTGCATGCCAACCTTCAATGACTGATGTACCATGACACCCAGGTCTCGTTGCACCTCCCCTTTTCCTAATCTGTCACCAGTCAGATAATAGTCTGTCTCTCTGTTTTTACCACCAAAGTGGATAACCTCACATTTATCCACATTATACTTCATCTGCCATGCATTTGCCCACTCACCTAGCCTATCCAAGTCACTCTGCAGCCTCATAGCATCCTCCTCGCAGCTCACACTGCCACCCAACTTAGTGTCATCCGCAAATTTGGAGATACTACATTTAATCCCCTCGTCTAAATCATTAATGTACAGTGTAAACAGCTGGGGCCCCAGCACAGAACCTTGTGGTACCCCACTAGTCACTGCCTGCCATTCTGAAAAGTCCCCATTTACTCCTACTCTTTGCTTCCTGTCTGACAACCAGTTCTCAATCCATGTCAGCACACTACCCCCAATCCCATGAGCTTTAACTTTGCACATTAATCTCTTGTGTGGGACCTTGTCGAAAGCCTTCTGAAAGTTCAAATACACCACATCAACTGGCTCTCCCTTGTCCACTCTACTGGAAACATCCTCAAAAAATTCCAGAAGATTTGTCAAGCATGATTTCCCTTTCACAAATCCATGCTGACTTGGACCTATCATGTCACCTCTTTCCAAATGCACTGTGATGACATCCTTAATAATTGATTCCATCATTTTACCCACTACCGATGTCAGGCTGACTGGTCTATAATTCCCTGTTTTCTCTCTCCCTCCTTTTTTAAAAAGTGGGGTTACATTGGCTACCTTCCACTCGATAGGAACTGATCCAGAGTCAATGGAATGTTGGAAAATTACTGTCAATGCATCCGCTATTTCCAAGGCCACCTCCTTGGGATGCAGTCCATCAGGCCCTGGGGATTTATCGGCCTTCAATCTCATCAATTTCCCCAACACAATTTCCTGACTGATAAGGATTTCCCTCAGTTCCTCCTCCTTACTAGACCCTCTGACCCCTTTTATATCTGGAAGGTTGTTTGTGTCCTCCTTAGTGAATACCGAACCAAAGTACTTGTTCAATTGGTCTGCCATTTCTTTGTTCCCCGTTATGACTTCCCCTGATTCTGACTGCAGCGGACTTACGTTTGTCTTTACTAACCTATTTCTCTTTACATATCTATAGATATGTGTGCGCACTAGGTCCGTGCAGCAGAGCATGTCTCCAGTCGTCTTGGTTAACCCTTGCCACTGGACCAAGACCTAGCTCTGTCAAGCCCGTGTGGTGGCTGGTGTGCAACGGCCACCCCACGTTAAAAAAATCCACGCACAGACATCTTCCACCCTTCAACATGTAGTTCGGGACCTGGACTATCATTGAAAGACCTGTGAACTAATCCTTTTTGGCATGGAAGCAAGTCATCCTCGATATGAGGGACCGCCTATCAGTGATGATTACAAAAGTGACTACACTTAAAGGGGAGATTTAATAGAGGTGTTCAAAATGGTTTTCACTGGCAGGAAGGATTGGTAACCAGAGGACATAGAGTTAAGGTCATTGGCAAAGGAACCAGATGAGTAGAATACTTTTTACGCAGTGAGTTGCTGTGATCGGGAACTCGCTGCCTGAAAGGGCGGTGGGAGCAGATTCAATAGTAACTTTCAAAATGAAATTAGCTAAATACATCAAAAGGAAAGATTTGGAAGGTTATGGAGAAAGAGCGGGGGAATGGAACTAATTGGATAGCTCTTTCAAAGAGCAGGCACAGGTATGACTATCTGAATGACCTCCTTCTGTGCTGTACAGTCCTATGATTGTATGATCTTATTTTTAAAGTGTTTGTGGTGCACAGAACCTATTGATTACATGATGCTAACACTTACAGTATATCAGATTGAAGGGTTAGATCATGTCCACAGTCAGCACAATCTTTTTCCCAAGTTATAATAATTGAAAAAATACTGCAATAGTAATGAGGCATTTCTCTTGTGTAACCTGTAGATATAGCAAACAGCTTAGAGGAATCTATTTGCTTCTGTCTATAGCCTGGCAGTGTTACAGCTCTGGATCAAACACTGAATAAACTACCCAATTCTTAGTTTATAAATACCCTTTTTGATTTCCTATTGCTTGAGGACAGAGATTGTATTTTCACTGAAGTGTTACTAATTCAACACGAGGTGGTGTTAGTGACATCACTTCCAATGTCTCACTGTTCCGCATCTGTGAAGTTTACCAATTGTGAGTTCAATGCGCTTTTTTCCAATGCGACTAGTGGATACATTCACACCGTCAAGGCAACTCACTGGGATAACCAAAAGTTCATACACTCATTGATAACATTTGGAAATTAGAATAATAGAAAACACAAAGTAATTGTCGACTTGTCCCACTGCAGAAGGGAGGCAAGGGAATCATTAAAATAGTTGACATCACTACAACCACTGGTAGAATTGAAAATAATCAGTATTTGAACACCTCAACGCAAATTATCTTGCTCAGATGTAATAGGCCGGTTTCAAAGTTGATATTAGTTCGGGGGGGTTGGGGCAACCAGTTAACAGGCATTCACTCAAAGATCAACATTTTTAGTTTTAGAAAAGTCTTTTGGTTTCCTTGTTATAATTTACATATGATGGATCAACATCTATTCTTTGATAGTATCATAGAATGGCACAGCATCGGCCCATCGAGCCTGTGCCGGCTTTTTGAAAGTGCTATCCAATTAGTGCCATTGCCCCGCTCTTTCCCCACAGCCCTGTAAGTATTTCCCCTTCAAATATTCATCTAATTCCCTTTTGAAAAATACTATTGAATCTGCTTCCACTGCCCTTCAGGCAGTGTGTTCCAGATCACAACAACTCCCTGAGTAACAAAGAATTCTCCTCATCTCGCTGCTGGTTCTTTGCCAATGACTTCTGGTTACCGAGATTTCTACCACTGGAAAGAATGTCTCCTTATTTACTCGATCAAAATAGTTCATGATTTTGAACACTTCTATTATGGCTTGACTTATGAGGATAGGTTGAGTAGGTTGGGCCTATACACATTGGAGTTCAGAAGAATGAGAGGTGATCTTATTGAAATATGCAAGATAGTGAGGGGGATCGACAAGGTGGATGCAGAGAGGATATTTCCACTCATAGGGTGGAAACTAAAACTAGGGGACATAGTCTTAGAATAAGGGGCTGCTCATTTAAAACTGAGATGAGGAGGAATTTCTTCTCTCAGAGGGTTGTAAATCTGTGGAATTCACTGCCTCAGAGAACTGTGGAGGCTGGGTCATTGAATATATTTAAGGCGGAGATAGACAGATTTTTGAGCGATAAGGGAGTAAAGGGTTATGGGGAGTGGGCGGGGAAGTGGAGCTGAGTCCAGGATCAGATCAGCCATGGTCTTATTGAATGGTGGAGCAGGCTCGAGGGGCCAAATGGCCGACTCCTGCTCCTATTATGTTCTTATTAAATGACCCCTTAACCTTCTCTGCTCTAAGACGTTCCCTTCTCTCACCACGTTACTGAAGTCCCTTATCCCTGGTATACAAGAACATAATAAATATGGCTCCTCGAGCCTGCTCCCATTCAATATGATCATGGCTGATCCCCACTACCCGGCCCCTCATGGAAGCATTCGGCCTCCTGTTGGGGCCTCTTTCTAGCCCCTGCCGCAATCGACGACCTCTCGCCCTCTAGCCCCCGACGGCTTTTCTCTCTTCCCCCTCCCACCATTAGGTCCGACACCCCTGGCCCCTCCCCCCCCTTCCCAATTTCCAATCTGCAGCCTTACACCCTTCCCATCATCATCATAGGCAGTTCCTCGAAATTGAGGAAGACTTGCTTCCACTCTTAGAATGAGTCCTTAGGTGGCTGAACAGTCCAATACGAGAACCACAGTCCCTGTCACAGGTGGGACAGACAGTGGTTGGAGGAAAGGGTGGGTGGGGAGTCTGGTTTGCCGCATGCTCCTTCCGCTGCCTGCGCTTGGTTTCTGCATGCTCTCGGCGACAAGACTCGAGGTGCTCAGCGCCCTCCCAGTTGCACTTCCTCCACTTAGGGCGGTCTCTGGCCAGTGACTCCCAGGTTTCGGTGGGGATGTTGCACCCCAAGCCTTGTTCTGCAGCCTGCTCCTCTCCCAATTGCAAGGGACCACCCAAAAGGGACCAGCTAGTTCACCTGCCAATGTGGCCAGCCACCGGGTATGAAATGGAATAAAAAACGGATAATGATGTCCTGTCATTAAATGCAGCAGGACAGTCATGTTCCCGAGCCTTTTGCTGAGTTCTTCATCTGCTCAGTCTCCCCTCGTGTCCTCACTTCATCCCCGTAACATTGCCCGTCTCCGAATTGTGAAGTACCTCTGAATATGGAGTTCCCAGTCCTGGTCACGTTGCAACCATGTCTGTGTAATGGCTATCAGCTCATACCCATTTGTATCTATTTGTGCCGTCAACTCATCCATTTCGCTACGAATGCTATGTGCGTTCAGATAAAGAGCTTTTAAATTTGTTTTTTTGCTATTTTTTGCTGCTTTGACCACACTTTCTTATTCACCTTTATGTTTATACATTCTGTCCCTTCCTGGCACGCTCTGGTTTTCATTTCCCCCAGTGCTACCCTGCTCTATTTCCTTCTCCTTATTTGTTGAATCTGCTCCCATATGCTTTATTTATATAAGCCTTCTCAACTTGGCCTGCCACCTTCAAAATTATGTATGTACACCCCTCCAGGTCTCTCTGCTCCTGCACCCCCTTGAAAAGTGTACTATTTAGTTTATATTCCCTCTCTTCATTCCTCCTACCCAAATACATCACTTCACACTTCCCTGTGTTTAACTGCATCTGGCATATGTCTGCCCATTTAGCCAGTCTGTCCATGTCCTCATGAAGCCTGGTATTATTCTCTTCACCGTATATCACATTTCCAAGTTTTGTGTCATCTGCAAACTTTGAAATTCTGCCCTGTATACCCAACTCAAGGTCATTAATGTTTATCAAAAAAAACAGTGGTCCCAGATATTGAACTCTGGAGGATACCATTGTATATTTCCTTCCAGTCTGAAAACTAACTGTTCACCATTGCTTTCTGTATCTCTTAGCTGTGTCAGTGTCAGTTGTGGCTCAGTGGATAGCACCCTCGCCTTTAGGTCAGAAGGTTGTGGGTTCAAGTCTCACGCCAGGGACTTGAGCACAAAAAAAAATCTAGGCTGACACTCCAGTGCAGTGCTAAGGGAGTGCTACACTGTTGGAGGTGCTGTCTTTCGGATGAGAGGTTAAACCGAGGTCCTGTCTGCTCTCTCAAGTAGGTGTAAAAATATCCCATGGCACTATTGCGAAGAAAAGCAGGGGAGTTATCCCTGGTGTCCTGGCCAATATTTATCCTTCAAAAAACAGATTATCTGGTCATTATCACATTGCTGTTTGTGGGAGCTTGCTGTGCCCAAGTTGGCTGCCACGTTTCCCACATTACAACAGTGACTACACTCCAAAAGTACTTCACTGGCTGTGAAGTGCTTTGAGATGTAGGTTGTCGTGAAAGGTGCTATATAAATGCAAATGTTTCTTTCATTTAAGGTTACACAGATAATCTTCAATATGTATGTGTAAATATAAAATCTGCACAGTGCCTCAAAAGGCTAACATTCAGCTCCAGATTTCCTTTGATGTTGTATAGCCTCATATTTTCTCTAGTCCTAATTACTACTAAAGCAAAATCTTTTCTACAGTGTATGCTACTCAGAAAAAGATGAATAAATAAATAATGAAGATAATATGTAGACATCATTTTGAACTGCTTCGGGCTACATTACTATAGCAACTTCTCTACTTATTAACTTTGAATGGAAAGGTAAAGCTTATTCATTTTTTTTAAGCATACCTTAATATGGTGAGGAGTTTTGAATTTGTTTTGCCAAGCTTTGTTTGGATTTAAGATTTATTATCTATTCCTTGGCCAGATCATCGGTCGTATTAACGTGGATTTTGTAATCCTAATGCATCGCAGGGCAGTTTGATTCTGCTAATTTAGTAATAAAGACGGGGATTTTGATTATCATTTTGAAACTGACCTATTCCATTGGAGTAAGATAATTAGCACCAAGGTGCTCAGATCCTGATTACTTTCAATTCTGCCATTGGTGTGTAACCATGCCGACTATTCTCGTGCAGTAGTCCTGTGGTGTTGCTCAGGGTGATTCAAAGGATATGGGAATTGTTAGGTTGCAAGTTTACTCAGAAAGAGTGAAGTGAGAGAAGAGGACGAAGTAGTGGCCATGGAAACATTTAAAGTGTGACTTGCACCGTCATTCTATCTGGTACACCTGTACTTCTAACAATTTGTTCTTAGCTGCTTTCAACACGTTAACAGTTGAGTTTGCATTATGCAGACAGTACCAGGAGCAACTGTGCACGTGCGATACCGCAATACATTAAAATGCTTTTATAAGATGAAACATTAAGGAGATTTTATTATGCTGTAGATTTAACTCCTGATAGAGTTGTTTTTTTTAAATTATCTGTCGGGTCATGTAATAGATTCGGTAAGAAACTAAGTTTAATTCACTCAAAAGATGAAATAAAGCTCCACCATGCCATAATTCTGCTTTAAAGCAGAGACCCCTGACCAGTAAGTCACACTGGGGTGCTGGGGGGGGGGCATTTATGGTCTAAATGCTCAGTTATATGTTTGATTCATCAACTAATCCATCTGGGAATCTTAAGTTCATTTCATCTTTTGAGTGAATTCAACTTATCACTTAGATTCTTACCCAATCTGTTAAATGATCCAAAAGCTAATTTTTGAAAATTCTATCGGGAGTTAAATCTATAGCATATTCAATTTTTCTTAATGTTTCATTTTATAAAAGCATTTTAATGTATTGTAGTATATGTAGCATATGTAAAGTAGATTTTTCCCAGGGCCCACCCATCCCCTACTCATGGCAGCCTGGAAAATGGCAATAAGTGGGGCAGACAGGAGGGATATTCTCGGGGTACTAGGATCCCACAACTGCCCTTGTTGCTATTTTCATGCAGCAGGTGGGGGACAGGATGAGGAGAATCCTGGTCAGAGAGATGAGGTGACAGTACACCTCTCTGCCCAAATCTTCCTTCAATTTCTGCCATGATTTCAGCTGGCTTCCAGAGGAGTATCCTGGTTCTAATCATTATCTATGCCCCTATTTAGCCTAAATTTAGCCTCAGCAATTTTAGTTAAGTGTGGGCGGTGGGGGGAGGGGAATCCGTCCCCAGTTGTAAAATATGCATGCGTGAACATTGGTGAAGGGGTGAATAGGGTTAGTGTGACATTGACATGCTTGAGAAAAGCAAAACAGTTGACTTAGCATGTACTGCAGGACAGGATGCGATAAGCAATTGCGAGAAGGTCATAAGACGCTGAGCAACATGGAAACCAACTGCCAGCTAGAGGAAAGAGATCAACTAGATACCAGATGCTGGCCAAAGATAAAGAAGTGAGCTGGACAAACACGACTATAAAATTGCTGTATGGGGCCTTTTGAAATGTCAGATGATCAGGTCATGTGGAAGCAGTGACATGTGACCTTTGTGGTTTACGACTTTAAATATGCTGTATGTGTAACACCAAATTGAGTTGTTGCCTGGTTGAGGGACCTACATACAATTCCCCTGGTACCTTGTATTAATAAACTGTATGTGTTTTCAACTCTCTAACGTAGTCTCGGAGTAGATTTATTTCTACCTCGGGGTTTTCCCCCAACAGTTTTGGCGCTGCGAGCAGGGTGTACCGCTAAGCCCTCCTGACCGAGGCTCGAACGTATGGGGATAAGTTTGGATCTCATGACATCCCAGAAATTGGAATGTTGAACCAGCACGTTTGAGGCCGCCGGACACCCAACGAAGAAGTGAGACTCGGGGAGGTTTGATAACAGACACAGTGAGTAGAAATTAAGATAAAGTAGAATATAAGTAAGATAAGTGGTGTGTAAGAGAAACGAGTGTCCCCGTCACTCCAATTGTCACAAATGGTCTCAATCACCTAACTTGAGCCGGAATTAAGAGGGCAAATGCCCCACGTGATGGCCAAGGATTAAGGTCGAAGGGAACACCGGGAGGACAAAGTGACGGCGGAAACCTGTGAGTGACTGTGATACGCATGAACTGGTGTGAGAGCTCAGGGATAATCCCATCGCAATAAATAAGTGACGGAGTAGAAGAAGGCCCGTGTGAAGAGACTCATTCACAGAGGAAGCGAGGGAAGGTCAGATTACATAATGGCCTCGGGGGAAGACCTTGAATGAGGGCCGGGAGGGCCTCTTAGTAGGTTCTATGCAGATGACCAGAAGGGTTTAATAGATAAAATGATTAAAGATGGGTGGGATCCCTCGGCTGTCCCCAAGGAGCAAAAGAATTGGTGGGAGAAACAGAAACAGAAAAAGGCAAAGAAAGCTGGAGTACTTTTAGTATATCAGTTATGTGTGTTACAAAGTAAAACCAAACAATTAGTAGAGAAAAGTAAGGAGACAGAAGCTGAGAATAAGAAATGGAGAGAGTGGTATGAACAAACCGGCAAGTGGGGGGGGATCAAATTATGACCTCCCTCCGACTTATGTTGCCGCAGTAGCGGCCTCGGCTCCTCCCTTTGATGAGGAGACCGAGATGGAAGGGTCAAATGATGATTCAGTAAATACAGAAAGGGTAGCCACTCTTAGGGTAACCCAGAGTGCACAGGGAGGGAACCCCCGATATCAACACTACACTTTCACCCCCATAGAAAAACAAATGATGAATCAGGATTTGGGGAGTCTACAACCACGGAAGAGAAATGTAGAACTTTGGCAAAAGTTGGAAGAATTGTATGAGACCCACGATATGCATGAGTGAGATGTCCACCAAATAGTTTGGGCTAAGTGTCTAAGGGATTGGTGGACAGGGCTAGCACCCCCTCACAGTGACGGCACATGGATACCTGCTGTGGGTGCCACAAGGGCACAATGGGACGCTGCCAGAACGGGGTTCGTCCAGGCTGTACAGGCCTTAATGGGAGCATCTACTCCAAATTGGGGATTGATAATGCAGACCAGCCAGAAAAAGGGAGAAAAAGCCAATGACGACGGAGCGAGGATTTGGTTCCAATACCAAGAATCCTCGAACAGAGATGACCCAGTCTTCGTGAAAATGTTTAAGGACGGCCTTTCAGCCGACCATCAAAAGATCTTAAAAATGTGGGTGGTAGTCGCGGACACCTGTGACCAAGCTGTCCGGTGGGCATGCCACATTAACTCTGGGGGAATAAAACAAGAAGTGGCTGCGGTTAAGAGTAGTAAGAGTGCGGGCCGAGGGGAATGCTACAACTGTGGCAAGACGGGTCATTTTGCCGCCGACTGCAGGGGCCCCAAAAAACCAACCGTCCGATGTGACAATTGTGGGAAAAAGGGACATGCCACTGATAAATGTTGGGCGCCCAATGAGAAAAGATATAGCCAGTCAGGCCTTAAAGTAGAGGAGACGAACCGACAGCAGCTAATCACAGCGCTGAGGGACTTAGGAAGAGACGGAAGGCCAGCGGCCCCCATGGGGCAGGGAGAGGATCCACGTATTCATGTAACAGCGCTGTTAGGGAGCCAGCAGTGTGATTTGTTAGTGGATACCGGAGCATCGGTATCTATGACAGATATTTCCTTACCCACAACTAAACATGTGGTCCATATAACTGGTGTGGGAGGATTTGCCACCAAAGCCCACCAGAGTGAAGTCATTCTATTGGAGATAGCCGGTATTCTGATCCCGGCACAATTTTATGTATGCCCAAATGCAGAAGGGACCATACTGGGGATCGACCTCCTGGAACAGTTAGGAGCAATAATAGACCCTCAGAATAAGAGAATAGTTTGGAGAAATAAGGGAGGACGCAAAATCACGATGTACAGGGAACAGACTAATTTGCACAATCACACAAAGGTCGGAAGTGTGCAATTTCTCACCCGAGATTGGGATACAGCAAGAGACTACGGCCCATTATGCAAACAAATGAGGGAAATGTGGGCTCAATCAAAGCAGGATTGTGGGCTGGTAAAGACCAAGCCAGTGGTCATTCCTGGGCCCGAACACACTCCTCATAAGCAGTACGCCATTATACCTGAAGCTCGAGAGGCCGTAAAACAAATAGTGCAGGACCTCTTGTGGAGCAGTGTCCTTCGGGAAGCCGAAAGCACTACGAACTCGCCAACCTGGCCCGTAAAGAAACTAGATGGGTCAAACCGATTGACCATTGACTATATGGCGTTAAATAAAGTAACTCCCCACCAGCACCCCATCGTAGCAAGCCCAGCGACCATATTTAATGGACTGAAACCAGAACATAAAATATTCACGGTCTTAGATATAGCTAATGGATTTTGGTCCATACCATTAGACCAAG
The DNA here is from genome assembly GCF_044704955.1 of Pristiophorus japonicus. Classification (NCBI taxonomy): domain Eukaryota; kingdom Metazoa; phylum Chordata; class Chondrichthyes; family Pristiophoridae; genus Pristiophorus; species Pristiophorus japonicus. Next base: position 7,062,104 of record NC_091986.1, read on the forward strand.
AGACCCAAGATAAATTTGCATTCACGGTCCGGGATAGGCAGTACACTTGGACACGAGTGCCCCAGGGTTTTCACAACAGTCCGGCCATATTTCACCGAACTATGAGTCGAGCCTTGGAGACCGTAGATTTAGCCCCTACCGAAGTACCATCCTCCAATATGTGGACGATCTGTTGATTACCTCAGAGGACGAGAGAGGACAGAGGGGACTCTAATAGAAACCCTAGAAGCCTTAAAGAAAGCGGGATTTAAGGTAAACCCCAAAAAAGCTCAGATCGGATTGAAGGAGGTACAGTACTTGGGACACCAACTGTTGCAGGGGACAAAAACAATGCCCCACGACAGAAAGGAAGCAATTCGCATTATGCCCCGACCGAAAATGGTCCGAGGAGTGCGTAAAGTATTGGGACTCTTTAACTACTGGAGGAACTTTATAGCCAACTTCGTGGCAATCGCGGAACCAATACAGAGACTAGTTAAGGGAGGAAAACCAGCTCTAGAAAGTGTGGAGTGGGGCCCGGAACAAGAAACAGCATACGGCCAGATAAAGGAAGCCCTGATGTCGGCACCAGGCCTTGGTCTGTCAAATATGAATGCACCGTTTCACATTCATTGTGAAAACGAGGGTGGGTTTTACAGAGCAGTAGTTACTCAAATGCATGTAGACCAAGCCTGCCCAGTAGCGTACTATTCTACCCAACAGTCGCCCGTGGCAGGAGGTCTGTCAAGATGTGTAGCAGCCTTGGACTGCGCAACATGGGCGGTGAAAGTTAGTGAGCCAGTAGTAATGACAGGGGAGGTTATACTACATACCAAACATACCTTGGTGGAAATGCTCAACACCGGCAAATTGCGCTCCGTGTCCAACATCCGCCGGGCCAAATGGGAAGTAGTATTACTTCCCTTAGATGGGTCCGTAAAAATTGTACGAGACACGGGGTAGAACCCGGCAGAGGGTCTCTTATCTGTGGGTGAGTCTCGTGAGTGCCAGTCACAGGAATGGGAGGACTCACTGGGACACAAAAGTGAGATTCTCCTTGAAAACCCCGAGCTGATCCTGTACGTGGATGGGTCCCGGAAATATATTCAGGGGACCCCGCATACGGGATGGGCGGTGGTAGACGAAGCACTAAACACTGTCCGAAAGGGAAGGACTGTCGGCCCAAGCAGCTGAGCTCACTGCCCTGACTGAAGCCCTCCAACTGGCCGAAGGCCGGCGGGCAAATATCTATATGGATAACCGCTATGCCTTCGGGGTAGTCCATGACTACATGACTGCCTGGGCCAGGAGAGGGTTTGTCACTTCGGGCGGGGAGGCTATCAAACATGAGGGCCGAATCAGACTACTATTAGACGCCGCCAGTAAACCCGCAGAGGCAGCGGTGATCAAGGTTAAGGCTCACCAGAAAGTAGTAAACAATATCCAACGGGGCAATGAAGCAGTGAATAAAGCAGCACAGGAAGCAGGTATATCCTTAGAAGTGCAGGAAGAAGTTGCACAGGGAAGATATAGACATTGTGAGATTACATGCCGATGTAAGTGATGAAGAAAAGAAAGGTTGGGGCACAAAAGGAGGGAGCCAGGGTGACGACTTTGTATGGAGGAAAGATGGGAAGGTGATAGCCCCGGCTTGTATTAGACAAATGCTCATGGAACTACACCACGACATCAGTCATGTCGGTCGGAACGTCTGATAACAAACATAACTGGGGACTGGTGGTGACCAGGAATGGGACGGGACGTAGCTAAGTACTGTCAGCAATGTGTCACCTGTGTCCAGCACAACCCAGGAAAGGCCATTAAGGTTAGAGTGGTTCACCAACCACGACCAAGGGGGCCGTGGGAATGTATACAGATAGACTTCACGGGACCTTTACCATTCTCAAGGGGCAATACTGTCGAGTAATAATAGATCAGTTTACGCGGTGGGTAGAAGCGTTCGTTCACGGTGGCCCCAATATTGGCAGAGGAAGTAATCCCACGTTGGGGCGTCCCGAGCCAAATCGATTCCGACCAGGTAACCCATTTTACCGACATATAATGAAGGAGGTGTGTGCTAAGTTGGGTATTAGACAGAAGTTTCATATCCCCTACCACCCGCAAAGCTCTGGGATGGTAGAACGTATGAACAGGACACTTAAAACAGCCCTAGCAAAGGCCATCCAAGAGACAGGAGAAGCTTGGGCGGATTTACTACCCACAATCTTGATGAGACAAAGGGCAATTCCTAACCAAGTGACGGAATTAACTCCATATGAGTTGATGACAGGCAGGGCGATGCACCTGCCGGAAGGAATCATAACTGGGGGATCCGATGTAGGACCCCTGAGGGATCGGATTAGAAAGTACGTCTTGGAACTGAGTAAGCAACTTAAGGAATTGAGGAAGGAAGTGAGGGAACAGCAAGCAAGCAGGACGGACAGAAGGAATAGGAGGACCAGGGGGAGGTCCCACAGGTAGGCGTGAAGGTAATGGTAAAATGTCTGCCAGGACGAACAGGGTTTGCTCCCCATTGGGCTGGCCCATTTGAAGTCCTAATTAGCGGAGATATGTGTGCCTGCATAGATATGGGTGGGGTTGGCCAATGGAAACATCGGGCTGAATGTTGTACTTACATCCCAGATAGCTCGGGAGAAATTACCGATCTGGCAGAGCATATCCAAGAAGAGGTTAAAAAGCTTAAACAACCACCAGCCTTCACGTTGTGGGACTGGTTCTCAGGGTGGTTAGAATCTATGGGAACGTCACTAATCCAAGGTCTGGTTACCTTTGTGATGGTGGTAATAATGCTGTATTGCCTATGTATGTTACTTAAATATGGTATCAGCAAAGCACTGTCATCTTTACTATCGAGCAAACCTGTAACCCAACCACCCTCAAACTACGAGAACCTAGCGGTGTCTCAGAAGGTGGCATACATACGCACAAACACTTATATGATGAGGTCTTACGAGCAGCAGAATGAGGTGCGACAGGAGATGGGAACTTGGACCCCGGAGTGGAGACCCCGGGGCTCAGGAACCGGCACATCACATCAACAATTTCTGCATAAAGACTGGGTATACGTTGGCCTAGAATTATGTCTATGAAAAATTTCGGCCAAATGGGGGAATTGAAGGGGTTAATAGGGTTAGTGCGAAATTGCTGTGCTTGAGAAAAACAAAACAGTTGACTTAGCATGTACTGAAGGACAGGATGCGATAAGCAATTGCGAGAAGGTCACAAGATGCTGAGCAACATGGAAACCAACTGCCAGCTAGGGGAAAGAGGCCAACTGCACACCAGATGCTGGCCAAAGATAAGGAAGTGAGCTGGACAAACACGACTATAAAATTGCTGTATGGGGCCTTTTGAAATGTCAGATGATCAGGTCATGTGGAAGCAGTGACATGTGACCTTTGCGGTTTACGACTTTAAATATGCTGTATGTGTAACACCAAATTGAGTTGTTGCCTGGTTGAGGGACCTACTTACAACTCCCCTGGTACCTAGTATTAATAAACTGTGTGTGTTTTCAACTCTCTAACGTAATCTCGGAATAGACTTATTTCTACCTCGGGGTTTCCCCCCAACAATTGGATACAGACAGGAATTTGGTTCATTGTGATGTGCCGTGTCGTCAATAAGCACACCAGCACTCACTGTCCCAGCTCACACATAAAGAATTGACACTTCAGTGAAGGGAGTGAGGTAGGTTAAGTGGAGCAAGTGTCAGTAGGTGATCATTTAGGGAACAGTGATCATAGTATTAAAAGTATGGAAAAAGGCAGGGAGCAATCTAGAGTAAAAATACTTGGTTGGAGGAAGGGAAATTTGAGTAGGATAGGAACGGATCTGGCCCGGGTAAATTCAATTCAAAGGGGCCGAAATTGGTGAAGGGCAAGGGCTGCCCAAGTGCCGTCCAAAGGATTGCCGATGGCTGCCGAGATACCTAACGGTACTCTGGGCAGAATTTTCAGCAAAAAGGTCCTTGAAAGGACAGCCTTTGGCAAAAGAGGGACTTACGCCACCAATCTGGGCGGTAGCCAGCGGGAGCTCTCATTCTCGGCGGCAGAGGCACTTGCTACCCAAGGATGGATCCAGGCCCACGGAGGATCGAAGACCCGCAAATAAAAAGCATTAAAAAAAACCATCGGAAGACCTTCAGGGGACCCCATCCAGGTAAGTTGCTGTAAACAAAAAAATGTAAAATTGTTTACTAACCTTTTCTTTCAGCTCTTCAAACTCACTGTCGGGGACAGACCGGCCTCCTCGCAGCGGTCCGCCTCCTTTCTGCCCCCGACTCCTGCCCGCACCAATCTGGCATCTCGGCGGGCGGGAGGTCGGTTGCACCATTTGACCATCCGTTGACATCAGCGGGCAGTTCCCAGCCGTTCTCCCCTCCCGTCCGCTCCAGACCAGATCGAAACTGGCACTGGGTGGAACTCGAGGGGAAATGTCGGCAGCAGTGGGCGGTAAAGTCATCAATTTTGGCCCCAAAGATTGGCAGACAAAACTGTAATGGAACAATGGGCTGCCTTTAAAGAGGAAATAGTTCTGATACAGTCAAGGGACATTCCCACGAGGGAGAAAGGTAGGGCAATTTAAGTCAGAGCTCCCTGGATGACAAAACAGATAGCGAGTAAGATGAAGCAGAAAAAGAGCATGTACGACGGATGTCAGGCCCAGAATACACCTGAGAATCAGGCTAAATATAGAAAGTTCAGAGAAGAAGTCAAAAAGAAAATAAGAGGGACAAAGAGAGGGTATGAGAATAGAATGGCAGCTAACACAAAAGCTAATCCAAAAGTCTGCTGTTGACATATAAATAGTGAGAGGAGGGGTAGGTCCGGTTAGGGACCAAAAAAGAGACCTATGCATGGAGGTAGAGGGTATGGCTGAGGTAGTCAATGAGTACTTTGCATGTCTCCACCCACGGACGGAGATGCTGCCATAGACATAGTAAAGGAGGAGGTAGTGGATATACAGGATGGGATAAGAATTGATAAAGACGAGGTACTAGAAAGGCTGGCTGTACTTAAAGTAGATAAGTCCCCAGGACCGGATGGAATGCATCCTTAGATGCTGAGGGGAGCGAAGGAAGAAATTGCAGAGGGACTGGCCATAATCTTCCAATCCTCCTTAGAAACAGGGGTGGTGCCAGAGGGCTGGAGAATTGCAAACATTACACTCTTGTTCAAAAAGGGTGTGAGGATAAACCCAGCAACTGCAGGCCAGTCAGTTTAATCTCGGAGTGGGGAAGCTTTCAGAAACAATAATCAGGGACAAAATTAACAGTCACTTGGATAAGTGTGGATTAATTAAGTAAAGCCAGCATGGATTTGTTAAAGGCAAATTATGTTTAACCAACTTGATCGAGTTTTATGATGGGATAACAGAGAGGGTTGATGAGGATAATGCGGTTGATGTGGTGTACATTGAGTTCCAAAAGGTCTTTGACAAAGTGCCACATAATGGGCTTGCCAGCAAAGTGGAAGCCCGTGGAATAAAAGGGAGAGTGGCAGCATTGATACAAAATTTGTTAAGTGACAGGAAACAGTGAGTAGTGGTGAACGGTCGTTTTTCGAACTGGAGGAAGGTATACAGTGGGGTTCCCCAGGGATCGGTACTGGGACCACTGCGTTTCTTGACATATATTAATGACTTGGACGTGGGTGTTCAGGGCACAATTTCAGCATTTGCAGGTGACACAAAACTTGGAAGTATAGTGAACAGTGAGGAGGATAGTGATAGACTTCAAGAGGACATAGGCAGGCTGGTGGAATGGGCGGACACTTGGCAGATGAAATTTAATGCAGAAAAGTGTGAAGTAATACATTTTGGTAGAAAGAATGAGGGGGAAATATAAACTAAAGGGTACAATCCTAAACAGAGAGACAGACTATTATCTGAATGGTGACAGATTAGGAAAAGGGGAGGTGCAACGAGACCTGGGTGTCATGGTACATCAGTCATTGAAGGTTGGCATACAGGTACAGCAGGCAGTTAAGAAAGCAAATGGCATGTTGGCCTTCATAGCAAGGGGATTTGAGTACAGGGGCAGGGAGGTGTTACTACAGTTGTACAGGGCCTTGGTGAAGCCACACCTGGAGTATTGTGTACAGTTTTGGTCTCCTAACTTGAGGAAGGACATGCTTGCTATTGAGGGAGTGCAGCGAAGGTTCGCCAGACTAATTCCCGGGATGGCGGGACTGACATATCAAGAAAGACTGGATCAACTGGGCTTGTATTCACTGGAGTTCAGAAGAATGAGAGGGGATCGCATAGAAATGTTTAAAATTCTGATGGGTTTAGACAGGTTAGATGCAGGAAGAATGTTCCCGATGTTGGGGAAGTCCAGAACCAGGGGTCACAGTCTAAGGATAAGGGGTAAGCCATTTAGGACCGAGATGAGGAGAAACTTCTTCACTCAGAGTGGTGAGCCTGTGGAATTCTCTACCACAGAAAGTTGTTGAGGCCAATTCACTAAATATATTCAAAAGGAGTTAGATGTAGTCCTTACTGCTAGGGGATCAAGGGGTATGGCGAGAAAGCAGGAATGGGGTACTGAAGTTGCATGTTCAGCCATGAACTCATTGAATGGCGGTGCAGGCTCGAAGGGCGAATGGCCTACTCCTGCACCTATTTTCTATGTTTCTATGTTTCTAAAGGGGGTGCATGAACAGAGAGACCTGGGGGTATGTGATTACAAATCACTGAGGGTGGCAGGGCAGGTTGGGAAAGCGGTTAACAAAGCTTATTGGTTCCTATGCTTCATGAATAGAGGTAGAGTACAAAAGTGTGGAAATTATGATGAACCTGTATAAAACACCGGTTTGGCATCAACTGGAGTATTGTATCCAATTCTGGGCACCACACTTTAGGAAGAATGTGAAAGCCTTCGAGAGGGTGCAGAAAAGATTTACGAGAATAATTCCAGGGATGAGGGACTTCAGTGACATGAATAGACTGGAGAAGCTGGGGTTGTTCATCTTAGAGCAGAGAAGTTTGAGAGGAGATTTGATAGATATGCTCAAAATCATGAGGGGTCTGGACAGAGTAAATTGGCGAAAGGGTCGAGGACCAGAGGACACAGATTTAAGGTGATTGGCAAAAGAACCAAAGGCGACATCAGAAAAACCTTTTTACACAGTGTGTATTTGGGATCTGGAATGCATTGCCTGAGAGGGTGGTGGAGGGAGACTCAATCACAGCTTTCAAAAGGGATAAGTACCTAAAATTTAAAAAAATGCAGGGCTATGGGGAAAGGGTGGGGGAGTGGGACTGGCTGAGGTGCTCTTGCAGAGAGCCGGCACGGGATCGACGGGCCATATGGCCGCCTTCCCTGCTGTCACCATTCTGTGATTGGGCAACAATATTGGCAAACAGCGATGTAGAACAGCAAAGGGAAACATTGAAAACGGTGTTCAAAAGAGTGCAGGAACAATATATTCCGCTTGTAATATATTTATGCTTGGGGTCACCAGACCCCAGAGGGCGCCACTGTCGGATGTCATGCAGACAATACAGGAAGTTGGATCTTGTTCTTATCCGAAGTGGGAATAAAAGAGATCAGGTACACACCAGGGGCAGTTTATAAATACAGGACTCTTGTGTTATTACATTGGCGACGAGGTAAACTAAGGACTTTCCGACTTACAATGGGCACTATTGGAATTCTGCACGAATTTGTGGATGGCGCGGATTGGGCAGATTTTGTCGACTGCCTGGATCAATATTTTGTTGCCAACAAAATGGAGGGGGAGGCTGATACAGTCCGTCGCAGGGCGGTTCTCCTCACCGTCTGTGGTCAGAAGATTTACGGCATCATGAAGAACCTTCACTTGCCTTTACGTCCAACTGCCAAGTCTTACGAGGAATTGTGTGATTTGGTGCGTGACCATCTAAAGCCAAAGGCAGGGATCATCATCTCACGCTATCGCCTCTACACGCATGGCCGTGCTAAGGGCCAGGACGTATCGGGATTCGTCGCCGACGTCTTGCTGAGCCTTGTAAGTTCGGGAACACGCTGGAAGAAATGTTGAGAGACTTTTTCATGATCGGCATCAACCATGATGTCAGTCTTCGGAAGTTATTGGCCGAAGAGAAACTGGACTTGAAAAAGGCCATCGCGATTGCCCAGGCATGCTTGACGACTGATGAGAACTTGAGGCAGATATCATCCAAAGGTCAGAGCTCTACGGCAGGCTTGTCAGGTACTGTAAACAAGATTGTTTCATCTTCTGGCAAAGCTGCTCATGGCAGAGCCAAGTCAACTGTTTACGTGAAACCTGGAGCTGCTCAGAACCCAACAACTGGTATGACACTGAGTTCATTCACCATGTTGGCGTTGTGGGGCAATCATCGGCCTCATCAGTGTCAGTTTAAACAATACTCCTGTAATGGCTGTTCGAAAGTGGGGCATCTCCAGAAAATGTGCCACAACTGAGCAAGCGTGCTGCTGCTGCTCATCATATTGTTGATGATGACCAGTCCAGTGCTGATTTTGATACACAACCCAAGGAGGAAGTGTTTGGTCTATATTCATTTTCATCAAAGAGCCAGCCAATAACTGTTAATGTGAAGCTGAATGGTGTGCCTGTATCAATGGAGCTGGACACGGGTGCAAGTCAGTCGATCATGAGCCATGATATTTGACAAGCTGTGGGACACTGAGGCTGTGAAGCCTAAGCTGAGCCCAGTCAAGGCCAAGTTGCGTACTTATACGAAGGAACTCATACCGGTGATTGGCAATGCAGCAGTCAAGGTGTCATATGATGGCGTGATCCAAGATCTAACATTATGGATCATCCCAGGTAATGATCCAATGCTGTTCGGTCGGAATTGGCTCGAGAACATTAAGCTGAACTGGATTGATATCAAAGCGTTGTCCTTGGTGGATGACACTTCTTGTACTCAAGTGTTGGACGTTTCCTTCTTTGTTTGAGCCTGGCATTGTTAATTTTACTAGAGCCAAGGTGTAGATTCACCTGGATTCTGATGCAAGGCCTGTCTATCACAAAGCTCGGTCTGTTCCGTACATGATGAGGGAGAAGGTTGAGATTGAGCTTGACAGACTCCAACATGAAGGGGTCATATCACCTGTCAAGTTCAATGAGTGGGCCAGCCTTATTGTTCCTGTGTTGAAGAGTGATGGCACTGTCAAGATTCACGGAGACTACAAGGTTACGATTAACCGATTCTTGAAACAAGTTCAGTACCCGTTACCGAAGGCTGATGACCTATTCGCCATGCTAGCTGGTGGAAAGTCGTTCACCAAGCTAGATCTGATGTTGGCCTACCAGACACAGGAGCTTGTCAATAATTCAAAAAAATTGACCTGCATCAACACCCATAAAGGACTGTTTGTCTACAACTGGTATCCTTTCGGAATGCGTTCGGCTGCAACCATATTCCAGAGGAATATGGGGAGTCTATTGAAATCCGTTCCTAGAACTGTCATGTTCCAAGATGACATTCTGGTCACAGGTCGTGACACCGCTGAATATCTGAACAATCTTGAGGAAGTTCTACATCGTCTGGACAAAGTGGGACTCGGGCTGAAACATTCGAAGTGTGCCTTATTGGCAGGGAAGTTGAATTTCTTGGTAGGAAGATTTCTGCCGATGGAATAAGACCTACTGATTCAAAAACCAAGGCCATCAAAAATGCACCCAAACATCAGAATGTGACAGAGCTGCATTCGGCTCTTGAGCTACTCAAATACTTTGGTAATTTCTTACCCAGATTGAACACTTTATTGGAGCCACTGCATTTGCTACTCAGAAAAGGTAACAATTGGGTCTGGGGTATGTTTCATGCTGGAGTCTTTGAGAAAACTAAGAGTCTGCTCTGTTCAAACAAGTTGCTTGTTCATTATGATCCATGTAAGCCTGTGATGCTTCATCATATGGTGTTGGCTGTATTATCCAACAAGCCAATGAGTCAGGTAAGTTACAACCTGTTGCGTATGCTTCGAGAAGTTTATCAAAAGCGGGATGAGCTTACAGCATGGTAGACAAAGAAGCTTTGGCCTGTGTGTATGCTGTAACAAAGATGCATCAGTACCTGTTTGGTCTCCGTTTTGAACTCGAAATGGATCACAAGCCACTCATTTCATTGTTTTCTGAAAACAAAGGTATTAATGCCAATGTATCGTCCATATTCAGAGATGGGCATTGACATTGTCTGGCTATAATTACATTATTCGTCATAGACCCGGTAATGAGAATTGTGCCGATGCTCTGAGTCGTTTGTCTTTGCCTACACCTGATGTGAAAACGCTCAACCCGCAGATCTAATGTTGGTAAGGGATGCTTTTGAGAGTGATGTCACTCCTGTCACTGCTCAACAAGTTAGGGTTTGGACAAGCCATGACCCTATTTTGTCAGTTGTGAAACATTGTGTCCTCAGTGGTGATTGGTCTGAAATACCTACGGAGATGTGTGAAGAGACCAAACCTTACACCCGTCGCAAGGATGAGCTGTCCATTCAGTCAGACTGTTTACTGTGGGGTAATTGTGTAATCATGTCTGAGAAAGGTAGAGAAAGATTTTTATGTGAGCTACATAGCACTCATCCCAGTATTGTTATGATGAAAGCCATTGCTAGGTCTCATATATGGTGGCCTGGAATTGACTCTGATCTGCAATCATGTGTGCATCAGTGTAATACTTGCATGCAGCTAAGTAAAGTACCAGTGGAATCTCCACTGAGTCTTTGGTCGTGGCCATCTAAACCATGGTCGAGGATACACATCGATTTTGTGGGGCCTTTCCTGGGAAAGATGTTTTTTGTTGTGGTGGATGTATATTCAAAGTGGATAGAGTGCATTATTATGTCACCCAGCACGTCTACAGCTATGATTGAGAGTCTTCGTGTCATGTTTGCTACTCATTGTTTGCCTGACATTATCTATCCCCTTTGAGATTCATTAGTTTCACAAAGCTTGAGTTTCAGGAGTTGATGAAACTCAAAGGTATTAGACATGTGAGGTCAGCGCCATTCAAACCTGCTTCTAATGATCAAGCAGAGCATACTGTTCAATCTATTAAACAAAGTATGAAACGTGTAACTCAGGGTTCACTTCAAACTCGTTTGTCATGTATTTTGCTCAGTTATAGGACAAGACCTCATACTGTTACTGGTGTTTCCCCTGCTGAACTATTGATCAAGAGAAATCTCAAGACCAAGCTTTCACTTGTTCATCCTGATTTGAATGAGTGTTGAAAACAGACGTCAAAGTCAGCAATTATATCATAATCGTACTGCTGTGTCATGAGATATCTCTGTCAATGATCCAGTGTTTGTACTGAACTATGGTCAAGGTCCAAAATGGATCGCCAGTACTGTTACAGCTAAGGAGGGTGACAGAGTGTTCATTGTCGTGCTCAAGGATGGCCAAACATGCAGAAAGCATGTTGACCAGGTAAAACTGCGGCACACGGATGAACTGGAACCGTTTGAGGAAGATCCAGTCAGTGACCCACCAACTATCGTTCATTCACCAGAGGCCTCTGTTGTCATTCCTGAACCCGGACCTTCAGTCTCTGATGTTGTTAGTACCACCCCCACCAGAACTGTCACTCAACCTCCAGTCACAACTTACTTAGAACGTTCACCTAGAACTAGTGTTGAACTGAGACGATCAACACGTGAGCGGAAAGCCCCAGATCGTCTTCTATTGTAAAGTGACTGATACTAAGATCTTGAAAGGGAGATGTTGTAATATATTTATGCTTGGGGTCACCTGACACCAGAGGGCAACATTGTCGGATGTCATGCAGGCAATACAGGAAGTCGGATCTTGTTCTTATCCAAAGTGGGAATAAAATAGATCGGGTACACACCTGAGTCAGTTTATAATAACAGGACTCTTGTGTTATTACACCGCTAAAATGAAAGAATAAACTAAATACCAATGAAACTCCATGGATGAATAATGCTATAAGGTAACAATTGAGGGTAAGGAAAGAGGCATACATTCAGTACATGGACAGCAGGGAAGTGCATGGTGAGGGAGAATATAGAGAGATTAGGAGAGAAGTCAAAACAACTGTTAGGAAGGCAAAGAGGAACTAAGAAATTAATAATCAAGGAACATAAAATAGTAAAATATTCTACATGCACATCAATTAAAAAAAGGAAGGTTTGGATGGGAATAGGGCCATTAAGGGTGGAGAGATGGCAAAAATAGTAAATCATTATTTTGCTTCACTATTAACAGGTGGACATGAGATAGGATGATCAGATTAGTAGTAATGAGGTAAGTGCATTTAAAATAAAAAGAGGGGATATATTAAATAAACAAATCAATCTCAAAGAGGATAAAACCCCTGGTCCGGATGGATTGCATCCACACATTTTAAAATAATCCAAGGAAGATAGCAGAGGCATTACTACACATATTTAATAATTCATTAAAAAAAAAGGTGTAGTGCCAGAGGACTGGCAGATAGCTAATGTAATACCTATATTCAAGAAGGGGGATAGAATATGTCCAGGGAATTATAGACCAGTCAACTTAACATCGGTGGTAGCAAAAATAATGGAATCCCTACTAAAGTAGAAAGTAGAAGAGAACATCTAGAAAACAAAAATATAATAATGAATATTTCAAAAGGGAAAGACTTGCTTGACCAACCTGATTGAATTTTTTGAAGAGGTAACAGTAACAGAGAGAGTAGACAATGGTAATACATTGATGTAATTTGTCTAGATTTTCAAAAGGCCTTTGATAAGGTACCTCATACTAAACAAATGAACAAGGTCAGAGAATGTGCAGTCAGGGGACAAGTAGCAAAATGGATCGCTAGCTGGCTGAAAGACAGAAAGCAGGGAGTAGGGGTAAAGGGTAGCTATTGACAGTGGCAGAAGGTGGGTCATGGTGTTCCACAAGGATCTGTGCTGGGATCACTGTTGTTTACAATTTATATTAACGATTTAGACTTTGGAATCAAAAACACAATTTCTAAATTTGTGAATGACACCAATTTGGGGGGATAGTCAATACTGAGGAGGACTGCAACACATTACAGGAGGACATTAATAAACTTACAGAATGGGCATATAATTGGCAAATTAAGTTCAACACAAATAAATGTAAGGTGTTAAATTTTGGTATGAAGAATAGGGAGGTCACTTATTACTTGGAGGGTGCGAGTCTGGGTGAGGTAGAGGAACAAAGGGATCTCAGGGTACACATACTCACATCACTAAATGTAGCAACACAGGTTAGCAAGGCCATAAAAAAGTGAACCAATCACGAGGGTTTATTTCGAGAGGGATACAATTTAAAAGTAGTGAAGTTCTGCTAAACCTGTACCGAACCTTGGTTAGACCACACTTGGAGTAGGGTGTATAGTTCTGGTCACAAAATGATAAAAAGGATATAGAGGCACTGGAGAGGGTGCAGAGAAGATTTACAAGGATGATACCAGAAATGCGAGGGTACAATTATCAGGAAAGGATGAACAGGCTGGTTCTCTTTTCTCTTGAAAAAAAGAAGGCTGAGGGGTGACCTAATAGCGGTCTTTAAAATGATGAAAGTTTTTGATAGAGTGGATGCAGAGAGAATGTTTCCACTTGTGGGGAAGAGCATAACTAGAGGCCATCAATATAAGATAGTCACCAAAAAATCCAATGGGGAATTCAGAAGAAATCTCTTTACCCAGAGAGAGGTGAGAATGTGTAACTTGTCATCACAGGCAGTGGTTGAGGCGAATAGTATCGATGCATTTAAGGGGAGGCTGGACATGTATATGAGGGAGAAGGGAGTCGAGGGTTATGCTGATAGATTTAGGTGAGGAAAGACGGGAGGAGGCTCGAGCGGAGCATAAACGGCGGCATGGACTGGTTGGGCCAAATAGCCTGTTTCTGTGCCGTATATCGATGTAATCCGATGTAATTCTAAGTCTATTCTACGTAATGGTTCTATGGCCCCGAACTTGGTGGACTCACCGCCTGCTGCCGCCGAGGTTTCTGGGCGATCTCCCCCCCCACCGAGCGAGTTAGGTGGAGACCTCCCGCCGGCGGGGAGGGAAGACCGCTGGGAACCACCCGCTGACGTCCGCTGGTGCGCAACACACATAATTGTCCTCCTGCCCACTGAGCTGCCAGTTTGTTCCGGGCGGGATTCCGCTGCAGCAGGGGGAAGGACCGCTGCGTGGAGGCAGGTCTAACCCCAACGGTAAGTAAGAAGGCTTGCAACAAAAAGTTAGTAAACTTCTTTTCTTTATTTTTTTTCAGGTGGATGAGCTTCCCTGAAGGTTTTCCAGTGTTTTTTGTTATTTGTTCCCCCCCTCGGTACTTTGCTGAGGATTGCATTTACCGTCGAGATTGGGGCCGTCTTGCCCGTTGCCGCCCCGTTTCAGGGCGTAAGTCACATTTTTGCCGCCGGGCGGTCTTTCCAGGACTTTTACAAGAAACTCCCGCACAAAGTACCGTCAGGATCTCGGCGGTCATTTGGGCAGCTCTTGGGCGGAATTTGGCTTCCACCAAGTTCGGGGCCATATAATTCTATGAAGTAACGGAGGCAGATCCACACTTGGGAACTGTTCTGGGGAAGAGAATAAAATTTTGCAGCAAACTGTGAGAAAAGTTCACATTGTACAGAAAAATTACCATTATTTCAATAACAATTCAATAACTTTCAGTAAGTATTTTGCATGAAAGTGTATCTGTACCAAGTCTTTAATTCAGACATTTTAAATCTAAAGGGCAGATATATTTAATTTTTTAACCTAGAATTTAATTAAAGTTTTCTAACAGGGTCAGCAGAATGTCTGTTCAATTATACTGAAACCTATTTAAATACACAAGCCTTGAAATCCGTCTCTTCAAACAGTTTTCGAAGGTGTAAAATTCATCTCTCTTCTATATTTTCTATTATTTTAATGGATGCAATAACCAGCGACTTTAAAGTAGCAAAGGATGAGATTTCATGCTAATGTATTAAAGATTCATGCACTAATATTCAAATAGTAAAATATCAAGGCAACGATTTCTGACCGGAACTTAAATTTAAATGTGAAGGAAATTTTTCAAATGTTATGCTTATTATTTTAGCCGATTTTTTAAATGTTAGAACCATAGACAATATATTAAATCACAAGTAAACTTTTTAAATGACCAGAAATGACTTCAAAAAGTAAAAACCCGGTTGTTCCCGACAATTTTCATTCACTCATTTCCTTCCATTCATTTAAATGTTAGCACAGTAGAATTTCAGTAAGATAAATAATGCACCATGATATTTTCTAATTAAAAAAATGTATAAGTTCTGCTATTAGGGTTAAGGAAAGTTTCAAGCATTTGTTTTGATGAATAGATGTTCTATAAAAACAGAAACAAAGATAATTGTAGAGGCCATCATAAAAAGACTTTCATGCTTGACCTGTCCTTTCCCTGCTGATTTATGTCAGCTTTTTTTTCAATTTCTCATTACTATGCAGGATATAATCTTAGTTAAATTATGGATTAACTGCAATTAAAGATCTGAGGCTCCACAGATGCCCAATTCTATGACTTGGCCAGAATTCTGTCCTGGCTTTAAACTTTCAATTCTTGGCTCTTCAATACTAAATTGGGTCTGACGTGTTTAGTCACACAAGATTGCATTAATATGATCATCTAAAATTGGAAATCTTAAAATAATGAAGAGTAAAATGCACAAGGAAGCGTAAGGTAACTCTTTGGGGTGGAAAGCAAGAGGCTGGAAGTGGAGTAATGTGGAATCTAAAGGGCTGAAATTCAGCAGCTCACCGCCGACTGCCGCCGACATTGTTCCTGAAGATCCACCCAGTGCCACTTTGGTCGTGGCCTAGAGCGGGGGGGGGGGAGGGGAGAGCCGCCGGGGACCACTGACGTCAGTGGACGGCCGAGTGGCACAACTGACCTCCCACTCGCTGAGCTCCCAGATTCCTGCGGGTGGGAGTCGCAGGAATCGGCGGCAGAATGGGGGGTGAACCGTTGGTTGGAGGATGGTCTGTCCCCAACGGTAAGTAGGAAGAACCTGAAAAAAAAGGTCATTGAAATTTTTTTTTTAAATTTCCACAGCGACTTACCTGCATGGGGTCCCCTAATAAGAAGTATCCCAAACTGTGTATTGGAGATTTCGAGGAATTTCTTGTTCTTCATGAGAAAAGGCCCATGCGAAACATTTAAGAACTCTTGTTATAAAAGCAAACAGCCACCATAACTTTATCAAGCACATGCTTCTTAACGCTATTGCTTCAATTAGTCTCTGCCCCCACCATCACCGCACTTGCTGAAATACAAATCAGTTGGATGCATAAGTCGAGTGAACCCAAATACTACCATCTACTGACTAGTGAAAAAACAACCAATAGACTTCAAGCAAACTTGTAGTTGTTTTAATTATTTTAACCAGTAAAATGATAAGGAAATTATTTCAAAAGATACATCATGCATGTCTAAACTTGAGTTAATTTCATTCAAATATAATTTGACTAAAGGATCAAAGTAGTGTTGTTCACTCACAAGATCAATAAATACTCATTGATATTTACCCCCTGCATTTTCCATATTTTGATTGAATACCAAAAAAGAAAAAATTGTGTAAATATATATATATAGTGCTTCATCACATCTTTGGGACATCTCAGAGCACTTTACCTCCAATCAATTGTTTTTTGAAGTGTAGTCACTGCAATGTAGGTAACCAGTGCAATCAATTTGCACACTTAAAGGTCTGATAATGAGAACTCAGATAAATGGACAATTAACAGTTTTTGGTGGTGTTTGTCGAGGGATAATTGTTGAACGCACTTATTAGTACTGCCAAAATGGCCACCATGCTCCACCCTTTGTCTATGATTGGTCCCCTTGGAGGATAAGCCACACCCTGAGGTTTCACTGGAATATGTACCTGGAACTGCCCATCCCAAGGACTCACTGACTTTGGAAATTGTAACTCGATCCACTTTGATTTCCTGAAACGACAGAGGAAGAGCTCCCCAGAAGACAGCAAGGGCCAGCCAAAGTGCCTTACCCCAGTCCAAGTACATCCCTCCCCCAGCCGATGTGCCTTACTCCTGTGCAAGTGCGTCTTTCATACGGATTGTTAGCAGGTTTATTGGCTGTGAAGTGAACTGTGACAGTGTCTTGACTTCTGGATATCATTCACTGCAACAATATCCCTTTTAGGGGGTTGAAAGAACGTGATCCATTTTCCCTGAGTTCCCTTCCTCCCATCCAATTTCCCCCTTCCCACCCGTGTCTCTCCCCTGCATCCATGTCTATCTCTCCCCCAGCCTCTCTCTCTCGCTCTGCCCCCGCCCCCCCAGCCTCTCTCTCTCCCCGCAGCCTCTCTCACTCTCCCCCCAGTCTCTCTCACTCTCCACCCAGTCTCTCTCACTCTCCCCCCAGAGTCTCTCTCACTCTCCCCCCAGAGTCTCTCTCTCTTCCCCCAGTCTCTCTCTCTCCCCCCAGTGTCTCTCTCTCCCTGCAGCCTTTCTCTCTCTCTCTCTCTCTGTCCCTGCAGCGCCTCTCTCTCCCCCCAGCCTCTCTCTCTCCCCCCAGCCTCTCTCTCTCCCCCCAGCCTCTCTCTCTCTCCCCAGCCTCTCTCTCTCCCCCCAGCCTCTCTCTCTTGCCCCCAGCCTCTCTTTCTCTCGCCCCCAGCCTCTCTCTCTCTCCCCTTAGTCTCTCTCTCTCTCCCCCCAGCCTCTCTCTCTCTCGCCCCCAGCCTCTCTCTCTCCTCCCAATCTCTCTCTCTCTCCCCCCAGCCTCTCTCTCTCTCTCACCCCCCAGCCTCTCTCTCTCTCTCCCCCCAGCCGCTCTCTCCCTCTCGGCCCTCCGCCACTTCTCTGCTCGCTGCCAAAGCTGCTCTTGGGGCAAAGAGAGTCAGAGCCGCAGGTCCTGCTTCTAGGCACCCCATGGAGGGAATGATTCTTGCCGGGACGGGCCGAGGGGGGGGGGGTGGTGCGGGGGGCGACGGAGCTTGATAGGGGGCTGGGCTTGTCCATGTCTGTCAAAAAAAGTGCAGTACAAATAGTTACACAGATAAATGTTAGCAAGGATACTCGCAGAACTTAGTATTCTTCGAATAGTGATGTGGTCTCTTCATGGCATCATTTACATCAACCGTAACAAGTTGACAGGACCTCAGTTTAATGGCTCATGAGCATGAGACATTACACTAAATAATGTAGGTCGGAATTGAATAATGTAGATAGATACCCTGGAGCTGCACATCATTACACTGAAGGTTAGCAGTACATTCACAGTACCTTATCTTCTTGAAAGCTGTACTTTAGGATAGTCATCTCCTTCAGGAGAATAAATAGTGGGGTAGCGGTTGCAATGGGGTAATTTATACATGATAAGTAAAAGCCACAGTTTCAATGGACCTAATCATCTTCTCGTGTTCCATATTCCTACTATCATCGGTATTGTCGATATAGATTGTAAAATTGTGTTAATATTCTGGAATTTTGTTTGATTACCTTTGATAGTGAGTAGAGATTTTATCGAACAATATCTTCTTGGATGTTTTGCCAGTAAAGACTTTTCTCCATAGACATTGTAAAATTTGCCTCTTTGTGGCCACTCAACTGACTCAAACTACCCTTCAAAGGAATAAAGATTGAAAATTTACAGCAGTTATCATGCCTTTCAGAAGTATCTTAAAACACTTTACCTTAACTAATTAAGGTGCAGTGACGATTGTAATGGAAGGAAACGCTGCAGTCATTTTGCACACAGCAAGATCTCACAAGCAACAATGAGATGAACAAAAGAGGAATGTTGCCCAGGAGAGTTGTAGACTCTCCTTTGGATAGTGCCATGGGATCTTTAACTAACGGCCTTACTCTAGGCTTAAGATTGAAATCCATTATTGTGGATTTCCCCCTTCACCACTGAGGAAATAGCTTCTGGTATCTACCCTATTGAATCCCTTTAACTACCTCAAATAGATCATTACGAAAGGGGCTACATTTTCCGTTTTCAGCGAGAGCAGTAGTTTTACGCAAAAATTACTGTTTTCGCTGCGCTACCGTTCCTAGGCCTAACTTTCGGCCTTTACGTTTGCATCGGTAAAGTCGGCATTGCAATGAGACTCGCCGCGACTTTGGGCAACCTTAGTCCGGGGCCGGTAGCGCTGCGAGAGAGGCCTTGGGAAGGAGGGAAAACAAAAAGCAAAAAAAAAATTGCACAAAAATTCAAAAAAAACATTCACAAAACGTTAAAAAGTAATTTACCTATTAAATCGCTGAGAAATAATTATACAATAAAAACTTTAACTTGTCTTTTTGCAGATCTTCTTACCTTACCACTGCTGACAGGGCTGCACCAACAAGTTTGATCCTGTCGGTAATCTCGGCGTGGCGTCCAGGTCCCGAGAGAGCCGAAAGTGCGCCGCAGACACAATCCACGGCGTTGTATGTCGGCGCACCTCTCCCTGGCGGTATGTGGCAGCACTGTCGCAAACAGGTACCCGAGTCAAATCGCGGCGAAAACCCGGTGGCAAAGTCGCCGAAAATCTCGGCCCTAAACTCAAGTGAATACAAGCCAAGTTTGTGCAATGTGTCCTCATAATTTAACGTAAGAACATAAGAAATAGGAGCAGGAGTAGGCCATTCAGACCCTTAAGCCTGCTCCCCATAACCCTTGGCTCCCGTATCATTCAAAAATCTGTCTATCTCCACCTTAAATATATTCAATGACCCAGCCTCCACAGCTCTCTGGGGAAGAGAATTCCACAGATTCACGACCCTCAGAGAGAAGAAATTCCTCCTCATCTCCCTTTTAAATGGGCGGCCCCTTATTCTGAAACTATCCCCCTAGTTCTAGATTCCCCCACGAGAGGAAACATCCTCGTTGCATCTACCCGGTCCAGCCCCCTCAGAATCATATAGGTTTCGATAAGAACACCTCTCTTTCTTCTAAAATCCAATGAGTATAGGCCCAACCTGCTCAACCTTACTTCATAAGACAACCACTTCATCTCAGGAATCAACGAAGTGAACCTTCTCTGAACTGCCTCCAATGCAAATATATTGCTCTTTAAATAAAGAGACTGTATTGGGTTCTGTCAGAATATAGCATACAGCGAGTGATAACTCTGATTCTCCAGCTAGCTTCAACACTGCACCAAGAAATATGGCTAAAGGTCAGAGCTTCAGAATCCAAATCCTTTAATAAATGCAGTGTGAAACTGTTGATAAAGAATAAAAGACAGATCTAGAATTCTTGAAATACAACAGTAACAATCGAATAAAACCGGCAATAAAGAGAAGTTACTTAACTCTTACTGTACATCAAAGATAAAATACAACAATTCCAGAAAGATTGGATAAGAAGACGTTATTTACATAACTGTACTTCTGGGAAGGTTTTCTATTACAGACATTTTGTTTCTACTTAAAAAAATTACAGATAGTTCTAGCTAAAATGGAGGCAGGTCCCGGCTGCTTGCTGTGTTCCTCTCTCTCTCCGTCTTTCTCTTTGTCTGTCTCTGTCCAATCGGAAAACTCATGCCAGTGGCGGGAAGACGTCATGACAACTACGGTGGCCATACTTAGTCAAGTAGCTCCAACCGTTATAGAGACTGAAACTGTATGCAGTACTCCAGTTGCGGTCTCACCAATACCCTGTTCCAGCAAGACTTCCCTACTTTTATACTCCATCCCCCTTGCAATAAATGCCCAACATTCCATATGCCTTCCTGATTACTTGCTTTAAGCCCCGGTATCATTCTGATAAACCTGAGCTATATCCCCTCCAATATATCCTCCCTGAGGTGCGGGTGCCCTGATCTGAACTTAACACTCCAGATCCAAGGCTGTGTACAAACTTTTGTAAGCCGACCCCCTTGAGATAAATGCCAACATTCCATTAGCCTGTTTGAGTGCTCGTTGTACCTCTGCATTAGCTTTTAGCATTTGTGTACTTGAACATCCAAATCCCTCGGCTCCTCTGCAGCTGACAATCTCTCGCCATTTAGAAAATAATAGAATAGTGCTGTCCATCCCACTAATTAGCAGGATGTAAGATTCCAAGCGGTTTGAACGAGAATAAAATGGAAGGAGATGGAGAGAAAAAGTTAAAATATTTATATTTTTTTAAAAAATCAAGAATAATCAGAACCATCTCACGGGAAATGCTAGCAACGCAATTAAAAAAATACTGGGAGGAATAACCTTTTTAAGTGTATGGAGTTGCAATATTGATGCATTGGAATCAAATTAATTTGTTCTCATTTGCTTTCTGCATGTGTGCTCGCATCTCTGATCCTTACGGATCATAGAAACATAGAAACATAGAAAATAGGTGCAGGAGCAGGCCATTCAGCCCTTCTAGCCTGCACCGCCATTCAATGAGTTCATGGCTGAACATGAAACTTCAGTACCCCCTTCCTGCTTTCTCGCCATTCCCCTTGATCCCCCTAGTAGTAAGGACTTCATCTAACTCCCTTTTGAATATATTTAGTGAATTGGCCTCAACTACTTTCTGTGGTAGAGAATTCCACAGGTTCACCACTCTCTGGGTGAAGAAGTTTCTCCTCATCTCGGTCCTAAATGGCTTACCCCTTATCCTCAGACTGTGACCCCTGGTTCTGGACTTCCCCAACATTGGGAACATTCTTCCTGCATCTAACCTGTCGAAACCCGTCAGAATTTTAAACGTTTCTATGAGGTCCCCTCTCATTCTTCTGAACTCCAGGAGCACGCATCGGCAAACTGCACCAATGCAAGCACATTCTCTCCACACACATTCCCCGAGTTAAAGGTTCTGTTCCAGGAGCAGGCAAGGGGAACATTTGCCTTTGCATTTTAACAAGGATTGAAACATTTTTGTAGCTGACAATCAGTAGGACCATCAGTATGAAATATCAAAGATCAAAGAGGAAGTTCGATATCACTGTAAATGGAAAAATATGAAGCTAACGCAACTGCTAATGTTGGAAGTGTAAGTCTAGAAATTGGTGTCAATGTAAAGCCTTATGCTAACAGTAATTGTTCAGTATGGCAATGGCACAGCAAGCTCCGCAGTTAATGGCCCCTTTATGCTTTGTACCGATTGGGGGAGAGATTGGTTGCGGCTCATTTTTGGGTGTGAGCTTAGCAGCCCGCATAAAGCTTGCATCAGAAGCCGGAGGCCAGAGGCTTGTCCCAAATAAAGGCCTTGAGCCTCATCTTTCCTGTTCCCACTCTCTCTCCCATTCCCCCTCTCTCTTCCGTTCCCCCTCTCTCTCCCGTTCCCCCTCTCTCTCCCCCATCTCTCTCCCCCATTCCCCCTCTCTTTCTCCCATTCCCTCTTGGCCCATTCCCCCTCTCTCTATCTCTTTCCCCCATTCCCCTTCTCCCTCTCACCCCCATTCCACCCCCTCTCTCCCTCCTATTCCACCCCCTCTCTCCCTCCTATTCCCCCCTCTCTCCCATTCCCTCTCTCTCTCGCTCCCTCCCATTCCCCCCTCTCTCTCTCTCCCCCCTATTCCCCCTCTCCCTCTCTCCCCCATTCCACCCCTCTCTCCCTCCCATTCCCCTTCTCTCTCTCTCTCTCTCCTCCCTATTCCCCCTCTCTCTCTCTCTCCCCCCTATTCCCCCTCTCTCTCTCTCT
Organism: Pristiophorus japonicus; assembly: GCF_044704955.1. Lineage (NCBI taxonomy): Eukaryota > Metazoa > Chordata > Chondrichthyes > Pristiophoridae > Pristiophorus > Pristiophorus japonicus. The sequence goes on from NC_091986.1 coordinate 7,084,664, forward strand.
CCCCCCTATTCCCCCTCTCTCTCTCTCTCTCCCCCCTATTCCCCCTCTCTCTCTCTCTCCCCCTATTCCCCCCCTCTCTCTCTCTCCCCCCTATTCCCCCTCTCTCTCTCTCTCCCCCCTATTCCCCCTCTCTCTCTCTCTCCCCCCTATTCCCCCTCTCTCTCTCTCTCCCATTCCCTCCTCTCTCTCCCACCTGCCCCCTCCACTCTCGGTTCCTGATTAACATCTGCAGCTTGACAGTTTTGTGTAACACGTTTTAGGCCCCTCATTAGCATACGCAAGGGTCCTAATGCCTGGTATAGATAACCGTGAGGGACATCTCAATATTGCCTGAGCCAATACAGCATCAGATTTACTTTAGCATTCATCGTTCAGTCCTGGGACATTGCACTGCACAATTGGGGTAGATTGCCCTTATTTTGTCAGTGAAAAACAGGCACAATGGGCACCAATTTCTCACCAATATTTCTAATTGATGCAAGCCTTTTCAGTGGCTGTTGTGCTCTCCTGTCCAGACTCTGTGTTTTTTGTTTTAATTAATTCATGGGATGTGGGCATCGCTGGCAAGGCCCAGCATTTATTGCCCATGCCTAATTGCCCCTTGAGAAGGTGGTGGTGAGCCGCCTTCTTGAACCGCTGCAGTCCGTGTGGTGAAGGTAATCCCACAGTGCTGTTAGGGAAGGAGTTCCAGGATTTTGACCCAGCAACGATGAAGGGACGTGATATATTTCCCAATCAGGATGTTCTGTGATTTGGAGGGGAACGTGGAGGTGGTGGTGTTCCCATGCGCCTGCTGCCCTTGTCCTTCTAGGTGGTAGAGGTCGCGGGTTTGGATGGTGCTGCCGAAGAAGCCTTGGCGAGTTGCTGCAGTGCATCTTGTAGATGGTACACACTGCAGCCAGGGTGCGCCAGTGGTGGAGGGAGTGAATGTTGAAGGTGTTGGATGGGGTTCCAATCAAGCTGCTTTGTCCTGGTTGGTGTCGAGCTTCTTGAGTGTTGTTGGAGCTGCACTCACCCAGGCAAGTGGAGAGTATTCCATCACACTCCTGACTTGTGCCTTGTAGATGCTTTTGTGAGTCAGGAGAGTCACTTGCCACACAATACCCAGCCTCTGACCTGCTCTTGTAGCCACAGTATTTATGTGGCTGGTCCAGTTAAGTTTCTTGTCAATGGTGATGCCCAGGATGTTGATGGTGGAGGAATTTGGCGATGGTAATCCCATTGAATATCAAGAGAACGTGGCTAGACGGTCTTTTGTTGGTCATTGCCAGGCACTTGTGTGGTGCAAATATTACTTGCCACTTATCAGCTCAAGCCTGAATGTTGTCCAGGTCTTGTTGCATGATGGCATGGACTGCTTCATTATCTGAGGCACTGCAAGTGGAACTGGACACTGTGAAATCATCAGCGAACATCCCTAATTCTGAGCTTATCACGGAGGGAAGCTCATTGACGATAATCAGCAATGATCGTATTAAATGGCGGAGCAGGCTCGAGGGGCCGTATTGCCGACTCCTGCTCCTATTTCTTATGTTCGTACTATTGAGACTAAGAACTCCTGCAGCGATGTCCTAGGGCTGAGATGATTGGCCTCCAACAACCAGAATCATCTTCCTTTGCATGACTCCAGCGAGTGGAGAGTGATAGAGTATTCAAACAGGCTCATTTAGACAGACTGTGAAAATTCACAGACCCCCAAGTCAAGGCTGCTACATGCAGTTTGGCATGTTGCATTAACTCATCAATCAACTTGACATTTTCGGACCTTGGGTAGCGAGCCAATTAAAACGTTAAAGGAATATTGATTGAGCCAATAAGGTCAAAGAAGGCGAGTTCTTTTCTGTAAATTGAACCCGGTATAAAATACAGCCATTTTGACCATGTGTCTCTGTAAGACAAAGAAACTGGCAATCAGCCAACAGCTTGTTACTCTCTGCCAAGATTAAAAAGTTAAAACTACCATCGGAGTTCGTATTTCATTGGAAATTAAGAGATCTAACAATTTTGGCGCTGCGAACAGGATCGCTGAGGAAAGAAACTGAATTTTGGACATCGGACCTACATATTGAGGTAAGGACTCCTCTTTTTAAAAAAAAAGTCCTCGGTCAAAAGTCTAAATTCGCCTCTCCTTCTACGCGATTCCGAAAGCCTCCAGTTTGCGAACCCTCCGGTTGGTAGTCGGCTCGAGGTCCCATAATCGTCTAAACTTCGGCGGTGTGTTAGTTAATTAATCACCGAACTATTGGTCGGCTAGCAAGCCTACGACTCGAGACCCTAGTAAAGAACTCAGTATAATGGCAGCAGGAGATAAGAGCAAAGAATTGACTACAACTGTTAAAGGTGGGCAGGCACCACCTGAAGTTTCACTAGATTTAATTCTCGAACAGTTGAAAGAATACATAGAGCAACAATTCAACTTATCTAAAACCTGTATTAAGATTGAACAAAAGTACGGAACCTCCAAAGGACAATGGTCCTTGGACGAGATTAAAAGGGTCTGGGGAAAAACGACCCGTATGAAAAATAAAGAGCGAACTAGATGGTCCCTAGCGGTTATGGGCCAGATTCGAAACGGGAATGAAATTATAATGCGTTCCCAACATGATCGAGAACTGACCAGTACAAAGGATCAATTGCAAGCAGTTTGTGCACAGCTGCGACAGAAAAAGCTTGAACTTGAAAAGCTGGAAGCGGAAGTTAAAGATCTTAAAGGTGAAATTAAAGAATGGAAAAAATCATTCGGTCAAGAGACAGTAATAGGAAAAGGAAAATGTATTGATCAATTCCAGGGTACCTATGTTTGGATAAATTAAAAGCGCAAACCCGAATACACGACCGAGGAATAGATACGAATTCTGAATCCTCTGACAATACAGTGTCGGAGGAGGATGAAGAATTAGGGGTGCGCTTTGCCCCGTTTAAAAAAAGACAAGTTTTAGTCAAATCAGAAGAGACTGCGGATGAGGGCGGAACCAAAAAAACAAAGAGAAGGGTGTATGGAGAATACTTAGTTCATGCTCCGGCAGACCCAGAGAAAATTGATAAATGGTCCAAGGAATTGCCCAATCCAAAGAAAGGGAGAGTAAAAACGTGGGACCAATTGGACCGCTTAAGAAATATATATCAACTTCATCCCTGGGACGGAGTGCAAATTTTGACCATAATGGTGCCAAAAACACAGGGAAGAAAATTGCACGACAAGGTAGATGAAGCTTTGGGGCAGAAAGAGCAAGAATTAGATGCAGGATGGGAGGCGATTAAACACTGGCTGCAAGCCTTCAGTCCAGCTAAGACAGACTGGGGAAAAATTGCAGCCTGCCAACAGAAAGGAACAGAGGAGGTCCTGGAGTATGACGAGCGGTTTAGATGCACGTGGCTAGAACATTCGGGTATGAATAATACGGATGAGGAAATGGATGAACAAGTGTTTGGACCCCTGAAAGCAGCTTTCGTGGCAGGTCTAAAGCCAGAACTGTCCAAAATGCTTAAGGTAGTGTTACCGGACTGGGAAGGGAGAGGAACTACCTTTGCAGCATTGGTGGATCGATGTAACCAATTAGATCGGGATATGGGAGCTAAAGTCCGAGCTGTACAGGCTATGGGATGGAAATCCCAGGATTCCGATATACAGTCATTCGGAAAATTACCCGGAAAATGTCATTATTGTGGGAAAGAAGGTCACTGGGCCAAGACGTGCAGGGCAAAACAGAAAGGTCATGGCTGGGGAAGAGGACGCAGCCAGGGATACAATTCAGCCAACAAACCAGGCTTGTCACAAGATAACGACCTCATAGAAGCATTTAAGCGACTGACAATACAACAACAGAAGGAGTTACTTGGGATAGCAAAAAATTATTAGAGCCCACCCTGGCCCCCCTCCTCGCACTAATACAACAAAGGGGAGATGGGCTATATATAACTGTGAGGGTGGGCGATAAGGATGTGGACTGTCTTTTAGACACAGGGGTGGAATTAACATGCTTACCCCTACAATATGGAGACTTTTTGCCATTGGATGGTAGGGCAC